>NC_086355.1:19480517-20680517 GCF_036324505.1 Eleginops maclovinus | reverse complement strand
TGTTTGGAGAATTAGCTTTTACTGTAAGCCCCAGGGTAGGAGAAATGCTGGTGGGGAAGGAAAAGGTTAAAAGACTGACACCAAGCTGGCCTTCATATATTTATGTTAGTGCTGCTGCTGCTGGAAAGATCAATGACAATGTTAAGATAGATCACAGAGCCATAACATCATTAGAAATAAGAAGCTTACAAATAGCACTTTTAAAATAAATTATTGAAAAATCTAGCCAATCCTGCAGCCTGTGCACCTATTTTAGGGGGAGTGGGAGGGAAGGGAGATACAAGAGAAAGTCTGTGGGACTCCAGTAAGGATTTCAGTTCACACAAACGCTTCCTTATTTCAGATGAATCAGACACAGACAGATGTTATGGCAGCATATAAACACTTAAACATTGTTTCTTTAAAGTATGAATGCATAATTGGCAGATTTTTCTTGAGTTGACGTTGTTCAGTGTTTAGGGGGGTGGACTGTATGGTGCATTAAAGAAAAAAAACCTGGGAACAATGTGTTGTCTGCCAGAATATCACATGGCTGACCCTACCTTATTATAATAGTGTTGTGGTGTTTCTAATAGCAATCTGACTTTGATGTTCTTAAACCACAAAATCTTGAGGAATGTGGGTGGTATTTGTGTGATTTCCCCTTAAGGCTACAAATAATATATCAACTCATTCTGGGAATGAATGGCTGTTAGTTGGTCATTCTTTTGGTTTAGTACTTAATTTTGACTATGTGATGTAAAGTAGTTTAAATCTATTACACAACAGCACACATCGTAAAACCTGTAGTTGTGTTTTGTATTTCAAATTTAAGGTAGTATTAATGGAGGACAGAACATGACATAAGTATAAATAAATAAATGTATGAATAAATAGATAGGACATATGTAAGACATATAATAATGTCTGTTATTCTGAACTTTTATTTGTTTATATATTAATTTCCATATTTATTTCTGCATTTTATCATACATTTATTTTTACTTATGTCATGTTCCGTCCTCTATAGTAGTAACTTCGATGTTAATACTTAATTCAACAAAAAGTAGTTATACCAAAGTACTACAATAAATTAGTACATGGCTTTATTTACCATACATGTAACATGTATTTACATGCATAAATCAATACATCTTCATAGCTAAACAAGACATCAACATTTTTTAGGACAAGACAACATTTACCACCTCTAGATTCCTTTTCTCTGACCGTTGAAGTCTTTCCATCGAGAAAACAAAACAGAAAAGGTACGTTGTCGGCAGGATTCGAACCTGCGCGGGAAGATCCCAATGGATTTCTAGTCCATCGCCTTAACCACTCGGCCACGACAACTTGATGAGTATTTATAGTTAGACTGAAAACTTGTCTCTACAATAATCAGCATCTTCCTACCAATTCCTAGAAAAGTCTTATCAAAGTCCTAACAACTCCTAACACTTTACCGACCCAAGTCCTAACAGGTCTTGGGACCAATGACAGGGCAGTGTGCCGTCACGTGACATGAAAAAAAAGTATGGTACCGCCCACTCCATCTCCGACAGTGTTCACAAGAACAACAGAAGTAAAAACGATATTTTCAAGCAAAGTATCATGAACATGTATGGATATCAGCGTTATTGTTAGGGGAACCACAGAAAGTATTGTCATTACACGTGCGTCTGAAATTGTTCTGTAACGATATAGCGGACCATGTTGTGTGATAATACAGCTCGAAACCGAGGAAGTTGTGTCCGGACTTGAGAACATGTATATAGTTTACAAGACCGCATGGTTTAGTAACGTAGTATTCAGCTATTGTTGGAGAAAACAATTAGTAGTAATCGTATTTGTGTTGATTTTGTATTGCTTGTCACTTTATATACAAATAAAATAACGAATGTAAAGCGGTGTATCATATTTTGGCAATCTCTATCGATGTGCCATGTCATGGTTTTTCTCTTTTTACATACGTGAAGCTATAGCCTACCGTACACTATAATTATACTAAGCATAATCACAGTGTATTAAAACTCTGTTACAAGCAAAAGACTTATTTTTTTAATATGGATTCCATGACGGGAACAACGGGAGGAGGTCCCTGGTTTCGATGTTAAAATTCCAAAGAGTATAAGCTCAAAATTAGCGGCTTTTGGAACCAACTATTAGGCCAAACCCTTAGTAAAAAAACAATTTTTGGTGTTTTCAAGGCCCAAACTACCATGAGGAAGGTCCAAAAAAATAAAAACAGAAAGTCGTTTCGGCGCCTTCCGGGGAAAAAGAAAGCCCATACCATTGCGAACTTATATTGCGAGCCCTAAATTTCAAGCTTTAACGAAAAGGGCCAAAAAATTAAAAAATTTCCGGCAGACCAAAAATCGGAAAAGGAAGGGGGGAGGAGGAAAAAAAGTGGAAAAGCCCCACTGAGGCAAAACCAGAATTTCGTTTTTTAAAACAGAGCGACAGATGTTATATGTGGGAAAGAAAATTTGTCTTTCAGGGGTGGAAATTGTCGAGAAATCTTTTTTGGAAACACTCCGGGCAAAACTGGTGTAAAATTTTAAAAGCAGGGACGTTTTTTTTCACGGGAAAAAACAAATTCGTGGGAGGGTGCTTGCATTTCAGGATGGGGACATAGTGGCCAAGATTGGATTTTTTCCCTTTTAAGGGGGGGGTTGGCCCCGGGGGTAATTTAAACCTCCTGTTTAAAATGAAGGCTTCCCCTCCAAATTCAGTGTTGGGGCTCTGGTGTGTTTATGTCTTGGGAAAGGGAAAAACCCTCATAAAAGAAAGCTTTGATCACCCCTTTTCACCCCTAGCCCGGATTGGGAATGAAACATTTTTTCTCCTTTATCTTAAATGCTTGGGCTTTTTGGGGTGTGCTCCCCGGGGTTTTTTGAACCGGGGCTTCTTCGAGTTTTGGAGGCATTCGATTGGTTAATTTAAATTAGTTTGGGGTTTTTCTGCTGGCTACCACGATTTTTTGAGAGTAACAATTTGCATTTTCCGGAAAAAGGGGAATGCAAAGTATAAACTTTTAAAAGTCAAAACGCATTTTTGAAAAAAATGTCAAAGGGGGATCAACGAGGGGAAGCAAATTTATTTTCTTCGGGGGAAAAAAACCAAGGGATAATAAGACATTTATTAGATTTAAAGCTTGTGCGTAATTAAAAAGTACTTCCTTTCGGGAAGGGTGGGGTTTGGGTGGTCCTGCCCCCATAGTGCGAGAAAATCAGTGGGTCAAATTGAGGCGTAAAGAGGAAATGATTGAACCACGCTTTTAAATTGTACCAAACAGCCCCTTGGTTAAAATTTATAAGTTCAACGAATTTCCACGCCGGCCAAAAGTTGATTTGTCTTTTCCTTTCCAAACCATATACGGTGAAGTTTTTTTCTCACTGGGTTTTTAAAGAAAAATCCCTATTACCGGGAAAAAGACAAAGACTTTCTGTCCCTTTTCCCCGAAAAACGGCTGGGGACTTCCCGAGATATACACTGACAGGTAGCCTAATTCTCCCATTTTTCACGTTTCCCTGGGGGTTTAGGCCCCCCGGGGTTTTATGGTAAGCCTGTTTCCTTCCCCTCTTTTTCTAATTTCTTGTTTTTCAATTCTTGTTCATGAGGTGATTGGTGCATCGCCTGGTGGTTTAAAACCCTGCCCGCCGCTTAGGTGTTGGTTTCTTTTTGTTGATTTTGGTTCTCGGTGTGTTGGTTTTTTTTTTTCCTTGGTTTTTTTCACCACTTTAGGCTGATTTGATGAATTTTTTATTTACTTTTCCCAATTAAATTGAAAATTTTAAAATTATTCTTTACTTTCTTTAAAATAATTTTAATTTAATTTATTTAAAAAATTATTTTATTATTTTTAAAAATTGCGGGGCTTTTTCCCGTTTCTGATTGGTATAAAAAACCAAATTTTAAAACCCGCAGGGGATTTTGGGGGGCCCGGATTTCTTTTATCAAATTTTTGGGGGGACAAAACATTGCCCTTTCTATATAGTAACCCCGGGTTAAATTTAATTCAACAAAGTACTACAATAAATCAGTACATGGCTTTATTTACCATACATGTAACATGTATTTACATGCATAAATCAATACATCTTCATAGCTAAACAAGACATCAACGTTTTTTAGGAAAAGACAACATTTACCACCTCTAGACTCCTTTTCTCTGACCGTTGAAGTCTTTCCATCGAGAAAACAAAACAGAAAAGGTACGTTGTCGGCAGGATTCGAACCTGCGCGGGAAGATCCCAATGGATTTCTAGTCCATCGCCTTAACCACTCGGCCACGACAACTTGATGAGTATTTATAGTTAGACTGAAAACTTGTCTCTACAATAATCAGCATCTTCCTACCAATTCCTAGAAAAGTCTTATCAAAGTCCTAACAATTCCTAACACATTTACCGACCCAAGTCCTAACAGGTCTTGGGACCAATGACAGGGCAGTGTGCTGTCACGTGACATGAAAAAAAGGTATGGTACCGCCCACTCCATCTCCGACAGTGTTCACAAGAACAACAGAAGTAAAAACGATATTTTCAAGCAAAGTATCATGAACATGTATGGATATCAGCGTTATTGTTAGGGGAACACGCTTTACCACAGAAAGTATTGTCATTACACGTGCGTCTGAAATTGTTCTGTAACGATATAGCGGACCATGTTGTGTGATAATACAGCTCGAAACCGAGGAAGTTGTGTCCGGACTTGAGAACATGTATATAGTTTACAAGACCGCATGGTTTAGTAACGTAGTATTCAGCTATTGTTGGAGAAAACAATTAGTAGTAATCGTATTTGTGTTGATTTTGTATTGCTTGTCACTTTATATACAAATAAAATAACGAATGTAAAGCGGTGTATCATATTTTGGCAATCTCTATCGATGTGCCATGTCATGGTTTTTCTCTTTTTACATACGTGAAGCTATAGCCTACCGTACACTATAATTATACTAAGCATAATCACAGTGTATTAAAACTCTGTTACAAGCAAAAGTGCTGCATTCAAACTTTCTCTAAACGTACATAAGCCTTAGTATCACATTAATGTAATGTTAGTGTACCAAAAGTGCTCATTATGCCCCATTTCAAAACGATATAAATGACATCACTAGATAATAGTTATGGTTCATACTGTGTTCATTACTGTAATGTTCCAGCTGCTAAATGTGCATCTTATTTTATTAGCTTACTGCTGGGTAGTTTATTTTGAAAATACAGTGTCAATTACATTACACTTCTACATGCACTTTTATTTCCTTTTCACTGACATTTTCCCTGATATTTGCAGAAATGAGGAGGACTCCTACTGGGTTGGTATCATGTATGCCCAGGGGAAGATCCGGGGGCCATGAAGTGGAATGCTGTCATAGGGTGACAGATTTAGTTTATATAATTCAGTGAAATTAAGCATGTGCTGGTGTTTTTTTTTTTTTAGCGTAAACCACTGTATATTAGTGCCAGAACTGGCTCAGAGCAGGACTCTCCTCCTGTATGGTATACATCATCACTTGCAGGGTCATCAGCCGCCAGCCCCATCTCCTGCCTCATCCTCATACCACCAGGGTCAAACACAATCAGCCTGGGTGTTACTCATAGCAGCCCCCACCCACCTCTCAGCAAACCTCACTGGACCCTTAAGTGAACAAAGGAAAAGGAGACTTCAGAAAGCAGCACTTGAAGACCAGGAGAGTGTTGCTAGAGGGGAGCCACCAAAGAAGAGGCACATAAAAGAGGACTACCGTTATGAATGTAAGACATGTAGTCAGTTGAAAAGAAAAAGCACTTGCCATACCCAGGTAAGGGTAAGTGGTAGTGTCATCCATCTAGACAGACCATTGAAGAGTGGACATCAACCCAGAAAAGCAGAAAAGTTGTAGGGCTGCAACTATGTTCACTCATCTGTAAAGTATTTATGAATGCAGAAAAGTAAAAAAAAGCTGTTTTCAGCCTCTGAAAGAAGACATTTGATCACTTTTCTCTCTAAATAATTTTTAACGGAATACTTTTGAGTAAGTAAATTACTAAAGAGTATTTACTAGTTATCAGTGTGTCAGTTTGAAAAGGATAGACAGTGTTTTGTTAATATAAAGTGAACATGTGTAACATTTGTATGTTTAAAGCAATACGATTACTATTGTATGTATATAATGACAGCTCATAGCCTATATATATATATATATATATATTGTATTGTATAAAATGTAAACAGTATATTTGTGTTACTCTAACTGTAAAAAAATATATGAGTATATAACTCTATTGCATTTAATATTATATATGAAAGACAGGTCTACTGTTGTAATAGTTTTATCGGTTTGGGTCCTAAAACATCTCCCTTTTCTTTCTCTCTTTGCCCTCTTTTTCTCCCCCTTCTTTCCCTCATCTAGCAGTCACTTTTGCTCATTTTCTCTCGCCGTTGAAGTCACTCCATTCTGGGAAACAAGGCAGGATTCGAACCTGCGCAGGGAGACAGGTCCACTGTCAGTCAAAAGGCTGAGGAGGGGCTGGTTCCGATAGAAGCCGTGACGTGATTGGCTCTGTCCATTGTGAGCTCGTGGCTTGATTGGTTTAAATCCAATCTCACAAATGACAGTGCCATATCATGATTGGATGACAGATTGGACATTGAGCAGCCGGCAACAACTTGATACCATGGGTCTCAGACAGTCCGGAAAATAAACGTAGTGATAAAACGTTTAACTTCGAGTTGCTGAGTGATATTAAACGGGAAGCAATCATGCACAATCACTCCGCTCACAGTTCCCCTCTAGAACTACAGCCTGTGTTGAAAAGGTGCTGGTAAAGGTTGCACAGCCCCATCTAGTGTCGGTGTTTGGAAACATGTTGTTGATTAACTATCATGCACATCTCTCTTTATACGTTGGTTAAAACACAGACAACTGTTCACAATATTTCGAAGTACAGCCATAATAAAACACGAATGTAGATTAAATGAAATCTTAACCGGTTTTGCAGCTCTAATTATTTTTGATAAATATATTTCTGTTAATATAAGGTTAATTACCTTTTAATATTGCATTTGATTCGGAAAGCCTTCATTAAAAAAAAAAAAAAAAAAACTAACATTTTTTTCACTTAACGAACCAAGGAATAATACTGGTAAATAATTGTGACCTCAAGATTTCTCAAAAATAATTATGATTATAATTTTTAGCCATAATTGTGCTATAAGATTATTTATATTCATTGACACGTCCATGTGTGTCAGTCTTTCAATTAGCAAGATTGCAAGAAGACGGCAGCTGAAATGACATGGAAATTTGAAAAGGTGTGTATATTGTTATACTGTATCAAGTAAGGATTGTAATTACCGCACCACATAAAAAACATCTAAAAAACATAATCCCTGAGAAAAATCTTATTCATGATGTGCAATACATGTGTACTTACAGCTGTAGGCCAGGATGAAGGGGACCATGCCAGTACTCTCTAAATTATAATGAAGATAAATTGATTTACGCTGGGACCATTGTGTTATCTGAGTGTACACAATGTGCCAGCGTACATAAAAAAGGACCAAAATAGACTAAATATGCAAATATAATTCATAGAGGTCCAAACTAAACCCCAACATTTCTGTTATGTTTTATTAACTTCTATCTATTTCGGAAAGTTAACCTCGGCTAATCAAAGTCAGTTTCCAAAAACAAATTACTTTAGAGATGATATAACAAATTATTGAGGTGCCATTGCTTAAATGGTTATAGCACAAACATCTGTTTATAGTCAAAGTATACAAACAATATGTATTTCATTCTACTGTACAGTCTTTATTCATTCTCTTTCATCTTATTCTATTTCACAAGTTTGCTCATTTGGCATACTTGTATGTGACTTGCACTTTATTATTATTTATGACTATTTTATTTCTTAATTTCCCATCTTAAATATACTGTATGCTCTACTGTACCTGTTGTGAATATGACAATAAAGCTTCTAAATGTTGAATTTAGAAAAACAAAAGCAAAACCTTTTCCCAGTACATTTGCTAATTGCCTCTGTGTTAAAGTAATTGCAGATAAGAACAAACAGCGACACAGCATGTTACATTTCGTGATATAAATTATTTATTTACATTTACAGAAAAAATGACCCCATCAAGACAATGTAGTAATAACTATTGGAAATAGAACCCAAGATACAGAAGCTGACGTGTCGTCACCGCCCAACAGAGAGCTCTATAGTAACATTGTGCCCTCCGTCAAAGGTCTCCTATAACACAAGGTGCAAGGCATCACGTGTAGCCCCCCCCCCCCCCCCCACCACCCCCCACCCCCTACCGGACACGACAACACACACCTCATTTAAAGCCCGTTACCCTGCTTTGCACTACCCCGCTCTGCTTCCCCCCCCCCTCATCTAGAAACGACAGACATCGGCTAACCCGCCTCTACCAAAGCTCACATGTCTAATACACATTCACACACACTCACATTCCTCGATGCCGCCCCCCCCCCCCCCCATGACACCTCATGGTTCAGTCTGTTGAGAAACCCTGGGCGGAAGGTGCAGGAAGACACATCTGCAAGTGTCTGTGTGTTGTGTGTATGTGTGTGTGTGTGGGGGGGGGAGGTGGAGTCTCATCACTGTCTCTACAGCACCACCGTCCTCCCCGGGCTTCCTTAGAGTTCACATTGGGAGGAGAGGGGAGGGGGGGGGGGGGGTGACGGGGAAGCAGATCCTACAAGGAGAAGGGGGGAACATCTAACGCCACAGCGCTCTCCGTAAAGCGGAGGGGGGGGGGGGCTCTGTCCGGTGTGTGGGGGGGCTCAGATGAGTCGGGTGGAGGCGCGCATGGTGTTCTCCGTACTGAAGTGGACATTGTTCTGCTTCTGCCGGTTGATCCTGTTGGTCCGCGGGCACTTCCTGTGCAGGGGACACACACATACACACACATACACAATAATAAACATGTAGGGGTTTGTTATGGCATGTTACAACTAGAGAAGTCAATTCACAGATCAATTTGTAGATCTCAGTAAAGCCACTCAACACTGAAAAAAATGTAACATTGACTTCAATTAAATCTATTATGTAAACAAACGTTGTTGTTTGCTACATGCAGAGGTGTAAAGTAACTAAGTATATTTACTCAACTAGTCTACTTAAGTTCAATTTTGAGGGACTTGTAATTTACTTGTGTATTTCCATTTTCTGCTGCTTTGTACTTCTACTCCACTACAATTTAGAAATAAATGGTGTAATTTTACTCCACTCCAATATTTAATCCCTTTAGTTACTTTACAGATTTGGATTAATGATGTGAAATATATTCATCCCTTGAATCAGACTTTAGTTCTGAGGTATATCTTGTAGAGATGTTTGTGAAGATGATGAACAAGTCTCCGGAGACACCAGCTTGTATATAATAAGGTTTATTACAACAGCATAGTATCATACACCAACATGAGCAATACGAGGTTCCCAGAGCCAATTGTGGAAGTCCTCCCAAAATCAGTTTGTGCATGCAATCTCTAGGAGAAAATGTGTGTGTGTGTCCAATGTGTGTGTGTGACCAAAGGAGGTGAACTATAAGAATGTGTACCCAACTAAGTAGAGATGTATGTGCTTGTCCTACATGTCTTTCGTGTACCCAAATAAGGTGAGATGTATGTTCATCCGACATGTCTTTCCCTTACTCATACATGGAGGCCCTCTGACTTATTCTAGAGGTTTCTTATGCATGACCCTATTACACAACCTCACTCCCTGCACTCTCTATGACCTCAGAGAGTAACTAACTGTATATATGAACCGATTTAACTAATCGTATATCTGAGCAGGTTTAATACACCACAGCTCCACCTGGAGTAAATTCACAAGCTACCCTGCACAACGTCATTAACACTAGCTGCACCTTTACCAGCTTTGAGAACACTTTAATGATCAATAATTATAAAACATATCAGATATATTATTTTGAAATGGACCAATCTGCAGAATGGTTACTTTTATGTTTATTTTTTTGATCAGCTTAGCCATTATTAGAGATAGATTTGACGGGAGGAGATAAAGGGGTGTCATGGTGGAGCAGGGCCGTTTTCAATAAGGAAAAATACCTTTATTCAAGGTTAAAGAATCATATACAGCCAAAGGTCCAGAACTTCCCCCATGTGTAAAATCAAGGATCCAACACACACCAACAGAAAACCAGAACTTAAATACTTGCAGGACTAATCAAGAGGACAAGACACAGCTGGGGAGGGAAGGGAAAACACAAGGGCACCATGTGAAACCAATCAGGTAATCAGGCAGGAGGGAACACAGGGGGTGAACACTCGCAGTCAGAGAGTGACGAGGGGATGGAATGCTTAAAAGTACTGCAGGCCGGATTCGAACCTGCGTCCCACGCAGCGGGGACTGACATTATTCACATCATGATTGAAAAATATATATAGACATTGACTTTTAAGAGGTTCTGTCCCTACCAAGAAAGTATGTAGAATACTGTGTGTTTGCTGACACTTCTCTCCAGCTCCACAAAACTTCATTCAGTATATTTTCACATATTGCTTTTAGACATTTCACTAGTCCATATTGTTACGCAACGAGATTTCGCCAAACCACCTGCTTTCATTCCCAGGTTAAGGACTCTACTGTATTAAAGGGTATATATCTATGAATTGTGTCTTTTTTTCTGTGGATGTGTCTACAGTAGGAAGGTCACACGTGTGTGGTAACAATATGAGACCTCACAGTGATTCTCCTTCCAGAAGACCTTCTCCAACATTGTTGGTATACACAGGTGGCAAACATAGAACTGACCTTCTTCCACTGCCACATGTTTGACCTTTAAGTGAACGGCAAGTCTTGATGATCTTACTTAAATGGAAGCACTCTCTGTATGTCTGTCCATAACCATTCATCCACTCCACTTCACACATAGTGGGTGTGCTGCTATACAACAGACGAAGTGCAGTTTCAGGGTTGAGCTCTTAAGTTTTACAGGACAGATGTATTAGTTGTATCTAACACTCAGAAGAGCATCGAGAGTGGACAACCTTTAACCTTAAGTAACACTGCCAAACAGCATGCTGGGTAATGATGTGAATCTCGCCCTGTTAGTCAGTTTGTCCAGCAGAGAATCAAATCTACATCTTTATAAACTGTGAAGCTGCAACAATATTCAATTAACATGATAGATCATTTTTTGGGGATAATTGATTAGTTTTCAAAATAGTTTTTGGTGTAAATATCTTAGAAAATGTTAGTTCTTTCCTCCTATATTTACTGATTTAATAATGTTTAACTTATCTAACTGTATGTAAGGAATAATCTCATCTAAATACTAAATAAACCAACGACTTGACTCACAATATTGATTTTAAATGATTTCACTGACTTATTTTACAATTACAATTAATTGTATTGCTTCAGCTCAGAAAAAAATAATCTGTTCAACGGTGCACCAATGGCTTGAATTGCGGTGACAGCAACATAACTTAAAACGACGGCAGCGCTAATTGATTATTGCTGTAAAAAAAACGTAGTTTGTCCATCTTTTTTTCTTTCATTAACCAGTCTTTATCACTGCCAGAGCCCAAATTGGTGTTTACTTCCCGTTTGTCTTCTTCTGCTGTTCCTTTTAGTGTTTACTTCCTTCCTGTCTGTCTTTCTCTGATGTCTAGCTTTTAACCATTTAACCTGATGTCTTTTAACCTCTTTCCTTTTCTTGAAAAATGAATGTTTGTTGTCCACAGCTGACATTAAATCAACTGGACTATTTTTCTGCCGATTGAAGTTAGTGATCCTTCTAATCAACGGTCACGTTACCCTACGCAGCGGTCTGTTAGCGAGTATTAACAACCTCTGAGGTCAAAATTGACAAATCCGATTTGAGTATTTAACTGAACCATGTAATAAATAACTAACTTCTACTGATCTCATTTTATCCCTCCTCCTATTGTCAGTTTTCCATAATATTTCCATCGTTCATTGTGTATTTTTTGACTTTTACAGGGACTATTTTTATCCTCTTTAGCTTTAAATAAATATCGCTGAGCAGGAGGAAACATTAATGGTACAGTGGATTCAGTATTCAGTGCTCCACTCCTCTTTATCTAGCCTTTTAAAACTGCTCCCTATCTCATATTGTCCTTCCCCTTCCTTTGCTCAGAGGAGCAGTTTGGTCTCGGCCAAAAGTCTTTTAAAATCTTTTATTAAAAGTCATAAATTGCTTAGGTCAGCCGGAGGCAGACAGCCCCAGGCTTTATATTCGGGTGTGGGTCTTCACTGTGAATACAAAACAGATCGAACACAAGAGAGAGCGCTAACCTACACATATCAGCATGTATCTGTGCTTGTATGTAGGTAAGAATGTGTGTGTTTGTGTGTGTGTGTGTGTGTGTCCACAGGGGAATTTGACAGTACTTTCTCTCCGTGTTGTAAGCAAGGTGACCTTTCATCTGTTTCCTCTGGAGCTCCACATTCCCCCCGTGACTCCCAAATACAGACAACATGGAAATAACTGCTGCCAGGTTCATTAGTGGGCAGTGTTTGAGTGTGTGTGTGTGTGTGTGTGTGTGTGTGTGTGTGTGTGTGTGTGTGTGTGTGTGTGTGTGTGTGTGAGGGCCATGACTCACCTGGTAATGCAGAGCACCACCACGCAGATGATCACCACCTGCAGTGCTCCGATGATGGAGGCGATGAGGACGTAGTGCAGTTTGCCCGAGCCTGGCACCACGTAAAGCACGTTGTACTCTTTGATGTCACACAGGGGGCCCCGGAAACCCGAGTGACAGCTGAGAACACACACACACACACACACACACACACACACACACACACACACACACACACACACACACACACACACACACACACACACACACACACACACACACACACACACACAGAAAGAGAGGAGAATAGAGTCATTCCTCGCACTGAGAGGCGGGTTAATTATTTCCATGTTCCTAATGGAGACGTCGGTACCTGTTGGGTAGAGCTGTTGTGGGGGAACAATGTGTTTGTGTGACAGTGTGGTGACTGTGCTTTTTCTTTGCCGGGACTTTGTAGATGACTGATAAGGTGGCAGCGTGTGAGGGAATGAGGGAGAGAGTGTATTTTTGGGGTAAGCAGCTACATTCATCATGATTTTCTCTTTGTGTTCCGCCTCTGTCCACACTAAATCTGGATATTCAGTTGTGCTTTCATAACTAGAAATGGGAAGATCATAATAATCCTAAGTTAATTGTGCTGAACTACCATTTTTTGAGTATCATCCTGTGAGTGACTTGATTTTTATTTATTTACTGTATTAAGGTAGACCAAATGATGTATGTTAACCTTAATAACATTGTTTGTTTATGACTTAAAAGGATTGTAAAGATGTCCTATCTCTAATGCTATATTTATTTCTTAATAGAATATAAGGTTATGTTACTCCAGTATGTTTGAGTATCATTTTAAGGGATTCAAGCATATTTGGATTATCTGGATTGCATTTATTTTGGCCATGATAGTCGGGACACAAATGTAACACCGGAGATAAAGAAGATACGGAGATGCCATGTGGATACTGCCAGAACAGTGATTGGCTGCTACTTTTTGCCTGAAAAAGTTTCTGATGCCAGTGGGTCAATGAGGGTGAGGACAAACAGTAGATCAGTACAGCCTTTTAACACAGGACTGGCATTACGTGGGGACCTGTTGTAATCTGTAATAATTGCGATCTTTGCTAATTGATATCATCATGATTTTATTTTTTACACATTTTTTCTGCCTCCTTTCCCACAACATCAAATCATATAACCCATAATATTATAATAATATATATAGTGAACAGTTATTTAAAATAAAGTTTTGAGAGCATTTTGGGTGCCAATTAAAAATTCAACAGGTGTTTTTGTATATTATGTTTAATAAAATCCAGTAATAACAGAGTCTTTACCTCATATCTTGAGATAATGTCAGTTTATTTATTGGTTTTATAACTATGAGTATTTCGGGTATAAAACTTCAGGTGATGTCTTGACTTTGAATTTGCAGTCATCACATAGGGATTTTAACAATATCTCAGAGCAAAGGGGGTCAAAGTTTGCTGGGTTGCTGTACATCACAGATATTATGTGATGGTCAACAGTGTTGTTGCTTTCTGGTCAAAAGAGGAACACATTAATAATATCCATGTATTAGAGAAAAACAACCTGAAAAAGCTAGCACATGCACATTGTTCACATATAATTGGTGTTGACACACACACACACACACACACACACACACACACACACACACACACACACACACACACACACACACACACACACACACACACACACACACACACACACACACACACACACCACACCACACACACACACACACACACACACACACACACACACACACAGAGATAGAGAGACTAATGGAGATGATCTGTGTCCTCAGAGAGGAGCTAAAATGGTTCCCCTTTTAATCTCTCTTTCTCTCTCCATCTCCTCTCTATCCCCTGCCTCCCTGTCTCCGGGGAGGTTGTTACCCACCAACACCTGCACATCCTCATTTGGTACACACACGCGCGCGCGCGCACACACACACACACACACACACACACACACACACACACACACACACACACACAGTCTCCTTCACATCCTCTATCCCTTCGACCTAACGGTGGGTAAGATCGACGTTGCAACCTTGTTCTGTTAGTGGTTTGTGCTCCGTTTGGTACTGTTCTGTGCTTCCCTCATTAGGACACACAGCCCCTAAATCATGCAGCCAGCAGGGGGCAGCAGAGACCTTCCACACCCCCTCCCCGCTGAGCACTGCTCTGTATGCATGCGGGATGTGTGGCGGGTACGAGAGAGGTTAGAGAGAGATAGAGGGAGGGAAAGATACCAGGACCCCCTGGCTGCCACACTATCAGGCTAGAGAAGACATTCAATGTGTGTGTGCAAGTGTGTGGGGTGGGTTTTAATACCACTCCTCATTGTGCCTTTATGTAAATGCCTGTGGATATTGTGCAAAAATGTAGTGCGCTGTCATTTTCAGCTGTGAGACTGCTGTTCTGTAAGTGTGTGTGAAGTGTGTCTGGATGTGAATGTGTGAGAAAATATGACCAAATATGTCCTTCAAAGTAATGACATTTTGCTGAATTTTTTCTTTATGCAATATACCCATTGCTATCCTATTTTGGATGAAAATGTTTGAGTATGATAGTGTTTATCTATTTTTTGGCCACTTGGAAAAAAAAAACCGAATTTAATAGCAAACAGCACAGACAGAGGCACTCTGAGCTACTTGTAGAAGATTGACATAATTACTGATGTTGATCACTTGTAAATGCTGAGGGATTTCTTCAGACGAGTTGTATCTAAATGTTAGGTTTAAACTTCTGAAGATCTTTTTTTTCAAAACGTTGCCTTGAACAAGAGAAATAAATTATTTATTCGGAGCCAAGCAGTGTGCCAACATCTGTTGTCTCCTTCAGTAAAGTGTTTTTTGTCTTGTACCTGGGTACTTGTGCCAGGATGAACACACTTTGTCTCTCTTTAAAACCCCTCAAGCTTCATTGGTGACAAGTTATCTTAGCTAAAATGCTGGCCAAACCATGCAGAATTATCATACAAGTAGGAATAAAGCCACAATATTTCTTTATGGGGATGGGTTAAGGTTAGTACTAGAATTATGGCTAGGTTTCGGCCAGGGTTGTTTGGCCATTTGGGAACAACGTAACAACAGTTATCAACATTTAAAATCGTACTTGAACAAGATCGTTAGCATTAGTTATGTTGAGAACTTAATCAAATAAGCCAATTAGGTTGTTTTTATAGGCTTGTTTGCTGCTCTTAACAAAACAAATCCAAATCTTCTTCTGGGAAGACGCTGATGACACATTCGAGGTGTCTGTCACCAATGACGGTAGTGTGTTTACAGCCAAGGTTTATCATTGGCAGATATGACAGTGCAAGAAATTCTGGGTCCTCGAGATAAAATCATCACCAAATCAAAATGAAACTTGGGAAATAAAATCATAATGTGCAGGGAAGGAGGACACACCAACATCCTTATTTGGCAAGGAGAAATCCTCCAAAAATTCATTTGAAGCAGTGCAACATATTTGCATCGTCACCAGCCAGAACTCATACTCTTCCCTTTCTTAGCACTCTGGCTCGTATTCATTCAAGATAAATAATCCTGATTAAAAATAAATGGGCTCTTGCACTAAATGTTGCACTGACTAGCTATCTTACATTTTACAGTAGTAAGAGCATCATCAAATTGGAAGTGAAAAGATAGTCCTCTTGCTCTAAGTAGGATAGCCATACTACAGTCAGAGTTACAATGTAAAACCTCTGTAGCCAATAATAACGTGGACGAATATAGTTTAATTGGCTATTACATTACATTCCATGCACTGTAGCTTATAATTAGCTACAACAAAAAGGGCCTAAATGATGGCTAGCTATTAAAAACCTATTCAATTAATTAAGAACTAGAAGGGCCACGTCCATTTCCATAAGTGAAAAATAATGTCTGTATGCTCACTGTGATATGGATCCCCTCCAAATAATCCATGGCCCATGCTACAATCCACACGATTTTATGACAATAAGCCTAACAAGAAATAATAATAAAACAACCGAAACATAACCACCTTGTTGAATGTCCCAACTCAATTCATTATGCTAAAATTGAAGCATACAAAAGAAGACATATTCTGATCATTTTCAGGTTCATATTTGTATATAGTTCCTCTAATGTGTCTCCATGCTTTAATGTTCAAAAAGCTTTTTATTGTTCTCTTACTGCCTGTGCTGCAGCACCTCTTATCACCATCTGTCTGAAACCAGAGCCCAGTCTGCTCTGAATAGTTAGCTAACCAGCTCTGTTGGGATTGGTCAACCGCTGAGAAATGTCCTGCCCCTGAGCCTATCATGTGTTGGAGTGCAAGTGTTACCTAGTGATAACATCATTGGGATTTTGGGAATTTTGTCCTTTGCAGACCATTTACATGCACAACAACCTATATAACTCACAAACGGAAAAGGGAAACCCCAAAAAGCATAATAGGGCCTCTTTAATGGTCTGCTTTTAGATGTTAAAGCCACCAGATTTCCCAATTTTTCAGCCCTGAAGCCCCAAAGCTCCATGAGGACTCGACCGCCTGTTAATACAAACCAGTTTTGGAATAAAAGGGCAAGATTCCCTAATACAACGGTAGTGATGTCATCCATATTTTCACTTTGTACTCTTCCTACATGTGCTTATTCCACCAAAGTATAGTTACATCGTAACATGTACAGCAAAGGGAGCTGTGCAGATAAAAATGCTAATAAAAAAAGCAAATTCAGTAGATTGAATAGGTACGAATTCAAGGTTAAAAAGATTAGTTGCAGCATTATCGGAGTAAGTTAGCGTATACAATTAGTAAAGTAGCAGCCAGTAATAACATGAATAAATTGTAGAAAAGTTTAAATTGCACAGTGTTATTTCACAAAAAACTGTGTGTGTGTGTGTGTGTGTGTGTGTGTGTTTTTGTGTGTGTGTGTGTGTGTGTGTGTGTGTGTGTGTGTGTATGTGTGTGCGTGTATACCTGCAGGAGGGCTGAGCCGCAACTCTGGGGAACTGACACTCGCCGTGCACGCAGTAATTCTTGAAGTGATCCGGACAGGGGATGTACAGGCCGATGGCTAGCTCGTTCCTTGGATCCTCTTTCTCCACCGCTGCATAAACACAAACACAAACAGGGACACACACCATCCATTAAGACTGAAAGCACATGTGCCCCTGGCTGCCTTTGAACATACATTACTGTGCTGCATAAGAAAGATGGGAGGATAAGAGAGGAAGAGATAAATAATAAAAGGGTTGGACAGAAATGATGTCTTGAGAGCAACAGATAAAAAAAAGAAGTCAGAAGTAATGCAGCTTTGAGTGGCAGCACATGTTATTTGGCAATGCCCCACCGGTTACACATGCACTCACCTGTGATGTCGGTCCTCGCGAAGTGTCCGTCTCCGCCTTTGATGTCGCCTGGAAAGGCCAAAAACACATTCAAACTGATCTCAGGGCACTAACAACCTCTCCTGTAGCAGACACGCCCTCCATTAAGGGCTACAAACTGACGGAGGGTGCAGAGAGTCGAATGTGAATTATCATCTCGACAAAAGGGTTCAATTGGTGTGTGCACCCGTCAAGTTACTGTGTATTTATGTGAAACATTCTCTTCAAAAGTGAGAGGCCATCTCCCCGAAGCATTAAGGTAGAATGGAGCAGAGCCGGGAAGAAAAGATCAGAGGGAATAATGTTTTTTTTTTGGACCACCTTATTGACGCTGCATTGAATTCTTCTTTTTACAATGGCTGGACAAAATCTCCCATTCCATCATAAGAATTTTATTGCGATTGATTCTTTTTTTTTTACTGCAAATTTATCAACTCAAAAGGAGTGTCTGGAAGTATTTCCCAGGATTATGATGCAATTATGTCGTATTATTTTTTGGCTCAGAGGAAGATTACTATTCAGGAAACAAAGCAGCATTTTTGCGCAATCAGAACCTTGAGTATTATATGTATTAAATACCTATTTAGAAAAATCAAATATGGGACTAAATTCAGATTAACACTGCTCAGAGGGGAGAGGCTAAAAACAAGACTACAACTTCAAAATGCTTTACTTTAAAATAAAAGTTTTCCTTCTTAAATGTTTTGCTCTACACACTAATGACAACCTGATGATGCAACTTTTCATTTTAAGAACATCTGGCACTGCAAGTGTATTAAAAAAACAACAGGTTAGGCTTCTAAATACCTTTTTCTTGGTATACAGAATGAGCTACAGTAGAAAGTAGGTCTATTTTCAGAAAGAGAAATGTAAAAATTGGACACATGGGGAAATTATATAAACCAACACTCTTAATATCAAGGGACCACTTTGAAACCTAGCTAACAAGAGGTCTACTTTTGCCCGGGTTTTAATCCCTTAGTGTCTTGGCATTTGTTTCTGTCTCCACTGTCCCTGATTGAAACAGAATGCGTGGAGCAAATCGATTGGGGTGGTCCGACCCACATGGTGTAAGGTGGGGGAATACAGATTTCTATTTGTGTTCCAGACCTGGTTAGCCCTGATTGCTTTACTCCCCATTACCTGTCAAAGCCTACATCTTGCTTCTCACATCTCGATCAATTGTCCTGTTGGTCCCGGGTGATGCAGAATGCTTTTCAAATGTACCCCTACGCAACAAAAGCCCCACCCTTACTCCCTCCCTTTCCACCAGTGTTAGCTAGATTTTGTGTAAAGCAAAACGAGTCCAAATTAAGATGTTGGTTGATCATACCTCAAAGAAAATAAAATAAAAAACATCCTCAAAAGAACGATGCACCTTTGTCTTCTCCCATGGGCATTAGCAACGTGACTCGGTTGAGGGATTTACCCAACAGAGATTAATAAAATAACATTATCCCTGGAACAAACAAAAACCGCACCCAAATAAAAGATAGTACATTAAAAAAGGTGGATTACCTTTCAGTAAAATTATCAATATACATAGCAGAGGAGGATGTGGGATTTGGGGATTATCTCCCAACACAAAATATAATTGAGTGGAAATGTAATTTTAAAATGTGTTTGGAGGGGAAATATAGGATTGTGCTGTCTGTGTTTAGTTCCGTCTGTCTCGGCGGCTTCAGTTCAACCCCGAGTGAACACCTGCCAGATTAAAGTCTTCTGCTGAGTGTCTGCAGGTGTTGTCGTGACTTTGGGAGTGATTGTTTGTGGGTCTGACCTTGGCAGTGGCGCAGGTACTTGACCTCGATGCGCTCCTGCTTCTGACAGGACGCCTCCTTCACCTGGCAGGGGTTGTCGTAGGAACGTCCGTCTGAGGCACACACCGGGTTGAAGCTGATGTGAGAGCAGTCGATGTTGCAAACACACCTGCGGAGCAAAGAAATCACATCAGAGTGGTAGGCTTCCTGGGGTTTCATTGAGTACCTATGTCAAAGTCAAAGACATAATTGGGATACGTGAAATGGAACACAACAATATCTGTAGATTAAGAAAAAGGGGCCCAGACACTAAACAGAAAGTTCTATGTATTACTCACATCTAGAATCGGTTAATTTATTATACAGAAACATTTAGGGTGCAGTTGGTTTGAAACTGATGAGATGGTGTTCACTTAGCCACAGTAGAAACAGTGACCTACTTCAGCTGACTTTAAACATTTACAGATTTGGTTTGACTGGACAGTTTATGATCGATTTGCGAGATGATTGATCATTTTGCCTGAATTCATGGAGTGCGTTATACAAGGGTTTTCAAAGACATACAAACATTGACTTAAATGAATCACGGTTTTGTGTTTGGGCCTTTTGTTGGAAAGTTTAAAAGGATGAAAAATGATCTGTTTCATTTTGAAAAGTCAGCTTTTTAAAACACCAACATAGCTCAGTTTAAACTTCAAAGCAAAACTCCTAATTTCTTCTTGGGCATGATTTGACATAAGATGATTTCACTATATTTCCTAGTGACGTTGTTGTCAACTGACACCAAAACAAAATTAGTCTAACTCTAACTACTTAATGGTCCCAACACGTGATCAGTAACATAGGGCCTAGCTAAGATATAATAAACAATGAGGCGTTGCAAGGGAAAATAAAGCAACAAACTAAACACATTTCAGAGTAAAGTAAACTTATTCAGAAGTTGTCATTCAAATAGTTCTTAATTCTGACAGACTTGTGTGTTTGTTTTTCTTTTTAAGATGATTTGTTGAGCCACCAGTGACAGAGAAACAGAGTTGAATGGGGGAGACAGAGGGGATGACACGCAAAAATGGTTTTCAGGTTGGAGTTGAACCCAGATCCTCCGCAGCGGACGGTGGACCTCACTATGGGCGCCAGGTCAACCGAGTGAGCTATAAGGCTAGCTGGCGCATGGGTTTGTTTGACTGCGAGGGACACAGACTGAAATTCATTCGAGGATTAAACATGAGACAAAAAAAAACAAAAACAGTACTGCTTGCACTCAGTCAGGACGTTGGACCATGCATAGTAATCCTGTGCAAACTGGGTTTTGGCACATTCAATCTGACACAATAGCAAAATGGATTTAAGAAAAAAAAGCGACAGGCTGCACAGAGGGCTGGACTGACAAATGATGTATTCCTACAATGGCAGGAAGCAATTAATAATGAAAGAATTGTAGATAACACAGCTCCACATTTTTTGTGTTGCAGAGAAAATTATGGCCTCAAAAACAGCCACCAGTCTAAAGTTGTCATTTATTTTAGATAACATTGAAAATAGCTTAAATGGAAAATAATAACTTATGGGTTAATACTATCATAGTTTGCACTGAAACAGCTTGATGGGAAAAAAGCCAGTGAAGATTGCCGAACAGCTTGTTTCTGCTTTTACACCGTTTTCTTTTTAATGTCCTTCGATAAAACCCACTCGTCTGAGAAATTCTAAAAATGATCTGCTAGAAGACGAGGACGCTTGCAGAGCTCTGGCTCCGAGGCCACAGGCATGTCTGGTGTATTATTTTCGGAGCTGAGCACTAAAGTGTGGCCTACATTACCTTCAAATGGAATGGAAATGGAAATTCTCGGTTATTTCCACAAGCTAGTTATAATCACTGATAGCCTGTTTAAAATGCATTTACCTCTCGCGGCTGATGATTACTCTAAGTGCAAGTTGTTCGATTTAAAGTTTGGGAACAGACTAAAAGTAAAATTAAAAGTGCTCGTTTTTGTCTTAGCTCCTTATGCCTTTTCTCTCTGTAAATTGAATCCCACCTTCCATGAAGCGGATATATCTGGTGTGATTTAGTGACAGACTGTAATGCATTCATTCATCAGTGACACCCGGCGCTTACTTGATGCTTTTAGCTCTCGCAAATTAACCAAGCAATTTGCTGTAGCACCACCATTTTCGGTGAAATTTCAGTGTGAGACATTCTGTGTTTGTCTCTGTGTGTGGGTTTCTCAGAACTGCACAAATGAGAGAGTTAGCACGTACACCTGCGTGCATGTGCATTCACGTCTGTGCGTGCGTGGCAAACGTGTAGCATGACCCTTAAGTGTGTGTCAATCCTGATCAGCAGAAATTACACCCAGATTGCCTTCCCTAGACAGTTGCTGCTGAGTATCGCTGAATGCTAGATTCTGTAATTATAAATCTGTCATTATTCTCCCGGTCTTTTCATTTTCGCCTGGTGCCTCGATCTCAGTAAAGCACAGGCATTCAGCTGTCTTACAACGACATTTGCATACACCCCACGTGGGCTGCCACGGACTCAAAACAGTGTGCCCACACACACACGCAGACGCAGGCACCTTCTCAATCAGCCCTTATGATTCGAACTGCTGACATTGACGTTGATTGAAACGGCGTGCAGCAAAGCGTGGCAGTGCTCAGCTACTGTTGTTATGATGGATCAGCAAATTAAGAATGATGTGAATAAAGGCTTCGGTATGCCTCAGAGAAGACACCGGATGACCTGCCGCCACACAGGGTTACACAAAGAGACTCTAACAACACAGCTTAAAGGGTCATTTCACCCACAATATATAAAACATATAGGCTACTCCTTCTTCTTTATTTGCCGAGGTTTTGAGATATCTGCCCAAAGACCTCGCTGTCAATGGTTAAAAGTGGAAAAAGAGAAATAGTCTGAAAATGCTGTCAACAGAAATAACTGTTGACAGCATTTTCAGTGTATTATCCTGAGAAAAGAGGATACTGTCCTTGGACATTAATGGATTATTTGAAGGGCTGTCCAATTAATCTGAATGATGTCAAAATCGCAATATGGGCTGGTGCAATATTCAAAATAATAAAAAGTATTGAGCTGTGTAGATACAAACAGCCTACAAATCATATTCTACAGACTTAACAAAACATATTTATTAGGTACAGATCCACCGTTATAGATTTTCAATGACTATGACAATTATGATTTGAAAATGATCAATCCCTCCAATACGGTGAATTATATCCCAATTGCAATATTATTAAAATAATCACATCACACAGCCCCAATTATTTTCTAACTTAGGACAGTACAAATTGCACAAATTCAATTTAACTTCCCAACTAGAGTTGTAAAAATGACACACTGGGACATGGCAGCATTGATACCTAACCACATCCAACACAAATATTCGTTACGAAAACATCATTTTCATCACTCTGTGCTCCTCTGCTTCTAATGTGTCTGTCGCTCTTTAGCATCCTTTTTCACATATGCCTGCCAAGCTTTTATCCGGGAAAAAATCCTTCACTAAAAGTTAACTCAGACTCTACCATTGCCAACAACGGTGCCTGACATATTTCCATTACATTACCAGCGTGCTAAACACTTATTGTGAAAATAAAATGCACCGCTGGCAATATACATCCTGCAACAGCTATTTCCCCCTTAAAGGTTAACTGTCTCCTTACTCCTATTGGTTAAATTCAAATAGCGAATCCCTAAACTATTTCATTTTTTTTTTGTTCAAGGACCGTGTATAGCACTGTTAAAAACATGTTAAACTCAGGTTACTGACCTGGGTAGATCCAATCCATACTGATTTTGCAGGATTTATTCAGAAGACTAGTTCCCAGGTAACACTCTTTATGTTCATGGGTTACGGTGTTGCAGACATCCTTTTCTGGAGTATCTATCATTCAGTTTTTTTATTAAAATATCATTTACAACACAATTGTCTCTTCCTTTCATATACTACATACTGAAAATATCAAATGTTGTTTGATGGCAGCTAATTGACAATAAATCGGCTTCATATCTAAATATATGGTTCTATGGTTGCCTTAGAAAAGGACGTCATGTTTTTGGTTGGTTGGTTTGTTAGTCTGTCAGCAGGATAACAAATAAACTGCTGTCTCCATTTTCATGGAACTTGGTGGAAGGTTGTAGCATAGGCTAAAGAGGGACCAAGTTTGGAGCCAATTTGAAATCAAGTGGATACGCAAATTATAAATTCCTTATGGAATTGGCCCTGGGGAGCTCTACACTCTCCAAGTGTTCTTCTACAAAGCTACCTATTATCATTTTTGTATCACTACAGTATATCTAGAAAAGTATAAAGTCCTCTAAGAGGGATAGATCCTCCGACTTCCATTGTATTTGTGTGGATGCAGATACCACAGAATAATCCTAAATTATCTTCACAGCTAGATACCACAGGAGGCAAGTGAGATTTTTAACCTTTAAAGATTATAAACCACAGACTCTAATTTTCGCAACAGCCACCCTCAAGACTAGATTAGGATTTTAATTAAAGTGTCTGTGTTATCATAAAAAGTATCTAAATTAGAATAGTTTTATCTTGAAAGAGGGCAGTGAGAAGAATTGTGAGGAACTAAGAATCAAAGCATACAATCTTAAGAGCTTCTGAGCTAAAAGGAAATTTCCACACAGGGAGTATAATCTTAGCATTACACACATGTACATGCATACATGCATATTCCCCCCCACCACCGCCTCCCATCGTAAAGGGCTTTCAGAGTCCTGGCTCATCCCAAGAGGCCGCTGTTGGTCGGTGGATGATGTCTGGGCCTCATACATTTTTAATGAGGCCTCTCACTTTCCCCACAATAGGCACTATAGCGCTGGACTGCAGTGCGTCAACACATCCTAATGCTACTCGCACAAACATCTGAACACCTGCAGACAGGCGTGCACAAACAGCCATATACATGCACCGCTATGTGCTAAACCTTGTTTTCCCAAATCACACACCAAACGTTTCCTTCACACATTCTGGGGAGAGAAATGTTTGCAGTGTGTGTGAAAGTGTAAACTACATATCATAGTGTGTGTGACACATGTGCGTGAGGATACTGTCTTAGCAGGATGTGTTGTATTGATTAGTTCCCTGCAATTATTCCCCTGCCATCAACGCCCCCACGCCCCCAGACTGTCTGCTGGCTACCAGTGGAAAAGGCCACTTTACACACATGTAAATCTTCACACACACACACACACACACACACACACACACACACACACACACACACACACACACACACACACTGATGTCAACATATCTACTGACTGCCTCTTGTTGTTTTTTCACAAATCTTTAGCAGAAAATCATGTTGCAACGGAACATAGCATTGATTTTCATAATCTTTGGCCTCACATTTCACAGTAATCCTTTGAAAAAATGAAACAGAAAAAAAGCAGAGAAGGGGGTATACAGTATATCTATTTTCATATTTATTGACATGATTTAAAGAAGTCCCATACCAACACACACGGAAATAATGTTGTGGTGATTGATTAAACTAAATGTTGTGAAATCAGGAATCATTATAGGAGAACTGATCGGGTCTCCTGAGGATGGACCCTAGGGCCAGAGGGGTCAGGGGATCTTGGCCCCTAATTGAATTGATTGTTGCTGTAACATTTCTTGTTGGAAATGCAATTAAATGACTACAAAGAGACACAAAACAACGACAAAGAGAGGCAAAATAATGCAAAAGAGGTGCCAAACCACTATAAAAACATGCAACGACTTCAACAACTCACAAAACAAGCACAAAGAGATGGAAAACAGTCTCAAGGAGATTTAAATGAGTGCAACAGGCCACAAAACAACTACAAAGGGGGTGCAAACTGACCACATAGAGACAAAACAATCCTGAAGACAGGAATAACAAGCAGAAAGAGACTCAAAATAAGTGAAAGGAGTCAAAAAGCAACAACAAAATGATCAAATAAAACTACCAAAAAGGAAAAATACCATCAAACCACAACTTCAAAGAGACGTTAAATGACTGCCGAGAGATTCAAATCTTACACAAAGGAAACCCAAAATGACCACAAAGAGACACTATTCAACCACGTGATGCAACCTGGATCCGGAGAAAAGCAAAAGCTACCTCCAATTAATTAAAATCTTAAACAAAGAAAACACAAAACACCACAAAGAGACATTACCCAGCCACACAAGAAATGGATTAAAAGTAAAATATCAAAACACCCACAAATTATTTCTCCGTTTCTTGTTTCTCAGTAGGTGACTGTGTTGGGTTTGTACATGTCTTAGCCCAGTGGCCCATTGTCTCACAATCTGAATGTCAGTAAAGTGAGGAGGATTTCCAGTGAGTGAGTGTGTGTGTGTGTGTGTGTGTGTGTGTGTGTGTGTGTGTGTGTGTGTGTGTGTGTGTGTGTGTGTGTGTGTGTGTGTGTGTGTGTGTGTGTGTGTGTGTGTGTGTGTGTGTCTGTGTGTGTGTGTGTATGTGGGGCTTCACCCAGCTCAACACCAGTAATGGCAGTCTCCCACCTCGCCTGTTGGGCTGTGACTTGTCGTCTGTCTGGCTTTTTATTGAAATTCCCTTTTGCCCTCTATAGAATGAGCTTTAATAAGGACACAGGTGCCAGCTTTGAAAGGGCCTTCGCTTTTTTCTCAGGAGGTGTAAACCCAGCGTTCACAGAGCCCATCTCTAAGACTGTTTCGCTATTAGCTCCTCTGCGGCTTCAATTATATCAACACTGATGGGTGCTATTGATGGGTTTGAAAGCATGGTTTTTTTGGGTAATTACAGTTTTACACCACAAATGGATCTAAATGGTTTTCGCGACACTTTATTGATCTTTTAGGGGTAGGTTGGCCTTTTTTGTCCAACCGAGTACACACAGCTTCAGAAGGATGATGTAAGGACAGCGGAGCAGGGGGGCAAAAAGTGGTTCAACCTACATACAGCATTTTTCATCAAATCACTGAGCACATTTTGATTTTTTTATAATTTATATCCAGATTTTTAGTCGTGAATGATGGCAATTCTTACTCTGTGAAATAATAGACCATCTTACAAAAAAGGACTGATGGTTAATTTGTCTAAAGGCAATATAAAATGTTGTCCATGCCACCAGCAGTTACAAGTGCCTTATTTGGAAAAGTAAGGCATTCATTTCATGGGTTTTTTTGAGTCCCTTGAGTTGTGAGCTGCTGCCAACATTTTAGGGCAAATTGAAAAAGTGAATGTTGGACTCAATCAGCCAATCAAAGCTTTTTAGGTGGAACAGGTCATCTTTTTGTACCAATGACAGAATAATGGCAATGAAAATGGTGAAAAGAGTTGACGGAAATAACATTACATTTAATCTAACACGTTTATCCAAAATAACACAGAAAGTGCAATCAATTAGGATGCAGACTCAGAACAGCAAGAATCGTTGAAGTATATCATCACGTCAAATAAGCCAACCCATGTAAAGTGCTACAAAAAAAATAAAATTGTGTATTTTGTAAGATCCGAATCAGGTCAGTTTTTACTCCACAAGGGAAAGTGTGTGCACTTTTTGCAATCCGGTTATCAATGGCATTGTGTTTTAAATCATCAATAGAGCTGCAAGGGTTCTTGTGTTAAATTGAATATATGTTCCTATCTTCTCTAACTTTTGAAAAGTGATGAAGCAGACTCGTAAAATGTCAAACAACTCCTTTATAACAGAATTTAAGTTAGCGTCTCTTCCGCCATGTCGGCTGTAAGAAACATCGGGAGGACGGATCTATCACTGACAACTAATTGGTAAGGGAAAACGAAAAACTGCTCTTAAACAGAACACGACTGACATGAATAAAACGCTGGTCTGAATGATGAAGACAAAACAAAAATGGTACTTCAGTCTGATTATCAGACTTCCTTTAGTTCTACATACCCTAAAAAACTCAGTGTCTGAAACATCGCTTAACCGTCACCTTGCTTTGATTACAGTCATCTCTCCCCACTCATTGTTTGATTAAGTGACGGTTTTGTTTGATTAAGAATCAGCTGCCGCCTGATTGGAATAACCTGTCATTTTAATCAAAATGATCCTACGCTACGCCACCGGTTGGCTGCTGTTTGATGAAAATTACCTGCTGTTGGTTTGCAATCACATGTCTGATTATTCACCAGAAACAATCTTGTCAAAACACCGTGGGGCTTTTGAAGGATTAAAGCGTTGTTTCCATTTCGCAAGAAGGCACGCTGAAATATTCACATGTCTGTTTATGTGAAATGCTTTTGTAACAAGACACATTATTGACTGTCTTTTGGCTTATCCATTGGGGTAAATGTTCTTCTGCATGTAATGTGTAATTGCCTTCCATTCCATTTATGCTGCACATGCTTGGGGCTCCATTTTCTTTTATGTTTTCCGCTTTGTGTTGCCCCATCATCGACAGTACATTGCGCTGTTTGTGACCTTATGAATTCTACCTTGGGGGATTAAAGAATTGCCGATAAATTCATTTCTGCGTTTTAGTAGAATATTAAGGCGCATTTGTGAAAGTGGGTGGCATCAAGAAGAGTGGACTCCAGCTGTTTGGTATTTGCAACAAGGCTCAGAAAGCATCATGAAACCATTCGTTGGCATTACGGTTATTGCACACTGGGGTACATTATCTTTCCATTACATCAGGCAGTTTGATTGAGTCATACTCTCAGGGCACTTCTAATTTCTGCCGGTACAACTGGGATTTCTTATAAGCCCTGCCTTCCTTTTGCTGATACCAGCTGATCTTTATTCCACAACATCTCAGTAATGATGGTTCATTTAAGCTCCATCCATGCTGTAGAAGGCAAAAACACTGATGCTACTGTCTGGGAACAGTTCACCAGTTGAGCCTTCATTTAATTGGACGCTTCCCCCCGCATGTTTATTATGACCCCCTGAGGATGTTTCTATTCTAATGAATGCGAGGGAGCCGATAACATTACTTGTATCCGTTTCATGTGCAATAAATGGTTAAATTCATGAGAAATGGTATTTCATCGCTGAACTAGTTTTTTCCCGTGTGATTCAAAGTCATTTTTGGCCTGACATTGGCGAGTCCTGTAAGGATAGTAATTGGATTTCCAGAATAAGCGAAAATCTCCTTTCTCTCTGTGCCCTGCTCTAGTAATTGGGGTTAAATGAAATGGTCAACCATGCACTAAACCTCAGTGGGTGTTCAGCAGCGAATGTCTGCAGTATAAAAAGAAGCGTTCTCATCTAAATTGTAAGTGTTCAAACTCACTAAAAAGTCTCAAATGACAAACATAGGAGGTCTTGGTCAACTTCTCTTGGACAAAGAAACGTTTGTGTGTCAAACTCACCAAACATCCTCTGCGTCCACATCGCATTCAGCTCCAAACTGGCAAATATCGCAGGTGGACGTTTCCTTCTGCGCCGTTTCAGCTGAGCCATCTTCTCCTAGAAAGGACAGAGAGAGAAAGAGTTTAACTCCGTATTCATCCGTGACAGATTTGTCTGTGACTATATTTGTCTTTCGAGGTTCATTCAGAGGGAGAGCAAACCAGTAACAAAGGCCCGTTACAATGCACCTCTCACAATGCAAAGTGACCGTGAGAATCATCCTTTGGACAACTCAAGCACATTTATATTCTGCCATATCCCACCATAATCCCACTCAAAGCCATCTCCTTCATCCTTTCACTCCTTCCCCTCTCCTCCACCCTCTACTGCTCCTCGCTTGACTCTCATCCATCACTCCCAATATCCCCGCTGATCTTTCTGGAGTCCCTCTTTTATTTCATCATGCTGATTTTCTTGCGCTGTGAGTGCGACGACTCCTTGGCTGCGGTGTGGGTACTGGCGTCAGGCTTATGGCGGCTTAAGGACCCCGCCGGTGCATATCACGCCTCATGAGCGGCCAAAGGGGGAGAAGGAAGAGCAAAAAAAAAAAAAGCAATCTGGCCAATCTCAAATTGCATTCTCACACCACGGAGGACTCCTCAAGTCTCCGCACACTTTCGCTCTTCTTCGGTTTCCCCTCGGCCCTCTTCTCCATTAGAAAAACTCTATTTTTAAAGTTAGTAGGGCCCGTGAGGACAACTATGGAAAAGAAGACAAAGAGCTTCTACTTGGCATCATTTCCACATGTGATATCTTTAATCTCCCCCGACACACTGTGGCTATGCATTGCTCCCTTGTGTGGCCACTTTCATTTCCCCTCCTGAAACTTTTGTTATTTCTTGAGGTCCCTGGTGACACGCTGGATGAATTGGAAAGAACTCTAGTAGAGAGGTTTAACCTGATTTTCTGCTGTCTAGCTTAAGTCGGGTTTGACTCTTATTTTAGGGTCAAAGCCGGTTAATGTTTCTCTGCTGTCATTCACAGTTGAATCCAGTTTGCTTGTGACTTCATCACTCTTGGATTTTGTGACTGTTGGGTCAGATTATCCCAACAGCTTCATTTTATTTTTTTAGCCCAAACTCACAATGCTGCCTGCAAGATTGAAAAGTGCCTTTGTCGAGGATGTTAAGCTTCATTCAAACGTCCAGCCTTTGCTTTCAATGTATTTTCCTTTTGAAACTGTGTCTGAAGCTGCAGGTGTTGGAAGGAAGCCATGGCGGTGAGGCATCACGTCATCTGAATGTTGAACATTTGCAGTCGGGCGTGAAGATGTACATTCTGTATTCACAGCTCTGGATCGCTTTACCTTCAGGTCACAGTACCACTAAGGTGTGAAAGTGGCATTGGCACTGAACGCCTAATCATCTGCGAAAAAGCCATTTTCTGAAACTACTCTTTATAATTTATAATAATTTGAGTCTAAACTAGTCAAAGTTTCACTGGAGCTTTATTTGCTTTTTGAATATGACATGTTTCTCCAAAAGTTTCCCTTCTCAAAAGATAATTATGCAGCTTTTTAGCTAAAGTGAAGGTAAAGGTGTTAAAGTGTTTTAGTTTTGAAAATAATTATGGCTTAGAGTTTCACATCAATGTAGGTGGTTTTAAGTTAGTCAAATCTGTCTGTCCTTTTCTGTATCATATATATATATATATATATATATATAGTCATATAACATCATGTTTCTTTTTAGTCAAGTTTTAATAAGATAAGACAAACTTTATTAATACTTCTTATCTCATTGATTAATAATTATTATTAATTAATTGACTAAAATGTTGGCCTTGTGTTAGCCATAACAATTTGAGTCTTTTAGAAAATAATTTGAATTATCGGATTATATTTAACATTTGAGTTAATCTAGTGTAGCAATAATGATTGTTATTTTGCAGTAGATTTTAACCCCTTTTCAAAAAAAAATAATATGCATCGTAAAGCTTCTAACGTGCTGGTAGAAAGTGCAGCAACAAAAAAAGCACTGAAATCAATAAAGAAAATCACGAAAGAAAGCTAGTTTCTCTGATATCACCTAGAACTCTAGACCTGCACTTATGATAATGCAGTGTCTTATGTCGTTAGACTCTCCCCACCAATATAAATGCCTATGTCCTTAACTCTATGCAAATGGGTACAATTCCCCTTCTCAACTCACTAATGCAGCCAATACTTACAAACCCATGTTTCCTAATTCATATACTTTCAAGGTGTGTTGTCAGAGTTGTTCTAGTCTTCAGATGTGCATGACAGTTCAATTACTCGGGCTTGTTTTGTTGTCTCGAATCACAGTTTAGGGTACTGTAGACTCTGGGACTGCGGCAGATTGAATTAGCCAGCTGGGACATTTTGACCGCTGACGTAAATGTAATTTCCCTTATTTCCACCCGTCGTGTATTTTCCGGTGTGTGAAATTTTCACAGGGCTTTTGCTGGCACCGGAGCTAGTCAGTCTCTTGAGCTGTTCTGTGCTGTCAAATGATCAGCTCCACAGAAAAGGCTTGTGGGTAGGCAAGCATGTAAGCACTCCCACGACTCTCCCCTCCTACGAGAGACTGAACACGATTCTGTAACCCCTGCTTTTATATCCTTCATGTGTGCGCCTACAAATGCCAACATAGTCTCCTTTCCCTCTTTTTTTCTGTCCTTTGCTCCCCAACACTATATCTTGTATGCACACTCTCACACACCTTCTTCCCCGGATCCCCGTACTGCAGGCACAATTATCGGCGGCGACTGGGGACAGGAAGTGTTTTCCACTCCTCAAATCCCTGATAGAGTCTCCTGTAGCACTAACACAACATCTCTCCTGTTTCTGTGCCTGCTAATCCCCGGTATCAGGAGAGACGGCCGGGTAATGACTGAAATGATTAGCCCATCCACTGCCCCTGCGATCAACCCCCCACCCGCTCCTACATCACCTAGTATCGATCTGCGCTCGGGCCAGACCGCTGGACAAGCCTCCTCCGTGACTACCGTCCTACAGCCTCACTTTCATCTCTACCAAATCATATCCTGCCATTGTTCTTTTTCTGTCACGCAGTTCACTTTGATAAAGGCTTCTTTAAGTGTGTAGCTTTTCAACAACAGGACGAGGGGGAAAAGAGAGAGCAAAGGCAAGAAAACAAATGAAGATGAAGTCACCCAAAGAGAGATTAGAGTGAAATTATGTTTTAAAGGGGAGATGAGCAGGATAAGAGATAAAACGACAGAGTAGCAAAAAGAAGTGGATCATCCATAGAGCCTCCTCCAGGGGTTAAAGAGTGACATTAATCCCCTTACTGGTGTCTGGAGTTTGGCCATGCTGTTAAGAGGAGACTCCCTTGGTGAGTAGGAAAAAAATCCACTATCGGTGTTCTGAAATAGTACGTAAATAAGGCCTTATCTTATGAAATATGTTCTAGATTGCACAATTTCCCAGACAGAAATGTTAACATTAGATAATGCTTGTTGCCCTATTAGAGTCAAAGGTTTCTACAGAGGGTCTTATGGATTTTTGTATCACTCCATAAGAAAATACTGTCTAAAGCAGAAAATACATCTATTTTGTCATGGTTTTTGGAATAAAAGGTTCTTTATATCTTGATTGAATGATATTTTATAAATCTGCAGATGCAAACAAAGTTAGTCAAATAAAAACCTTAACATGTATCTTGGATATTTTTCTTTTTACTTCACTGTTAGGCAGGAAGAATGTTAGGGCAGCAAATCATGAAAAAAACATGTTTGTCTCCCTCTAGTACTATTACACATGCATGCATGCATAAATATTCATAGAAAACACAACAGATTTCAACACTGTGACTTAGGAAAGGTTTTTTCTATGAAGTTGAAAATGAAATGAAAAACATTTGCGAATATATGTCAAATCATATAACAAAATGCATTTTTTAAAAGATATAACCAACACAGGTGCTTTTCTATATGCACATACAGAATGCATAGATGTTACATGGTGCTGTTAGTTGGTCTCAAGAAACTTCTTTATATAGTCATCCTCCAGGCTACTACCTTTTTTTATCCATTCATTGAAGAATTAGGGTCATAAAGCCTCAGGATGAGTTTAAACAACTCAACTCCAACTCCGACAAGATTCTCTGCAAGCCGCCCACTAGGAATTTACTGTTCATGTCCGCCCATGTATTTGCATCGACTTTATCTGCAATCACAGCTTGCATTGAGTCGGAACACACCTGGACCCAAGCTAATAATAAGTACCAACCGAAAGCAAGGATGTCAATTTACATCCAAAAATGCATTCAGAGGGAAGTTGCTATAATAGAGCTTCCCAAAAGTCATAATTTTGATGTAAAGCATGGCCTTAAAAAGAAGAAAAGCGGTGCAGTGCAGTAAGATTAAAAATTGGAAACTACATGACACGCCATTAAATGTGTCTGAAGCAAACCCAAATTTGCATTTGCGGGTAGTACACTGACGTTCAAATGTCATCTGGGCCCAAAATGACTTACATTAGGACAGAGACGTCTGTAAGTCAACGTATCATTGTAATTGAACTAAATAACTTGCCAGTATGAACACTTTTATAGCCCTGATTTAAATCAATGAGGTCAACAAGTTGTGCTTAAAACTGAATCCACAGTTATTATCACTCTCCATTCATTTGACTGAGCCGAGAGTGGAAGATCGGAGGCGGGGCTTAAGGAAATCTCAAGTGATCGAGATCGCCATGCTTCATGGCCCAAGATATGCATACTTTTTAAATCTACAGTCGCTCCATTTTGGACTTTTCCAAAGAGCAACTCATAGGAACGCAGTTCTCTTTATACATCCACGGCCTGAAGATGACATCAAGCCACTGTTGCCAGGGTGATTCACCTGTCACCTGCTTCCAGGCTGTTTCTATGCTCTAATGAAACCAAAATAGATAGTAGCAAGAGCTCAAATTTCCCAGTCCTCATGCAACCTTTCGCAAAGAAAAATGGGTGACTAACTGCAGTGTCCAATTCGTCCCCAAGCTCATCGACCTATTGACATAGACTCAAGGCTGTAACTGTTGCCAAAGGTGCCTCTACCGTACTGACACAAGGGCTGAATGTTCTTGATTTTCTTATATTATTCTTTCTTCTTTGGTGTGGCCCATTTCATCTTGCGCATGATATTACAGCTAATATTACGAGAGTATAGCATTTTGTTTCTACATGAACACACACTGTACTGTGCTTTACAACAAGCAAGCCTTCCTCCATGTATTTACATCAATACTTACACGCAGATAGCACAAAGAACAAAAGAGAGGTTTTTGGAGCGAGACAGAAAGAGAGATAATTCATTTGTAGGAGCATACGGAGAGAACCAGATCAAATGTCTTTGAATTAGCGCACACACCCAAACACAGACAGGAGATTTAGGGCACTCTAGCATGCGGCTATCATACGAATGATGAATGAAGCCCACACACCCCTGAAAAACAGAGCAGGACCACTACGACCTTGGTTGCAAACACACTGGGGAGAGGAGGAGAGGATAAGAGTGCTGTGGGGGGTGGGGGGGGGGGCTGAAACATCCTACATGTGGCTGTGTGTGGCCGCTAAAACAGAGACAGTGTAAACCCCACATGGCTCTATTGTTACTGAACCACCCTTCGAAACAGGTCTATGCTAGGTTCACAATAAATGTTTTTTACAGTGATTTATTATAATTCCCTGGAGCTACTTCTGATTGGTTTGGTTCATATGAGCAAGTGTTATAGCTATTATACAAATATGGAATTGGAAATGCAATAAATCTGCATTTTAAGCGAATAGGCTTATTGAAAATCAGTTAAGGACAAACCAATTTACAAAAAACGAACTTTAATGATAGGATTCATCAATGCAACTGTCAAAACGTCCAATATACAGTATTATATTGCCTACCTTCAATGATATATATGACACAAAATATTGGAAACCCCTTTTAGTATACCAGCAGAACAAATGACTGAAAGGTTGAATCAACACTCTAAAACAAATAATAATCCTTTTGAAGGCTGTTGGATTGGATTAGTTTTATCTTTGTGTGCTGAATACATTTCCCCCTATACCTATACTCAATTACACTGAGTGTCCCAATAGAGTTGTACACAGGCTACAGAATAATTGCATCATGCCAGAGATATAAAATGATGCCTATTGGCAGCCGTGATAAATCTTACCGAGCGCTGTTTTCTTCCCGTAAATGGACATGTGATCCCTGAAAGGTGATACAGGAAGCCATAAACATGAGCCAAATAGCTGATAATGGCCTGGGACGATGATACTGAATCTATGCCACAGGCACATTGTATCTTCATCACACTGCCATGCAGTTTGAACTCAGACTTAGATGCATGTAAGATATAGTCTTTTAGTTTTGCGCGGAGCTCCATTAAAAGAACACTGCTGACAATTAAACTATGAAACCCATCTATCAAAATGGCATCATCAATGGGCCAACGTCCCGAAGTGGCCGATCTGACAGGGCGAGCTGGGCCAGAAAACACAAGAGTGCCAAATAATCCATAAACATAATGGACATCAATATTGAAAAGATGACAGATGAGACTGCCGACAAGACACCAGGATTCAATTTCTATTCTTTTTTTCTTTGTGCAGGAGAACATATCACTTTCACCAAGTCATTTGTCAGCCATGAAGCCGTTGAGGAAAAGGTGAGCCTCTCCAAAATCTGAGCCAAGGGCTGTTGTTCCAGTGACGCAAAAGACACAATTAATCAGGCATGGGGCAATAATGACCAATATAAATAATTGTAATATCAACACTCTTGGTGGTATTGGCAGGGAAGCACAAACTTTGTCCTTGAGTTTATGAAAGCTGCTATATAAATGTAAGTAATTATTATTATTATTATTATTGTAATTATTATTATTGTTATTATTATTATTATTATTATTATTATTACTATCATCATTATTATTATTATTATTATTATTACTATCATTATTATTATTATCATTATTATTATTATTATTATTATTATTATTATTATTATTATTATTATTACTATCATTATTACTATCATTATTATTATTATCATTATTATTATTATTATTATTATTATTATTATTACTATCATTATTACCATTATTATTATTATTATTATTATTATTATTATTATTATTACTATCATTATTATTATTATTATTATTACTTTCATTATTATTATTATTATTATTATTATTATTATTATTATTATTATTATTATTATTATTATTACTATCATTATTATTATTATTATTATTATTATTATTATTATTATTATTATTATTATTATTATTATTATTATTATTATGTAGCGGCTCTTTTGACCAAAGTAAAACCCATCAAGTAATATTTCAAAACGCTGGAGAATGAGGACCTTTTATTCATAATCTTGGACAAAAAGACCTCCAATATGGACTATTTATTCCGAGCAGAATGGATCAAACCCTTTCAATCTGAACTTTGACAAGCCCAGCCAATTATGGTGGGAATGACCTCTCATTCAGATCATATTGACTGTACATTTCCTTCTTTATAACAGCACATTAAAATAATATAAGCAGCAGAAAAGCAGGGTAGAGGTGCCGCAGTGAATGAGTTATACCATTGGCTATGTTTGGCCTTAACACATCATAATCAAGGGTTAACCTCAGCAGGGTGGATTTATTACTGGCTTGCTCATGTTTTAGCAAGACCCAATCAATGCAATGACAGTGATAATTTGTAATTGAGGCATGCAGGTGCATGCTGTACAGATGATTCACATGCGACCTTGCAGCTCTAGAGTCACAACATATTGATGGTTCTCTTGGTTCATTCTGCAGGAAATAGTGCTATGGCAGAGCCACGTCGAACTGGGTGAAATTTAGAATCAGACGTCAGTCGAACACTATCTTTTAAATATTTACAAGGAGGCTTCTGAAATAAAATTGGTGGGACCTTTAGAATGGTATATTCAGGGGAAAACATGTTTAAATGAATTTGACTAAATGAGAATGCAACTGACAGACACTAGCTAATGTATTTTGCACACAGAAGCTCAGACTTTTGACAAGTTTGGCCTTTAGAAACTGTAGCCACTTAATTTTGAAGATGTCAGCTTTCTGGTCAGGTAGGCAGTCAGTGGAATACCTTTTATTTATGCTTAAGCAAGAAACACAATGAGCATGCAGATTAGTTTTAAATAGACAATTTCAGCCAACAATGTTTATTTACATTGATTTGTGTGATGGATCTTTGGGATGCAAATCAAAATAGTAAACCCGTTCATGAATGTTGGGCTGTAATCCTCAATGATCCCTAAACAATCCACCATACCAAGGTGCAGCTGCAACAAGGTACAACTAGCATTGGTGGTGTGCGGCTGTTAACGAATCCACGAACAAGGTCCCCAACAGGGTCAGAGCCTTTCAGAATGGATTAAAAGGAGGAATTATGGATTTAAACCTTCATCTTTCTAGGCTTTGTGAGGATTAGACCCTGCATTCTGCTCTCCTCTCGCCTGAATAGCTCTGTGACTGTCTTCCAATGCTGTCACCTATCTGCAGTCAATAAGAGCTGTGGAAAAGTGTGTTCAGGTTGCTCAGAAAACTTGTTTAAGGTACTACTGTCTACACTGTCTGTTTTCTTCATTCTGAACCAAGCATGAGAGAGTCAGAGTAGGGCCTCCCTGTAGTTCTTGACCATTGAAGAATATACAAATTATTCTTTTTCAAAAAGGTTATTTTTAGAGAAACTGTTTCCCAAGCAAGGTATTGTGTCCTTCTTATGGCTTTGATTTTTTTTTTCAATCGGCTTGTTGTTTCCCCTCTTCTTTCCAGTCTTACCTTAGCTAAGCTAATCGCCGTCTGGCCATATCTTCAGAGATAATCGACTGACCTGATTGATATTGATCTGCCTATCTGACTCTTGGGTACAAAGCAAAAGCATATTTTCGATGCTTTCCTTTAAGATTCGTTCCAATTATATTATAATTATAATGTAAAGTGTATGATGGTTCAATTTGAGGATCATCTTTTCCTGGAAAACATTACATATTTAAAAAAACAAGTCAAAAAATGACAAATGATCAGTATTTAATATAGTCTATGATTCAGTGTTAGATGTAAAGAAATTTGTGCTCCGGTATATCTCAGCCGGGGCCAGAACATGTTTTCTATTTTTGAATGTGCTCACACACAGCAAAGTGCAGACCTGTGCAAGTTTCAGCAGAACATCAAATAGCAAAGAAATCACCCGTGATGTCTTGCTCTTTCTGCTATCAATGCTAACCAGAGAAATATCAGTTAGTTTCTTTTTACAGTATAAAAAGAAAAAACCTTTTATTCTGTGTGTTAATGTTAATTTAAACCACATACAATACAGTTTGTGAGCCAAGCATTGGACATCTGGAATTTCGAACAGCTCAGTTTTATACTAAAAGCATTTCACAGAGCACTGCTTCGAACAACAACAGGGTGTGGAATCAGCCTTTGTGCATTTCTCTATCTGTATTTTCGTCAGCCCTATTTATGAACAGTCCCTTCCTGTGCTGTGTCCAAGACAAGATTCCTGTTTTAATCCGGAAATAAGCTGAAGTAGCCTAAAGCAAGTCACATTGGACTTCAAACAACACAGAGGATGCAGGCTATTCCTCCCCAAAGAGGACACCCCTTTATTTAAAATCAGATTTTACTAATGCACAAAGACAAAGCCACCACCCTGGCCCACAGCACGCACCCTCTATTAAACTGAAAACATTAATCAACCACACTAAATAATTCACACCTTTGTTTCTTCTTAATTTCAAGTCTATTTAATATTAAATGAATGTGGAAGATAGCACGACCAAGGAATCAAAATGCAACACATAACCATTATTTGGTCAATGTTTTTCTTTGTGTCTATCTCTTCTTCCTTCCATTACTACATTTATTTGTCCCTTATATACACACAGCTCACAAGGATTTTAAATTTCCAATCCATATCTCACATCAGCATGCTCGTTGAAAATTCAATTAAATTCCCTCTCAGCTCGCACTAGCAGCTAGGCCTCTATAACCTTGGCATATTTACTCTCAGAGCCCCTGCACAATGTGAGGAATATACAAAAAATGAGCTGGCAGGGAGTAACAAACAGCCTCTCTTTCTCTGCCTTTTTATTCATTCACCCGGGTGGAAAATTGTGATGCACTCCTGTTTTTCGAGTGGGCCTTCTGCAAAGAATTATCCTGTGCCATATGAGCCGCAAGTAGCACAACTTGACCAATGTAGATCATTAGTGGTCACACACCTCATTGTACTGGCTGTGTTTTGAAAATTACCACAAATTCACAAAACTAAGCATATTAGGAATTAAAGTTGTCCTAGGACCACTTTCACAGATGTTGTGAGTATAGCTATTTGGATACTCCAATGCACTCATTTTTTCACAAGAATGCAACTCAAATAACATTTTTACCTTTTAGGAAATGTATTTTCTTTCTCGTTAAAGGTTGGATTGGAGGTTTGCTACAGTCTCATATTTTAACATTATGTGCTGAGACGATAAAATAGCTTAGCATAAAATGTTTTTAAAATATTTTCCCCAGGTCTAATGATACAGTGCAAAGCTAGGCTAGCTGTTTCCTCCTTCTTGAAGTCTTTATGGTAAGCTTTTGAACTCCAAGGAAAGTACATTTAGAAAAAAATCGCCAACCTTTGTGCTATCAAAATCTTCTAGGAGTTAAACCTCTACAACATTGTCCTTTTATCTAATTTAAAATGAAAAGGACTCAAATGTTACAGTTAGATTTATAAATATCAATCCACAGTAGCCCGACACCATGTTTAAGTTTTAATGGCTCAAAGTTCAACATAAAGAAAGATGACACTCTAAGTGGCAGATGAGGCATATCCATATTTCACGTCTTACTGGTTCCTTGCATTCAGCTGTGAACACAGCAGACCCCAATTCCTTTCTTTGCAGATGGTGAGCCCACATGGCAAACGGACAAGACATAAGCTGACTAATGACTGTAAGCTAATGCTAAGTTTGAGGAGCAAAGTAATTATGTACGATGTCATTTGCTGTGGTTATTACTTCTAAACATGGCTAGCATGGCTGCTTGTAATAAAAACTTTGGGGATGCAGACAATGTTTCGAGTGGTTTCCAAGTGCACCATGAGAAGCCATTGTTCGCATTTTGAGTAGCTAATCGTCACAGCAGTACAAAAGAGTCATATTTGTCCATGTGCTCAAGTACTGCATCACTGTCAGCTAGTAGCTTTGAGCTGTGTTATCTTGTAGCAAAGATGACAACTGTCAGACATTTTCTGCATCTAAGTTTTTAATGTCAAAGTTTTGTCTATACTTTACTTTACCAAAAGCCTGACCTGATTACTATTGAAAAGCAGAGAAATGGACCCTTTAAATAAATATATCCCTCTGGCCTAATGAAAAGTCTTCAGAAGTACGATAAAAGACGGAATGGAAGCAAATTGTGTATGTCTGCTTTTGTTTGAGGCTTGTGTGCTATTTTTTATAGGTATCAAGCCTATAATGTCCTCACACGGATTTAAAATGAGAACAATTAAGAATTAAAGTGATTCTATGGGATTGTGAATGCTCTTCACAGTTAAAGTATAGGGTAAAGTGAAAATCTTCATAGGTAAAGTAATATGAATAAATGTGTTATTGTTAGTAAATGTGTTTTTCTGCATGTATAGTAAAGGCATATACTTATGAGGGATATGTATAGGCAGGTATGTATCAATATGATGCATAACATGATAAAGGGATTACAATCCAATATGAACTGTATGTGGCAATACAATTTGCTTCATAGGGATTATAGTTTGATATACATTTCCATACTGTAAGAAAGGCGTTGTATTGTAATTCTTTAGCAAAACAGTCAAAGTACGTATAAAGAAATGACAAATACATTGATATAATCTTAGGAAACACCTTTTTACTTTTGCGCCATTAACCCTCCTTCCTGTCTCAGTTTAATGTGGTAATGTGTGGCTGAAGATAGAATACAAAACTGCAGTTGGAATAAATGAACCACTGCCTGCCCCATGTTTTGCATGCCAATTATTAATTTAATGTTGATAAAGCATATTACACATATAACATAATTGTATACACCAACTGTGTGCTTGTGACCCATGATGAATAGTCAAATTGGCAAAAGAAAGAAAATAATATTGTTTAATTATCCACTTAAAAACGTGTAAATTAATTAATAAAATACAGTTTTGCCCTCTACACACACAAAGTAAGCATTTCATTAAATGCTTAACGGCATTGACAGTGGGCAGTTATAGTGGATATTTGAAAGTATTTACTGACCATTGATGTTGTTAACAAAATCAACAGGCATCAACATTTGCTCATTAAAACAAATAAACCCCACTCTTTTACCCTCCCCTTCAGCCTGTATTTACTTGCTGGTCCATCAACGCAGTGCTTTGACTTTGCACTGGCTTCACTCCAGGCTTGAATCTGATCTTGAAATACATAGCTTTCATACCGAGGCAGATATCACAAACAACTGGCCATATAGGTAGCAGCCGTAACGTAGGATGATACTAGGAGCTTTTGATCTCACATGGACTTCCAGTATGATACATTTGTTTTAAAAGATCCATTTTTTTCTTATAGTGGAGCCATTTAGGAGCCCTACGATCATAATGAGCATTTCTCCAGGGCTTTTAAAGAGCAGGAGAAGACATGTTGTCGCTTATTGTCGGTTGTTAAGAGCTTCAGTGTTACACTCGATAATTCACTATATGTGACAATGACAAACACAAATATACATTAGGGGAACAGACAGTTGTAGAATGTAACTAAAACCCTAACCCCAAGCACTGTACTTGTGTCCTACCTAGAAAGTCCATCGTCACAGAGCTAAAAACTATACTTGGTTCTCACAGGAAAACAACAAAGCTAGAATGATGTGATAATCTTATGGAATTTAATGAATTACTGTAGAAAAACTACCCAACCATATACAAAGGACATCCAACTATCCAAGACTTTAGTATCTACTGAAATGCAGGACTTCCATAGCAAAGGTAATATTTATAGCAGCAGCCTGCAATTCAGAAATGAAAACATTCTGTACTTAACCAATCAGAATCAGGTGTTCAACAAAGCCCAGTATGAAATATTGATATCAAATCATCAAAATAAATAATCAAGACAGAATGTTTGCCATTGAACAATGTATGCACCTCCACCTCCTCGGACATCCCCATCTATTGACCCCTCTGTCCTTGGACACACACACACTTTAGTGGTCTTGGCGCAGTAATGTCCCTTGTGTCCCCATCACCTGCTTGCTCCATTATGCATGGGTGACAGACAAACTCAGGAAATGTCAGCCTCCAGCCTGCAGCTACTCTGTACAAACTCCACTGGTGTCAGCCGGCGGCCCCCTGTGCCCCTCCGTCTTATCTTGCTGCCAGCCTATGAGGCCAATCTCACCGCTGCGTGTTGGAGAGGAGCCTCGGACAGCCCGGCGGAGGGTTAGCGGTGGCAGGGTTTTGGGGAAGAGAAAACTACAGGGCTAATGGCTAATCCAGGGTGCACAAGACCGCCAGAAAGGATTGGCTGGGGCTAAAGAGAGAGCTACAGGGGAAAGAGGATTGGGGATAAGACCAGGCGAAAGGAGCTGGAGGAAAGGCAGAGTAAAGCCGTATGAGGGTGCCAAGGATATGAGTGGGGGGAGAAGGGTGAGTGGAGCTGGTAGTTGAGATATCAGACAGCACAGTTATCTGCACTGTAACCAAATATTAACAAAGACAATGTAATTTATTATTGCAGCAATGGAGTGGTGCTGAAATTAGTCCTAAAACCTGGAGATCACTCAGCATTTTAACACTTCCAGTTCCCTCGCCTCGAGGTGTTTTATGAACGTGTCTTTGGTTAAAAGCCTGAAACAACGTTTATGGTTGACACAAGCTTTAGAGATGTCAAATTTAACTACCAAAAAAAGGACTTCTGTAAACACCCCACTGTTGAATGTTTGAAACAATGAAATGACAATGGCGTCAAAACGTGGATGACATGATGATACAAAGTCCGGATGACAAATGAGACAGTTTTGATCAATTTTAACCCAAACTCTTGATCTTTCTGTAAACTTAATGGGTCGTTCTGTGCATAAACTTAAACAAACCTTATCTATAGTGGTAATAAAACAGAATTACTTCATAATACCGAACGCGTTCTGTGTCTTTGTAAAGGACAGTTACCGAAGTACTTTGTAGTTTCATTGGAAGGGGCTTCATTTTGGGGACTCCTTCATGTCCTAAGATGAATATCTGGCAGTTTAGCAGATGAACAGTCCACTTTACTGTTCCCAAGCTAACTCTTTCTCTTTGCTTTTTAGTACAGAGGGGTAAACTATAAGTGTCCTCACCCAATTGAACCGATATACCGATCTTCATTGCTGGAAGCAGTATTGGCCTACTGTATCCAATCATGGATTACAAGGTTTATCTCTCTGTGCTTGTCAACAATCCATTTTGGTATTTTGCTCTTTGCATTTTATTTATTTAAAAAAAAGAGAATATATCAGCAATCGCCTGTTGCAGGGATGATGTTGGAGTATTTTAACATTTTTACACATCAGCCCAACCCTAATGTCTGCTGTGTCCAAAATCGAGAGTGTTCAGACTCAACCAACAGTAAAATAGTGAGCAGAAAACCAAAACAATTACTAAATGCACTGTAAAAACCCGTCACTCTGAAAGTTAAACACTACAAGCTACACCTTTCACATACATGTAGTCATTTGATCCACTGGTAAGATAAAAATGAATAAATAATGCAGCTTTACGTTTTCAATAAGGAATGAAATGCTCTGATTTACCCTTAATTGGACATTTAATGACTATGGTCCCTTGTCACCTTGAATTAGTGTTTACACATGGATCCGACATACAGTATGTTTCTACTTTACATTCCCACAGGTAGCCTGATTCAATGTAGTTATTGATAAGTTTGACCAATAAAGAAACCTTTAGGCATTCCTTCAGAGACATTGCATGTATTATATTATTTTACCTTGAAGCAGTTAAGCTGAACTTTTGTCCTCATTTTCAACATGTGCCTTTTTAATGATTTTTTTTCATTTATGTGAAATATCGATTTAGACAAAGGGTGTCCATGAAGCACCTGGATGTATTGAATGCATAACATGACAACAATGTTCTGCCTAAGAATTTGGTCAGTGAAAAGCATTGTAAAGTGAACAAAAACTCAGAGAGAGTGGTAAATTCATTGTGCTTTTTTGTGTTTTTGACACTCCTAGTCAATCCTAGTTTCCTAAAGTCGTTTTATTCAGTCTGAACCCAAAGATATTAAGGTTAATCTGACAAATCTCAATAGAGAGGCTGAATGCTGAATTTCTGACATTTTTGCATGAAAATATATAATTATCTTAACTGATAATCAAAATTATTTTTCAGTCAGAAGGCTGTTTTTGTTAAATGTTGCCCCCATCCACTTTAATTTGGCAAAATTATAGGAAACAAAAAGTGATTATTTGATGTACAATGGTAATTTTGTGATAAAGTATTTATTTAAAAAGGCCATTTTCTGAAGGAACATGGCAAGGACATTGAACATTTTAAAGCTGACGAGAAAAGACAAGTCCATTGTCAATGTAATATATGTGCGCTGGAGCTTCGAAGTTTCAACATCACACTTTTATTGAACACACAGTTGGCTTCCAAATTATAACTGTGATCACAGAATCGCACGTATCAAACTGAGACTAAATGTGAGCACAGAGCGACATTCCACCTACAGAAGATGTGAAAAGCAGCCTCTTAGTGTGAATCTCATCATCATAGTGACGCTCAAACATCACAGTGAAGGACAGATGTTATTTTGAATCTACATTTACAAACAGGACATACAGCAAAAGAAGCAGAGATGCACATTTTACTGGAGAAAAAATGAAAGATTGCCACTCATTATACATTAAACATACTTAAGAGGTTGTTAAGAAGTAATAAGGGAATTTACACTCTTTCTTTTAACAAACTGAAGTTGATGGAGATGGGTTCTAATGAACAAACACATCTTATCCCACAGGTCTTTCCCTCTGCGTCAGTAGATGCATCTTCAGAGAGTTAACAAACACGTTGACGGCTCCTTTCCTGCCAATGCATCATCCAAACCCTCAATATCCTCTGCCACTCCAATGTAAACAAACCACCATGCCGGGCATTCCCAAAGCGCAACCTATAAGTTCTGCTCTCAAAACACAAAGCCATTAGCACACACCCCCCCACGAGGGACTTGGCCGATCCCCCGAGAGAGGAGTGTTGAAGCCCACATATAAACATCCTTCAGATGTTTTCAGACTGAGCTCAAGGCTGTGGAAATCCCGAAAGAGAGCGAAGAGAACTAATTTGCACTGCTGATGAGAGAAATCACAAATGGCTGCCTGTTTACAGTGATTGGAATTTAAAAAAAAAAGAAGAAGAAGAAGAACAAGAAGATGAACAAGAACAAGAAGAACAAGAGGAAGAAGAACAAGAACAACAAGAGGAAGAAGAAGAATTATTATGATAAATAACAATAGACTGAAACAAATACATCAAAAAACAAAACAAAAACTATGAGTAAAGCTCTGATATTGCCTTTAATAATGGTGAGCCTCTTTTAAAAAATGTGTCTTTTTTAATAAACAATTTTGTGTTATTTTCTCCATGGTAAAATTACCAATGTGATTTTATAATGAAAATGTTGACAGTTTTGAATATGAAATCATAGATGGAATAAAACTAAAAGTGACAGTATATATGTTTATCTATAAGCTATGTCATGGTTTCTGATTTTAACAGTACATTAAATGGACTAATAGGGACAACAGGTGAAGCAAGTGTTATATAATCATGTCTACCATTAATGGCCTACTAAATTAATGGCTTCTTTCAACAACAGGATGAGAAAAAACATGATCAAACAAATATCCGCAAGCTGTCTGGCAGATAATACACCTCAGCTGTGATTATACTGTAAGTCCCATTTAAAACGACCTGTTCTGGGTTACTACTCAGCTTAGCATCAGCAGAATAATAACTGCCGCAATTATCTTGAAGCAAATGAGAAAGTGTTCTCTGTAGTAGTATAACAGCCCACAAGAAAGAACTCGCTATCTACTCCCTCTCTTTCCTCTCCCATTTTCTTCTTTCTTCATACCTGGAATTGAGGCCAACGTCTCTCAGTGAGCCCTTAACTCAAATTGCTTTGCTAGCATCACCCAGCCACACACAGCCTTTAATGAGCACAGCTAGCTCGCTGGTGACAAAGGCAGTAGTGTGCTTAGAGAAATCTGGGACTAAAAGTTGTGGAAAATCATTTCGGGAAGGAGAAAGTATTTTTTTTTTTAAGGAACATAGTGTTACATGCTTGACCTGTCCCCTTTTAGTAACGGAAGCCGGGAAGTATGTGTGTGACGTGTGCACCTGGGGGTTGTGGGAAAGAGAACTGTCCGGCCGTGTAATGGCGACGACCATTACAGGGGCGCACATGTGTAGTGTAGAGAGGGAAAAAAGTGACCAGTTTAGCTCATTATGAACCTGCTTGAAGACATGTTATGACGGTCTGAGTGAAATAAAGCGGCGGATGTTCCAACGGCATCCAAACGCCTCCTCATCTTTTTGTTAACGTAAAAATAGCCTGGGCGGCTGGTTACCGGCCTGACAACGAGCCAAGGTCAGACAGTCAAAGGCCAGTGAGCATCCCAACTCTGGTTCGGAGCCGAGATACTGTCCGAGACCGAAAGAAAGGTAAAAATAGTTTATAATGAGTTATAATGATGGAATCTATTATCTAGATAGGAAATGGCATACATTGGTAACTGAAAACCCATGAAGCTGTGCATGATATGGGCATTTTAAAGAATGTAAGGTATGGATGGTATGCTTAAATATTATTTGATGACAGTTTTATGTAGTAGTAACCGCATATATGACAATACAGTATATACAGTGTTTGGTAAATTCAGTTGAAAACAGTGCTAGGTCACTGCCTGGCGAAATGACGGCCTCGCCCCCTTTCTGGTAAACAAACATTTTTACATTGAAAAAAGGACAATAAAAGAACATTTCTGTGGCATCAGGCCATCCACAGTGAGATGGAGATCGTAACCAATAGGACCCGGTCAGTCATGTTGGCCAATTGGAAACATCACAGCCAAATAATGATGCTAATAAGGAGAACTCATCAAAGCAAAGTCAAAGTTTGTAATGTTAAAAGTCAGAGTAGTGCCTGTAGATGCTGCATTGAAATATAAAATGCTGACAACCCAGTTAAACCGCTAGCCTGCTGCCTGCCACTTGTAAACCATCAGACTGGACATCGACCCTCTACAGTTTCTAATTTAACCATAAATGAACGCCGATCATCTATCTCAATGACATTATGGAATTGTTTGCCTGGCTGACCATAGTTACTTGGGTGCTTGTAGATACAAGAAAGAAAATGCACGGTTTTCTTAATGTTGTTATTTAATTGGCGAATATCTGAATCTGTATTTACCGAATGACAGCAAATAGTTCCACCTGCTAGTGGCGCAGCAGAGACGTATAAGGAAAGTACTTATATGGGATGCTCCCATGTATTCTATCCTTCATCACATTTTATTATATTTCTTGCTGAACATGAGACAAAACAAAAAAACAAAAAAAGTATTTTTTTATATTTTGTGTTCTCATAAGATCCTGGAATAGTTGCCAGGGTGGAATCAGTATTGCAAAATCTCATCAGTCCACCAATTTCTACTGTGTATACTCATAATATACAGTAAATCCAGAAATATAGAAACTGAGCTGAGTTGAGCGTTAATGTTCCATTACAAGTGTTTTCAGCTGGTTTACATAAGAAGGCATGACCCGAAATCCCCAGGGAAGGGCCAGAAGGGCGGCTGATGCCTCCACTGATGCTGTATGGGGGATTATGAGCCTTCATTTATCCGGGACGTCCTATCTGTTTCCCTGTCTTTAAAGCTGTGAGAGTCACACCACAGCACTGTGTACAGCAGATGGTTATGGCACTATACAACTGAATATCGCTGAGCTGATATACACTGCGTCAGGTTTGGGAAGATGAAGATGCAATCTGTCCTTTGAGTTATTATCCAGTGTTTTGGCATTTTAAAGACCTTCTGCTCTATGTGCCCTTTTTACAATCTACATTTCTTGAGGTAAATGCTGACTGTCTTTAAGGCAGTGGTACTTTGTTAGTTGAAATCCTTCTGCCCTATAACGCACTCAGTAATAAACACTGGTTGAATGTAATAAAGTATATATTTGCGTGAATTGTACGCTAAATATTTGAGTTTTATGTGACTTTTTACTTTACACAACATTTTGGAGGTAATATTGCAATGTCCCAACCTATCGTTCCCAATATGCAGACAGCGAGCTGAAACCACTCCTGCAGCAGGAAATTAATATGGTGTTTAATCAGCGTTTAGCTCAAGCCCCCCGGAAGTGCTCGAAAATATTCGTAGTGGCCAAACATCGGGTACTGCATCTTCCGTATCATTCCGTGACGTCACGTGGCCCAGAAAGACTTATTCCCATTGATTTAAAGAGACGTATGTAAATCAGTGGATATTTTTTTTTTAAACTATATAAACCACCCAGTATAAACCTTTATATAGCCCTTATTGAAAAAAATAGGTCTTTAAAGTTGTAAAATGCACTAAAAGCTGAATCCAGATGTATTTTCTCTCTCCTTTCATTCCAATGAACCGAGAGAGCGGGAGATCGCGGGCGGGCTTAAGGGGAAACTCAACTGCGCATGTTCTATGCTCTCGAGAGCCAGGCATGATGGGTAATTTGTGACGTTTTGCTCACGAGAATCTCAGGTCATTTCGTCTTCCTGCGCCAATGAGCAGCTCTGCCCCGCTTCCGACGCTCTATCATGGTTAAGCTGAGTATCTGATCGGGGTAGAAAACTCGCTTCAGAGGAGAAAGAGCTGCACGACACTCTAAGGGGGCGTGGCCAGCTTCAGGTCAGCTCAAATTTAAAGCGACAGTCACAGAATCAGCACTTGTAACAGGGCTGAAACAGAAGGGTAGGAGGCATGCTACAATGGGCGATCTGTTTGGTATTTTGACCAAAACACTTCCCAGACAAGTTTTGTATAGATATGGCCCTACAATATATTGTTGAAATATAGCATAATAGGAGACCTTTAAGTAAGATTTTGAATGCAGGATTTTTACTTGAAACTAAGTATTTTTACAATGTAGTATTGCTGCTTTTACTTAAGTAAAAAGTCTGAGTACCACGTCTTTCTCTGGTAATGACATGTTTTTGTACATCAGGGTCGCAAGACGTCACATGACCATGATTAGCTAAAGGTGGAATCAATTTCATTGTCATCTTTTTTAAACACTAGTTAGGAACCGGTAAGATAATGACAAACCAAAGCTTTGGACATTTGGTGGGGTATCGATGTACTGACGTCGTACAACAAAACGTGAACATCTCTTAATCATTGCTCTCCAGCGACATTATTTCAAGCCTCCTACCAAAAAAAAGTTAAGAAACCAGTGACTTTAAGACGAGGGAAACCACGTTTTAGGACACATTCCTTCACAACTCTATTCACACAAAAAAACAGCTCAAATTCTTTCTGAAAGTGCCCACCCTTTGCCCTTCTTAATCCCAGTCAAGTCCTACCATTACAGAAAAAAAGTCTCCAATCTCTCTATCCCAATATCTGTCCATCCATTCCTTTCTGTGCCCCCCCCCAGTTGGGCCCAATCTCACTCCCTTCCCGCGCCACTGTCTCCGCATCAGCCTTGTTCCATTATTTTCAGGATGACAAAAAAAAAATGACAATAAAAATCCCTGATGCCGGTGAGAGCGAGGGCTGGCCCAGAGGTGACCCTGCTATTCTCATCAGCCTCCGTCCCACTTTCCACCCGCCTCCACTGATGGATCTGACACACGGCGGCTGCCACCTCACCACTTACGTTCCCATCTCACACCAGACACTGTCTCACCACCGGCCTAACTCATCTCATTCAGAGCCCCTGCTGCGCACACACACACAGGCGATGGAAATTTTAATAATAATTTCAGAGTGGTATGATTGGATACGTTCCCGTGGAGAGACGGAGGAAAAGCAAAAGTAGCGGATGTGAGAGAGAGTGAACGTGTGCGGATGAAAGGATCTGACTGACTTTGCTTCAATCTCATTTGCAGATTCCATCCCTCTCCATCTATATTACCGCGTTATCCCCGTGCCAAAGTAAAGGCTTACCGGCCAAGCCTTTCTCATGCGTGCCTCCTGAACTTATGTCCTGAGAGATGTGAGATACATCAGTTTGGACGTAAGGACTATCTTAGTTTACATTACAATAAGCCTAACACCCCACTCCTTTCCATCTGCAACATTTTTACCAAGAACAAGTTCCTAAACCCTTTATCTTTGTTTTACAATCATCAGCAAATCTTTATATATATATATATATATGTGTTGATTTTCTCATGCTGCTGTACCAATGAAGAGATTATTTTTGCATAGGAGTGTCATACCGTAGCTTAGCCCGAGGCAATGTTTATCATGCACAAGGCTGTTGGATTTAAAATGCCTTAAATTACCCATTTTTTATCAAATGAAAAAAAAAAGAAGAAGATGTGTAGTTCAACCTAAGTCACCCATAGGATTGTTGACATCTATTTTGAAGCGCACAATTTGGCATCTTGGCCACTTTCATCTTGGGTTTTGGCTCGGCCATCTCAGTGACCCTAGGGGTGTTGCCAATTACAATTGCTAGCTAAACAAGAAATTGTAGGCATCCGAATAGTTACAATCAACATGCATGTACCAAAAACACACTGTGAAAATGTTAAAGTAAGAAAAAAATACAGCCAACCCTCAAACTCGGAAACTGTTGCAGTGACCTGTCAATTACAATAGCAACGTCCAAAAGCACACCCTGCTTTACTGTGTATTTTACCCTCAATGAGACCACAATTTATCAATATAACATCATACTGTATTGACAATTGATTGAGACCAAAAACTGTATATTCAAAAAAGGTAAAATCCAGAAAGTAATTTTCTCATAGACGTCTGTACAATCGGACTAAATCTACTGAAACTTTTCGTTTTCCAATCAATATTCACCAAACCTGTGCAAAAGAGTCAGTGGAGCTTTCCTTTAGTGTTTGGACTGGTGGTGCAGAATGTCAACTTCAGCAACGTTCTGATTTTTTCAACAGGCTGGAGCCCTATCTGCCCTTCGGCTTTCACCTGCCTATTAGGGTGGAACATATTGGCTAGATAGGTTCAGTGTGTCTGGGTATGTCTATTATTGTGTGTGTGTGTGTGTGTGTGTGTGTGTGTGTGTGTGTGTGTGTGTGTGTGTGTGTGTGTGTGTGTGTGTGTGTGTGTGTGTGTGTGTGTGTGTGTGTGTGTGTGTGTGAGTGAGAGAGCAGGAAAGGCGAAGGCAGCGCAGAATGACCAAATAGGATACGGACAAACACACACACACGGGTGGGCTGGCTGTGGTGAGCCTTATCGCAGGGCCACAAAGTGGGAAGATTAGATTACTCACTTCCCTAAACCTCTAACTTGGTTACCATAGCAATAGCAGTGTGACTGGGGCAGCATCTGGTCATTTTGGAGGCTGCTGGAGCGGCGATGGAAGGTGAAACAATCACCAGGGAACTGCAGGTCAGCCAGATACTCTTCCACCATGTTCTAGAATGTTACAACTGTTACCAAAGTCAGATGGAGAAAATGAGCTCATCGTATTTTCACGTGTTTCACAGTATCAGCAGAGATTCTTAATTCTAGATAATATTAAGCCTTTGACTGAAGTACTGATTGATCTTGTTTCAGCATAATATCTTTATGAAAGTCAATAAAATAATGTTGCAGAGTGCTGTCTTATGTTATCAATTGTGTGTATTGCTGCACGCCGACCAAAGGGAGATCAATTGAAATTGAACTCATAATTGCACCATAGTGGAGGCTTGCCCCATAATTCATATTAATGAAGTGCTTGCAAATCCATAGTGTTGTGGGTTTGATCATGAGATTAATTTTCCAATCAGGTCATTGTATTTCAATTAAGCCAAGTACAGTGTTTTTTCTCTCCGTTACTCAACACTCAGAAAATGCAAAATGAAGACTGACGCATGTGCACAACACAAATATAAAATCATTATTTATCTAGAGACACTTTTGTGGCATCAACAATGATAGAATGACACAATAGTGATTTTAGGTGTCGATAGTGTTGAGGGACCGGTGCTGGAAAAGTCTCAGCCTGAACGAAGCTTAGAAAATAATGAGAAAGTGACACAAAAGGAGCTCAGGTGGCTCAACAGAGATGAATGCCACATAAATACTAGCACTATTACACCAAATGATGCTGTCTCGTTTCCACTAAAGGCTCATAATGGAGCTGCTTCTTTTACCATTCAAACAGAGAACTGGCTCCGATAAGTTACAGGACACTGCTTTGACCTTGACAAAGCACTTAATTTAGATAAGAGTTACCCTTCGAAAAACTGCAGTGAAATTAGGTCACATTAATGCCGGAAGCTGCCAGAGCATGACAGAGCTTTAACTCTGTAACTTCGGGGCTTGAGGCAGAAGTGTACTGTTTTCTCGTGTTCTAGTTTTATTTGGGACTTTATCGGTTCTACTTGACTGGTGTGTGTTTAACTTTGAATGAAAAAAGCCAAACAGAAGGCACAGATGCGAAGTAAAGTTAGATCTTAGTAAAGATAAACATTTTAACAGGCTGCAAACTCGCGGAAAACATGTTTTAGAGGTATTTAGTGTTTTAATGTACTGTTTTGAAGTCATGTCATGATGGTTTGTTCGAGGGTACAACGTTCGTTAGTGCACCACAGCCTGGAATATCTCAGTTATTGGATAGCCATTACATTTTGTACAAAAATTCATGGTTCCCTAAGGATAAATCCTAATAATTTTGATGATCACCTGACTTTGTCGCTGTCGCTACTATATGGTTGACAATTGTTTAATGTTTAAATTGCAAGGAAGATCTAAATGTTATCAACGTTCTTGAACTGTAACGTTGGACCGCATTGTTGTGTAGTGATTGGTTCGTTTTTAATATGTAAGCTTAATTTTCTTTCCTTCTTCTTTTCCCTTATTTTATATTGTATTTTTTGCTGGTTATGTTGAGGGGAGATCAATTGTATGATTCTGTGGCTTCTTGACTTTTAAGTAATCCATAATTGATGCAGTCTAAGAACCAGTGAAAGCAATGAAAACCACACAGATCTTCCTCAGCATACTCTGGTTATTCCATGGAAAATTAAAAGTAAATGGTGACTTATATTCTTTATACATGTTACAAAAGCAGCAACTTTCTCTCTATCCCTGAAGCGGTCCATGGTTCAGACACATTTTAGGACTACTAAAATTTCACAGCAATCCCTCCAGTAGTTGTCAATTCATTCAGTCTAGACTAAAGGGCTCAACTGATCAACATTGCAATCCATGAAGACATGCCGCTGCTTACATCGCTTAAAGTTAAGACAGTATTTATTTCATCTCTCACGCTAACTTTCAATGTGTAGTAAAATAAACTCTTAGAAACCTTGTATCTCTTTTACGGTTTACTTTAAACTGAGCATTACAGCAACAGAGCTGATTATTGATGAGGCAGATTAGGCTCTTTTAACATCCCAACTTTTGTTAACATTTTTGGGGTTGTATCTGTGACCTAACCATCCCCAGTTTAGAGAAATGGACAGTGGTCCCAACACAAAACCAAAGCTATGTAGCAGAACTTATTACGAGTTATCAGTTTCTTTACTTCCTATCAGACGCATTTCTCAAATGGTTACTGAATCCATTGCAAATGCTCCCCTCAAAAACTCCATTGACATTCAAACACATACATTTTACCTTGCAGAACACCCGAGTTACTGTAAGATTGCTAACTTAATCGGATAGTTAATGGGTTAGTTAAGGGTTAACATGCATTCAGTCACACAATACAAACAACAAACAAACAAACAAACCAAGTAGTTAGAAAAGCAATCCCCTTGTTTTGCGAGAACAAAAGAAAAAAAAAATCCAATAGAATCTTGTTTTTTGAGAAGTGTATATAACTAATTCTGTAACACACTGGAAAAGAGTTGACTGACAGCAAGGTAGAGGTGTGGAAATGTTCTAGTATTATGACACGTATGCCGCTCTTCCACCAACCTGGAGCCGGAGCTGGAGCCGATAAAGATCTGGTTTTTCGTGTTTCCACCGCAGCGGCACCGACTTTAAGCGCCGAAAGACCGGAACCTTCTGGCCCCACTCGGCTGCCCAGCAAGATCCAAGATCCAATACGAACCAATATGTCACGCTTACTTCGAAGGGGGAAGATTAACCTGAGGTACACAGGTTGCCATCAGAAGTAAAATAATAATGAAAACTACGCCGGTACAATGTGCCTGTAGAAAACGGCGTATGCCACAATAGGATAACAAAGTAGTGAAGATAGTCAGAGTAGCCTCGCTTGCTATGCTAACATTACCTGTCTAAAGCCAGAGACACTTTCATAACAGCGTTGTGTTGCCAAACAGCGTCAATTCAGACTGAAACACATTCACTTATGGGGTGGGGGTATGCATCAGCTGATTGTGTGACAGTCAGACAGTGAATATGAATCAGTCATAAGAGGGCACGTAAACGGTTACGTCATGACGCAAACGACGACGCAATGACGCAGCTCCACTTGAGCTCCACTCGGCCTCTGAGCGGTGGAAAGACAAGGGGTGCTACAGGCTAGAACCAGAAAAGCGCCAGAAAAGCAAAAGATCAGATCTTGAACCGGATCCGGTTTTGTGGAAAAGGGGCATTAAAGTGATTTTCTTTGGTTCGCTGATCACATGGCTCTGGTTCCTCGCTGTCATCCTTGTCTATTGTCCCAAACTGGGGGCTGTTGAAAGTCATTTAATGGGAATAATACACAGACTTTCACTGGTTACCCCATATAACCCCACTTTAAAAAAACTATCCCTTTAAGGCTTTGCTAGTCCTTTGTCGTCACCCCCCCCCCCTCCCCCCCCGTTCATATGAGTGCAATTCAATTTCTCCACTGTACAATTTGATTTGCACAAATGTCTGATTCATACTAAAGGGGCCATGTGACCAGACTCATGTCCTACGGGCATCTCCTTGCACAGTTGACTTGTGGTCGCGCTTATTAGATAAAAATTAAATAAAAAAAACGCAAGAGAACAGATAATCTAACAGGCATAAATGCGCAACCACAGCCTGCACCCTACGCCTGAAAATTAACAGCCAAGAATCTGGCAACTCTGCAGCTGACCAGAGTTTTATGTGTGTAGATTTATCATTAGCCATTAAAATACATTTGATTCTCTCCTGGCTGGCTCGCCAATGCTGGTTTCCTCTATAGGAGTCAAACTCACCTTTTACAACCACTTTCTTTAACCTTCTCCCCTGCTCATAAAACACCAGCAGTTCTCTCTTTCCTCCTTCTCCTCTGCCGGCTCCCCTCCTTCCATCCTTCCCTCCCCTCTTTTCTACTGTATCTCTCCATCTGTTTGACCTCTGCTATGATTCTATCTTTATAGCTTGTGTTTGTGTTTCTCCTCCTCCTGTCCTTGCCCTTTTCTTTCGCCTCTCACTCAAATAGCCTCTCTGCCCCCGAGCTGTTTCTTCTTAATTGTCTCTTTTCCTCCTGAATGATCGATTCCTCAAATTTATCTGACAGTTCGAGAATAAGGACACTTCTGCAGCTTTTATTTTACACCAGCCAGGGGTCTTAAAAGGTGTGCAATCATGATGAGCATCCGTGGGGATATTTAGAAGAAAAAAAAACTGTCTGGCTTTAATGTGGATAATGACACTTTCCCTGCCTGATGCTTCACTGTCCATGTCTGCGGCTCACAAAGTAAAATGTTGTTATTCATTTCTAAGGGAACAAATATGATCTGATGTAGAATTTGTACCCTTATTACATAAATACATTCCTCTGTTCTAGCTATAATTCATGTTTTATTTAGACTTTTCATTAGGAAGCTTTGCATCTTCTGCGCTCTGTTTATCCTATGTGTTTTGCCAAGTCGCTATTCACACATTTAAGTAAAAGCAAAGATATATTTTTACGTTTTTGCTATACAAGTTTTGTTGACATTCATGAATAAATCGCCTTATTACAAGAAAAGTGTGGCGAGGCATGTATGTGGCAGGTCCGACCTGGAGTTAACTTTTGAGACCTTGTTAGCTATAATGCATCACTTTGTCTGCATTTATGCAACAGACAGACAATGAAATATTTCAATGTCTTCCTCCTTAACTCTGCAGCCTCCAAATTGTCCAAAAAGTGATTTCTCACTTTAACAGAGTTTAGAATACTGATTGTATTCATAACTGAGTGTTTAACGTTTAACATTTGAAAGGAAATAAGTCAGTTCAGAATGAGCACTTAATGGTTCGTCTGGAAACTGTAACTAAAGATCTCTGGTAACATTGGCTGGGGGCAACTGGAGTGTTAACTTCCCAAAATTAAATATAGAGCAGAGCCGCTGTTGTTTAGCTGAGACTCTAAAAGCATCAAGGGCATGCTCCTACAGAGTGGATGCAGTCTTTTGAACAGCAGTGGTGAACACTAACACATTTACTACTACTCTACTTAAGTCCATAATGACAATGCTTTTACTTTGAAGAAAAGTACATTTTAATGCTAATACCTTTTCTTTAGTAAGGTTTTTAATGCAGGACTTTTACTTTAAGTATTGTGTTATAACTACTTTTACCATTTTCTGAATTCTTCTTCCACCTCTGGTAGACAACCATTTTAAGATGTAACCCAACAATTCCCCTTGGACATGGAAGTATTGTTTGCTCTACTTTAGGTAGTTAGCTATTAGCTGGGCTTGCTAACATGTGCAGCTTAACTTCAAACACTATTGCAAAATGGGTGATATATATATATATATACACATTATAATTGTTTTGTTGTAATAATCGTCAAACGATTGTAATAATTTGGTTATTTATTTATAATAATTCGATTCATATCTTTGTTTTGCTAACATATCATGCTTTCTTTCTCCTAGTGTTATTCTCGACTTTTTGCTGTGAAGCCACAGAGTATTTAAACAAGGGCGCTGTGAATGCTTTGTTTATCTACAATTGCAAGGGAAGTTATGACGGTGCTTCGCAATAAAAACGCTGAAAAACACTCCCGGGAACGGTGATCCTTATCCAATATGCAACACAGCTAGACTTAAATGGCATTGCTTGATGGAATAAAAACAAGAAGGAGACGTGTTTTACAACTCGTGTGAATACAGCATGCAAATTCCTACCCTGCTGCATCAAAAGCGTCCTTATAGAGTTCAATGTAGAGCAGATAGTGTGTATTGGAGACATGTAAAAATGTATCATTTGTTTCTTCTTCTGCATGTTTCTTATCACTGTTTGCCCTCCTCTGCTCCACTCGCCTTCTGTTTCCCTCAGTTCTGTTACCTATTTGTGCGACTCTCCTCAGGGTATTTCTTTATCCACCCCCCTCTTCACCCATCCCTCTCTCTCTCTGGTTGACCTAGCACCACTTTCATTTCCGCTCGTTCATCCGTCTGTCTGCTGTCTTTTTTTTTTGGGGAACTAATCTCTTTTCCAATCTCTCTCTCATATATGCTTGGTGAGGTTCCGTGCATGAGAGTTAATGAAGAGCCTTGCATGGGTAAACACACAGGGGGGACAGATAGACACGGACCGGAGTAAATATATGCATGCGGACAAACGTGCACTGACAGATGAGCCAGACTCCCAGCCGCATACAGTCCGGGCCGACGTCTTGTTTGTCAATTAGGCAACAAATTAGAGTCTTTCTTGAATGGCAGATTATTAATCAACTGGAGTTTTCTTTTTTTACATGATTAGTTACTCACGCAAAAAGTTATTCATAGGATGGCCCTAAGCTCTTCCCAATCTTATTACAATGAACTCTTTCTAGCAATCCTATTTCAGATCAGACATCTGTTATTGTGCCCTTGTTAAACAAAAACAGCCACTGTTGCTTTCATTCAGCAGCGAGAGAAGGAACACGATCATAAATGAGAAAGTTGAGGAGAACAATTTTCCGGGACATTTGTTGTAAGCGTGGTCTTGGCAGGCCTTTTTGAAATGGAGTATTTTCAGTGGGACACTTACAGAGGCGGTCACATGTGCTGTAATAAGTGGATTTATGTTCGGAGCCTCCTAACTTAAAAAACAACATTGGTCAAAATAAATCTGTTTGAGATTACATTCCCAACGGACTGTGCCAATATTTCTTAGTGAACACAAACAGTTCTGACCATTTTCCGAAGCATTATTCCCTGCCTCCCAGGCCGCAAATTCCAGGAATATGATCTTACTGAGACTTGAAACTACACAGAAAATCCATTAAAAGCCTTTTTATTATTATTATAATTTTCTGACACAGTTGCATTATCATTCAATGCACTAGCAAAGACCATTTAACAAAACCCTCTTTTATGATGCAATCAAGGCCACTTTGATATGTTTTTTTACTCTTTATAAACATTCCCTGCTTTCTGCTGAATAACCATGCAAATAAATTAAAAAACGAAATGAAAAATAATAATAAAAGCAATGAAATGTGTATTGATGTAGATATAGCCAAACACAGAGTGTTGGCAGGCGGAGGAGGCTCTTTTGTAGCTTGGCAGTTGGCCCGTCTGGCGTCAAATTAGAAAGCTGAAGTAATATTCATAAAGACTGAAATAACATAGACATGCTGAATCTGCTGCTATTAATCACACCGCTGCCACTTCACTTCGCATCTCCATATGCTCTTGTATAGTCTTTTTGAGAAAAAAAAACACCAAAAACCCTATTATCTCTGTCTTTTAGTGTTTTTTCTGTATTGTTGCTATCCCTGTGCTGCTGGGATCTATAAAGGTTAATATTTTCCTATGTTATCTTATCTAAAAGTAAACGGGGGGGTGGTATCTCGCTGTAAACACCACATTAACATATCACATTATTAGGCTTCTTTGGCAAACTTGATAGCAACATCTCATTGTTGTAGAAGAAACAGAGCCACATTAGCATTTCTATTTGGTGATGTGTTCATATGAGGGGTATATCTGACTGCTAAAGGCTCCAAACAAATATTTTTTGTTGAGTCTGTGGAATATACAATTTGTAGCCAGGGATATCTCTGGAGCAGCACAATACTTCATTCAACATGGTATTTAACACTTTTAGTGATTTGAATATTATACTAGTCCATATTGCGATTTTGATCAGATCTGGATTAATTAAGAAGCTCTTATGTAGTAACACTGAAGCAAAATAATGATACTGCAAGACTTTATGCCAAAACAAAGAGCTCAAAGATGCTAAAACCGAACTGAGGAGAACTGCTGAGTTTGCTGACAATTTTCAGTGAATGCATCACTACTACAGCTTTAAGTGTGCTTGTACGGTGTATAAATGTCACTAAATGATTTCTACCAACCCAACAGCGTTAGCTATGAAAATTAATACAAAAAGGTTTTTTTCTAATTTATTGTTTTATACTCGATATCAATGTTTGATTTTTGAGAATCGATACTTTATTGTTTTCGAACTGAACTTTTGTTTATATTGAAGGCTTCTTTTATGTTTTTTTTACTGAGGCTTTCAATGTCTGTCCTCTTATTTTATGATGTCTTCACCTTGAAAAATGGGGAGGGATAGATTTTCTTTGTTATTATGGTGGTATAAATGTTATTTATGGTGCTGTTACATCTCCCTGGTAATACAGGAGCGTGCCTCCCACAGTGTGCAGCCAGCTAGAGAACAAACTTTGAGTACAGGGAAAATGTGTTTTCTGAACTGCTTAATGCCAACTAAAATGGAGCTACATATTTGGTATGGAAACACTTTCTTCTACCTTTGAGTTTTAATCAATTTGGACTTTTAGACTTTACATATCTCTTGAACTGGACTGAATCACAGGAGTCTAACAATCCAACACCACCACTACTGGAATCTTATTTAACACATAGTATAATACCCACATACTGATGTATCCTAATTTCTATCTTTAACTATACTTACATTTAGGGATCAAACAACCTGCGCAATGTTGATTCAAAATAACGTCTGAAAGATCAAATTGCAGGCAGTTCCCTACAACTGCTTAAGGCCATAAAATATACTGATTGTTCTTTATGCTGGTCTGAGCTTTCAGTTCTGTTCTTATGATGTTCAGTTTCAAACAAAGTGTCAGTGCAGGAAGGTCTTGAGCACACAGTGGTACATTAAAAAGCAGCACATGTGGAGTGGGAGAGAACAGAGAGAGGGAGGTGAGTAATCTTACCGTCATCTCCTGATCCTGAGCCGGCATCTGTGGAGGAGAACAAACAGTTATTAACCAGAGCCTCATGCAGCCAGACATTAGCTGAATAAGCGTGTGTGTCTGCATATGCAAGTGTGTGTCTGGGCCAAAGTGAAGATCTGCCCGTGAGTGAAGAGCAAAACACTTTGTGCGCTGGTGGATGCATTTGGGAGAGGCGAGATTTCTCCAAAGACAGAGTGGAAAGCGAAGCTGGGAGTCAGATTTCAAAAAGAGGAGAGTGCGGGGTGCCCTGGGGCTTCTAGCATCAGGCATCTTCTCTTTTCTACAGCAGCACATTGATGATAACACCTCCAACTGTGGACCTTTCTGTGGTAGGACTGTGGGAAATAACTGTGTTTCCAATTGTTTCCAGCACCTCCTTCTCCACGGCTCTAGCACTGCCTCAAACACACTGGGCTCACTGAACTGTATAACAATATGGCTGTGAAAGGGATACTGATGAGCACTTGGAAGAACAGGCACCGTGTAACTTGAGCCGCGGCATAAAGCGATGTGCTAAAATGCCCAGGGCCAGGGACTTAGCCTCTGAGGACTGTAGGGGGATAATAGCTCAGCTCCATCTGGATACTCATGTGTGGGGGCTTTATAAGAAGAGGTGCACACACTCAAGCACACGGAGGCCGACCAGCGAGCGCTACTGATACTTTAATGACGTGAGCTTATGGTCGATGAAATACATTTGTGATGGGATGAAACCATGTCTCTAGCGTGATGATTCTGTGAGGTCAGTACAGCATATGGACAGTTGTGACATGGGAAAGTAACTATTCAAATTAACCGACTTTACCAGTGGGGTATGGGATGTAAACATCAGTACGGTGCCTCAAGAATTACATTTTTATGGGACATTTTTTAAATAAATATTTTTGCAGAAAATATCTTCTTGTTTTTGTTTGACAGATTTTTTATCATTGTATAATATTCAATTTACATGTGCTATTTTGCTATTAAATGTAATAGTATCATAAACACTGTGGCAGAGAACCCTGGTGCTACGCTCCATGATATGAAGAAAATCAAAGAGCAAAATATTTTTGTCCAAATGCCTAAAAAAATATATATATATCTATAACGTGACGATATTGAAGGGTTGATCATGGATACTTCTTAGACAAATAATGGTAAAATCCAAAAATAACACAATATTTTCAATAAATAATCATTAGTAATGTTGATTTAATGATTAAGCAGCAAGGCAAATAGAAACACTATAAAAATCTGAAAATGAAATCACTTTACTGTAATGCAGCACCTACGATATTACAGCATCAGAAATCTACAACACTATTTAGTTTCAAGTCATGATATCAATATGTTTCCCCGCCCTGAATGACACCACTCCTTCCCTATCCGACAGGAAGACCCTGAACATCACATACCAATCAAAGATGTCGAAATTCAACCTACAGCAAATACAGGCAGAAATAAATATATATACAGTATATATATATATATATATATATATATATATATCATTCTTTATTCCAGTGCGTTTTCTAAAACATTGAAATGTGTTATAATTTTTAAGATTTTCATCATTTGTTTTCATTGTTTGTATGTCATGTCATTTTATGCACATAAGGTAATGTTGAGATTGTTATATAGTTAGTATTAGTATTGTGTACAATATATTTCTTAATGTATGCCAGGAAAAGTTGATGACAATGTAAAAACAAATTCAAATAAACTAAAATGAAACTTCTCAGCAGCTCTTTTCTTAAAGCATGTAGTTATGATAATCTGGGCCATCATAGCTCACACTTCCTGAACAAAGGGAAAGTAGTCCCTTCCTGAAAGCTGTCTCCATTCAGAATCCCTCCGAAAAGTTTCAAGCAAGTTAAAGTTCAATCAGACTAAACTCTGCATGAGTTGAATGAGGCAAAATCTATTTAAAAGCGGGGTGCTCGATGCAATTCTACGCTTGTTCAGTGAAATAAAGTGGACGCTATTTTTGTGGAACATAATGAATATAAGAGTAGGGGATTGATCTTCCATAAAAGAAAACACACTGTTTTTGTTATAGTGCCCTGCGGGGCCACTCAAGGTTCTACAAGAGTGAAGGTTATTTCATGTAGAACACAGTGAACAAAAGTGCAAAGCCATTGAATAAAGACTTATAAAAAAAAGGTACCCTGTGGCCTTTAAAGCTCGGGAGTTTTACAGAGTAGGTCCCTGTTTTGTTTTTTATAACCGTAGAGAATACACTCTGCCACCGGATCATTTTACTGATCGACAATTGGCGACGTCAATGAATGGATACATGTAGCGAAGTTCCAAAAAAGGCAGAGAGGAAGAAGACAGCCAGCTAAACAATGTACAATTTACAAGATGGTTGTGGGATTGACAAGGGTACACAAAAAAATGAGCAAACTGAAGTTAAATATAAACTTAACCCATTTTTTGTACATCTGAAGAAAACACAGCCGTTCACCCTGAATGTAGGAATAAAAATCTCCCTGCCCACCTTCTGCAGAAACGGCCGTCCACTTTCTTACCTCCTTTTAAATCAGCAGAATTTCATTGACCTTGGTACATGTGGGACACTAAATGTGCAGTGTTTCATGAAAAGGCTTAGCTCGAAGGATCAGGCTGAAGTCAGAGGGGGTTCACGAGAGATCAATATAAACCTTTAGTATCTGCACAAGGGCACAGGTTTTGGGAAAGAAAGACTGGCATTAGAAAATAGAAGGAAATGGCAAGGGAGATAGGAACACGGTACTTTTCTGCCCGCTTGTCTGCCAAATGGAGGGTCACAAAGAGGAGATACCGAACAATTGTACTGTGAGAGATGCACTGAAGAGCGAGGGAGAGAGCGGAGTAGGAGTGCCAAGAGAAAAAATAGTTCCCTTGGCAGACAGAATGATGGAGGGTGATTTTCTTCAGATTTAGAGCGATTGATTAGAAGTGCATAGAAGGAGGGGAACAGCTATTAACCTTACTGTGCTGCTTACATCAAAATATATTGCAGACACACCCCTTACTGTAAGAGCTTGCATGAAAACACTTTCCACCCACTACTGTAAATAACATTTCAAAGTTATGAAGATGTGGCTGCAGAGACTACTTGTGAGTCCATGGAGAAAAAATGATGATCATATTATCTTCACTGTGAACCCTTGTAAATGGTGTGTTTTGTGATAAACAAGAAGCGCCACTTCAATCTTTGTATAAAGAACTTAAAATCCCTTGAATGGGTAAATGCATATAGGGAATACTCGTCCATTGGCAAACACAGCCCTTGTGCACATTATTTTCCAACAGCAACCAGAGGCAGGTATTCCCATGTTGAGCTCTGGTATGTACATATCTTATTCTTTGTTTGTTTTGCACAAGAAAATGCTAAAGTAGGTGTCTGCCGATATGTAGCATTTGAATTTTCCTTCTGTCGGATCTACAGTGGGCAACTGGTGCAAACCAACTTGACAACCAATGCCCTGAATCAAGAAAATATTCACTAACTTGAGGAAACATGCGCCTCATTTACTAAAAGCGCTGCATAAATAAAATGCAAATAAAAAAACGCAAGAAGCTCAAAATACAAACGAAACGGGGACACTGTCACTGGAAAACAGTGACAGTTGGCCAACTTCATAAAACGTCAACAAGGTCCCAGTTGTGTGCATGACTTTTTAGTGTCCCTGTTTCCGTTGCGTTTTGAGCTTCTTCAAACATTTGTTTTTATTTGCAGTTTTTCGTTGTGCAGTGCTTTTAGTAAACCATGGGCATGTTTTTTGCAAGTTGATAAATGTTTTCTTGTTGTGCCTACAATGTGTTGTCAAGCTGATGAAGATGTTCCTTCATTTGCAGGTTTTTTGTTACATTTTTGTTTTATATTGGCATCGTTTCTTGAAGCTGCATCACGTCTCTCTTAATGGAAATGTTAAGGGCCGTTGAAGCGCGTTTGCACCTGCAGGCCACCGTACCAATCAGAACTGGATAGAAACATTTCAAGCTCAGAAGAACGATGCACCCAGGGATCCTGGAAGAACACTGATCCAAAATCAGAATCTCAGAAGTACCGGACCATCCAAACTTCACTGTATGACACTTTAATTGCAGAACAACATTATATGTATTTAGTTTATTACTCTTTTAGAACCTGTGATTGTCGCCTATGGATGTTAGTTTACTGAAGATGATCCGTTTCTCCTGTTTGGAGTCTGTCCTCTAACACTGATTGCAGCAGCTCTCTTAATTTTGTTGTAATCTGTAGAATGACAATAACGGCTTTCTAATTTGTAATTTGCCAGAACTGAGGACGATTCCTCCCTGATTGCCATTGGAGAACACTTTTCAGGTTTAACGCCTTTACAAGCCCAGTATCTCAAGGATTTATGAGCACACTTTAGTGAATCAGCGTGTCGTGTTGTACGTCCAATGCTAGCATTACATTTATGTAACAAGGGAGAATGTATTAATGTGGAGGTGTAGGGATTAATTGGCATCACAGACCTGTAATTAATATTGGAATTTCCTTTTTTCTGACTGCCCATAGTTGGCATTTAAGATATTGCAGAAAGCCCAGATTGGTATTTGGATGTAAAGCATGATTTATCAGAATCATCAAGCAGTGACATTTTACTCAGGTGACATTCTTGTCCCAATGCAAATTATCCTTCAGAAAGACCTTACATTTCCTGTGGGATGTTTCTCTGTAGCTCCCTCTAGACCTCTGACCTCCCTATATGACAGCAAGCAAAAGGAAAATCTCCTGACAGATCAATAAGGTAATACATTATCATTACTTAAAGTACTTAAAATCCAGATTTGCAACCAATTAGCACTGACTAGACTGATTTTTTTGTAGACAGAGACTTAATGGTGTATTGATGACTTCTCCTGTACTGTATGTGGATTATACCGACACTGATTCCCATTTGGCTCCTGGTCTACTTCTTAAATCATCACAGACATATGGCTCCTGTCATCTGTCGGGGCTCCGGGATGCTGCGTGACAAAATGGTGATTAAACATGTCATCAACATTTTAACAATGTGTCAATTAAGTATTCTCCAGACTCCCCCTTTAATGACTTCAAGGAAGTTATACTGTTCACATTTGTGAACTGAAGTACAAAGTGCTATGTAAGCGCTTGCCTTAGCTAAACTTTCTCCTTTGGGAAAAACGTTGGTTTGTTGCACTTCGATAAGCTAATGCTTCACATTAGCTTCACTCCACTGGGCTAGCACTTGTTGTGATAGAAATGTGGAACCATCCTGTGTTAATCAGCATTCATTGGCTTTGCACCACTAAAAGCACTTCCTGTCAACAGCCGCTGAATCAGATCTTCCTTATCGGTTGGTGATAGTAAGGGAACAAGGACTAGAATACTGGAATATAGGACGCATAATTTGTTGTAAATAAAAAAAAAATTGCACTGATGCTATGGGCTGAAGAAAAAAATCTACCCACAGCAGCCGTTACAATATGCTTTTCCTCAGGGACAAACAAACAGAAGGCTATGGTATCATGTTTGTCTGTGCCTCAGTGTCATCACTTAGCATGAAACTGGCACCTCAGCAGGCCTCCTGTTTACTGTTTGGAATGACAGCAGACTCTAACGTCTGGCCTCTTGGCCTCGGCAGCATCCAAGAGGGTTAATGAGAGCGGATGAAACTGTGCTGTCAGGTGGCTGTCTGGTTCGGTACACGCAGAGGAGGATCCTGCGGGTCTGTCATGTACAGTACAGTAACACAACAGAGGCCTGGTAATGTGAGGAGATGGGTACAAGGTTTTTCAAAGGTTAATTCAGAAATGGAATGTGAATACCATGTGATTCACACTGAAATCTCCTAAAGCTATTTTTATACCAGCTCACTGCTCGTTGCAGACAATAGCGGCTGTGAAAAGGCTGTGTTCACCAGCATTGCCAGATGTGAGATAAGTATCGAATTTGTACAATAATTATGTTCTATGCACGATCAATGGTGCCAGTAAGGGGCATCGTGAAAGATCATTTTATCCTTTTGTTATATTTATTACTAGTAGTTATTTTTAGTCAGAGCTGTTTTACTTAACTTTATTTCAGGATTGCAAAACATGGATCCTACGTCTGCGTTGGATTATGTGTTCTCACAACCACTATCCAGGCATGTATGCTGCTTAACGAAGACTATAATAAAAGGTTACAATGAATATATACTGGTTTTTGGTAAATGTGCATGTGTCAAAAAATCCTAAAATGTAAAATCACATGAGATAAATGAGTTACAACAATACAGTTTAAGCTCATTTAGTATGTAGTTTATACATCAGCTGTTTTTGTGAAAAAAAAGTAAATGCTTCAGTGGTTGATTAGTAGCTATGCTATGGTGTTACTATGTGGTCAATACTCAAAATGAGCAGTTTCCTAAAACTGTTAACCACAAGAGACTAGGGAGACAATATACAATATATACTGTAAGCTGATTTAACATGAAGTATGTGAATCAGCTGTTTTCAGCAACAGTTAGCAACTAAAATGGTTGTACTTAGAGGAACATTTACTCGCTTAAGGGACACAAATTTCCTGGTTGAAGAGCAAAAACCGAGCTAAAAAGTAGATTCAATATTGGACTTACATTTTTCAGGTGACTAGAAACATCGTCAACTTAATTCTAATGTTGCTTAGCGTCTGCTGGAGGTGGTCATATGTAATGTTTGTTAAGCAAAAACACTTGGTAAAGATTTAAACCTAAAACTCCCATGTGTAATCCTTATGTTCAAGGAAAAAATTAAAATCTACCATTCCATGTCCATCTATATGTTCTCCATATGCTGGACAAAATGTAGAAGATAAAATAATCACAGCAATGTTTCTCTTTAAAACTGATCCACTTCTATGACAAATGCTTCCAACAGAGATATCTGTTTCATGATGTTCCTCCTCCCCCCAGCATGAAAACAAGTATTTGCACTGGCAAGCTGACATATATCCATTATACTCTGTACTGTCGGGGCTAATGGGATTCTGGGAGATGGAAATGGAAAGGAGGACAGGGAGAGATCGAGAGAGAAGGAACAACAAAGAGAAAGGAGGCTTTGTAGCAGCACATGTACAGCTTGGGTAAAGGCATTTTTAGGGTTAGGGTTCTTACAACAAGCATTGGCATCGCTGGTATTCTTTATATCCAAACATTTTTACTGCACTGCTGCACACATTTTAAGTTCGCTGATCTGAGAGTATCAGCTAAATGGCTAAGTGGAAAGGAGAGGAGGGAGGAAACACTGCAGAACAAGCTGCCTGCCCTACTTTTCCACATGAAAGGTTTGTGTGCTACACTTGCTTACATAATAAAGCTCCCACACAGAAACCTTGCATTTTAAAATGAAAAGCAAGCATTTGTCATCCTCATGATATCAACGTTTCCATTGCTTTAAATTGACTGCATGAGGAATGTGTTTGAAAATGTTAATTTATTCTTAAAATACAAAATCTATATAAAGATGGCACTTATTTTTCACTGACAGCCATTTATTAGTGTATGACTTTGGTGGATTTTGAACTTTGAAAATCACTTTGTCATGATAGCCTTAATACTTAAATGAACTGTATTTCAATGAGACAAGTTTACATGTTATTTGTTTTATTTTCACATTTTTCAATTGTCTTTTTCTAAGTATTATTTGAATGATTGCTGTATTCTCTACTAAAACCCGTCCACCTCCTATAACTGTTTCCATCTGCCTTGGACCTTTTAGTGGCCACTGCAAACAGAACGCTGCTCACATTATAGAAGTCAACTAATGATGACAGAAGGAAAGGAACCTCAATAAGTAAGTGGAGACCCATAATGAATGCAGAAGCTGTCCTCACAAGGACTCCCTGAATAGTTTGATGAGTTGTTGAATCATACAGTCTGTCCTTCACAGTCACCAGAGCGAAGTCAATTTGTTCAGTTTAATTTGCAGTGACATTCCAAAGTGGCAGTTTGATTGACATGCGTCAGAACACGTACTTTATCATTTACTGTTAGTATTATTACCGGTCACTTAAGTGCAAAAGCAGTTTGAAACGACTGCATACCATTTGGATTTTTAATATTGTACACTGCACAGAAAAAAAAAAGACTGTAGCAGTGTGCAGCTATTATTCAGATCCCCGGGAGCATTGTGGGATATTGGTGCCATGCTCAAGGGCACATCGGTATAGGAACTGGCACCTCTGGCAGGTGTTGACAGGCTGAGATACTGCCGCCAAGTGTGTATGTTGGCACTTGGACAAAGCTGTAGTCTTTGCGAAATATGAAGTCTGACCAGGAGACCAATTTGTTGTCATTTTGAACTTGTCAAATATGGACGCTGGGCCATAAACCATTAGCTTAACCTTTAAACGCACTGTGAAGCCCTAAGTATGAAACCATTATGCTCTATTACCCTCAAGGATCAAACATTAAAATCATTAATCTGATACAGTAAGTCGTGTTGACCTTTGGTTTTTTACCGAACATGAGCAGTGTTCTCATGGGTACAAGACATGCTTTTATTTGGCCCACCCATCTACCTGGAATTTGTGGCATGTTTTTACTACATCAAGATATTTCCTTTAAATAGTAATCTTCCCGTCCCAGAACAAATAAAATATTTCTGAGAGGATTTCAGATTTCTGGAGAAGTTACTCTGAACTTCTTATCGTTTGGATGTTCTTACATTGGAAGTAGTTGAAAGCCTGATTCGTCTCATAAAAATGCAAAAGGCTAACTTGTGTGAAAAATTTGACTAAAATTCCAAATAAAACGTAAGGTTTATGCCTTCCAAACTGTATCCCAAAGTTGTTGTTTTATTCCAAAAGCAACAGACTGTTTATTATTAGTAAACATAGTCTTTCATCGTTCTTTTTTTCTACAGACTACATTTAACATTCATTTCTGTAAAAATGTTTTCAGTATTTGATCATTTGTTTTTCTCAAGGTTATATATAATTAAGTTGAAAAAGATGTTCGCTGTGTCATACCCAATTTTACACTGTTGCCCATCCACATGTAACTCGACCGCAATTACTAATTACTTTATAAAAAATAAAAAAAATCACCAAAAACAAATGTTGTATGCCAAATTCAAACAGAAGTGCTTTTTCGTTGAATTAGAAAAAACCTCTGAAATAACATTGTTAAGTGTGGCCTTGTTCTCGATAGTTCCTAGAATAACGGTCACATGTGACCCTGAATAAAGAATATACTGTAGAACCACTGTTAAGGTCTGTTTGTGTGAACACTGCGCCACAAACACATCCTTGTTTGAACCCGGCATTAACTTCTCAAAAGCACTGCTTGCTGCTGAGAGAAAGGCGTCTCTATGCTTTGAAAAGAAACACAAATCCATATCACATGTTTTGAAAATGACCCCTCACACACACACACACACACACACACACACACACACACACACACACACACACACACACACACACACACACACACACACACACACACACACACACACACACACACACACACACACACACAGATACACACAGGCTACATAAAGGCTGGACTTTTAATGTGCCTGTGCACAGTACTGCCACCCGGCACTCAACACAAACAGCACTACTGTTGCTGCAGTGCTGCGCCCATTCAAGGGCTTTTTAATCGGCTTCTGCCTGCCGCCTGTAACCGAGGGTAACTGACTCAGCGACTGCTCAAATCAAACCAGCAGTGATTCACATATGTGTCAGAAACAGCAAACATCGCCCTGCCAGTAGATTCACTCATTCACAACTAATCGAATTACTCCGAACATGACTCAGTAATTGGTAGGTTCAGAAAGAATTCCTTGGTGAGGGTAATGTAATGCTTTTTCCTTAGTACATCCATTTCAGTTTTTCCTTATTGGAATTAACACATTGCATACGCCAAACCTAATAACACATGTTCTAATGGGATACAAAGCGCCTGCTTGTGATTGAAAAGGACGGCTTTTAAACATGTATTATGTCATTAGATTAAAAAAAAATGCTTCAGGTACAATTCATGGCTGCGTATACAAAATGTCTTAATTAAAACAGTACCGCCTTATGCTAAGTCATCTGGATGACTACGCAGTAATTTTATGAGGATTTTAATTAATTGATTTAATTCACAACTGATCCCCAACTTTTTTATGATTAACATTAACTTGATGGCACCACGTTCTCCGAGCAGCACTACCTGTCTCTGTAGTGCGGCTAATGAAGTGCTTGACCTTTTGCGACTGAAGACGCCCACTCAGCTGCTTAAACTCCAGCAAACTATGTCAGCAAACAGTAATCCCAATTAAGTTAGATAATTACACAGAGTGCTTTTTTCTTTCCAGCCAAAAGAAAGATGAAAGCAATAGGCGACGCTATCATTGGAAAGTGTAAAAAAAGGAAACTTTGTTCTTAGAAAAAAAGTTGTTAGTAGAAAATCAAGAAAAGGTTAATTGATGTGAGAGGGATTGCCTCGGTGGAGTTTTTCTTTGTCACAGGCAAAGTGTTATCCTGCTTGTGCTCAGAAATTGCACCAAAGTGTTTACAGATTTAATTAAAGACTCAACAGTTGAAAGCTACTTCTACCACAAACAGAAAGCTGGATATGTGCATCACAGTTATGGAATGCCAGAGCTTTCTCCATCCTGTATTCACTGGAACCTGAACATCAACATACATGTTTTATGATCCAATGACAAGCTCTTTGTACGTCAGTTAGCACCTGGAATAAATAAAAAAATCTCCAGGGACCAATTGTGATAAGATTTCACTACCTATCTCTATAGGCAAATAAAGATGTACAATATTTCCATTTCCAAGACCAGATCTGTTGCTGTTTTGAACAATGCGTTATATCTACAGCTTGGCACTATATCTATATTTTATTGATGTAGTATCTTCACGATCAAATGTTCTATTAAAAATGTCTCTTATTTCCCCTTTATTGAACTGACGGCAGACTTGATACTACACTGACTCACTATCGCCTAGAGAGAAAAAACGTGGTATTACAAGACAGGACATGCAAGTCAGTTAGCTGATCATTTCAATATTTATGCCACACACAACATAAACATCTTAAACAAACCCTCACAACTGTTATTAAAGCTTCGATGATGTACTTTCTGACAATTACACAACAAAAGATGTCTGGCCAAATGCTTCTTAGACCACCTTGGCGAGAAGTTTCCACGATTGAATCACGTTGCGTTTTGCTTTCCACCTCTGATCTGATTGCCCAGGATGCATGCTCAATAATTTGTTAAACAGGGTCTCGTGAAGAACACAAAAGCAAAAGAAATGTCCACATATCCAAGAAAAAGAATGTAGTGGCCATCAAGACGATGTGTGATTCAGCCATTCAGTTTTCCGCATTACTGAACATGCCTCTTGGCAACAGTGTTACAGTAACTCCCTATGACAATTTGCCAAGTATTTCTTTTGTATATTTTGACACTTATTTATACATTAGACAAAGAAAGGTCATCGTCGTCAGGCGTTCTTCTACTTTGTGTTTAACACTGCTGATTAAAATAAAGTGTATAATGAACTTGTTTAACAGCAATGCAGGTTTCTGTTGGGGACATTATGTGGCTATGATGAAATATTCCCGCTCAATGAGAACGCATGTCACTGTCAGTGTAGTGGTGCTTGTTACATTAAACCAGAGAACATTACATCAGTCCGTCACCTCAAGCAATTTTTTCATCATTTTTTTTTTTTTGTCCTTTGATGTAATGCATCACTCTATAATTACTACTGAACCATATCAACTGGAAGCATTTGCCTGTATTGACGATTATAATATTTTTAGCATGAAATGTAACTACTGTATATACAATGTTCGGATAGCATTATATTTCAAGCACCCTCGTTTTACACCATCCGCATGTATATGTTGTGTTCACTGCAGGGGATGTTAGTGTCAGTGCTCCTCTCCTCTTAGTGTGTGTTTGTGTGTGTGTGTGTGTTTGTGTGTTTGCTTATAAATCTGTGTAGGCGCCATAATGTAAATATACATACCAGCAGGACAGGCACCCTCTGACATGATGAGTACTTCAGACTGCTGCTTGCAGGCATCCCTGCGCAGGAAACACTCGTTCGGGTAGTTCTGATTGTTGGAGCCGCACACTGGGGCATAATCATTGTTGCACTGTGGAGAGGAGAGGAGAGAAAAAAGGTGAGAGGGTGAAGGATAACAAGCCGAGGAGGACATATTAGGGCAATAGGAAAAAACAATTCTATAAAAAAGTGTTCAATATTTAAATATCACGATAGATGCCATTGTTTCGGAAAGGGTAAGCACTTATGGCGGTGGCGGCGAAGTCCATAGGGACTTGGCTTGGGATCCGGGAGGTCACCAGTACAAGTACCCGAAAAAACCAAGTGCTACAGAGGTGTCAATGAGCAAGTCACCATTCCCTACACTGCTCCCTGGGCGCCGTACATTCTAGTTATTTAAAGTGCTTGAACATATGCTCTTTGTGAGGCCTTGGAAAGAGTCAACCTCATTTTATTGCTGCCACTTTAGAACATAAATGTTAAACTGGTCTTATAATTATGTTCACCTTATGCTAACCAACTTTTGTTCCCCCTATATACTGTAAAAGCCAAATGTAAAAACGTCGACAATCTAAGAATTAAAAATGAGAATACACATAGCTTACAACTCAAGATGTAGCTTAAACTACACATTTTTTTTAAGTGGCTTTTGATTTGCACAATATTTTTGTTTAAACTCTTAACAACATAAACAACTGCCTTTTAACTTCAGATGATCAACATATATCACAACATAGAGTTCCTGTCCAAAGTGAAACAAAAAAAAACAATAGAAATAAATAATTTAAACAAAATGAAATCAAACACGTTCTAAATAGTAATGTCATATGAAGTAGAGTACATGATTAAAAGGCAGGGCAAGGCAGCATTCAACACGAGACAAAGTGTTAAGAGCATCAAGATATGGTGCAGCGAAATAATATTATAAAATGATATCTATAAACATTTAAAACCGGTCATTAAAAAGGGAGAGAATGAAATAAGAATAAAACAATGTAGAATAATACATGTATTTAATACAAGATTAGAAATGACAGTGCAGTGTAAGACACATAAGGCTCATTTTCAGGTCCGTATACAAAAATATGGCATATTGTACAAGCCTATGAATCTGTGAATCCTTGAATCGTCAAACCACACCCTGGCTATCAAGATGAAACAGACTGTCTATATGAATCTTAAATACTTCACAAATCATACCTGTGCATGATGGTTACTTTGTTGTTGCCTTTTCAGCCTGTTTTTCTTATCACATAATTGCTTCACATTCTTTTGAAGGCTGCATAAAACCCCTTTGAAATCTACTTCTGCTTACTAGCGTTGCTCTTCTGGAGCAGCAGTTTGTAAAGTGACTTGCTCAAGGGCACTGAGCTAAATAGCTGCTATGCTATAAGAGACCTTCATCTTTCATTCCCCACATGGTTTGTTGGCTTCAGCAACTCTAGATTTCTCACATGACTGATGTCACGAGAGCGCCGGATCTCACAGCAGTTTTCATTTTTTCCGGCTGTGGAGGAGAGATATTCATTTGATTTAATATTGATTCCCCCGTGCTACACGGCAGGAATAACAAACGTGATTATTCAATTGAAAGATATTCCCCTCTATTCCCTGGGAAGAAGAAATGGCTATCAGACGGTCCAGAGAAATTGTCGCACGGCAGTCACAGCCCACACCCTGATGTAATTTAAAAGAGCTGAAAAATGAGCAAAACGTGAAAATATGTTGCTGCTGTTTGCGACATCACAAGGACAAGGGGCTCTTTGGGTGTCCCAACAGGACTGAGGGTAAGGAGCTCAGGGCTCATTGTCTCCACTTTTGTTCCCCTCTAAATCTCTAATGGATTGAACTGGAATCTGTTCTCATCTGTATGTGACCTCGTAGAACACTCCATGGCTCACACAAAAGCACATGACTAAGGAAAAGCATTACATGTGTACAGACACATGACACTCCCATGAATAAAATGCTAGACACAGGCTGATTGTACACTCGCACTAAGCCAGCATGAAAACACAGTTACGTTTATTCCATTCTGCCTCACAGTAAGCTGAAATCTGAGCCATTTGAAGACATTTGCCAAAGTAAATGGATTTGAAAATGCCTGCCTCGAGTTTTAGTGTTGACAGAAGAAAAAAAGGGAGCTTTGTTAAAAAGATGGCATAAGCTTTCCGTGACCATCAGGTGCTATGAAGCAGTTGCCCAACTTATGCGCAGTACAGTCTTGTCATGGACTTGTATTTGTGCTCAATGTCAATTCCGATTATCAAATAGAGATTTAAGTGACATTTCATCGAGTTGTAACTGTTCACATGGGTAGAAATACAGACGCAGGACCTATAAACATAAGGTCTGAATACACACCTGCATTTTTGTTATGGAAAGGTTTCAGAGTCACCTCTGTGTTGATCATTCGAAATAGTCCAGTTCTTTATAACTTTGCCCAACCCGCTGTCCTCAGAAATGTTTATTGTATGAATGTCTGCCTCACCAGTTGAAACTTCTCTATAAAAAGCTGAGGAGTCTCAAATATATATCCAAAAAGGTCAACAAAACATATATTTATCTGTTTAATGCGTCATAATATCAAAGCAGGAGGTAATATTGATTGGCACCAGCTTCAAAATGTAATGAGTTCTTCCTTTGCCCCTGCTACACTATTCTTCCCAGTTTCATGAAGATCAGGCCAGAAGTCTTCCCTGTTTCCTGACAAACAAACCAACATACCAAACTGAGAACATAACCTTCTCGGCGAAAGTAAAGAACAGGATATTCTTACATAATTCATTTTTTCTTTATTGTTTAATGTCATAACACAATTCCACCTACTCTACAGCTTTGGACTCGGGTAAACTCCACAAAGGACACAAACTCTGAAAGAACACATGTTACGTGTTTGATCGAGTCAGTTACCAAGTATTTAGTATAAAATCAACTTAATGGCACTATAACACATTTATCTGTAAAAATCCAATGCTTGCGCATAAACCAAAAACAGTTGGCTACATGGTTTTGGAGAAAACTGGATACCCCCTAACAGGGATAAACCCCCTAATGATGTTTTTCTATGTCTGACAACAGAAAGATATGTAAAAGAAAACAACTTAACTAAAGTTAGGCTGTATTAGAACATGGTGGACTGATCGTAGAATCCTTTTGTCTCACTCATTATCAGAGGTTGGCTGAGACTTCTGTTGTTTCCCCACCAACAAAGAAAAAGAGATTTAGCAACTTTCCTTTGGTTAAGGTGTCTGAGCTGAAAGACTTGAAAACAGTAGTGTGAACGCACATCGTTTTCACACATTAACTGCCTTTCAAATAGCTGTCTTAGTGAGAACACAGACACACACAAGGTCTGATGGCCGTGGGGAGAGGTGCTAAAATAACCACGCCATCGATTCAGGAGCATCAGAAGAATCCTGTGTGAACACTGTCTTTAACCAGCTGAGCGGGTAAAAGATGGCACACAAAGAGAGTAAAAAGAGGAGGAAGAGGAGTGAGGAAGGGAAAGAGAAACCGCAACCATGGCTCTTGATCAAAGAGTATGAGACGCAGGGAGAGAAGAGGGTGTAGAGAAGACGAGAGTCAAACACAATGAGTGAAATTGGGCTTAAGGGGGAGAAGAAGTCAGTGGAAATTCTGAGTGAGACAGAGGGGGTAATGGAAGTGGAGCAAAATACAGAAGTTAGACGGCCAGAGAGAGATGGAGGCCTGGCTCAACAAACTTGGCAAGATAACAAAGAACCACAGTGCCTGAAGGAACCACGGCATGCGAAAGAAAAGAACATCACAAAATAACATAAAAAAAGAATGAGGGGAAGAAACGGGGACACGGACAGACAGGGAGGAATAGAAAATCCCCTCAAAGGAGAGTGGGAGAGAATGAAAAAATGGCAACCCCACAAAGGCGCTTGGAATAGCTTACTGCAGGGCCCGCACTTTTTTTTGCCATCCTCTATCCTTCCCCACCGTCCCCCACCCCTCGCTCACACACTCTCCCATCTGGCTCAGGCTGTTCTTAACCTGGGGACTCTCGCTTTATGCCAGGCATGATGCAACGGAAGGGAAAGCTGCCCGGCAGAACCCTACGGGTATCTTTTTAAGAGAGCCTTCTTTTGCGTGAAATCTTCCCCCAACCCCCCATCTCTTGATCTTCTCGAGTATTTGGCGTTTCCCCCCCTTGCAGGAAAGAGAGAGTGATGAGAGGATGGCTGATTTGAAACTTCTGTATCCCTGAAGAGTACGTGGAAGACGGGTGCAAATTACGCTCTTACCCAATATTCCTAAGAGGGTTTGAAGGAGGATCCTGCGTCTTAAAGCATCTCTCTTATATTTAAGATTAACTGAGTGATTTTGACAGGTATGGGGTGGAAATAGATTGCCAAACAGAAAACAAGACAATACATAAAACATTGTCTTCATCTTGAGTCTTTCAACTGATCTTGAACTGGCCTACTTGAAAAAAACTTTACACTTATCTGCCAAGTTCTTATTTATTCAATGGGGAATTCTCTTGACGTGACAGTGAGGAAGAGCGCAAGTTGAGGTTATGGATTTCAAGCTTTTCAAACTGACTTGCGTTTCTATTCGTGGCAATTCTTTACAAAGCTCATGACCATATTAGAGACAAAGGCGTTCTTGTTGAAGCCCTTTGTCGGGGCGCCTCGGCTTTGATCCTTGAATTCCTTGATAACTGGCAGCGTGTGATGCCCGCGGTCTGCTAACATAAGCTTCGTCAGCTGTTGCACTTAACTGTAAGTCGGGGCAAGAGGACTGTCAGCTAAAATGTTAATGGAAGAAAGGAGAACGGGGCCAACAACTACAAAAAGTATGTAGATGTGTTTCTGAAAGATAAGGGAGGAAGTATGTAAATGAGACAAAGTGAACCAGACAGAAGGTGAGAAAATGTGATCCTTCATGGTTCTCTGCAGACAGGGTAGCAGGGGTTATTGGTCAGGCCATATGGTACGGCCTTATGTGCCCGCTGGCTTAAGCCCCGCAAAAGTCGCAGACATTGCCCCACACCTCTGCTGTGACAAAACCTGGACAGTGGCGTGGTGTCCCGGCCGAGAAGAAAGCGAGAGGTGTCAACAGTCCTGTGTTTGTGCTGATTTTCTTTAGTGTGACTGTGTGCACCTGGTCATATATTTATGTTCTCTAGTTGCAGCATCCATTGTGCATTTATTCATATTCTTTGATTAGTTTTATACCCATTCCCACCTATTCTGTTCTGTGAAATTTACCTCTATCCTCCTGCAGGGGCTGCTGTGGTTCTGCCTTCCCTCAACTTCCAATAGTTAAGCTTTGGGACTGCAGCCAGGACCTGTTGTCTCTCTACCTGCCTGGGAACGCTGCATCACACACATGCACAGACACACACACAAATACAGCAACCAGCAAATGTTTCCTTATGAGCATTTTGTACAAATACACAAAAGAAAATAGGCATCTGCTCCTTACCAGGTCACAACACACAACAGCCTTGCAAAACAAGCCCAACAATCATCATTCATTCTGAGCCTCTAACAGCTCCCCACACTGACTTCACAGAGCGTCCGACATAACTTCCGGCTGACAGTCGTGGAGCAAAGAGAGGTGGTGGGAGGAGGAGGAGGCATAGGAGTGCAGAGTGAGAAAGCAGGTTTGAAGAGTGAGAAAAGGAGGGATGTGTATGGGATCTAGGAGAAACAAGATCTGGGGAGGCCAGCAGGTTTGGGGAGGGTGGAGAGGAGTTAAGAAGGATGAGATTGAAAGGTGAAAAAGTGGAAGTGATGGAGGCGGAAGGGTGACAGGACTGTGGCGAGGAGAACAGTGGGGGTGAGCGGCGAGGGTTAGCACAGCAGAAACGGCACGAGAGGAAACCGTACGAGTGGGAGACAAAGGAGAGGAGGGATGCGAAGCGAAGGCGAATGCACGCATCAGTGCGTGACTATGTAGCGAAGGGAAGGAGCCTGCCAATTTGAGGGGTAGAGCTCTACAACATGCAGCCAGAACAAACATGACAGCATATCAGCATCAATGAGCGAGAAAACAAATGATTCAACCGTCCGTCCAACGAGCCCCACTCCACCCCAAACCACGCAATATGCACATATGCAAAACAATCATCGTTCCAAGCAACAATTAGTCAGATGTTTGCTATTTGTGCAGATTAGTCACACTGAGATGTGTGTGGACTACAGCACAGCAGGGGGGTGTCATAGTGGAGTGAGATATCAAATGAATAAAACTGCAGGATTATCGGATTTTAAGTTAAATACTACAGATTTTGAGACTTATGCTTGCCAGTCTTGCCATTAGTCATAGTTTGTTTTTGAATATGTATCCTACATACGATAATTGACATAAAATGTATAATTGTAAAGTAAAATCCGGACTACAAGTCAACACGCTAGCAAATCAAGCTTGCTATTCCGAACAGCATGCTGATAAATATGCAGCTCCCTAACAGCAGAATTTCAATTTGATGCAGCATGATGAACAAGTAAAACTTTTATCATTTTGTCTGCTCATTACTCAACACCCGTTCATTTTTTTGACAATTATGTGGTTAGTTTACAACCACTTTTTGATTCAGCATCAGTAAATCAGTATCAGTGCATCTTAAATATTTATCATCGATAAACAGCAGCTAAAGACACTACATTACAGACTATTTTGCGATCCATCTGGTAGGACAAATATGGCAGAAAAAGTAGGTATTTGCAGCTACCTTAATGAGAGATTTAAAAAATGCTGTGCTCTCAGCTGGGAGTCCCTTCAGACTGATGGTCCCTGCAGTCTGCCCCGTGGGTCTGATGCCAGGTTAATAGTACTTTAAACACCTTTTAAAGGGAGGCACCCAGGGGGAAAACTTAACCAGGTGCCTGAAGCTCTTTTTCAGATGAAGTAACTTTGTGTATTTGTATTAGAGCTGAGCCATATGGAGAAAATCAAATATCTCGAAATCAAAAGTGTGACGATATGTGGTGCCTCCACTAAATAATACCATAATGACACAAAACACCTCTCAGTAATAGAACAGGTAGAACATGAGTAGAAAGACAACACTTTCGCCATACCACAAAATATGATAACTGAAACTGAAGAGAATATCCAGCCACATACAGTATTACAGATTCCATGTAATATACAGTAGATATACATTGCCCAGCCCTACTGTAAATGCAGTCATTAGACAAGCTTTCAGTAAATTGCAGGACTATTGTTACCCTTACTTGAGCATACAATTACCAGACAACTACCACCACGACAGAAGCAGGAATCTCTGCTCTTCCTCCTTTGGCTTGACCTCACTGTCTGTTTTAAAGAGTGTGGACACAGCTGGATCAGAGCCATGCCATGCTGTCCAGTTGACAATTCCCAAGATGTCTGCTTTACATGTTATGACCCCAATCTTATTCCAATTACATTCTTAATTACTCTCTGCTGACACCAAGGGTGGTCTAAAAATGTATAAAATAAAACAGTTGAACAGCACAGTTGGAATGCATTGGCCTACATCGATATTAATAAAACCACAGAAGAAATAGAATACTTTATTTATCCCTGGAGAAATTGGGATTTGTGACAGTTTCTCCATTTAAGAATACAAATAAATTATTTTATAAATTATATATATATATATACATATTTATAATAACATAAAAAGTGTATACAATTAAAATATAGATATCTAAATGAACACAGGAAATTAAATGAACATACAAAAATATTTATATAAAAATAAAGTAAAAATGTGAACATTGTACTACAATATATAACATGCACTACAAAAAAAAAAACTAAAAACAAAACGGTGTATTGGTAGTAAAACGATATTATAGCTGAATTGTAGAGTTTCAAATAGTTTGGCTGCTGATGGCAAAGTGAGCAGCCAAATCAGTAGTTAGCAATGCGGCTTCCACTTTCTTCTCCTATAGGCACAGTTTGCCATGTGTATAACTGGCCAGAAAATAAGCAAACAGATGTCCCTAAAGGAGGATCTGCAAGACAGCAGGTGCTGCACTGGTACTATTCCTGAGCTCTTCCTGTGTTATTGCTAACTGCAGGGAGAGTCAGCAGCAACACTCTGAGGCAGAAGCCAACGTCCATGGCTAATTTTGAGTGCACAGATGCTGCATAAAGATGAGTGGCTGAGCCTCTGGAGCCTTGTTAAAGGGTTCAGTGTGTGATCATTACATAAAGGGTTACAATACATAAACATTTGGGGAAATGCACGAGTGGAATTTCAAACTACAGCTTGAGTGTAAAACTGTCCGGTTCAGAGACAGTTGTAAATCACAGGTGCTTACTTTGGACAAAAAGCCAAAGTTGTGTTTGTGTCCAGGCATGGTTGAAACCGATATATTGTAATTGAACTGATTATGTTCCATCATTGTCAGAAACAAATCGTTTCAGTCTTATACATTCTTATATAGGCTATTTGAGCTCAGGACAGAACATTGTCCCGTATTGAAATCTGGCTAAGTGAAGCGTATGGGAATATAACAAAAAAAATCGCAAATAAATAACATTGTTTTATATCCCTTAGTGCTTTTCCTGTTCAGTACACATTCTACAGGAGTTAATTAAGCATCATAAATAAGAAAACATCTGTAAAGACCGAATAATATTGACTATTTGCTGTCCATACGTTGCCCCACAGAGTACCACTTCCACCTGCAGAAGCTCCACAATCGATTAAGGCGACTAATAAGCTACTGCCATTCTTTCTACACTGATGGCCAATCATGCTTATTACCTGCAGGTGCTTCACAATTACACAAGGTTGATTGTGTTTATTGACATTTCTAAGGACAATGGTTTTAGGGACTTTGGAAGTAGAAAGACAAAATGTAAAGACTGTACTTTAGTATGTGTATGTTTCTAAAGGTGCATTCTGGGGCTGCAAAATATATCAAAATGATGGCAAAATTGCTAAATATATTTGAAATATAATTCCACAGCCTACAGGTACTCACTTTAATATTATATTGGTAACTTGGACAATGTTTCAAAAATTCCATGTCATATTGCATATCATATCGCTATGGCAATTGTAGTCAAAAGCTTTACCGGCAATACAATATAATGCAATTCTGAAAGGAGTGAATATGAATCAATGAATCAAGAGCAATATAAATATGTCGTACATGCATCCAAGAAAACATTTGCCCTTTGAATATTATACCTAATATAATAACACTGACATTTAAATGTTGAGGTATTTTTACACCACTTCTTCTTCTCTGTATATAGAGGCTCTTCAGTGAGTGAAGCAATAAGTCACTGTTCAGATGCTATAGTCATGACAAAATGTCCAAAGTTCTAAATGATTCATTAATTGTCATCAACAAGAGATTACAGGCAACTTCCATTCTTGAAAAGATATTCTCACGTTGTCCTCAAGCACAAGGTCTCCAGATCTCCCTGTCACGTTGCATTTAGACAGCAGCTGCACAAGTATCAACAGAGGCCGTATCACAGGCTCAAGATATGACTGGCTCAGTTGGGCAAAAGCAGAGTGCTGCTATGCTATAACAGCAAGGGACTGGTGCGCATGCAGCTATGCAATACCTCTGAGAAGGCCTTAACTGAAATGGACTCACTGTGGCTGCCTTTCTGTCAGCAACTCTCCGTCCCAGGACAGCCTACTGCTATGGACTTACATCCAGGCTGAATGCCTCCACTCCCTGTGTCTCACGCACTAGACTAATGTTTAAATAGGACCATCTATCTAAATGACAGGCCTGCAACTTAAAACCTGTGCGAAGTCCATGCTGCCTTAGACTCACCATCTTAAGCATTCTGTGTCCACCACATGGCTGACTCTGAACAAAGACCTCACCATCTTTCTTCAGCCACAATGTTATACTATAGTCCTCACAATAAAGTGTTTCAGTGATGATGTATTCTTGTAGGTCGACCAAAGGGCACCCTTGACAAAAGCAATAGGATTTCACCATTTCGTTCAGCTGGATAATCTCCACATGTTTATTAACACCACTTTGATAAAAGTTGAAGCATACTGTATATGCTATAAACAAACTACATCAAGGTCTCATGACATTTAGTAATCTTATTAAGCCAATGGTTAGTAACACCAATTTCTAAGACACATAGAAGCTTCAGACAAATTAAAGTGGGGGTTGGTATGAACCTGATATTGACCACAGACCTTATTATACGCGAGCAAGGGAGCAAGGGAGCAAGAGAACATGGAAGTGCAAAAATGCTAACTCATATTCAGTTTTAGGTCTCATGCGGAAAAAAAATCCCAATTTGGGATCAATAAAGTACATCTTATCTTGCGTTATACTGCATCATATATAGTGGACTCACCACAGAGTTCATACAAGGTCGCACTGTACTCTACTATTAAAGATGTAGTTGTTTTATCTTTTATGCGTCAGGCTATTTAGTTATTCTTAATATAGTTTTGTTTCTGTATTTGTTATCGAAACATGTTTTTTCAACAAAGTGAAGTAAATCACAAAAAGTACAGCACTGTTTCACGTATATATCTATCAGTATTATGTGTTTTATGTCATTAGTACATATCTTGGTCAAATCTCTTTAACAACAACATTTAAGGGATCATTATCATTAAAAGTGCTTTATTTAAAAAATGTCAGATGATAAATAGTTTCATCGAATCAGATCAATATCAGTTTCGGCTTTGAAAAAATCAGACCGATCGTAGTTTGGTTAATTTAAGTCCACTCGATAAAATAATTTAAGTATGGTAAACCATAATTAAAGATGCATAAAGTCAACAATAAAAGTAATATATGATCTACACGATACTACTGAAAGTTTTAGGAAGAGGCAAACTCAACAACTTTTACAGTAATGCTCTTTTCTCCAGAGAAAGATAGCGCATGTGGGCTTGATGAGTATCCTCCTAAACACGGAGTCAGTGGCTCAGAACTGCTGAAAGGGGATTTCATTCACTTGAAGGACACTCCTGGGAACCTTTCCTTGCAAGCATCTCAGACACTACCGCAACATAAAACAGGGGTATGAAATGCTTCACTACACTGTCCCTTCATCAGCATGTGTGGCATATAGAATGAATTTCAATGACAACTTGACATTTTCTGGGGGCGCAGAAAAGTGTTTCAAGAGGATGGAATCCACTGATCCCAGCTGAGAGCTAAGGTGCTATGCACACATTTATTACATGGCCTTCAAATCCTTCCTTTGAAACGTATGAGCATATCCCAAGCCATCTGAGGAGAGACGCAGAGGCATATAGAGCAGGTAGCAAATCTGACACTGTTTGTGCAACCATAAAATACACCCAAAAAGTTAATCCAGCCGTCGCAAACTCCTCTAAAATCCCTTCAAACTAGCATGATAATTAAACTGAAGTACAATGTAGTTTCCCCTTAAATGGATATGTGCAAATGTGATGTCTAGCTGTAGCTGGACTACAATAAGCCTTACACCACTTTTAGTGTTGAATATATCAACCTTTAGCAGCCATTGGATGTTAGACTCGTGGACAGGGAGGAAAGGGAATGTAGCGCAGGATTTTTAAGGGGCCACAAAGCCCAGGAGGGGGTTATTGTGGAAGGGAAACATCAGACATCAAGTCCCCTGTTCCTTTCCCTTCAACTGCCAACATGAGTTTCTTCAAAACATGACCAATCCTTTACTGTGGGATTCAACCCCAAACCATGATTGGTCCATAACCAAACCTAACTAACCTTATCGGTTAGTGTGTCAGATTAGATAACATTCGAAATATTGAGTACAAATTTTAGAGGGCACTGACAAATAATGTTTGCTGCTGATAACGGATCATCAGATTACACAACACCTAACTGTTGTTCTTGAGGGCAACGTATGTTTTTGTCTAATTGGCGTTAGGATTTGTTGTATTAGTTCTATGATTTTTTAAATTATATTATATCATTATATTGTTAGAAAAATAAGTTAATACTTTTCACGAGGAACTGGAGGTTTGATTCTCATCATGCACTGATTTGTATTGTCAATGGCTCATCATTTTAATTTAAATTCAGGTTTTCCCTGAACATATATTGTGCGTGGGTTTATTTATGCCCTTGTTTATTTATATAAACAAGGGCACTCTAAATAGTTTTTCAATGATTTTGGATCTAGTTACTTCACTGCAGAGCCACATAAACACATTATAAAATGTGAAATTAGAGGGAGCAATGCAAAGTAGTGTTAGTAGCAGTATTTAGACCTGTTTTTTATATATACTAGGCTGGTTTTTTGGCAGGTATACAAAATGTTTTCCATGAATGACAAAGATTCACATGCTTTAGGAGTCTACAGTACAATCTCACAAAGGCCCCAGTGCAGCATCCTATAGCTATTCAGACAGAAACACATTAGATAAGATGATGCAGAGACATGACACAAAAGGTGTGTTGTCATGTTTTACATTCAAAAGGTAGAGAAGGGATCCTCCACTGTGTCTGGACAGTAAGAAAGGACTTAATTGTATATCAACACAAAGCCCGAAACACAGTAGAAACTGTGTCTATAATATCTGATTTACAAAGACAAATCAAATCAGCAACAGAAAGTCAGGTTCAAACACATGTATCCAAAGAACTCTAAGAATAGACAGACGCTGAGAAGATGAGCTGCAGCTGAATATTCCTGTCCTCTGTTAGAATGAGCACTTGACTGTCAGTCTTTTCCTAACAACACTGCCCACATGTGCTACGAACAAGACTTGGTGCAAGTTAGCAAATTAGCACAGAAAAACACAGCCACACGCAACTTTAAGCTGTTTAAAAATGAAAGCTACCCTTTTTATATTTCAGTATTGACTAAGAATACCTAACTATGCAATGTCCAGGGACTTTTTAGTGATATACTGTTATACTGTATGTACGTAGCCCTTCGTACATCATTTTAAAGTGAGATAGGGCCTTTTTGAAGGAGACCAGGCTGGTTTCGAGTCTACTTGTCTGTTCACATTAACATACTGTGTAATGGTATAATAGTCCAACTGGCAGCAGAAACAGTGGTGTGTGTACATTCTTACTATGTAAATCATATAATTATTTGTATTTTTTTACTTGACGATAAAAGAGCTCAAGGAAGAAGAGCAAAAGAAATAAATAATGATTTATAAAATAGGAAAACAATACTGTGGGATTATTATGAAGGGACACCTGATTGATAGCCTATACTGATATTCAGGTGAAATACTAATAAGAGAAACTTTCATTCATCCATAGGGATATTGCTACAGTGATCAATAATACATGGTTTGTTTGATGTAGGATCATTCGATCCATCCTTCTAACCTATTTTTTTCAAGTGTGCCATATTTCTTTTTCAGCATTTATCTGTCAGATGGTATTCCCAGACTCCTTGACCTAGAAATCCAAAGGTTTCTGGGCTAACCCGTGGATATCCAATAAACCTAGAAACAAAACTGGTGTTTGTGATTATCTATTTTTTCCCCATCATTTTCTGTTCCAAACACACACAGGCACCAGCAGCAAAGATAAAAGAATATCTGAATTTCTGACCTCATTCTAGTGGCTCATACTTGGGAAAATCTGCACACCAAATGATCAATACTTTTGACTCTACGCTTCCAAGCAAACTTGACAATATTATGTGGTAAGGCATCACTGTGATCAGGCAGGTTGGTGAAGTTTTTGAAAAGAGCAGCAGAGCAGCATGAAGAAAATGGAAGCATTATGGTATACAGTGTATAAAGAATCAATAGTTAAATTGGTTACAACAAGGCTTTTCACTCAGCAAGTGGTGCTAATGTCTGCAGGGTTGTTGCACAGGCTTCTAGCTCCTATTTTCCTCTTCCACTTTTCCAACTTAACCCACAATTAGTCACACATTAGAGCAAAGTCACATATTTACAGCTCCATTTCAATGTAATTGAGATATCAAATCATCAACTTCCTAGGTGAAACTAACATTCATGTGAATGTTCTACTTTGTGTCACTTCGCAGAGTTAATTGCAGCGCACGCTGTTCTGACCGTAATAGTAAGTTGTGACATTTAACACATCAATGTGATTCTTTCAGGATACACTGAAATGAGAATGTTATTGTGCGTTTGAGACACTTATTACAAAAGGAAACATTTTGTGTTATTTAATAAAGTACAGTAAGTTTTGATACAACTGAAGTGCATTCTAACCTACGTTTTGAGGGAAACACTTTTTCTGTCAGATTACATTTGCAGTTAACGTTGCAAATTGAAACAAAATGCCCCAAAAATACTGAGTGAGGTTTAGATTCTGATCATGATTTGGCTTGAATAGGTATATTGGTAAAGTTAATGAAGTTTTAAAACAAGGGAAGTTGATTTTCTGTTCAATCCAGGACGCAAACCAGCGGTCTTCTGGATACAACATGGTTTGAACCTGCTGACTTTTTTTAGGAATGTATTTGCAATATAAAGTAAAGTAACACAGGGATAAATATGTTTTGCATCATACAAACTTGACAATGCAGTTTTTGTGTATTGTAACAGTATATTTAAGAGACAAAGCTGGGTTGATACACATCTCTCTGATCCTCCTGTTAGTTTTGTCTAACCTTTTATGGGTGGAAAATTTCCCCTTTTTATTTTTCTTAATTCCTCCTCCTTTTTTACCTCGTTATTTTTTATTCTCTGTTGTATCTCATGCGTCCTTCATGGTAATGTCTGGCAGTTGGATCTAAAGTATGTTGTGTTGCATTTCACGCTCAAGTGCTTTAATAATATGTGATTATTGAGTTTTTTATTATGAGTGAGTAGCAATGAGGTGAAGACCAAACCTATGTAGACAGTTTTTGGAGTAATTGAACAAACACAACTTAAGTACTCTGCGTAGTACTCCTAACTTGATCTTTTGTAATTTTAGAAGGGCGCCTTTGTTGCACTATATTTAAATATGAAAGCAAATGCAGGAAAAACAATTGTGTTCAAGCTGATTTCAAAAGTATTTAGACCTTGGCATTTCACAGACCATTCCTCTGAGACTGCTGGGTTTTTTCTTGTGTGTTTGCGTGTGTGTCTACATTTCAGAACCCTGTGCTATAGAATCCTGCTGGGAATGCCCCGCAACCTTCTGTCTTTATTTATTTCAAGGCTGTGACGAGTTTTACCCTTTAAAATGTAAAAATTGCCCTTCTTGCAAATTTAAATGATGCATTTCAGTTGAAGTAATCACAAGAACAGAATGCATATTATTAGAGATTTCTATACGCGCTGACGGTTATGTTGCCCAGCCTTAGCGCAAACACACAAAGAGGTACACACACACACACAAACCAAGACACATCCTTCATCCACTGAGACCTGACTGATCCATTTCCTGTATCCATTAGAGGCGGCTCTAGATTATGCAATCCATCCCAAGGCTATCATCCACCTCTATCAATAATAAACATCTCCACAAAACTAGGGCTAGCCTCGGAGGATGAAGACGGCACCGCCCAGCACGTTCTACTTCTGATGAAACCCACTCACTGCTACTGAGCCTCGCATTGGCTTTCCACACGACTTGCCTTCAGTACCCGGGACCCTCAGGCACAATCTTTACTTATGCCTTCTCGCACTTATCAAAGCTGCGGTTTTATCAGCTCTGACAGAGACGTCTTTATAGCTTCTGGTGGTGGCATTGATCACCTGTGGCTCATGTCAAGAGACAGACGCTCTCGTCTAAGATACCTCTGCGTCCCTGATGCGCCTTCTTTTCTTTCCATCAGCAAGACCCCTATGTCATCTGAATGACATCTCGGACAACATTCATGACATCACCTTATGCCGGGGTGAGGTAGTAAGGGAGTGAAGAAAGGAAAGAGTGCATTAAAACTGAAAAATGCTGTGCCTGAAGTAAATGCATAACACTCTATCTGAGCTTTTCATATGAGGATTCTGTCACAGGTTAATCTTTTGCATCTGAGGCCAAGCAACTGAGTATTTACGAAATATAAGAAAATCTCTGAAGAAACTACTGTTGAGTGAGTATTGGGAGTTGGTCGCATAAGATTATCATTACCAAGAAGACATAGCTAATCTCAAGAGGCCCAGTCAAACCTTAAAACGGAAATATGGAATTTATGATAAAAAACTATATGGCCAAGACAATTTATTTCGGAAAAAATGATTGCCACAAACATATCCAAAGGAGGCACAACATGAAATGGAAAACAGTCAACTCTAACAAAGAGAGGAAATAATACATATGATTGGCATGTTTTTTGTTTGATTTTGGTTGAAGCGATCCTATTTCAGTCTCATGAATGTTATGACTGTAATTTTATTGTATTATTGCATTTTACTTTTTGTGAGATGGGAATGTCATCTCTCTAACACTGCAGCGTCTTTGTTTGTGTCTCCTGCCTCTACTAAATAAATAATAATTAAAAAACAAAATGAATGTATGTTACTCAAAATACAAGATGTGCAGAATTACTTTTTTTTCCCACATTACATTGGCCCTTCATTAAGAATTCAATAGATTTTTTATAATTCATGATTCAAATAATTTACATGAGTGATGAAAACACATGTCCATCGCTTAAATACAGTATTCATACTCGGGGGAAAAAAATGTATTAAGTCGATTGTATAGAGTTTACTTCCCTAAGATATCTATTACGGCTAGCCACATCACTGCCCTTTTGAAACAAGATGTCGATAATCAGGTCGGTTGTAACAAAGCATTAGACAAGTTATCTTTTCTAACATTCGTCTATTGAAATCAGATAGTGACACCTGTATTGGTGGGGAGAAAGTTCACAAAGGTAGGATTGGACAACATGTGTTAAATCCATAAAGGTCAACCTGGTGTTTCCTGTGTCACTGTGTTGAAAGAGGTATTTGTCAGATTATTACCCTCATGCTGTGGGACTGACCTTCTTACAGCACATGTGGGAAACCGGGGCAACCAACACCCTAATGATGGCTCAGTGTGGAAGAAAAGCAGTAGTGTGGTCGGTGTGTCTGAGATAATGATCTCCGACAGAGTTGGGCCAATTATATAAATCAATTATTTCAAACTTGGTTTCCCGGAGAGATTGGTCTTGATGTAGTACCAACTGAACAAGAGTTGCAGAGAAATGCTATATTCCACAGGCCAAGTAAAGTTTTGTTTTTCTTATAGAAGTACTTGAGCAGAGACCAATCATACCCAAGACACTTAGAAGCAGTCAATGTCAAAGAAGGTGAATGGAAAAAGACACCAACAAAAAACGTACAATAGATCCCTGAGGAGCACCATCAGAGTGACAAATCTGTGGATCTGTGTTGTTTTCCACTGACCTCCTGGACAGAGGTGTTGGTCAATTGTTGTCTGGATAAGTGACAAACTCTTCTCCCATGATGCCTTGCTCTGTTGACGAACATTGGTCAACTCCAAACACAATGGAAGGAAAGACAATGAGACGACAAAAACAAGGGAGGGGTGAGCTATTTGGACAAGCGAGGGATAGACGGAGAGAGTAATGGAAAAGAAGGGGAGTTACTGTGACAACGGGAAGATGGAAAGAGATAGAGGGTGACTGGGAGGTGGCTGGCTTGTGCTTCTGCTCTTTAACCGCTTGGCAGTCTTCTCTTGATTAAGGCCACCCCGCCGGTCCCTGCGGAGTCTCACCAGCAGGGTCACAAGAGACAAGCTCCGCTGTAATAGTGTCTGACAGGGCAGCAGAGCCACAGTGGAGCTGACACAGATGCTCCGTTTTTCAGGAGAGGCACAATTCCCAGATAAAGCAACTCCAAGCCAAAATGCGGTAGAAATTAATTTAGTCAATGAAAAATGTATTAAATATACAGTACTCCTTGGTGATGGAGCTGAGGTGAAAAGAGGCAGCCTCTCCTGGGCACATCACTATGTTTTAATCTCATTCTAATTAGAAAAAATTGAATAACGGGATCAAAACCTAATCTAATAATGTACTGTGCATTAATACGGCTGCCCTGAGATGCAAAACAAAATAACAAATTATACATTTTAAAACTAATAAGTCAGGAATCACAACATCAAAGAGGGTGCAATAATTGAGAAAATGCAACACCATCGAAAAGAAAACATAACAGAATAACTAGCTTAAAGATAAAATTCCAGAAAAACTGTCAATTTGAGATCAAAAGGGGTACAGTCTCAATCATTCATGGGTTCTTTAGTGTTATAAAATATATAAAGAGAGTTGTAAAGGTATCTCAATAAGTCAGTTAGTTGATTGACAGAAACTTAAATATAACTTTTTGATAACCTACATATTTCCTTTTTCAGAAATTCCATTTTTCCGAAATATTACACGCATCTGCTGGTTCCAACATTGTAAATTTAGGGATTGGCTGCTTCATTCTGTTTAACGTAATTATAAAATGAACATTGAATATTTAGTTTTGCACTGATGTACTGTGAGACAAAGTATTAAAAAATGCTCAGAATTTTCATTGCAAAAATAATTATTTGATGAACTTATTCATAAAAAGGTGGAATAAATAGTGTTTGTTGCAGCTCAAATTTTTTTTTAAAAACAGAACAATCAAGCCCTGAGTAGTGAAACTGGCGCCATCAGTGGCATACAGAACCACAAAAGCGAGAATGGCCTCTGAAGAGAAAAATGAGCGCCCTGCAATTCAACACTTTAGGACAAATGAATATCACTTCATCTTCCCCAATACTGAATTAGCAGCAGCACATTGTGAAGAAATCAATTTCAATGTTATTGCACCTCGGGTAGCACACACATTTATACAAATCATACATGTTGTTTCCTAAATTATAAATAAGGAAATCCCTGTCGGAGAGAAAATTAATGGTAAAGTAAATAGTACATAATAGCAAACATATTTTCAACAGCTCACTCCATGAATCTCACCAGCGTGTGTCAAACGCTCAATTCCTTCTTCATCACCTGCTTTGTAAGAGATGCATGCTTTCAGATATTCAGCCTAAATATATGGCGTTCAGAAACTTGCCTCCTGGGCTAACTCATGTTGTTCACTTTAATTGCTATATTTTCCATGCAAACACAAGTGGAAGTGTTTTCTCACCACAGGGAACTCTGACAGGAGAAATGCAAAACCCTGAACATTTAAATGGGCCAACATACGTAAAAAAGCAAACACACTTTCTCACAGTTGATGTTTGGCACTGTGGATCATTTTGGTTTTCTATGCCGTGTTGTTGAGCTATCGAACTCTGATACTCCGGTAGCTATTCTAATATAACTGAAGTCAATAAGAATTCACCTGTCCTTCCCAAAGTAAATTAAACTTTAAAACTCAGTAACCTTTACAGGAACTGTTGAGGATAATCAAAAGTGCTCCACTTTCTGTATGAAGTAATTTCAATCATCTTGAAGCATATCAAAATGCTTGGATCTACAACATTTCAATCACCCCAATTATAATGCAGTTGCAGCAGAAATCTCAGATGGATATTTTAAAACCTCAGCAGATAAAACCAAATCCATCTGCATGGACAGAATGCACTAGGAATAGATTGTAAAATGTGTATTTTGTAATTTGGATGAAATGAAAATGAACGAACACTTTTAATACTCTTACAAGCACAGATATTTTCGCTTAAGGACCACATGCAGTGCAGAACACATTGAGAGGATGGGAGGGATGGCTGGAAATGTTGAGACTGTACGATATGCATGGTTGAAAGAATTAAGAGAAATCTAAATCATGTGTAAAAGAGGACACAATGAATGCTTAACTATGAAGACGGAGCACTGAATCAACTTTATTTACAACCAACACCATTATCAAAACGTTTGAAGTTATCTATCTAAAAATGTCTTTGTTTGCGTTTGTAGCATTGTAAAAAAAAACAAGAAACCCAATGAAAAAAGACATGCTTCAGAAGTTGTAAACCAAAAGTATTTGAAAAGCATATTACTAAAACAAAATGTATATATAAACTCTATATGCAAATAGTTCATAAATGAGGACTTTAAAGTAATGGTTTTGTTGTTATTAGTCACCAAACACCCTAGCAAACATGAGGTTACAGTAACGTTGTAATGCTACAGTTATAATAATAGTTTACTCTTATATTATTTTCTAACATTGTGTAACTTTCTTGCCTTAAAAAACATCTTAAAAATCATTATCGCTATGATTTCTTTTAGAAGCGTTGCCTCGTCTTTCGGTGATTTGCAGAGTTTAATGATACAGAGAAATCTTAACCTGTTGCTAAAGTGAGACTAACGGCTGCTAACAGTAGCTGCCGTTAGCCTAGTTAGCGATGCTGTCAGGACTCACAATAAAGCACTGGAGCTTTGGACTGAAGGTTGGAGGATGTTTTCAGTCCTACGGCAGGGGGAATGTGCTGTTTTGTTTATACAGTAACTAGAGCAACAGGCCAGGTTGGTAATATAAGCTGACTAGCTTTGTCTTGTTTTGTTGCTCTTGAATTACGTTTGGCTTTGTTAGCAAAGTTGTCCACTTGCCAGCATTTGATAATTACAGTAATCATTACAAATGCACATGTAACATTACAGCTGTATCAACCACAGTGGTGTAAATGTGAATTGCACTCAATATAAAAAATACTGATTTACTGACTACAATAAAAAATGAGTGTTAGGCTTGTGGAGATAAATTTGCTTTTACATGAAGAAATATCAAAGGAATCAAACTACCATTGGGTAAATGTGGCCATAAACAAATCCACAGGAAACAATCTGTTAAAAAAGTTATTATTTTCAAAAATTCTGGCTTGTCCAATTGCCTTTAGCCTTTGGCTGTGGCTTCAAAATAAAGTGAAGGTCCCTCTTCAGCGATCTCATCGCTGTAACTGATTTTATCCAGCCCGGAGATGAGGTTGGCATTTTACGTTCTGTCTCCTTCGTCACAGATAAATGCTTATCATCATCTTTGGCAGGGTCCCTTCTGTTACAGCTTCCAAGTGCAGCCACTTATATGGGCCTGCATCAATAAAATAAATTCACCATTACTCAAAATCTCAGTCCCTGTCCGTTCACATGGCCCCGGATCAAAGGATGGAAAATGAATGCAAATATATGGAATGGGGTCTGCATCAGACGCTGTGTCAGTACCACCTGGGCCTAGGTACGTGTGTGTGTACCTATGTAACCCTATCATTATTTTACAGTCTATCATATAAGCCTGTTTGTGTGGAGGTGACGTGTAAAAGGAGAGTCGGATGGGGTAAGATGGAGGGAGAGGGCGGTTTAGCACTTTAAGGAGCTAAGCATTTGTGGTCTTTGGTGTTTTCTGAAAGGTGTACGCAAAAGCCTTTTCACAAGTCCTTGTTTAGTGCGATATGAAGGACGCACTGCCCTTCCATACCCTCCCATCAACATCATAAGAACCCACATTAGCGCTCATTCCTCTTTGAAGTGGTGCGAGCTTCAGCAGGCCAGCCATCACAACCCAAACATTAGGACGGCTTCCGGCAGTGAAAGGCGGGAGAGCAATTTGAGGTCAGGCATTACAGCGAATGGTAGCCACATCAAAGAACCAGCAGGGAGCATATTGAAGACCAAATGTACTGCCAGCATTATCCAAAGTTCTTTTATATGAAGTAAAATAACCATGCAATGCTGACTGGATGTACTTTAAGACGTTTGATGCGTATTATGATGTCAGAGAGGTTACTATCTCCATCTAGAGAAATGACTAAATGCCATTAATGTGTGACCTAATGTAACACAAGCTGATATTCTCCCAGTCTGTGAAGCTGTGAAGCTCATTTACTCATCTTCCCACGTCCAGTGCACCAACTGGTGTGTTATTAACACGTTTACATATGCACACTACGACCTGCTAAGGGTGTAAATCACAAGTTGAATGCAGATATGACACAATATCGATGTTTTAGGAATCGGACATTGGATGATGTCACAAAGTCTACCTTGATGCAGACTTTGTATTTCAATCAGTTCGATCCATTTCATTTCAGTGGTCTGTGAACAATGTGAGGCCATATCACATGCCCATTTCCAACCATCAGTTTCATTTATATCAACTCAAAAAAAGCTTTTAAATACAATTTTTTCAATATTAGGGCTCTGAAGAAACCATTGGAATCAAATAATGAAAAAGACATTCCATGGAAATTTCAGAATAATGGCCTTTATTAAAGATTATATGTATTGATGCTTATTATAGATGATATTGGATTGTTGACTATTGCATAAATCTAGATTGATGGATTGTTAGGGCTCTAATCAATACTGGCTTTTAAAGACACTGCTATCGATATTTGGGAATAGAAGAAATCTGAGGTGGTATTTACAATTTTAGAATAGATTGGACGAAGTAATTTAGATTTAACATAAACACAAAATACACTTTTTTATGACCATGGTACGTACTGGTGGGACATTCTTTTAAATCTAAAATAGAACCTCACAATGTTCTCTGGTGGACAGTCCTAGGAATGGGGAACCTGTTTCAAAGTGACTTTAAACCTCGTTTGGTATTTCAGCACTGCAATGTGTTGTTAATCATTGGCTGACATATTCACAGGTACTTATATATTTCCGCAATCAGCTTTTATTTGGGATTATATAACCATAGACATTACTTTTTTGGCAGGAAATGAAATGACAGAAATTGAGCACCAGATTTAGCTGTTAAATCCAGTGAGATTAGTTGTATCCGGGAGCTAACATCCCCGACATTTTTGAAAAAGCAGGCTTAGAGAAAAAGGTACAACAAGTCTTCAAAACTTAATGACAAAATGGGACATTGGAGTTAAGTTGAGGCAACTAAAATGATTTGGTTTTAATGTCTGTATTTTTGTTTAATGTTCCAATATAACCATTAATACTGTTAGAGTTTAATCTATATTTTTTCCAGCAATATCTGTGAATGAAACGAATAATACATTTCTGTGAATGCAATGTCAATAATGGATGTTTTACTAAACTATTTGAAGCAGTTTTGAATAAACTCTTCATAACAGTTCTGTTTTAAAAATAGCCCTAAGGAAAATACATAAAATTCTCTGACTTAAATTAATATTAGTGCCGCTTCCATTTAAATGTAACTACCCTATAAACACTATCCTGTATCCATCCCACTGTGGTGGAAATTCTCTGTAAAGCAGAACATCTTTCCTGAAGCGTGCAGTCACAATCTCTATTGCTTTTTGCTTTTTAATGGATCACCTGTGAATTATTTGTGATACTTTCACTCACAGAAATATGGAAATGCTCACACACAGACACAATCATTCATGTGAACTTGAATGAACATTGTGTATGTCATTTAGCCAAATGACAATCATCATCATCATCATCATCATCATCATCATCATCATCATCATCATCATCATTCAATACAGTGTAATAAACTGAACTACCCCCCCCCCCAAAAAAAACATCCTACAGACAAGCTCTATGTCCTCTACAACGACATTTTAAGCATCCTGCCTTCAAGCCCAAAGCCAGAAACAGGGCCTGGGAAATCAAACATCACCATGAGCCAGTGAATCACTGCATACGATTGGGAGTATTTGTCTTGTTTATTCTGCAAAACATTCAAAACAGCACAGCCCCATTCTTGGGTTGAACCCAAAGATATCCTACCAGGCTGCAGGCTATGTCTCTGCCGCCACAATTCTGTGCCCTGACTGTGAACCAAACCTCATGCAGACATTATTAAGCCGTATTGTATCAGGACATCTCAGGTCATGCGAGGTTACTCCTACCAACCACAGACAAATCATTTGCAGCCAACCTCCAAGTACTCGTTTCACTGACACATTTAGTAAATCTTTCGTATTTAGAAAACTGGAAGTACTTTTGGCCTGTTGACAGCAGCACTGAGCTCTAAGTAATCCAGACTTACATCACCCATCACATTACATCTGCTGTGTTCACATATGTCTCCCATTCATCTGCAAAATCTTCCGCAGGAGAATCCTTAAAATCTTGGATGCCTCTGTATTCAACTCACAATCTGCTGCAATGTAGCATCTCATTTGTACACAAACCTGCAGTGCCTATTCCAGAACTACACACAGAGATGTCCAACTCCCTGCCCTTTATGACTTGAACGCCTTTCAAAAAAATGTCTTCATCAAGCCTCCTTTCCCCCAATTAAACTTCAGCACAAAAGATGAGCTTTTTTTGCCAATAATCTTTTTACTCGTCTTGATGAATTTTTCTATCGATGGCCATTTTAACTTACTGTTGGCAGATTGTCATTAATTAACAAGATTTAATGCACAATGTTCAACTACTGTTAAAGATGTTTTTTTGTGTATTTACACATTTTAATTTACTTTATAGTTGAAAATAATTGGTTGGAAAATGATGATGTAAAAAGATGGACATTGACAAATAAAATATTTACAGTTTTAGTGCAAATCTTATTCCAGAATTTGTATGGATTATTTTTGCTCCTTATTGGTTAATGCGGAACTTCCACCACCCTACTCCACTCTACTCAAATATTTGTGAGAAATTACTCCCCATTAAACTTTTAAAAGACACACGTGTACACTTTTTATTGGATACATTTATTGGACTTTATGTAATGCAATCAACTTTTCAAATATTTTAGAAAAATGTGTGAATACCAGAAAACTCTAAATTGGTAGGCCTGTCACGATAGACAGTATTGTTGGATGACATTGGCTCGGAAATAAATCAAATGAATGTTGTAACCTTTATATTGAAAACAACAGAAAATAATAATGCAAGTACAGGTTTTCAAAGATCAATGAACTCTTGACATTGGAATTGGGATGCAAAAAAAAGTAAAAGGCATCCTAATTAAATAAATCTTAATAAAATGGCTCTGTTTACTTTATTAGGTTATGTCGCCCCAATGCACAAGACGCCAAGGAAAAACCTTTTTGGATAAATGTTGGTGACAATTACAGTATATGCAAACAAACACATGGCTAAAATAAAGGCCAGCGAAAATGATTGAGGTAATGTCTATATATTATAGTTGATAACGTTATTACTGCAACAGGCATATCTGTTAGCAATGTAAAACATTTCTGTGAATCCTGTATCTAAACTGCATTCATAGAAAAACTGTACTAAACACAGCTGCATACTGTACATTGTTGTAATGAGAAACATTGTCAGTGACTCCCAAACCACAGGAATATATTACAAAGCACCATTACAGAAAGGAGTGAAATGTGCCATTTACCCTTTGGTGGGCAGTTCTTGTTGAATTGCTTCAGTGCCATGAGCACACATATTTTTAGAACTGACGACTCTTTTGAGAATCAGCACTGTGACCTGCCATTACTAAACCAAACTGGCAGCAATAGCTATCCCCAGCTGCTATTGTGAGATGAATTACAATGGACTGTTAGTGATTAGTCAAGCTACGGCGTTCGTAGACAAAACTCATTTTCAGGTAAAACAGAGTGCGTTGCTTTGTAGCTGTTTGACTCCGCTTAGTGAGGGAAAGTCTTGGCTCTTTCAAGGGCCAGTGTGCGACGAATCTAATGCATCTTGGCAATGAATAGTGTCCATTGATTCCACCGCATCAAACTCACTTCCTCTTCACAGAGCCCCTTGCATGTCTCTTCCTTGGAGTTTTTTTTTGTGTGTGTGTGACAGTTTGCACGCACACTTCCATAGATTCTGCTAGAACAAGAAAATCCATCCAAGATGATAATGTATACAACTTTGAAGTCTCCGCTAACAGTGTTCAATGAATTGCCGCAATGAGACAAATCTTGGACCTATTTAGTTGACACTGATTGAGAGTGACTGATTATTCCAACTGTTGCTAGGCTAGGAAGGTCATGTTTACGTTGACTGATGAAACAAAGGCATCCTGTAAAACCTCCCCCATGAACAAACAGAAGATGCATGGATGAGTTGACCTCAGACCTGCGGTATTAAGCAAGAAATTGTGGTTTGACCTGCTCTTTTCTAAAGGCATACCAGAGTGGGTCGGCGCGCAGCAACAGCACTATCAGTGTGAGATCTCCTGAAGAGGAATGGAGCTGTAATGTCATTTATCTGCAATGCCTCTGTTAACGTTGGCTCCCAGGGAAGTACGAAATTGAGATAAAAGCTGGTGACCAATCGAGTGTCAGCCTGCCGAGAGCCTGGCTGTGCTGATGACGTTCTGATAAAAGCGACGGATGAGAACACATGCTATGTCTTCAGATCTCTGCGGCTTCATTTATGTAGGGACTCTGCATAGCGTGTTAAACTGGCAAACTGAAATCGATAGTCGGTTGACTGGTTTGCTCCTTTTTTATTATCGGTGTGGTCGTAAAGTTAAGTATGAGTCATTATCAAGAAGGGTATAATTTCCTAGATTTATGCGATTAATGAGGGTCTTTTAGTTTAAGCCTTATCGGGGGAAGCCTTGTTTATGAATGTTGAGAGCGAACAATGGTTCAACATAGTCTAATGAAAATTCACAAGGAGTCGTAAACCACCACCCCTTGGGACCAGTATTGTCCAATCAAGACAATGGACTTCGATCTATGTTAATTTTATTTATACATGTTAACTTTCATCTAAACCTTTTTCAACTAAGTACATTTTAAGGTATGCTTTTTTCGCTCTTCAAGGGCACAATCTGTGTATATCACTATGTGAACACTTGACAATTGAATCCTGTTAAGTTTCAAGTAGATACAGCAACAAAATACAATCTTAATAGAATTAGTAAACTGATCTACTCTTTCATGAATTCATTCTGTTTTTGATGTCCTATGCAAGCATACACTCGCTTCTGATATATATTGTGCTAATCTAACAATCTGAGACCATAAGAAATATGATTTATCTATTTGACTAAATCTTTGGTGATACGGATACTGCCCGCAGTTACTGCTTACACTAAAAGTCTTTATTAGCTGTAGTTCCCTATCTAAGTGATCTCATGGATTGTTTAAAAAATGGTGCATTACACTCACTTATTAGTATATTCCATTGACTTAAATAGCCAACATTACGTCATCCAATGGTTAGTGAAATACTATTTTGAAATCTTGAATTAGGCATTTGGCCACTGCAATCTTATTTTTTATGATCCATAATAGATAACAACTGAACACAGAACTATATATTTTTTGCCAACCAAAATGTTTAAATATACCTTCATGTATTAAATGCCCGCTGTAAAGAGTTAAACTTCTCAGACAAAAATATCCATCTCCCCAACTGGAAGGTAGCCATGCTCTAAATCATACTCGTTTGATCATGTATTTTATACTAAATAGGTCTTTAATTAACCAAATAAACATCATGCTTTACTGAGAAAGATTTGAAAAGGAAAATGTCGAAGTTGGGTACTTTTCTAGTGGACAGAATACAAATGGATTTCCTACCCCAACCCCACGTTAACAAAAAACTGCTAATGTTGACCTCCAGACAGTGTAGTAATACCACTCAAAGAATACGCCATTCATAAACAGGGCTTTTTTGAACAATCAATAACAGCTAATAATAAAATTAAAATTTGAAATGTAATCCATTCTTAACACTTTTTTGTGCTTTTGCTTTAGAGTGGCTTTAAAAAACCAGCAGTGTATTGCTAAAGCTCAATTCACACTTCCACATGTAAAGAAATGCAAAGCTTGACAGGCCGTAACAGTTTTGCAGTTGCTAAAGCTATAATAACACAATCTGTGTTCTTAGAACGGTTTAATGAACTGACAATTAAAACCAAACACACCTCAAAAGGAAAATAGAACAGCGAAACAAAATTATAAAAAGATCTTACCTTGAAGTCGCAAATGCATGTCACCATGTTCCCAATTCTTAGACATTCCCCATCGAACTTGCATGTGTTGGTGTCGCACAAGAACAGGTCTGTGTCCCGGTCATCAGAACCTGGAGGACCAAAGCCAACAAGAGACATCAGTGACTAAGTGTTTCTATGTTCAGGCCTGAAGCAAGTGCAACCTCGGCCCCAGTCAGGGTCGTCCATAATGAGTGTCCACCATTAGTCATGGCTCCCAAAGCACCCTGCACACTTTGATTACGTACTGTGCACTTTAAAAAGACAATGCTAGTACACATGCTCGTCCTTAGCTGCCAAAATGATGAAAGACAGTTAAAAAAAAACACATGTCTCTGGAGGGATGAACAAAAGTTATTCCTTCAATTGGTGTTTGGATCATGGCGGTGGACAGCGCTGATTAAATATATCAGCCCACAATGTCACATGGGCAGTAGCATCTGATTCTCTACTCGTTTAGTCAGGTTTGTCCTGTGATATTTGTTTGTGTACAACAAGGTTGACTCTTGGGCGTTGTCCTGGAGAGGCAAACCTGGGATATGATCCGATTCTGGCTGTGTTAGGGATCTCAAATGACTCCAACAAAGCATCCTGAATCAAATCAAAGAGTCACATGGGTATGAGACTAGACTGAGCCCTGGGCTATTAGTCTACCTGAACTGATTGCTTACAAAAGACAACGTCATGTACATGCAGTCTTTTGCATTTCAAAAGTACATCTAAATTTGATCGAATTCCAGCTGAAATAGAGTCGGACATGTTTATTGTTAAAGCATTATGATTTATCTTTGCGGGGAATATTTGGCCAGCAGTACGATCTCATTCATTTCAAGGTAAAAGACGCAAAGGCTGTATTCCAAGTTTGCTATAATGCTGAAGGTTTGGCACAGAGCACAACATATTTGAGGTAGCATTACTTTTGATCAACTTTATGACTTCAGTTGTGGGGGGGGGGACATTGCTCTGTGACTGCTGATGAAAACACAAAGCGCTCAGATTAGAGCCTGATTTTAGACGTTGTGCAGCAAAATAAGATTTTTTTCTGAATCTCGGATTGTTAATACTGTTTGGGGGTATTAGTCTAGAAGTCATTATTATGCATTATGCATCTATACAATCTGATACATCAGCTTTAAAATACACTAGAGCCTGACTGATTCCACTAGTTATGCAAATCAAAAGTATATTGCATTCAGGAATGATATGCTGCCTTGCTGTTTGGAGATAATCCTTACTTTTTCTTATATTGAGCATCTTTGTTTAGCATCTATAATAATTGATTTGCAATTAAATTTAGCATCACATTTAAGTATCATTGCCAACTCTCTCATCAATATGTTATAAGATTTATAAAACTTTTATTCTCAAACATGAATTTTGAGAGATGGCCTTGAGAATTTTGGGCCAACCTGTAGTTTAACTGTCACTTTGGACACACATATACTTCTTCCAAAGCATAACGTCTTATTTTTATCTCAATTTTATGAAGAAACGTCAACCACCGTAGAAAATCAAGCGCACCAGGGACACTTCAGCTCCTATAAAACATATCAGTGTCTGTGTCTGAGTCACCTGAATTAAACAGAAATGCATAGCTAGAGATTTCCAACTCCCACTGCAGCAAAACAACAAAGAGAACTGTGGAAACAGACACAGTGATAACAATGCAACACCTTATATATTACTGTTCCAGCTGATTAGGCGTGTTTAACTTTATGTGTGGCTTTTGCAGCAGCAGCGTTTGGGCTTGGTAGTTTTAAACATTTAGAAATGTTTAATTAAGCAATTAATATGACAAATATTGTATTTCAAGAAGGGCCTGAAGTCCAGAATGCGTGGGATAATTTGAATTTCAAGCAGAGGGTGAACAAAGATACTTATCTTTGATGTTCAAAGATGAACAATGTGCGGTTTGTGCCTATTTGTCTCCGTTCATGCTTTGTAGCCTGACGGAGAATTGTTGCATCCCTGCTATTTTAGCTTTTGACTCAGATCAAGTTAATACCAATTGATGTTCCAACATCTCTTAGAAGAAATACATTTAAGTTTCAGGTAATTTACCAGGCCGCAACTCAAGTATGAACAAACAACTCCTAATTGAGTGATAAATTGATCTCATACAGATACCCTCTTTTGTAATTATGTTTTTAGAGTAGGGATGGGTATCGAGAACCGGTACTAAATTGGTAACCGGATTGGTCAGCACTGGGATACTAATAAGCTGCTGGACGTATGGTGCTGCTATGTATGTTACGCCACGTTCTGGTTGGGGAGGAACATGCAGCTCATGTGATAAAGGCTTTCTAACCATTTGAAATATTGAACCTCATCTTTCAATGCTTTGTTTTATTCTGTAATCCCACAGTAATAGCTGACAGGGTGGGATAAATAATAAATAAGACATCCAAAATATTTGATTTCTTATCTTTTTTCTTTCTCAAAGATTTTAGCAATAGGCCTACAGTTATTTCTGAAAAAGAATAAATACACTATTATTGAACCTTTGCACATCATTTAATGCAATGTCTTTATTTAATTTGTGTTAAGTATTGAGTAGAATATCGATAAATGCTGGTATCAATAAGCAGTAATGGTATCAATAAAATCTGGACGATATCCATCCCTATTCTACAGGAAGCAAAAATGCCAAGTTCAGCTTTAAAAGCTCTCTTGATGAAGGTATGGTGTCACTGTCAGACTCAAGGACAACTCCGCACTATGTCCCCTCTCTCTTCCTACCCACAACCACAGAATGTAGCTCTACTGTATATTTTACTCATACTTGGGTTAGGTTGAAAAATCCTTAAAATTGTTGTATTCAAAAGGCAGCCACCACACAATCAGTTGGCACAACACAATGAAAAGAACAATTCACAGTTGGACTGCTTGAGTGATTCAACTCCATCAGAAGAAGCACTTTGAAATCACCGTTTTTATATTGGTCCACGTCTTATTGAAGATAAAGTTTAATGGTACCCTATTGCCCTGCTAAAAATCCGACAGATTTAATCACCAAAATACAGAAGAGAATTTTAACGTTCTCAGCTTTGGATTTTTTTACCATTGACTTTACCAGCATTTTTTTTACAAACTATTTTCTATTTATACAGAGTCTTATTATATTGGAGACATAGACTCGGTACCTTCTGTAGCCTGGCTCTAATAACCAATGCCCCTTTTCCACTTCTAAAACCCATCAGGCAATAATACCCCATGGAGAATAGACCCAGTGTTGAAATGAACCTGCTATTTGCCAGGGTCCTGAATGGTCATAAAGTCTAAACTCTACTTGCAAATATACAATCATCGAGCCAAGAACAGGGACATGAGAGGTCTTGACGCTTGGAGTGCATGGATGGAACGAAGCCCTTAGCCCAAAGAGGGTCATACGAGGCAATCTGGAGAGCCACAAAAAAATTGGCACCCAGGCAACTGGCACTGTAATACCTACTGAGGAAAGGCATTGTTATAATGACGATCATACTGTTGGCTAAGTGTATATACATTGTTGGAGAATTTCAGATCCTTTTCTCACAAGCTTTGTAAGATGGGTTTGTTTTTTGTGGAATCACTCCAAGCTACTAATTTCATAGTTTGATATTTTAGTAGATTTTTTTGGAGAGCAGGAAATTGTTTTTATATGAAAGGAAAAAGAGAGAATGTGACTCCTGAACATTCCATTAACCTGTCTTCCTTACCAAGAGACAGATGTGCAGCTTGGATATCTTCAGTCGACATGAGCAAGAAGAACACATGTATCACTTGTAAACAACAACTTAGGTATTCATTGCAGCTGGTTATAAGAGCAACAGAGCAATCAAGACTGATAGATGAAATAAAAAGGATACTTTGTCAACACTACAATAACAAAAGAGTGTTCCGCAAAATGTTTACAAGGACACATCAGCTTTTGTTAGGGATGTCAAGCCTATGAGTGAAACAAGTATAAAACATAATAGAATAAATGTCCCAGATGATCACCTCTCAGAAAAAATCAGGGCCAACAGGGTTTCGGTTCCAAAGAAAATACACCACCAATCTCAATTATTTATATGACATTGATTACTTTAAAGCGCCTGAAAATATAGATTTACGGAACTGGTACAATCTGGGAGGCAATTTCTCATACTTGTCAGCTGAGTTCATAGCGAATGCAATATTCTTTAAAATAAATAAATTAAATAAATGACACATAATCACCCACACATGCAAGTTGGTTTTCATCATCCGAGCCATGTTGTGTTTTACCCATAAAACTAATTTGGCAAGTGCAACAATCCACTTTACTGAGAAGAAGTACATGTTTAAAATTCAGCAATCCGAGTGCATCATTTTGGAGAACGTCAATATCACTAGAGCAAGATTTGTCGTAAAAAAGCTTTCTTTAAAACAGGATCATAAAATGGATTGTTCAATAAGAAACAGCTCAAAGTGTAGCTTAAACCTTAACATGATGGGTGCATTTTTTTGCCGTTAGCTCCTTTTGAAATTCCAAAGATGTACTCCTTGCTCTTCTTGGTTTTTGTAAAAACAAATTGTTTTCCTTGTTGAGTAGGTTAAGATACGGTTGCTGACAGCTCTGCACACCCATGGATTTTTCAGAGAGGAGTGTAGCATCCACATCCACACCATTTAACAAAGTAAAGCATTTACTGTTATTGTCTCCAACACCTCAGATCCATTTCTGCTAGAACTCAGTTCTGACAACTACAGGGAGCCTGTCCAAAAAACAGCAGGAAAAAAAGGGTCTGAGTGTAGTAAAAGAAAATAATTCAGAAATTCAAAGAGGAACATTCCCAATGTGCAGAACTATGATCATCCCGAGATATTAATCAATCATAACTGTCAGATCCTGGGAGCTGCGTCATCTTGATGGTTTCAGTATCAAAGAAGACTTGATAAGTCAGTTAATCTGTCATATTTTTTGAATACCAAATCCTTTTTTTAAACCATGAGCTTTGAGAGTCGCATTTTGGCATCCCAAGCGCAATCCTGTCACATCCAAACCAAGATCAAGTTATACAAGTAGAAATCTGATTCCTAAAGCAAGTTTCCAGACTGATAAAATTAGAGATACAGTGGGGCAAAAAAGTATTTAGTCAGCCACCAATTGTGCAAGTTCTCCCATTTAAAAAGATGAGAGAGGCCTGTAATTTTTATCATAGGTATACCTCAACTATGAGAGACAAAATGGGGAAAAAAAATCCAGAAAATCACATTGTAGGATTTTTAAAGAATTTATTTCAAATTATTGTGGAAAATAAGTATTTGGTCAATAACAAAAGTTCATCTCAATACTTTGTTATATACCCTTTGTTGGCAATGACAGAGGTCAAACGTTTTCTGTAAGTCTTCACAAGGTTTCCACACACTGTTGCTGGTATTTGGGCCCATTCCTCCATGCAGATCTCCTCTAAAGCAGTGATGTTTTGGGGCTGTCGCTGGGCAACACGGACTTTCAACTCCCTCCAAAGATTTTCTATGGGGTTGAGATCTGGAGACTGGCTAGGCCACTCCAGGACCTTGAAATGCTTCTTACGAAGCCACTCCTTCGTTGCCCTGGCGGTGTGTTTGGGATCATTGTCATGCTGAAAGACCCAGCCACGCTTCATCTTCAGTGCCCTTGCTGATGGAAGGAGGTTTTCACTCAAAATCTCACGATACATGGCCCTATTCATTCTTTCCTTTACACGGATCAGTCGTCCTGGTCCCTTTGCAGAAAAACAGCCCCAAAGCATGATGTTTCCACCCCCATGCTTCACAGTAGGTATGGTGTTCTTTGGATGCAACTCTGCATTCTTTCTCCTCCAAACACGACAAGTTGAGTTTTTACCAAAAACTTCTATTTTGGTTTCATCTGACCATATGACATTCTCCCAATCCTCTTCTGGATCATCCAAATGCCCTCTAGCAAACTTCAAACGGGCCTGGACATGTACTGGCTTAAGCGGGGGGACACGTCTGGAACTGCAGGATTTAAGTCCCTGGCGGCGTAGTGTGTTACTGATGGTAGCCTCTGTTACTTTGGTCCCAGCTCTCTGCAGGTCATTCACTAGGTCCCCCCGTGTGGTTCTGGGATTTTTGCTCACTGTACTTGTGATCATTTTGACCCCACGGGGTGAGATCTTGCGTGGAGCCCCAGATCGAGGGAGATTAGCTGGGGTCTTGTATGTCTTCCATTTTCTAATAATTGCTCCCACAGGTGATTTCTTCACACCAAGCTGCTTACCTATTGCAGATTCAGTTTTCCCAGCCTGGTGCAGGTCTACAATTTTGTCTCTGGTCTCCTTTGACAGCTCTTTGGTCTTGGCCATAGTGGAGTTTGGAGTATGACTGTTTGAGGTTGTGGACAGGTGTCTTTTATACTGATAACGAGTTCAAAAAGGTGCCATTAATACAGGTAACGAGTGGAGGACAGAGGAGCCTCTTAAAGAAGAAGTTACAGGTCTGTGAGAGCCAGAAATCTTGCTTGTTTGTAGGTGACCAAATACTTATTTTACTGAGGAATTTACCAATTAATTCTTTAAAAATCCTACAATGTGATTTCCTGGATTTTCTTTTCTCATTCTGTCTCTCATAGTTGAAGTGTACCTATGATAAAAATTACAGGCCTCTCTCATCTTTTTAAATGGGAGAACTTGCACAATTGGTGGCTGACTAAATACTTTTTTGCCCCACTGTATGTAAAGATACACACAAGAAGGACTATATGTCTATAAGCATTTTACGTCCGTTAGGGATAATATTTAGTTGTGGTGTATTGAAATTGTAATACACAACGTTGTAGGTTTGCTACCACATTACAGGCAGTACCAAAAGTGGTAGTGAAAATAGCTGTGTTGTTCCTTACAGTATGAGAAAACAAAAACACAGCCTTTTCTTGTTAATGTGACTGACTACTGATTAAAAATAAGTTGTATATCACCACGGATGTACACTGAAAAAGATGTTGACTTTAATTAAATGTATTATGTCAAGAGATTTCACATAACAGTATTAAGTTAGTTGGAATATTATAAAATATTCAGTTCAACCCAATATTATTACTTTCAACTAACCAAATACAGTTGTGTGAAATTTGTTGACATAATACATTTAATTAAAGTCAACGTTTCAGTTCTTTCAGTGTACAAGGAAAGTGTGTATTCCTTTGGGCACCGTGGTGCATGATGCCAAATTTGTTGAATGCCAGATATCTTTTTTCCCCCGATCTTCAGCCTCTATGTGCCCATAATGCAACACACTAGCATTTCCTTTGACTGCTTGGTCTCAGTTCACATACCCACTGTATTATGCCTAGGAACAGAACTCTGGATTTGTGTAGTAGTTTTAACTTTTTGGACATAATGATTTAAATGAATTAAATGCTATTTCAGTGTTCTTATTTGTGGGCCAAATAGCAACATGTGACGTACTTGGAACTACTTGTTCCGTGGTTTCGCCAATATGTCAAATTGGCTTTGATGCCTGACGCAGTTCTCAAGTTCTCTTTACACATCTATGGTGTCACACGTTAAAAATACAATTTGACACCCTTTTATGGTGGGATAAAAAGAGAGAGCAAAAGTATGAAAATTGTGGACAGGAGGGTGTTGTTTTAGAAATCAAAACTAGGGAATTAATGTAAGACAGGACCACTGACACACAGGTTGTGGAAACCAGCAACATTTTTTTTACAAAAATACATTGTTTTGTCAAAATTACTGCTGTTATGGCTATAAAAAACATAGAATTTCCTGTCCTTGAGTAAAATATTCAGTATTTCTACCTAAAAGTCACTTTTTAACATGTTGTTTTATATCTTAAAGACTCTGGAAATGGAACAGACTCTTATTCTGACATCTTCAATGTTACATAAATCAATTGTAGGGTGAAGAAGGTAACACCTCAACAGTTGAATGAGAACATATTCCTCTTTAATAGTGTCCAAGTATAAATGTTTTGATATTAATGACATGTGTGATATTCTTGATGATCTGACCTGTAATTATTCATATGTATTTCTGCGTTGCTAAATCACTGGTTGGGGTCTAGTGGGGTTATTTTGTTTTGTGTCTACTTGTCCTATTAATATTTACAAAATATTTTTTATAATTGGAAACCGTTTCACTATAAGTGCGCTGATTAGAGAGCAAACTCCCTCTCGCATACCGTCCTCCACAAAATGCTGATTGCTGCTGGTTGTTACAGGGTTTCTGTGCACAGCCTGAGATGCCTGTGTCAGAGGCCTGGAAAACTAACACTTCCTGCTCCCGACCTGCCGTTCCAGGAGGAGATTACAGTGAGCTGAATAATTAACGAAAACAAGCTGGCAAACATCAAATATTGAAAAGGTAATGTTTATATGCTAACGATTAAGATGGCAAGCGAAGCACTTACTTGTCTAAAAGAGAGAGCTTGTCAGCCAAATGCATCTCCTCCTCCTTACCTACCTGGAATTGCACAACACTAAAGAAGCACCAGGAGTCCTTCCCCCCTGTTTTAAGCATTGTTCTGATAAATAATTAAGTAGGCTAAATTAATAATGAAGGCTGAACAACCACAGTGATGAGACATCCTTTTTTCTTGACCTCCCTTATGCCAGGGGCCCTTTATTTTATAACTTTGCAACAGGTTTCCAAATAAGGAGAGTCACAGTTCAGCCATTATGATGTTATTAAAAGTCATTAACGAGCATGGTGCTTTAATTACAGCAAGTTTTCAAATAAAGCAACAAAACAACTCCCTCCATGGTAGTTGCTAATTAGTAACTCTGGTGATTAGACCTCCCTGCATGTCTTATTCACATTTTTCTGCCACTGTTTTCTCTCAAAGGTGTGGACCTGCTTGCAAGAGAGGCACTCTTGACCTCCGTGTTGACAAATCTTGAAAGCAGATGGCCGATTCTCTCCAGACTACTGGTAATTCACTCCACTTGATGGGATTTACAGGTGGCTTTGCATATTCTGCACTCATCCCTGTCACTTCAACTATCAAAGCATCACATGGCCTTTCAGAGTGAACAAAAGCAAGGTGGGGGGGGATGGGGGTTCAGAGAAGAAGGGATTGTGGCTCTTGCTAGGAAATTCCATCACAGGATATGCACAGTATCTTTGGATAGAAATTGTGGGTAATTGTGGGTAGACGTTCATGAAATTCTTTAATAGTGGAATTCTATTCTGGTAAAAATGAAACGGGTGCAATCGGTACTTAGGAAGGCAAGAGATAAATACTAATATTCTCAACTTGTTTTTGATACAGATAAATAAAATGGCACAAAGGCATGAGCTGATTTTTGGCCAAATTCATTAAGAACACCTTTTAAAGATAACACAGACTTTGCTTGTTTATTTTAAGCAGGAGGCCTACAAGCCAAAAAAGACTACATGTAAAATGCCACAACTGTGATGATTACACAAAATGCTGAACACACTGAAGTCAACTGTGCCGCATGGATATAAAAAAACCTTGCCCAATTAATGTGAAAAGATGTGGCTCTCCATTATCATTTCCATGCATAGATACTTAATTAATCGTAAGACCTCAATCTTGGAGCACCGTTCAGCAATCATCTTATATAAAAAGTAAACAAAGTCACTCGAAGGTCTCATTCGTATTTCGGTCCTGAACCGGGAGAGAAGTATCGCCTGACTCAGCAGTTTTTGAGTGTTTTAGCGTCTTTCAGCACAATGTTTTGGTTTTGCAGCCCACAACTGTTTAGGTTGAGTCTCATGGCTCTCATTAGTGTTATTGCCAGCAGTAAAGACATTTGATTTCAGCAACAAAGCTCCGAAAACATTTCACAACTATCTAGTAGGGGTGTAACTGACTAAGAATATACAAAGTAAAATCTAACTGGTCAAGTCTTGCCCATTGTAGACTGATGGACTGTTGTGTAGCGTTGTGGTGTTTTTGTCCTTTTTCTAGTGGATTGAAACTGTTTTCTTATGTGTCAAAAGTGCGAGAGCCAGTTTTAAAGAACATAGGTTTTTCAAGCTTGCATGTATATTTGCATATGTATGGAATAACTTCTGGCCGTAATTCTATTACCCCGTTTTTAGAATTTTGATAAACAGAAATTAAACTAAACAACAGAGACATTGAGAGAACGCTGCAAGTTTCTTGCGGTGGTCCTCCCTGCAATGGGTTTGACAGGAAAACATTCATACATTTAAAATATATTAAGCACTTTGGTGCTGTATTATGTAAGCGCTCTGTTTTATAAATGTGTTCTTTTATTTTGACACAGAAGCCTCATGCTGTTGTTTTTTAGCTTCACTGAGGCCATCAAAAGATTCTACCCCTGTGGAATTTGGATAGTGCACATTACTCTACATGGTAATTTATTCACACCAGTATAGAGATTGATGGAAAGCTATAACAGCATTTGTATTAACAGTATTATTAATGGACTGATATTTATAACAAAGTAGTATAACGAATATACTGTATTTTCTGCACCCCCATGTAACCCAAATGGATTTATCTTGTGTGTCAGTGTGAAGATTAGACTGTGAGATTAGCCTTTAAATCAGGCTCTTTAGATAAAATAATAGAATATTCGGTTTGAATATGTCAGGTAAAATACTGTATGTCCCAATATATATGTACAACGTTTTGTGCTGCCCTCTAAAGGCGACAAAAAACTGAGTTTACCTGTCAGAAAAGTGAAGTATTTCAAAGTACTTTCCAGCTTGTAATGTGCACCCACAGTATGTCAGAACCAATGTCAGGCTTCCCCCCCAACAGTAAGGTATCTCTCTGAGAATAATCCATTAAAATAAGTATATTGTCCTGTTTAATTCACAATGTATTAGGAGGTATGAACTTTGAATGTAAAACAAATTTGATATCACTTCATTCTAACCATCAGTACTAGTATGCCATGACAGTATGACAGTGAGCCAGCTTGATCAATAACCTAAAACTGAACAGCTAAATAAAAAGTTTGCCTTTTTGTTTTTGTTTTGTTTATTATGTATGCTTTTGGCATGTCAAAAATGTCTTCAGTGAAAAGCTCTTCACTTTCAATAATATGATTTCCTTAATATGTTGACTGGTGACAGAAAGGTTTCATAGTTCCTTTCAAAGAAGTTTTATATTAACACTTCCTATGTATAGTTTGCAGGTTCCATTACACCAAAAATGACATCAACAATCACATTAATTTGCAAAAATATGCAGCATGTAAAGGAGTGGAAAACAAATATTGTTTCTGTATAGATAAGCTGATCCATATGTGTTTTCAAAAATACTCTTTATAATGCATGTATCTCAGTGACATTCTGTTCACCACAGACATCTCAAGACCAAGTCTATCCCTGGGCTCACCACAGAACAAAGATTAACTTAGTGTCAAGATCATTTTTGGATCCTCTGTTCTGTCTCAGTGAAGCCTTCAAATGACAGTCATTTATTGCCATACGCAGATGCAAACCAACCAGAATGACAATCTTTGTCAACGTTCTGCCCTTTCTGCTCTATTCCATGAAACAGAATCTATTTCAGCCTGAGTTCAAAGACAGTACTGCTAAAACTCGTACCCCGAATCCCATTTTAATGACACTACACACCATAATTATCTGCATCTTAGCACCGAGGTGACACGGAACTCATCACAAAGCTGTTTTTCGAGCCTGGCTCATTCTCCCTTGCTGAATACTGTCACACATTAGTCTTGTTGTTAAAGTGCATGATATGCAGGAAGGAGTGGATAATTAAGCCCGGTGCAATTACTGAGTTTTTTTCTCCTATAATAATTAATTTTGAAAGGGTTTTTTCACGACAGACCACGTGTCACTTGTTCTGTCCTATTAATTCTAATTGATGCTGGGGGCATGTGTGTGTATATGTGTGCTTTGTTCTCAGTATGTGCACTTAAGCCTCCTTAAGGCATGTTGCATAAAAGCCTCAAGATGCATATAAGAGTGTCAGGAAGTGGGGAAAGTGTGTATACAGGATACTATTATCAGCCACGAGCAGATCATCAGCACCAGCGACTGCAGCACTGAGGGATCCTCCAATATACCGTAATCATTATGGAGCATCTAAATAAACATAGGCTGAAACACCAAAACACACTTCTAAATTAAAGTATTAGGCTAAACACAGACGAGCTCATGCATCACAACTACTGGTATTTTCTATAGATTTTTTTTTTCATTTCAATCTAAAATTGTGCATATAGCAGATTACACTGTGCACTTTAAAGCTTTATTTGTAGGGAATTACCCTATTCTCAACTCTGGTATACCTTACCGGGGTGTCCAATTTCACTATTCTCCATTTTGTCTTGTGATTTTTGGTTAACTAAAGAAAAAAATAGAAATAACATACCCAAGATGCTTAAAATGACGTTCTTCCAATTCTTCTTAATCACTACAATAAAAATAAAAACCCTCACATGTTGGGGTTTTAGTTCATTCTAATTCTAATTCGCTTTAAATCCAAATGATGTCTCCATTTTCTTATACAAAGAGTTTTTTATTTTGTTAAATGTCCTGAAAACTCTTTCTATGATGTTTGATGACACCACTCTCTTTAATGTAACATCCAAGCCTACCCTGCTGGTATTTGGGGTTGCAAACGGCATGACTCCATATTGACGTGTGTGTTATGAGCTATAATATCAATACTGCTCGTGGCCGTGAGTGTGTGTGGAATCGGCTCGGAGCTATTTTAAGGGCTCAGACTTGGACAGGCGACAGGGGAAATATATGGCGGCACAGGCTGATTTACAAAGGGAGGCGAGGAGGCGCTGCAGACCGGTCCGCTCCTTCTGCTCTCCCTTTATCGCTTTGGGCACGGAGCAGAGAAAACAAGTTTACTGCTCGGTGGCCCATAAAAATTAAAAAAACCCAGGTAGATATGTATTTAAAGGAACACTTGATAAGAGGACTACAATACCAAACAAAGCCAATTCAATAAGATTTCTCCGTGTGTTTTATTAAAAGGTAGGCAATTTAAGCCACGATTAGTATAAAATATCCCGAGTTTGACTAGAACTATGTATGTGTAAAATATTAACTATACTATCTCCCATGTGTGTCCCACGGTGTTGGTTTTATTATTTATTTATATTATTGGCGCACACCGTGTTTTTCCCGCTTCCATTCATTATCCAGCGACGTTTCCCGTTAAAATGCCCCTCACTGCTGCTGTTTCCACTTTGTCTCGGATCGAAATCATTGATCCGTACCTGCCAGGTGATAATTCTGCCATGCTTCGCTGCCATGCTCCGAGACAAACTCAACCAGCACATCCAAGCAACCCCCCCCCCCCCCCCCCCAAACAAAAAATAAAAAAACTCTGCATCCTCTCATCACCGGGCTTTGCAGAGCTCAGGATCACACTGCAAAGCGCAAACACACGCAGGACAACAAGCCACAATATATCTTATCTACGAGGTCCTCTAAACTTTGCAAGGTTAGAATACGCGTCTTTATTATAAAGCACAAACATGGCAAAACTCTGCCTTAGGATTCTCACCGGAGCAGTTCCAGCCGGTTGGCGTCTGGCAGTCGCTGAGGGAGGACGGGAAGGCGCGCAGCTGCTCCACAGGTAAAGTGGCGAGGAAAGACACCAGGGTGATCCGGAGCCAGCCTCCCGCCGTCCCGCTCCACTGGCGCGGCCGCTTGGGCTCCGAGAGCGGTGCCTGCGCCGCCACGGAGAGACCCATATCTCACTGGCCCAGACCGCACGGGCGAGCTGGGGAAGAGACGCAGACTCGCACCGACAACTCCAATCCCGGCAGGTTCAGCGGGGCGCCTAGAGACCGACAGCAGACCATTTTCCGAGCGACACCGTGCGCCCCATGTAGCAGTAAGCCCCGGGGGAAGAGTGGCCAAATGGGGTTCCGCCCGATCCAAGGGGAGGCTGCAATAAGAGGCTGCGGGTGGTTGGTGGTGGTAGTGGTGGTGTAAAGGGGGGGGGGGGGGGAGAGAACTGCCGAGGGTTGGTGAGCGATGGAGGAGTGGGATGGAAAAGTTAGCCAGGCAAGGTAGAGGTACTTGCGGGAAGCCTGAGGATGCTCAAGGATGAAAACAGGGGAGGAAAGATGAGAAATAAAAAAAAAGAAAAACAAGCGGGGCGATACAAAAAGGAGGAGGTAGCCAGAAAATCCCACGGAGAGGTTTTTGGAGACGGTTGTGTGATAGTATCCACGGGTGACACGAGCAGAACTCCTGCACGAGCGGAGCGGTCCTCTCGTTTACTTTGTATGTGTGGTGCGTTCAGTGTCGCTGCGAGTTTCTCCCTCTCTCTCTCTCTCTCTCTCTCTCTCCCCTCTCTCTCTTATTCGCTCTCTCACCAGCAGCTGGTTTCTACTGTGCTTATGATCATGTGATGCGAAGAGGGAAGGGGGTTGCTCCTGTAATAATTGGAATATCTTACTGGTGGAAAAAGAGAGTTAGACAAAATGAGAGATGGTGTAGAAGGAAAAAGGACCACAGTCCTGGTGCTATCAGTTGGAATGGTGCCTGGCTGCACCCAGACTAGGGAGTAGGGAGTAAAAGAGAAGGGAGGATGCACTTGCCTTATAATTGGCTAGGAGCATTTAAAAAAGCCTGCAGAAATCGATTCGTCCAGCCTGGCCTGCGATAATTGCCCCGCTTTGAAACGACACAGACGCTATTTCTGGGTCTCTGCCTCCAGGCAATCCAGAGAGACCTCAGTATTATTCATAAAGTTTTTTTGGACATAACCTCCCGGTGTCACGCAGGGCAGGATGTGGCTAGTAATTGACTTGCTTTTGGCCAGTAAGAAAGACGTAGGAAGTGTACGGCATCTGTGCAGGGCTAAAGGGGCCAACATCAGGTTGAGAACACTCACCCTCTTTGAACTGCGGAAATTAGAAGCCACGCGCATGGAAAAGCCCAGGAAAACAAAGGGGCTGCTGTTAAGAGCCGTAACGACTATAAAGACACTTGACCTCATGATTATGAGGAAGCAAAGCTGCAGCTGCCTGTAAACAAATAAAGCCTTTATTGCTTTTCACTTTAAGGTCATTACATGGGAATATTTGTCGTTTGTCTCTGGTAATGGGGTCATGTTTTATCTGCTGCTGCAACTACTCGCAGATAGACACACATACCTGCACGCTAGAGGTCTTTTGTGGCATCATAATGAGAAAAAGATATGGATTTCTTTACACACACACACCTGGTGCACCAGGATGAAACTCACGTGTTGGTGATAATGATTTTAAATGACTTTCACAGGGATTGTCCCCATCAACACTCTCATGCTGCAACTATTCTCAAGTCAGGACTCTATTTGCACATTAGGAATTTCTTTAATTGAGTGGAAACATTCCCCCCGTCTGAAATGCCAAGAACATTTTGAACATTAAAGCATATCAATATGTCCCAGTAGAGTTACAAAATATGAATATGAACCTGAAAATGAGCAGGGTAGATCCCCTTTAACTTTCCTACTCCTGATGTGTGCAGGATAGAATCAGATCAGAATCTTGTTCACAGAATGACAGAAAAAAGGCCAATATTTACTTCTTAATTAAAAGTGTGGGACCACAGCAGATAGCGTCACCAAATCAACCAGGAATCAGATTTTAGGATTGGGCAATTTAAGTCGAGTTGTTTGTTTCAGGAGTCCACGTGGCTATATAAATGCAAATGCTCCTTTTTGTCTGGATGTTCAAACTTGTATTAACGGATTTTTGGAGCCATTGAGAGTTGCTGAAACAAACTGTAAACAAAACACTGACATATGATCACCTTTTAGGTTGATACTGCCAACTCATTTGCAAAACAGTGGCTTATTTACACATCCAACAGATACGTAGCAACATTAGCATTCATTGGAGTCATGTTTCCGGATACCTGATGTGAGTCTCTAGCAACTCCTGAGAGAAATATCTGGCTCTCTAACTTCTAAATGACCCAATATGTTCACCAGGCAGTTGTTAACTTTGTCCGTCTGTTGTTTGGTGCTGGGGAAGCAGTAAACTGTGGGTTTTTGTAGTTCTTTCACTGGAAACTGTTGCCTGCTACATCTGAAAGTTATGCTAAGGAACGCGGCGAAACAAAACAGTAAGGTTGTGAGTCGTAGTGGAAAAAGGGTTGGTTCATTCGTTAATTATTACACTTTTGAGCAAAAGGCCAAATTTACTGTAGTATTTTCATTGATTTCTTTGGCAAATTTGTCACGAAGATGGTTCAGTTGTAATGACATGAAGTATGTCAATAAAGATAGACGCATATTGTGGAGTGTAACTCAATCCCCTGACTAGGCTATAAGATATATCAGAAAGAGTAGAAAAATGAATTGTAATAAAAACTTTTCAAATTTATATTTTTTCAAAGAAATATAAATTGAGTCAATACAAATCATGGTGTATTTGCTGCAAGCGCTGATGTAACAGCAGGCTGGCTGTTAATCACAGAGCGGGCAGTTTAATCCTTGTGTCCTTGAGCAAGACACTGAACCCTTGATTTCTCCCGAAGCACTTCGATGTGTGGGAGAAATGTAATTTGCTTTAAACAAAAGCAGCTACCAGATGAACACATTTAAAAAAAAAATGATCTAGTCTTTGTCGGCAAATTTGTAAGGCAAACCCAGAGCGAGGACAGTATGAAGTTGGCTGAATATGTATAGAGTAAGCCTGAAACTTTGACAAGAAAAAGGAAAAGAGAAGGCTAACTAGCAGAATAGTGGCAGGAGACCCTAAGGCTGTCTTTGTACTGGCACTATGTTAATTTGGAATTCAAAGCAAGGCTTCTCTCTTTTGCTTCCAGCCTTCTTGATTTGTCAATTGAAGCATTTGGGCATACTGTACTGCTGCTTTCAAGGCAACTTTGTGTATAATCTAGTGTGTGAACTAGGAGTACAATAGAAAAATCTGGAGTTAAATGTGAGTTTAAGTATAATAGCTTTATGGCTTTGGCTTCTCTGTTTACAAAAGAGTTCTTAATTTGATTTGTGTGTGTGCATTTTCAGTAGCGCTGCTGTAGAGGGAAGCTTTAGTCCTGGCAAACATCATTGACATCTGTAACACTAACGCCAAATTTACTTCCACTATGAGTCCTCTTAATTCCTGGCAGAAGGAAAGAAAATCTTCTTGCCAACATTTTGTTTTTGAGCAATCAGCAACAGGACCAGACTGGCCATTTTGGACTAGGTTCCTTGTGGGCAGTTTCATCCATGTTGGCTGATGCAACACATTGCAAGGGAAAGCAAGAAAGAATAATGTCAACACCTGGGGGCTGTGACACTGATGAGTGGCCCAGGCTAGCTGTGGGGTGGAGAAGGGTATCACATGGCCATAGGTCATGATCACATCCTTTAGCATATGGTCATAACTCAGCTGCTTTCAATACTGTTATTTAACACAAGGCCATGTCAGTGTATGTTGGCTAGACTGAGTCAAAGGCCCAGGAGCATTCTTTATTCCCAGTCCCTCCTGACTCACTTCCCAGAGGCCAGTAACCACCACATTGATTTATAACAGGTATGGTTGATTTAGGTATAGAGAGGATTCACTTATTTCTGTTTAATTTTACTGGCAGACGATGTGAACAAATCAGCATTAGTGATAGGCACTAGTCTAGGATGTACAATGGTGAGAAAAAGGAATCTTGAAGAGTTAATAGTCAAATTCAAAAGATGTGGACCAAGGTGAGAGCATCTGGTTTGTATCACAGACATCACTGACATGATCTCATATGTACAAAGTTTTAGCTCTCCAAATATCATAACCAATTGCTATATTACTACAATATCCTAAATAATTACGGATCTTTGAAGATATATCTGTTCATAATTTTAAAGATATGACTTTTATGATGGGAAAATCTCAGAGCTTGGTATTAATTCAACACTTAGACCTAAGCAAAAGTGTAATATCACAACGGTATGAGAAAGTGTTAAGGGAGTAAGGCAAATGTAATGAAACAACTAAAATGTGGATTCCATATTTTCATTAAGGATTTGAATGTTACGATTTTGCAGATTCAATACTTTATCGATCCATTATACTATTCCCCAGTGTCAACAAACATCAACTTCCCAGAAACCCCAGTGTTTTATACTTCCTCTGCAACAAGTGTATCAAAGCCAGTTTCAGGTTCAACACCAACTAACCTTGCAGTAACCTTGTGATTAAGAGACAACCCACACTACCTCCTGATCCACAGCTGCCTCTTCTAAAAAGACATGTACCAACCTAGCTAAAGCGATGATAAATGGCCTAATAATGACATTGGTGGGAGCAACAAATTTGGCCTCCAGCTAACGTAGTTGTTTTGTCCCATTAGCGTTGCCTCTTGACTAGAGTAACTCTGAAAGTGCTTTTAAGCCCAGCTGAGGGTTGACCAACAACTAATTTGTCACACACACTGTATCATTCTTGCTCAAGGTTGGAGGTGCCCTACTTGCTAGAAGCCAAACCATCCATCTCCCTTTAGGTTACCTCTGCAGACAGTTCTCTTTCTTTTCCTGATACAGCGGCAAAGCACACCTGACTGGTGAAGGCATTTGTCATAAGCAAGATTATACTAACGATGGTAAAGTGCACCATGCTAACGTAACCAGGCTAGCTTAGAATCAACACTTTTATTGAAGAGTCATTGGTATCAGCAATTGGACATTTCGAGTGTTGCATAGTGATTTATCCATTTTTGAGACGTAAATGGGTCCTGACCCTTATTTTTGTCCTTGAAGGCAACAACAGAACATTTGGTGTTTATTGTCTTGACACTTCTGGGAGATAACCTTGTAGGGTAGTCAACCCTGCATTATATTGTTTAGCAGGACTCTAGAGAAAGAGTTTGATTCTCATTCTCATACATTTTTGGTCTTTTATTTATGGCTTAGTATTAAGAGCTTTTATAAAAGAAGTTTAATAATACTTTTGGATCCTATAATAGAAGAAACAAACATGTGAGCGTCTTGTCTATGTATACCTGCATGGTTTTAACTTTCTTTCCATGGGCCAGATTGCAAAATCTTCACACATTCCTGAAGTGGTCAAAAGTCTGTGTGGGTGGACCTTTGTAGAGCAATGCCTTCTATGCTTGAGTCGATCTTTGGCCAAAACTTTACCCTCGTGGATTTGAAATCTGTAAAATGACAACCACCTTGGTTTTTGATAAACTCTACCTTCAAGCCAGACACTTGATCTCTGCTATCCCACACAACTCCAATAACTGATGTTAATAAAGATTTGATGACAAAAGATTGTTACGGTTGCCTCTCCTTTTGATTCCTCCTAGAGAAGACTGTTCGAGTGCTGACTGCAGAATATGGAAGTATCCCAATCTTTGCTCCGTGGTTCCGTGCATTAGCCTGACTGAATACTTAGTCCGGTTTCAGTGACGCCGCGCCATGCAGGGGTTGTGGGGAGGAGGTCGGCCTGAATGCAGCCTCGCCCCGGGCTAAAGGCTAATTACATTTCTGACTTGCTGAAATGTACACCGTCTCCTGAGAGAGCATTCTGGAATAACACTCAACCCTGTATCAGATATCTGATGATTGATTTTTACCTCATAATTACTCTAATGTATTAATAAATCATCCATTTCTTTACTAAATCTAGGGGATGACATTGTCATGGGAAACATTTGCTGGTGTATATTACCCGTGCCAAAAGTTGAAAGGTTAGACTGCAGAAGAAGGCGTTTGGTAGAGAAGTGTGTTATTCTGATTGCTAAAATGCATTATAATACACAGCTCTTGAAAGCATTGGCAGTTACTTGGGTTTGTGGGTGTAACTGGCGAGCCTTGTCAAATTAAACTTTTGTCTATGCACACACACTGATTAGAGTCATGACTCCAATGTGTGAGTTTCTCTTTGTTACTTGGCATGAGTACTTTCCATCTATGATTAACTGCATGTTCTTTGGAAGAGAGTAGGCTTCCATGTGCACAACTGCTGTCATAATCATCATCACTATCCCCCTTCAGGCATCATTATTCATCATAATCGTCACATTTATTGTAATTTGCTTTGCTCCTTCTCAATCATTCTTCTTCTTCATTGGCCATCATATCTGTCATCACGAATGCATTCATTCAAAAATGCAGATTGCTGACAATAATGCAACACATATGGAAAACTCGCTCTCATTTGAGTCTGAGGCAATTCTACCATCAAAAACAACACTGAAATATAAATACATTATTATTATGTTTTGTATTGAGACTGTTTATTATGTAGTGTGTGTGTGTGTGTGTGTGTGTGTGTGTGTGTGTGTGTGTGTGTGTGTGTGTGTGTGTGTGTGTGTGTGTGTGTGTGTGTGTGTGTGTGTGTGTGTGTGTGTGTGTGTGTGTGTGTGTGTGTGTGTGGTTTTGAGAGTACAACCCTGCCTTCTTTATGGTTGTGCTATTAGCATAAAATGAACTGTTATGGTTACTGCAACTCAGTCTTCTAGCAATGATGTATACATGCTACTGATTTGTTTGCCCAATTGTGTTTTGAAGGGAATATAATTGCAGCATGGATCATGTTCCCAAGATACATTTTTCCCAGGGAAGGAAGAGCTTTTATGTAGCGTATGCAAGCCATAGGGAGGTGTTCTGGATGGATGGTGGGCATTCAAAAGACAGGACTCTAACCCACAAAACAGGGCATCTTCCTGTTGGGGAAATACATTAACCATATAAGAAATAATGCCTTTGTTGCCATTGGTGGATATTGTTAGAAACAAAGGAGAGGTGTTCTGGGATTTCTCGATCTTTCATTTGTTTGCACAATAAAACAAAGCAGCAGAAACACAACAAAAGAAAGACAAGGCTTATTCATTAAATAACAAGATTTTCTTTTCTGTCATATCACGTGTGATCAGCCATCTCAGTCTTTGTGCATCATCCATATTTACTAAATGTATATTTATTGTAGCATAGCGCTGTTCATGACAAAAATGACAGCAGAAGTCTAAGTGGGACTCATTTTCTTTATTGTTTAAACAACACTTTATTTATAACTTTTTATTCCTCGATGAACTGACCTTCCAGTTTCAACAGATGCTAACATGGTAAAACCCCAGATCTGAGCTGAGCACATAGAGATCTTTGCTTTGTGAAAGTGGTTGCTCATACAGAGAATCCTTACCTGAAACAGCAGCTCCACTGGGCTTTATTGGAGCCTAAGAGTGCGTTTCAGTTCTTAGTTAAGCTGTCAATATCACAACTCTACTGTATTTGTTCACTCACATCTCTCTCATATGGATGTTCTAGGCCACAGCAGGCCATCTTTTCAGCGTGAAAGCTCTAACAACACACTGTACACTACCTGCACCAAACAGCAGACAGACACTGACTATCTGGTGAACAGGATGAAGTATTTAGCAGATATTTACCTCAAGAGCGTGGATGGGCTTACACTAAATCTAATTAAGAGCTAAAAGTGAATATTGGACTTATATTCACTATGTGTCCTTCCTCAGGGTTGGGTTAGGCTTAGGGTTAGGAGAAGACAACAGAACAATATAACCTTAGAAAAGAAGAAACCAAGATATGTTTTTCTCTTTTGACTTTTGCCTTTTATCTGAACTGTGGGACAGACAAAGGATTACTGATTCTGAACCATTAATAAAACTGAATGATTATGTTGACAATGTAAGAATATATCAAAGGTTTGTTCCCCAAAAATTCATTGTGGCAGGTTGTAAAAGTGATAGAGAAATGTGGATTTATTGCAGGTTTTAAAGAGTCCCTATTCTTTTGGGGGTTTGTCCTTTCTTGTAGAGTGTAATATAGGTTTTTGTGCATGTAAATGGCCTGCAAAGGTTAAAATACTAGAGAGGAGTTCTCCACACACTAAACCCTGCCTGAAATGCCTCCCTTTGACTCGTTTGTTTACTTCAGTAGCATAGTGACCTCACTAAAACTGGCGATTGTTTTGGGTAGTGCTTCAATACAGTCTATGTAACAGGCTAAGGGCCGTGACCTTTTCGACACATCTCTAGGCGGTGGAAAAATCCTAATGAGCCTGCCAGCTAACCAATCAGAGCAGATTTTGCTCTTGTTTTAGACAGACACTGGTCCAAGCCCTTTTTGAACATTAAAACATGTAAACATGCCTCAGCAACATATTTTAAGGTAAGCATGTTTACTAAACAGTAACATGCTGTTGACTTTTAACTTTCTTGTACCTTCAAGCAGAAAAGAAGCATATCCAGATGCTTTAGTGTTCACAAGGTATGCTCTGCCCATGAATAAAAAGAGGAAAGAGTGCATCCTTCCCTAAAACAAAGCCATTCAGTCCATGAAATATCCATCATAAATATCCCAGTGCTTTCAGTCTGGCGTATGCTCGAAGGGATGAATGTGGAAGTAGCATTTCCCTCTTTCCCACTCATGGGAACTAATACAGTTAGCCTGAGGGTAATAGCCTGCAGTAGAGGTAGAAAGGCAGCAGCAGCAGCACAGTAGTTGCAGTCAAACTATACCACTTGGTGGATACTTATACTTAAAGTACCCCTACAAAAGATGACCCCTTACATTTTTAGAATGGATGGTACCAGTGGGAGTAAAGCCAGGGCTCATGGCAGTATTAGTACATCCATAAGCCTGTACATTCCAACACATTTATTTTTTATTGTAAAAAGTAAAATGTGCCATTCGCCTGTGGGCAGTTGACATAAGATATGCCTCTTCAGTTTTTTACAGAACCCAAAACTTTCCATTATTGAGTCTAACCCATGTTATACTTCATTTCTTCTTCTTAACTCTAACTACCCTTACTCAACATTGAGTTTTTTGAGACAACTTTGTTAACACACCGAGTATCTTGCGATGCTCAAAAGCTTAGGAAACATACAACTGTGGAAAAAATCAAGAGACCACTACAAATTGTTCTTAAATCTTTATCTTTACATGTATGGCAGCCATTCCAGTGTCTGTTGAATTCCAACACAGAAATGGTGTCAGTAGTTTAGAGAATACAATAATAAAAAATAAAACATTTAACCCAAAGACATTCATTTTTTCCACGGCTGTATATACAAAATATTTGATAGACAATTGGGTATTAGCGCCCTCTTACCATTTTTTTTAATAAAAGCACCCATCTCAAAGTCTCACGTATGAACTTGGTTGGTATGTTTATAATGTCCAGAAAAAACCCTGGGAGGTATAATGTAATTCCAAAAGGAAGTTGGCCGCTGAACTTTAAGGAACTACAATTCGCTTTAATCAGTGCATCTAAAGATGTGTGTCATGAAAAGGAACTGTTCCGATACAATTTGATGGTACAATTCATTCCCTGATGTTCGTAATGCTAAGTTTACACAACTTAGCTTAAAGCAATGTGTCATTTATAATCACCACTTGTCATACCATCAGATAAATCAGACCTCAAATCATGTTATAATATAAATATACTCAGATATTCCTGTTGGACATACTTTTCTTGGGGTGTGCGTGGAGGCATGTGCACATGGAGTAATTAGATAGGAACAGATGTGGACATGTGCGCGAGTGGGAATCAGTGCAACAGCAACTTGCATACAGAGTGAGCCACCCGTACCTGCAAACTGGCCACCTCTCTCTTTGAACAGTGATTTTAATGAGCAGGTGCAGCCTAGGCACAGGGACAAAAGGCATTAAGCGGCTCGTCTCTCCTGATTGCAGGCAGCCATGCTCCTCTGAGTTAGATGCTGAGGGAGGGACACTATTGTACTATGCACCATCCACACTGGGTCTTGTGTGTGTCACCTTATGTTTGATTACATAGATTGCTTTGGAATAACAAAAAGTCGTCACACCAACAGCGGCTTTGAGGTAAGGGTAGTTTTTTTGTTTATTGTGGAGGTGTATGGATGCTTTTAACGAGTAGCAAACCATTAGGGATGGTTGTGCTAGGTAACAGGTTTGCTTATTATATTTTGTCCGCCTAAAATGGCAGGCCCACCCCGATCATAATGGTCTAAAACATTTAGGGTGGATCCTTTATGTTAGCCTACCAAAAAGTTACAATATTCACAAGTAAGGCACCCACAATGAGTCTACTGGCTTCAGAGTAGTTTTGTTGGATGGAAAACAATAAAATAAATTAATGGATTTTTCAAAACACTAATGTCACTTGGTTGTAATGTTGGATGAAGTACTTCAGTAAAAGTACAAGTAAAACTAATAAAATTCATATATTCAAAATTGGACTTATATAACCTTACTTTTATGTGTAAAAGCATCTCAAATGTTGCAGTTGGGAAAAGTAGGGCTCATTTAAACCACTTTATATACTGGGTTTATTGATGATAATAATAAATTACTTTTATTGGTAATTATATTATTATAGTCAAAAGGCCAACAACGACAAAGACCTATCAAGCTCAGCCATTAATGATACTTTGAAATGTTCTGGCAGATAAATATCTTTTAAATATCTACAATATAGAGCTCCATTTGTGTGCTTAAACTGATATTGATGGAGTGGAAACCGGTTGTATCAAACAACAGCGTAGAGTGACAAAGAGAAAAGTCATGCATTATTACTCAAAGTAGTTTCATGTGATAAAACACATCACTACTATTGTCAGTATCAGTAGCATCAGTAGCAAGAAGCAAAAAATGCTATTGATAGAGTTCATGATCTGTTCCTTCCGTTGTTTGTCTAGTGTGGTTATTATATGCACAAAAGGAAAGAAAGTCTAACGCAGAATGAATGAATGAATACAAAGCTTCTGTCAGACAAAATAAATTTAGAGGGCAACAATACAGAAATATCTCAAAACGCTGCAAAAGATAAGAAGAAAAGGTATATTGATCAAATAAAACCGGCCATGATGCAGATAATGGTAAACAAACAACATGACTGTGTGCATGTTTGAGAGATAGACTGTACCTATCTTCAGATACAGACTGGATAGAAATTATGTGTCATGTTACTGGAAAATGATGAGTCCTGTTATTGAAAAAAATGTCAACAGGGGAAATCATTAACGAGAACATGTGCAGTTAGAACCATTCAACTGTGAACTTCATTAAAAAGTCTACTGCTTCAGATACAAATAAAGGGATATTGGTGTCTATATGGAAACCTGGGATAGGCAAAATTCTACATATAATTGACATTAAATACATTATGTAACCAGTTTGATGACCATTTAGAAGGCATTTGAAGAGCGTATGAAAGACATTCTTACGGTTGGTGTTGTGAGGTTGGAAATCCGACCATCCATCCATTATCTCTAACCGCCTATCCTCAGAGGGTCACGGGTGGCTGGAGCTGATCCCAGCTGACATTGTGTGAGAGGCGGGGTCCACCCTGCAGGTAGCCACTCAATCACAGGGTGGACACATAGACAGAAAATCATGCTCCATTTATCCTGCTGGAGGACGGTGGGTTTGAACCAAGAGCCATCTTGCTGTGAGGTGCTGTTGGCTGCATACAATACTGAAAATTGTAGGGTATGGCTTGTTAACCCTTGTAGCCCTTGTAGTGCAGTGTTAGATAATTCCAAAGTAGCCTTGTTTTGTCTAGTAAAAACCTGAAGTCCTGACCTTTTGTCTCTCACTTCTGGTAGTGAAGGTAATTACCACAGATGTATAAAGAGAACTAGAGGCGGGGGCCCATTGATTCCTATAAAACTTGATACATTGAACAGTGGCGCATGAAGCCAAAGTGGCCAGACGAAAACTACCCAGAAATGTCAGAACTCTGTTCCCATTGAGCATGAGCCCTTGTTTTCCCTGATGCCCCGCCTCCAATCCTCTGTATTATTTATAACTTTTAGGAACTACTGATTTGCTAATTGAATTTCATAAATGGTTCACATTGGGTAGTTGATTAGGATTTAAAAAAAAAGTAATATGCTGATTTACAGGCGTCTCTTTCCCAATGCTTAATGGAAAAAGTGTATTTGTGCATATTCTGCCCTTACAAAAAGATTTAGCGATTTCAGGTCCACTACAATGGCAGCCAGTTTATCAGGAAGTAGTGCTGGGACAAACATTGAATGTATGTAATGTAATGGGGTACAAGGTAAATTACAGTATCACCAAATACAAATATATCACGTAATTTAACAAAATAAAAATGATATGAAAAAATGTATCAGTCACTACTTGCAATGCTAAAAGTAAGCAAACTCTATTACTCAGAGTACAAACTGTTGAAATGTAACACTATTTAAGGTTGTAAATGCCTCCAGTTTATGTGCTGCTTTAGTAATGCGTAAAAACAGTGGGTGAAGAAAGTGGAAGATTTAGTCAGTTTCAGACTTTAGAGTGTGAACATATGGCTATTGCCTGGAGGTATCAGTGGAGACCCTGAATGAATCCAAGCCAACTGTCTGCTGCTCCTTGGCCTTGCAGGTAGATAGCCAGCATGGCTGCCAATGTTTCAGTTAAGGCTGGAGTGAAATAATAAAATGACTTCAGATTTAACATGATCATTGTCACAGTCAGATTCATCGTGAACAGGATTACGTTAAGAAATGTTAGCAAACATCTGAAGGAAAAGATTTATTTGTTTGAACTTGGAAAACATTTCCAATATATGACAACTTAAATCGTCATGGGTCAGGTCAATACTGAGGAGGGCTCCATTGAAAAAGCAAGCAATTATTTTCATAAAGGTTCAAATGTGAGGACATGATTAATGTTATAATGTGGTTGGAGCGTGATTCCCCTTCCATTTTAGGAGAAACTGTTCAGTAAAATACCTTTTATCTATGTCATAGTCAGTGTTATCCTGAACATGTTAACAAACCTCTTAAGAAAAAAAATGTTTCTATTACATTTGTGTGAGTTCAAAATTAGGACATATCCAAGGTGTAACAATATCTTTGGCGTTCACTTTCCTTTTGGACAGTCAAACTACTTTTATATGGTCGTTGTCAGTAACATTTTAAGCAGAAGTCTGTCATGTCTTGAAAGATAATTGAAGTTTTATTCTATAAATTAGTTTAGGTCCTGTCTTGTGCTTTATCGTTCCTTCCTGTTTTATTTTGAAGAGTTACTCTCCCTCTTGTATCAGGTCTCCGTGCTCCCCGCCCTCGTGGGTCTCCCGCGTCTTTTATTCTCTTCCCTGCCCTGATTTGTATCAACCTGTGCCCCCTTACCTCGTGTATATATTGTCCTTGTTTCTCCTCGTCCTGTGCAGTTCGTCTTGTGGTGTCATTCAGACAACCAGCAAAATTGTCAAGCCAAGTTAACGTTATTGATTTGTGCCTTAAGAATTGTTTGAAACAGTTTTTCTATTCATGCCTCAGAATTCAGTCGTGACAAAACCCACTTTGCTTCTTATCAAAACTATTATGTTAACTGTTCAATTAAATTAGGAGGTTTTTTTTTACTATTTCAGGGATAATTGATTAAATAATTGCTTAAATGCACGTTTTTCTTTGTGAAAATTGAAAGACTTCTCCTAACTATGAATAATTTCCTTTGTATTAATCAACAAATCAATCAAGCAAAATACTTGATAATCTCAGGGGGAAAGTAGTTTCCAACAGTAACAGTTGTGCCATATTAAAATAAACTAAAACTATATCTATATGACATAAATTCCAGTAAAAAGGTGCGATCAAAGTCCTTGTAGCCACAGGGATAAAGAGTTTATCTGAGTGATAAACACAGCAACACACAACTGTATGCTATGTTACGGTGTTTAATTGAGAAATTCAAGTTTACAGTAAATTACCGGCAGCTGTGGTTGCCAGAAATTCCTTGCAATAAACACGGTAAAATTCATAAGAAATTACAGTTGGTTGGCATAAATTGTACGGTCAACAATTGCTTATGGTAAATTACAGTGGAAAAAGCTATTAAATCTCAGAGTAAACCAAGATACACACTATCATTGACATACTGAAGATCTTTACTTTATATTTGCACTTTACTTGGTGAAATTTGTTAGGAATGGGAGCTCATTGTCCTTTCCTTGTCAAAAGGTTAGCTGATGACTTTCAATGACATTTCTGTAGCTTTACTTGGCTCATTAATGAAGTATTTCACTTTTTTACTATCCGTAGTGGGTAATGTCAATGTCAATCTTCTAATAACCTTAAGGAAAGTAACGAGAATCTTTGGTTTGTGTGATTTTTTTTAGATTACTGTCCTCAAGTAAAAATTCATACAGAAATATGTTTAACTATGAAAATATGGACTGTAGAAGCAGTAAATACGAATTGCAATTGGTATGCATACAAAGTAAAACATAAAAAGCCTGTAAAAAGTTCTTGGAGTGCAAGAATGAAGAGATTGTTATTTGTGCTGACAGTATAATCATGTGTGCTTCTCATTTAATGGAGATAGGTTCATACAAATTGGGGAAAGGGAGACCAATTATTTTAGCAGTAGCAAATGAAATTCAGGCGTGTTTATTCTGGTTTGTGACAGTAAGCAGGTATAAAGAAAAAGTGATGTTGCACAGACCCTTTTAAAACTCTCTCTTTTTTCTCTATACATATATACTGTATAAATACATGATTTACTTTAATAGAAGTAAAAGCACCCACACCACATTGACATGTAAGAAAACACATGTATGTATATTCAGGAAAATAAGTATTAAAGTAAAAATACTTCATGTTCAAACATGCCCAATATGATTGTTGCACTATTATACTAAATATTGTATCATTAGATTGATTATAATTTTAAAAAGAATGAAAATGAAATGAGCAATATTTTGTCAGATGTGTGAAGATTAAACCATGACATTTTTTGCTTAAAAAATACATTAAAGAATCAAAAATGATTGGTAATTTACTTTCTGTCAGTCCATGAATCAGTTTTGATCAGCTGCACTTGCATGAATTATTTGCATACTTTATCTGTCGAGGAAATGCATTGGAGTAAAATGCAGTGTTATCTTCTGAAATATTGTGGAGCATAAATATAAAGTGGCCAGGAAAGACAGTACAAGTATGCCATTTTTGTACTTTAAGGGGCCCCATTATCTTTTTGGGGGTTTCAATTGGACTCCTTTGTTTAGTGGTGTAACAATATAGCATTTAACACTTGCGCTTTTATTTGTTAACCCCACAATACATTGTTTGTAATACGTTAAGATTCAGGTCATCTCTAAGCTGTTGACCAATCACAACAGAGCCGGCCAGCTAACCAATCAGTGCAGGCTGGGCTCTGGTTTCAGACAGAGGGTGAAAAGAGGAGCTGCAGCACAGGCAGTATGAGAAAAATAAAGAGCTTTTTGAAGTTTAAAGCATGGAAACATGTCACAGTAGAGGCTCAAAATACAATTATGAACCTGAAAATGAGCATACTATGTCTTCTTTATGAGCAGTCCTTGAATTAATGTACACCTATATGAATCTCGTCAAACTATGGAAGTACTTTAAAGGTTTTTTAAGGTACGCTTGGTTGAAACTTTGGTTATTCCCAAATAACGAATCAACCCCTTCTTTTAACTTTTGTATGTTTAATTTGCTTATCTGCCCAGATAACCTTGTGTGCTCATCGAAGCCATGAAACCAAATCCTGAAAGGTCAGCAAGGACAGGAGTGAACAAAAATCAATACTACTGTCTGTGATCACAGAGGACATTCTGAGTTACAACCGTTTTGTCACTTTTGTGGCACGTTGTGGATATGAGATAATGTCAAGTGTGAAATAGTGTGTGACCACAATTATACATTTAATTAAAAAAATAAAATTGTCTGACTTTTATCTCCAATACTTTGAACAGGCTAATAGTCAGACTCGAATTTTGAGATGTTGGCCGAATGGATCCATATATTCGCGAATAAAGTGCTTTGGCAGTATCACCTTCACTGCAGCATACTCTCTAATGAGGTTTGTAGGGCACTCAAGTTTGAGTGACAGCAGGCAGTTATAAGAAATTAGTGCAATAGCCAATGGCAAAGTGAAGAACTATGTTGAGACGATGTTATCTAGGCTACACTGCCGACAGAAGGAGAAGGAATCTGTTGTTGTCACGGTCATGTCTTCATTTTCTAGGTTGACCTGGTTGACTTGTTTTTGGAACAGCTGACCCCGACTAATTTCTCACTCACATGGACATGGAGGGTGACAGACACTTGTCCCCTCGAGGCTTAGAGAGAGTGCAGGGTAGGGGTGTTTTGCTCTCTTTGAGTTTGAGTTAATTAACCCCCCTTGTGTCCAGCATGATCATGATAGTTCACTTTTCCCTTGGTAGTAAAAGTGGAGAAGAGCTACAACTGTTACTCATTCTACAGAAGACTCCAAATGTTTTGGGAATTCATTAATTGTTAAAAAACAAATATCCTGCAACAAAGCCAAAAAAACAAAACAGTTTTAGATTAGATTAGATTAAGTTTTGTTGTCCCCAGGGGGAAATTCATTTTCACAGCACTGTAAACAGTATACATACAATATATAAACAACAAACAAAACAGACAACAACAGATGCCTGCTTTATGAAATTTCCTGCTTTACTTTTTATACATACACTGTATCAAATATGGCAGAGTCAACGTGACTCTTAGGTTTAGGGTTAGAGTTAGCCGTTGTAAAAGCTCAAAGTTGGAGTCTCCTGCCAAGATGGCGACGTCCACCTACGAACTCCTGTCCAATTAGAAAATTGGCAACATTGCTGGAGTCGATGTGGGTCTGCTGCTAGCTAGGAGCTAGTAACCTGAAACAGAACCCACATGTCTCTCTAAACAACCATGTCAGTCACAACACATAACTGTAAGACTTGAAATTATATAAAACATTTACATTTCTACTGGAACATGAGCTCCACCCTCAAGTGGCCATTAGATGTACTTTTTGGCCCTTCAATGTGGGCTTAACTGCTCAGCAGCTTCTTATTTGATCACATTAAGCTACATATTTTTTGGCTTGGACAAGTGAAATAATCAGCAAATTAAGAAATAATTCAAACAATCCTTAGTTCATCCCTATTAGTAGTGCTATTGGGTGCGATGAAAACTGATTTTCACCTGTTTCCCTGTTGTTTTGTTTCATAGGCAATACATGTCATTGTTTTCGCTGTCAAAAGTCATGTTGGAGGACCTATACATTGTATTTTTGGGCTGTAAAAATGAATTATGAGATCTTAACAGGTGATATTTCGAAATGTACACACCAGTGACAGTATTCAACAGAATTTAGGGCAAGGAGATTAAGGTCGTGCACCAATGTCCTGACAGTCCCTTTCAAAATGATACAAACGTTTTTGGATTTATTCCAGACAAATTTGAAGTTGTTCAAACAAGAGTAAGAAGAAGAAAAACAACAAGAAAACACAAACACACGTCGGCTGCAGTTCCGGGGCCTGCAGCAAATTATTCAGTGACAACACATTTTGTGTACGGAGGTTTGCTTAAAGGTCAGGGACACACTGAGCATAATAATTCCTTCAACAACATCCCAGTCCCCCTGAGGCTCAGGTAGCTCAAAGCAGAAAAGCCCCGTGGAGCAATCACACTGTATTCAGTATTTCACAATCAGACCAAACATGTTTGCCTGTGCAAGGAATTTGACCCTGAATTTGAACATGTTGTGAAAATGCACTTTGCTTGAAGGACACGTTTTGTTGGGTTAGAATTTCAGTTTGGAGTTCAACTCTGGAGATGACACACCTGTGCTCTACCGCTGCACTTTTTTTGCAACACTTGTTTTCTGGACAGCACATTGGAAACCGTAGTCTGTGATAGTAGCTAGAACAATGGCTAAGCATGTAAAAAGTCTTGTGGTAACAGGCAAATAATAAGCCATTTAAAATGTAGCGAGAAACTAATATGACGGATTCCCACTGATACTGGGAGAACAACTTTTGGTAGAATGTGCAATGTTTATTTTTGGTTAATACAAGCCAAAGCAGCTGGTAATATGTGTTTGTACCCCCAGGTTTTTGATGCACAGCGCCTCATTTTTAGGCATGCTCAAACAGTGGGTACAGTCCTCCCACACAACAGGACCTAAAGGTAATTGGCCTTCTATTTTTGGATCCCATTTATGCAGTGAGACCATTTACACAGCAGACAACTGTTTTTTCACTTTGAGCATCTCCACACCCCATATTTTCAAATGTTGCTTAGGTGCCACCTTGGCTTGAGCTTGCACTGCGTGTAAGCCAGCCAATGCAAATTCCTAAACTCCAACTTCTGAAGCATACCTAACTTCTCAGCTTATCCAGTACTTATTATTGTTTTGAAAAATGGCTTAATACTACAATACTGTATATTGGTAAAAACATTTTAATGACGTATTCTTATAAAACAAATATATTTCTTTTAAGAATTAACATACAGAACAAGCTGAATGATTATTATTGTGTAAGGGGATTAAGAGAAAATATATACAGCCATGCGCTCACTTTTCATGTCAATACCACAGGAAGCCGATAATAGCTTATCCCCTTGGAATGACAGCTGAGGCCACTAAAAACACTGTGGTCATAAACAAGTGTTTTTGTGTCTTTGCCTTTAAGGTCCCCTATTATGCAAAATCCACTTTTCTCATGTTTTTTGTACATAAATATGTGTCCTCTCTGTGTAAGGAGATTCTGAAAGATTCTCTCTCTTTTTGTGCTGATCCATTTATATAAAAACCTGTCTGAAAATGTACAGATTTTGGCCGCTTTGTGATGTTTTTTAACCAAAGTAAAACCCGCCCACCTTCTCACCTGAATCTCCTCCTTGAGCCTAGGGGTGTGGCCAGCATCAGCTCATAAGCATTTAAAGCTACAGATACGTATCAGCACTTTTTAAATAGGGTTGAAACAGTATGGCATGCTACCATGCACAATCTGTTTGGTATTTCAAACCATTCAGAAACCTGTTTTGTATATATCTGGGACATATAATACAATGTTGAAAAGGGTATAATAGGGGATCTTAAAGAAATAACTTCTCATGGCCATCTTAATTTTGTAATTTAGGCTGAACCATAGGAAGGAAGTAATAGGAAGTTGGCAAGACTCATTGAAGGTGGCAATTCCCAGTCCTTCAAGCACTTGCTTCACCAGAAGAATCCTGCAGCTGAGCACATTTGTGAACCGTAGTACTCCAAAGCCTGCTGTACGTAAAATACTTAGGCTACTGTGGTAGTTTTTCAATTTAAACCTCAAATAATAGTATATTGTCTTCAGTTCTCCAACCTTTCAAAATAACAGACAGCCTTCAGTTTTTCTTTTTCATTGCTACAAATGTTGTTTTACAAATAGTCAACAGTATATTATAAATGTGGCATCATTATAAAATGCCCTATCATTAATCAATCAATTAGGGTATAAAAATCTTCAAATAGGGATGGTGCCCTTTGTTTCCTTTAGAAGACCAAGTTGCTTAACATTTCAATTTGGTCTGATTTGCATTAAAGTGCGGGATAAAACCTTAATTTATTTAATCAATGCTGTCGTTATCTGACAGGTACTGATCCTTTGTGCTTCAAACCTAATGAGGAAAAGCTATCCAAAGTATATGCTCATTTCTCAGAATGACATTACAGTTTTTAAAGCACCTAGATTCCATTTATAAAGATCTTCACACAAATATTAGCACCCTTCTCGAGGCCAATGCAAGGATAGCAGGAGGAGAAATAGCATAATAAAAAGGAAATAAGCCTGTCTACTTGGTGCTCAAGCAGAGCACTGACTTGCAGCTATTACAGGTCTGAATTGCATCATTATATAGTAATAAGTAAGAGTTTCACAATCTTTTTCCAATCCTCCAAGCCATTTCAAACTCTTCAAGAAGTGGTCTAGTTAAAGTCAGCTGTTCTGGTACAGGTCAATTGAAGAATTCAATTGTGGCACCACAGGGCAGAGAGGCTACTTCATACTTCCAGGCCCCTTAAAGTAATTAATGTTGCAGTTGGCTCAGTGACTGAAATCCTTCTTGAATCTTCTCATCTGCGAGGGAGGGCTCCTGCAGACCTTAGGGCCTCCTGCAGCACTGAAGCAGCCACACACTGTTGTTCATGTCATTAGCTTGAGCAGCCCACTCGGCTAATTGGTAAGGCAGAGTTCATTTGGCTTCCTTGCTGATTTGGCTAGCCACTGGGGATAGGAGGAGTGAGTAATTAGAACCTCAAATTAAATGTAGTTTTTACAAATGGCTCGGAGGAGACCAATGGCTTCAAATGTGACTGTAGGTTAGCTAAATGTGTGGTTAAGTTATCCAAAAAAACAACTGCTCACATGTTGCGGGGGTGAAAAGCACAAGTTTCACTTTCACTTTTTTATTTGAATTCCACCTTTGTCATGTAGAATATATGTTTCTCTGTTGTCCAAGTTCCTAAAGCATAAAACAACACCATAAAAGATCACGGTGCAAAGAAGCTTGATGCGCTAACAGTAGTCCGCTGCACAGAGAACTGTAGTTCCCCACAGCAGACGCACATTAATAACTTCCGCTGGCGCATCATAAATACATTGGATAGTTTAAGTGCAGCCATATTCTCAAAGCACCGCAGACTCTCTCCCTTAGTCCTTTTGAATTCTCCTCTCCACTATTCCTTAACCCTGTGACATTTCACACAGAGGTCAAGGAAAAGTGGATCGGAAAAGACGATAAGAGCGGATTTTTGGACAATTCCACTGCAACCACAAAGTAAAAACAGACATGACACAGAGTGAAAGCTCTCCTCAGTAAACAATGAAAACACAAAGACAGAACATAACACAACATTGTTATGCATATAAGAATAATGCTCTCATGAAGATCATTCTTTGATAGATTTACAGGAAATCCTAGTAGGAAGTTACCTTGATTAGCTAACTTGGAAAGGGTACATCCTTTGATGTAATTAACTGTGTCAAATTAATCTTGACCTTAAATGTATGGGGGTACAATGCAAGTTTGTGTGTTTAATGTAACGCAGTTCATAGACATAAAGAAGCTAAAGTGACATAAGGGAGAGTTAAAGGAGCTATTGTGCTTTTTGGGGCTTTCGCTTTCCTGTAGTGTGACAGGTTTTTGTGCATGGAAACGGCTAATATCCCAAAGTTCCCTCCAGCGGGAGATTCTCTCCCACACTAATTAAATGCATTATGTCAACAAATTTCCCACAACTGTATAAGGTTAGTTGAAAGTAATAATATTAAGTTTAATCTAATATTTTGAATTGAAACATCATATTATTGCTTTTATCTAACCTAATACAGTTATGTGAACTGAATTGACATAATATATTTAATTACAGTTCAGTGTAGTAATATCACTATGTAACACTCGTGCTTCTATCGGCTAGCGCTCCAACACATTGTATGTGATAAGATAATGGGCGGGACATTTTTGACACATCTCTGAGCCGTTGATCAATCACAACAGAGCTGGCTAGCCAACCAATCAGAGCAAGCTGGGCTCTGGTTTCAGACAGAGGGTGAAGGAGGTGCTGCAGCACAGGCAGTGTGAGAAGTAGGGTTGAACGATTTTGGGAAATAATCTAATTGCGATTTTTTTGATCAATATTGCGATTGCGATTTAATATGCGATTATTTTTTCAAGGTCCTCTTCTCATGTATTTTTCAACAAACACAAGCAATCAATCAATCGTGATTACAATCGTGAACCTCGTGAGGTAGCAACAGTAGTGAGGCACGTTCTGCACAATACCTGACGTTGCGCAGCATCTCCCTTTTTAAAGCCAAAATAATTCCACACAACTGACGTGCCGCCCCTCTTTGGTACCAAACTTCCAGCCGTGCACTCTTCTGACGAGCCTGAGGCCATTGTGCAACAGGTTCAAGCGCAGCGTTGACTTCTTTCCCTGCCTGCTCGGCTCCGCTCGGCTCGCTCGCAAGTCACGTGACCAGATCACGTGACCAGTCAAATCGCAGCCTTTGCGGTTGGAAAATCTTGTTTTGTCATATCGCGATATTATCGCAAATGCAATTAATCATTCAGCCCTAGTGAGAAGTATAAAGACCTTATCACAGTAGAGGCAAAACATGGAAATATAAACCTGTAATAAGGATATGTCCTCTTTAAGACCTTAACTACTATTACTATATAATAGTTTTAGTATTATTGTATTCAAGGTTCACCTCAGGGCGGCTGTTATTAGTCTTTACAAGTGCCAGGAAAAATGTTAGTGCAGATTTAATAAGTGCATAAAAGATCAGATGAATGTCGGTCCAACCTAAGCTAGCTTTCTTTTATAAAGGGATTAAAGGTACAAAGCAACTGTCCAGCTCTTGAAATGGAGCTCGCTCTTCTCATATTACTCAATCAACAGCCTCAGCAGTAAAATATTTATAACAGTGAGAGGAAAGAGGATTTCCCTTCATTTTGTACTTTCATCCAACAGATAACTGAGGCCCATACTTGATTCTTTGATAAAGGTCAGAAGTGAAACGTTACGTTTTTGCTCAAATTACTCTCTTCAGCATAGGTTTGCGTTGAAATGAAATGAAATGTAATGTAAGGCACGTTTAGGGCCACTGCATGTCTTTGAACCAAACTGTATACTGTCAGTTGCTCCTAAAAATAAAGATGTTAATCAGTGGACAGAAATTTGACACCAGATCATTTCTCAGAGGAAGCTGAACACTTTGAGGCTCGCTCTGTGGGAGAGTGGAGCTGATTCTGCCCCTGCAGCCCTTCCAAAGCAAGCGTTGTGGCACTGATCAAAGGATCACGTTCTAACAGGGCTAGCAAACAAGAAAAGAAACAAATGAACAAATGATTTTATTCCAACCCCAGTTTGATGTTTACCTCTTGCTCATCACAGCCTTTCCGCCTACTGACTTCACACAGCCATCTCCTTATCTCATATTTTCCACAACCATGTCTTCCCCATCCACCCTCTATCACGCTTTCTGTCATCTGTTTGACACAAATTATTTCCTTCAAACAAATGTCATTGAAAGCTTCTCGAATCCAGTCAGTGTGGTTGAGAGGCTCAAAGATATAACGGCCTGGCCAACATTATTGATTAGGTCCTGAACATCCAGTATGTTGGATACGACTCTTCAATAACCCTCATTTAAAGAAAATATTTGTTTACATTAGGAGTTTTAATTTAAATAAAATATTACCTATTGATATAAAGTTATTAAAGTATGTCTTAAATGCTCAAATATTGACAATTTTTTCAGCAAATAAGCAAAGAGGAATTTCATTGATTTATCGAAGTATCGTCCATAATATAAAGAAATGAAAAAGTATTTAACTGGCGTTAAATTGACGACACTCAGTCAGATGAAACCCTGTCTGATATAAAATTCCATTCCCATACAGCTCAACTGCTTTGTCAAATATGGAAATGTATTCCCTCATGGATTACAGTCGCAGCTTAAAATATGTGGTTATCAATGTAGAACGAAAGATTACAGATTAAAAATGCAACTAAATAATTAGGTTTGTTACATAATTAAGTGAAACAAGTGAATTTTGACTCTTGGTTTCACATGGGCCACCAGTTTAGTGGGTGATAGAATCACGATTATTGGATCCATTCACCTTTGCTTCTTATCCGTTTGGACTTCCTCTGACTATAAGCATACATTTCTTTGTAAAAAAGTTAAAACAAACCTAATATGAGAGAAAACATGTATTATCCTCGAAACATAAAATGACACTTATGTTGGCGGCAAGGTTTTTAGGAAGCTGTCAGATGAAAACTTTTCTACAATTTTTTTCAATAGACATTATTCACATGACATTCACTAGAAACTGCAGGACTTTCAATGGAATATCCTTGTTTATGAATTCAATGCGATTCAATTGGTTTTGTTATAAATTATTTAGCATATACTTGTAAACTAACTCTTGCACTTTAGGCAGGAAGCATCGTGTCATGTACAAATTGACTTCAATAGTTAGCAATAGTCAGTGCACATGGAGGATCATGTGGGCCCCTGTAGAGCTTTCGGGGAATGAGAAATAGGATTATTATTTTCATTATGAATTTTCAGATTTCCCTTGTACAAGCACTTCCTTTAGTTTCTTGTGTTTCTATGTTGCTCATAGAGGCAGAAAGTTGGCAGAACAGAACAGGATATTGTATTTCTCACTCAGGAAGATATTATAGCTGTCAGTGTAAAGTAGCTCTCTGTTCCTCTGGAGGTTCATCCATAGTAGTACCAGAGGAGGCCTCAGGTGGATAATTCCTAAACAGCTTGTGCTCTCTGTACAGGACAGACTCTAAGGACTGACTAAAGCGCTTACTTGAAGGAACATTCTGTACGCACTTAAGGACTTTAAAAGACATTAAACTCAGTGTTCTCTTTAGCTGAGTTCGGTAAGACATCTGCAGTGACATTTCTGTGCCGTGTATTGCTGCTTTTGATGCGTCTGAAAATGGGTTGTATTTCTCACCCATAACTGTGGAGGTAAAGACTAAACACCAATATGTTCATACTGTCAAGACTGGAATGACGTTGGATAAGTGACATGTTCGTTGAGTTTTACATATGTTAAAGCACAACTTGTACTTCCTGTCTGTCATGCTATCCACTACTTCGCCAAGATATCAGGACTTCAGGGCAGGATAGGGTGAGAGCCATTGCCCAAAAAGGTATCCCAGGGCTTGGATATATTGACCGTATTAAAAAAGTGTGAGAAGACAGTTGGGTGTGCTCAGCTGTGTGACAGAAGGCCTGTAGAAAAGATATTAAACTTGTTAAGGATACCCAGAGATCGCTAAAAGGGACCTGTGAGCACTCGGGAAACAAGCAGGGAAGCTTGAGGGAGACAGAGAAAACCAGTGAAAAAACTAAAAAGAGAACAACGCAGCCCGATTAAAACCAAGCCATATGGGGAATGCAGACATCAGCAATCTGCATGTGGCAAGGACACCTAAAGCAGAATCAAACAGAGGAAAAGAGACAAACAAATTAGTGTAGAGAGCCGAATGAAACCGGTTTTATTGTGTAATTAAAATACAAAGCCAAAAACCTGTTTGGTTTGCATAAACCCACTTGTATCGGTGCGCAGAAAGCTGTTTCTCGAGCTGTGGTTGGACCAACAAGCACACCAGTCCAATTCTAGGCGATCTCATTTCCAGTTTGTGTAGAGCAGAGGTCTTCAACAGGGGATCCGCGGAGGTACTCCACAGGTGTTGCAAAATTAAGGGGTTGATTAGACAATTATTTTAATTTTCTTCCACAAATGTTGTTAGAGCCATTCTTGGTTTAGACCATTTAGATGTATTTTCGTATGCCACATTTCTGTTTAGAATATTATTACTTATTGAATAACTTATTTAATGATATATCTTAGTGTGCATGTCTGTGTGCCCTTATATAGCGGGGCAATCACACACAGCTGGGGAGCTCAGACGGGAGCCAGTATAATCTTTTTGACCGTGCTCTTTTTGTAATTGTTTGGACATGGAGATATACCTTTTATTTTAAGTTAAAACAAGAAAGCCTATATTCGTTTGTATGCCGGATCAACCAAATAAATCTGATTCAACTCGATGATCTCGGTTCGTGTTTTTTTGGGAACAAAGAGAGGCATGTCACGAATACCGGCATCCCGACAGTGGCCTTTTAATTTGAAAAGGAAAGGACTAAAACGCCACAACAAATGTAAATGTCTTTAAATACACTAACTTGTCAGTTTCCCTGTAATTGGTCAAGTGCCTTTTCCGTCCCCAGCTGACTAAGATCCCAGATTCAAAGACATAGCTGCAATATTATTGAAAAGAAGATACCTTGTATTTTATGAGAAAAAATGTATTGTTTTGTACTCAGACATGTAAGGTTCAGACAACTCACTCATGTGGGAGTCTGTGTTCCATCCACAGATGGCTGAAGGATTCACCTTCCCTTCTATATCTATGTTTAAAATAAAAAAATTAATCTGTGAATTATTTTAATACTTCATTGTTGTATGCAAGATTTATGTTTATAAATGGCAGTGGCTCAGTTAACCTTGCACATGTTTAAAACAAAAACATTAATATATGAATGTGTATTAAATGAATAGCTCTGGGGGCCCTTGGCCTGAAAAATGTTGAAGACCCCTGGAGTGAAAATCCAATTGGTGCGTTTATGAGATGATGATTTTCAGATCACCTAACTTTAAAGTTGAACTTCTATTAAATCCATCTGCTGATTGTCCAACTAGTTGTATTTACCATCTCTTCACATACAGACACTTGGTCAGGACCCCTTGCCGTCACTTTCAAATGCACTAGGAAGCATTGGCAAATAAAAAAAAAAAGTAATTTTGAATACAAAATCACAAAGTGATGTTCGTTTGACCCATCCTTCCACCCATGTCACCCCACCAAAGTCAACTTTATCTACGTGACCAGACTTTATGGAGTATTTGCTCTTAACATCTAATATTCCAGCAGATGGGTATACATTACCTTCACTTGAACATCTGGTGTTTCTTATAAGGATGCCTGGTACATTGGTTTAATACGGCGAAGGCTGTGTCCAAACTCTGGTATTTGCCTTCTTTGAAATGAGATGGCTGGTTTTCTATTAGCAATATATAGCCTATATTTATCAAAGTAATTTGTTAACAGTGTGAACATTTTTCATAATAAAATGACTTAAAAAAAACTTAGTGAACCATACTTTATGCTTCCTCTGCTTCCACTTGTTTTTTGTCAGAAGTCCATACTGTATATACATAAAGAAGACCACATACTCGGAAGGCATGTTTCTGACCAAACCATCTGATAAAGCAAATTATTTTAATGATTTCTTCATAAATGAGGTCTATGCACTAAGGCAGAATATGGACAATATTGATTCTGATTATCTAAAGCTCGTAAAAAATAATGTGATGTTGGACAAGAGTTGTACTTTTCAGTTTAAGAGTGTGGATGAGCGGGAAGTAAGGAATTTGTTGAAGTCCCTGCCTGAACAGAGCTCAGTGGGTATTGACATGCTGGACAGTAAAGTACTTGGTCTGGCAGCTGACTATGCTTACGGTCCGATATGTCATATATTAAATGCATGCTTAATTAAAGGGGTTTATCCCACTATCGGGAAAGAGGGTAAACTGATTCCCTTACCAAAAGATGGCAGACTAGCAGTCACTGGGAAGAACAGTAGACCTATCACTATTTTCCCAGTTCTCAAAAACTGATGGAGAGAATAGTCTACTCACAAATACAGGAATACTTTGACTGTAACGGCTTGAACACAGGTTTTCAACATGCTTACAGACATAACCATTCAACTTATTCTGCCCTTACAACAATGACAGATGACTGGCTCAAAGGAAATGGATAACTCAAAGATGACTGGTGCAGTATTACTTGATTTTAGTGCGGCAATCGATGTCATAGATCACGATCTGCTCATCGGTAAATTAGAATGCTATGGATTTAGTCCAACCGCCATCCTATTTATTAAGAGTTATCTCACAAGTATGACACAACAGGTTTATTACACTGGCAGCTGGTCTCACTCTAAGGTCTTGGACTGCTGGGTCCCACAAGGGAGCTGCCTGGGACCACTCTTATAAGCCATTTTCACAAACGATATACCATCAGTTTTGTGTAAAGCAACTGTACAAATGTATGCTGATGATTCCACATTGTATTATGCTGCAAAAACTGTCAGTGAACTGGACAATGTTTTATCAGCTGAGTTAAATAAGGTAAGCATAGTCAGCTGCCAGACCAAGTACTTTACTGTCCAGCATGTCAATACCCACTGAGCTCTGTTCAGGCAGGGACTTCAACAAATTCCTTACTTCCCGCTCATCCACACTCTTAAACTGAAAAGTTGTTCATATCCCAGGCACAGGGTTCCATACTGAAAGGACAGATAGACCCAAAACACAAACACACATTCAGTATTTACAGAGTCAAACTCTTGTCCATGTCTCTGTCCGCCAAACCTAGAAGTGTAACATATCTGCAATGCACAGACCCGCTTGTAATTAAACACCTCAATGAGCAGATTACGAGTTTCCCCATTTGGAAATTTCATTACCATTTCCATAATTGGATTCCAAATTTAATTAGTGCTCCTGGGCTAAACAGCATGTGATCCGAGGGTAAATGCAAATGCTTTCAGAGGTCTTGAACACTGCTTTAACCCTGCCTACTCTTCTGACACCTTGGCAAGGAAGCACTTGACCAGTATAGAAAATTGCAGTACTGGTCTTTCTTGCCAAATCACACATTTCAAAGGCAAAAATATCAATGATGCTTGTTCTTTAAATAAAAATGTAATTTGAAAATGTATCACTACAAAATGGAAAGGCTCTACCTTACCAAATTGATGGCAAGCCATCAAGTAGTAATCATGATATTCCACTCAGTACTTCATACATCTCCCTCATGTTGCTAGAAGATACATCTGAAGTATATAGGATTCATCCTTTGGATTCTATGGATAATCTCACCAAATATTACATAGTACATTCTAGACTAAGTGGTGGGCCCCCTGTTTGACAGATCGCGTCACAATCCCAAGAGCAAGTACTGTAGCTGAAAACAATTGACTAACTATATAACCTAATAACACTTTCTATACAAAGCATAGAAAAAAAAAGTAATTAGCTCCAATTGATCATTTTCAACATCTGACTGAGAAGGAAATTTAATGAATTCAGTTGACTTCCCCTGTCCAATAGGTTTATTTATTATTATTTTATTTATGTATATGTGTAGATACGTTGAACAAATAGTTAGACAGTTTTGGAAATATGCTTTGTTGCTTTCTTGCTGAGATGTTATAACCCTAACCAAAGGTAAATGAACAATATTTTACTGAATCACATAACTGAAACACACCAGAAACAAGGAACAAACAAAGTGGTGGGGAGGCCTCTGGGACAGTAAGCGGGGTGGAGGAAGAGCCTTTAAAGGCATGGCAACATGAGGACAGGTACACAAACACATATCTATACTGGATATAATAGCTATACCCTTCTTGAAGGCAAAACTTTAAGCTAAACCCAGCAGCACATTAGCTTTGCATAACACAAATATGGATTAGTGAAAACTTAATAACTTGAATCAAAGGGGAAGAAAAGTTGGCAACACCGCAAATAGGTTAGAAAAATACAAACTGTTCTGTCTGTGGTGTATGATTATTTATTGGTAGACAAAAAAAAATCTAGTTTTTTAACTGTAATATTGAGAAAACACTGATGGATTAACAATTTCGTACACGTTTTTCCACCTTTGGGGCAACAATTAATGCGCGTACAGAACATTTGAGATGACTCTTCAATTATCTTGTTTGTTCTTTTATGATTATATGAATGGGTGTGCAAGTTTTCCAAAAAAGTAATTATTTAATTTCCAGCTTCTTGGCCAGTAATCAGATAACTTAATAGAATACATTATTCACAGTCCAAAGGTTTCATTTCGAGTAAAACGCACCTCCCTGTTGCATTATGTAACCATTCTTTTCATTCCTATAGGAGCCAAAAGTTATTAAGGAGCCACCTCCTTTTGAAAAGTGAGCATCCCAGTTGATGCCTTGGAATGATTATGATCATAAATTAAATAAAAGGCCCTTGAGGACAGAAAAAACTCCCCTCCAAAGTTAGCCCAGAACTCTGAAGAGTGTGCCTCTATAAATTAAACCACAATTTGTGAGTCTCAAGTGATTGCTAAGACCCTGCAATCACCTGAGATACATTACACCCAGGGAATTTGTTTCATGGAATGAAAAAAAAAAAAAAAAGTAGTACTAGAAAAAATAATACATTTTCATTTCTTGGCATATGAGTGAGACTTTCAGGAGACTCTGGAGCCTTGAGACCTGCAGGCCCAGACCTGACCTTCACAGGAACCAAGCCTAAGGCAACAGATGATGTTTATTTGAAACATGGGACAGGTTGGGGTTATACATCAGAAGCACATTCCAACATGAAAACGTAACCTGTCCACCAAACAGCTAATCTGCCTATGTCAGGTGGGTAGACATCTTGAGTGCACTCAAGTGATGACATGTGCTTTCATTGCTCTTCTGAAGGAGGCATCGCAGAGGTACACAAGAAGTTTGTTAGAATTGAGGGCGGTCTTTAACACCCTCTTTGAATGTCATCAACTGATTTGATGGGACTTATCAGTGGTTATTACATGACTCTGTCAAATACTCTGTTCTACATTGGACATTCGGTATGCTCTTTTTCAATAACAGACTGTTGCTAAGGATAGCAGACCACTGCTAAGGACGCTCTGATCAAGGGACTATGTTCAGTTATATCAACCAAAAGAGAGCAGTCTAGTCAATTTACCATTAGCTGTGGCCAAAAATAAAGTGTCTCCCTCCATCGCCTACATTTTGCTTTTTGCTTAAGCCCCTCTTCAATCTGCAGCATCACAGCCTTTCTCAGCTCAGTCAAATGAATCGAGGGAGAAAAAAACTCTAGATTGGACGAATGTTCAGAATGGGTAGCTGATTAGCTTAAAATATTATAAGCTTAGATAAAGACATCTCTTTCCAAATGTAAGGGAAAAAGCATGTATGGGCCCAATGACAACCCAGATAAGTTGTAGTAGCACCGTTTGGCCATTACCAAACTTTGCTACACCGTCAGGCACACTTTCTGGGGGCTTGGAATGGATGGGTCAATTCACTACTTTTACCCACGAAGCAGCTGTCAATATGATGACATGAGTCACGTTGGTAAATTAAGTTAAGCAACACAAGTTTTTATTTTAAACTAAACTAAAATCTTACATTTAAGTCAGTAGTAATGTTGCCTTAACCTAAACATGTGTTTACCATGCATTTAAAATGTTCACGTTACATATTTTTCTCTAGTTACGAAACGTGCAAGTAGGTGCAGTTTGCCCATTTGGCTCTGTCTGAAGTATCAACACAGTAGTAATAGCAACTGATAATGGCCATTTATTGGTCCCATAGAAGTAACAATGCATAGCTTGTTTTCTGTTCTATTAGAAATCTAATAGAAATTGCCATCATTTTGGTCTTAAGATGACTATAATTACAACTTGTAAGCCTGAGGCTCCATTGGACCAGCAATAACTACCCCACAACACAGTGACACCAAAAACACATTCAACACAGCATGGGAGCTATCTCTAAAGCCTGTAAAGTTTTCACAGAATTGTTCACACTTTAATTGCTCTCTCAAATGCTGCTAACCTGCACAGGGTTGGATATAGAGATTTCTATTTGTTTTCTTTTTTTCTTTAAGCCTGGAGAAATATTGTATATCTCTTCACCAGCACGTCTCTAGCACAGAGCAGAGGTGTCAGACAGCTTGGTTGCCTCTGGCTAAGTTTGAATTACTTTCAAGTGACTTTGTTCCATCCCTGATATCACCTTAGCCTAAACTTGTCTTGAAATCTACACAGAGAGGGAGGGAATAGAAGCAGATATTGATTACCGGGCTTTTCATGAAAGGCTCCGAGGTGAAGAGTAAATATGTGTGGAGAGACCGAACAGAACATCATTGTAAGGTGATAAAAAAAAGTCTATTCATGGACTTCTTCCATTATATCTAATGAATCAAGCAACACTGTTGGTAGGTGGTAAAAGGGAAACAAAGCTACTTAAGGTTTTATGGTATCAATTAATTAGGTTTCTGTAGCTATCCAGAGACAGCAAATCAGTGTTTAACGGGCATCGAGGGATTAGGAATCTTAAGTCCATTTAAACAGAATCATACCTTTGACTAACTGATTTAAACTTGTATTTTTCATTGACCCTTAAATATAAATGATGAAGGAAATGTTATGTAACTGAGGGGAAGGCAAGAACATCCAGGCTCTTGATGAACCTAGTGATATAAATGGGACAAGTCTTTCTGTTCTCCATTCCCTACGGCGTGTCTCTTCAGCCTCCAGATAACCTCTGAGCTCAGGGTGTCAGTTCAACCAGATAACCTTTCGTTGTTTATGTCACAAGTTCCTGATCGATCGCAAATATATATATCTGCCTTTGCTTCGAAGCAAAATGGGAAATCTTCAAATATTCCGCTGGTGTTCTTCTATGGCACGTTATTTCCTAATGTCTATGATGTGTTTAACTATAACTCAGCATATGAATAAGTCTATTGGTAAAATAAAAACGTATTATGTTAGAGTACAAATAACATAAAAGTTGTGTATCAAGTTCAGAAATGGGTTTCTGCTGATGGATGAAACCTTGAAATGTAGGATAATTCAAATTATTAATTTGGTTGGGCCAAAGTAGTAGTATTGGGCTTGTTGAATATAATGCTTTCAGTTGTATGACAGTATTTTTTCAGGTAAGCAATGTCTAATTAATTATTCTTGAGAATTTTATAGAAGCCAAGAACTTGATTGAAATTGATTGTATTTTTCTGACTGTAAAAAAAGAAGCGTAAAACAATTAATACAGAACCAGAACAAATGTCTTTCTTATCCAAGCATTCTTATTGTTCCTTCTTCCTGGGGTCTACATTATCTATAATGCAACTGGATCACCAAGAGGTTGGTCAGAGATGAGGTGTGTTATGCTTCTAGCGGATAATGTACCTCAAGGTCAGATGATGAGCTGGATACAGAGGTTTGGTATTCTCCAGTTCAATGATTTTTGTGGTTTCAAACTTAGTATTCTTCATTTTGTGACATAAAGCAACATAAAAATATGTTAGGGTTGTTTGAAAAATGTGAGTGTTTGTTGTTTAAAGCATTTTAAACCACAACTTTCATTGTGATGTGGAGAACTCAGATTTTACGTTTAGGTCAATATACAGACCAGGGCAGCCGTTACATACTCAGCCACAAGGGGTCACCTGTCAGCAATATGTAAATGTACGTGTTTGAAGCATTTTTCAAATAACATTTTGAGAAAAAACAAATTAATTGATTTCCTGATCAAAATAATCTCAGTTTTTTCTTCTTGGTTTTTAGGATATAATGCCAGAATGTCATCATGGGGGCAACAAATAAACCAGAATAATAGAATTAGGGTTAGGGTTAGGGTCTGGAACTAACTGGGCCTGTTCTTTTTTCAAACTTTACTCTCAAAGTTTGCAAAGATTCTCAGTAACACACTGCTGCTGAAAATAAGTATGGTAGTGAAAAATCATGCCTTTTTACTACCCAGCATTTTCACATGCTGGACCACTGACTTGTAAAGTGAGATAAAGAAAATATCTTTACACATCAAGAACTAGTGCGCTTTTTTTTTTCTATCTCCTACCCCTGCTTTAAATCTGATATTGTGATAGCCCCTTCAGTGAATTACAGCCATCATAACCCACACTTTACCTTCAGTATTATGTAACTGTAACCTCATCTTTATCGTCAAGTTGTCAGGATCCCTGGGTTTCAAAGACAAAGCTGTCATTAATACTTTGTTAAACAAATGTGTATTATACCAGAACTTTCCTTAACAAGTGTGTAAACCCTGACTCAACACTTATTATTAAATTCACCCAGTAGCCCTGGAATCAATTTAAATCCATAATCACACTATCCATTGCTGCTCCCACTTTGAAAAATAATTAATATGCAACAACAAAGCAAGGATAATTACATTTTCTTTCCATTTTCATATTGCAGCAAGTGCCATCCAGCGATGAAAGGAGAGCTCCTGCTGTCCGCATATGCTGACTGATGTGTTTCAGAGGAATAAAGTATAGTCGCTGGCTGATTGACTTTTCAGTTATGCAGTTTGTCCTCTGTGATGCAAAATTTAAGGTAAAATATACAGAAATACAATAAATCAAGCTTTAAATAAGTCCCTTTTGCATTAAGAAACAATGAAAAGTTCAACACATCAAGGGAAATGCAGTGAACCTGTACTACTCAAGGAATTCCAACACAAGTTATAATCCATCCATCCATCCATCTTCTCCCGCTTATCCTTCAGAGTCACGGAGGTAACAGCTCCAGCAGAGAGCCCCAAACTTCTCTTTCCCTGGCCACATCAGCCAGCTCTGACTGGGGGATTCCAAGGCGCTCCCAGGCCAGCGAAGAGATATAATCTCTCCACCTGGCGCCCAGGTGGCATCCTCACTAGGTGCCCGAACCACCTCAACTGGCTCCTTTCAATGTGAAGAAGCAGCGGTTCTACTCCGAGTCCCTCCCAGATGACTGAACTTCTCACCTTATCCCTAAGGGAGATGCCAGCCACCCTGCGGAGAAATCCCATTTCGGCCGCTTGTATCCGTGATCTCGTTCTTTCGGTCATGACCCATCCTTCATGACCATAGGTGAGGGTAGGAACGAAGATGGCCCGGTAGACAGAGAGCTTTGCCTTCTGGCTCAGCTCTCTTTTCGTCACAACGGTGCGGTAAAGCGACTGCAGTACTGCTCCCGCTGCTCCGATTCTCCGGCCCATCTCACTCTCCATTGTTCCCTCACTCGAGAACAAGACCCCGAGATACTTGAACTCCTTCACTTGGGGTAAGGCTTCATTCCCTACCTGGAGTGGACAGTCCATCGGTTTCCTGCTGAGAACCATGGCCTCCGATTTGGAGGTGCTGATCCTCATCCAGCCGCTTCACACTCGGCCGCGAACCGATCCAGTGAGTGCTGAAGGTCACAGACCGATGAAGCCTTTAGGCCACATCATCTGCAAAAAGCAGAGGTGCGATTCTTAGCCCACCGAACTGCAGACCCCCTCCCCCACGACTACGCCTCAAAATCCTGTCCATGAATATCACAAACAAGATTCGAGACAAAGCGCAGCCCTGGTATCTCCCACAGTATCTCGCCATGTGCCTTCTCCAAATCCACAAAACACATGTAGACCGGATGAGCGTACTCCCAGGCCCCCTCCAGGATCCTTGCGAGAGTGAAAAGCTGGTCCGTCGTTCCACCAAAAGGAGGAACCCCAAGACCGCTGTCATCTACTTGTTAAACTGGTTTTCCGAACTTTCCTACCAAGATGGTGTCAACCATGACCAACACTTTTATAACACCCAGACCCCTGTCACATTTTCCATAGGCACTCTACCATCCACCCCTTGATAATTTATGCACACAAAGCAAGGTATTCATATTCGTGATTCCATGATATTGGAGTTGCATCCAGCGTTGATAGGACTCCGCCTGTCCTGACATAGCTATGATTCAGAGGATAAAATATCGCATGTGATTATTTTATAAATGCAGTTTTTCTATGATTCAAAATTCAAGTAAAATACAGAATCAAAATCAGCTAATATGTTTTTGGCTTCAAACATTGTAAATTTCAACACATCAAGTGAAATGGTGGTATACAGTTAACAAGTTATTCACAGTATCAATTGTATATGCCTTGTAATGTGTCCAGCAGAAAATTTGTTTGCACATCACATCATGTGATTCCAATAAAATAAAAAGGCAGTATTCACAGGTCCCGAAACACATTTCCATTAATTGAAAAGCAGTTTGCAGTTCCCAGGCTATTCTTACTTATCCTGGATGCAGCTCCCTATGCAAAACTTTGGTGCTTTATGATTGTCATGGCCAAATCCTCATGACTAGGAGAGCAAGTCCCGTAACAAAATTGCCTCTCTCGCTTCTTTGTAACGGGGGTAGCGCGCGTACCGTCCCACCATCTCGGCACAATGTTGCAAAACAAACCCGAATACTATGAACCTCAGAAGCAAGAGTGAAGTCCATGAGTTTCTGTGAAAGACCATGCTGATTTAGTGCTTTCAAGGTTCACTCCCGCACCGATAGTGTGTCTGAACACAGAGAACCTTGGTCGATCATTGCAATAGCAGGCCGCTTGTTAAGGTCACCACCTGGGACCTCCCCCCCTAGTACCGATCATGATACAAAAGATTCGAGCAAAGCAGGCCGGTATTCCACAATTGCATGTCCTTCCAAATACAGGAGAGAAACTCCCTCTGGAGAGAACTTTGGGGTTTTAGCCTTTGCAGACCATTTACATGCAATAAAACCTATATAAAAAAAACTACAGGAAAGGGTAAACCCCAAACAGGACAATAAGGCCCTTTTTATTTCAATCTATTTATATGAATCAAGCTAAAATCTAGCGTGTTACATTATATTCATCATTTATATAAAAAATATAATATAAAAAAATAATGTTATTTACGCTGATTGAAGCAAAAATGAATAGGTTCATTATCAGCGTGGTGTATGCTTTTATACCACAACAAAAGAGGTTCAACGGTGGTTCACTGACAGTAATTACCACTGCTGTCATAGTCAGAATCTCTGCTGACATTGTGCCTGTATTGTCTGAATTGTCACAAAAAAACCTTTTGATTGCAAGTTAATTCGATTTATTTAGTCTTTAATAGCCTTTTGAGATGCCAAAAAGATGCTATTAACAGGCATCTCGAAGTGGAGACACGTGATTCAAAAGGCAATCAGCAGCTTTGCTGGTGTAAACGCTGCGGTTAATTCCCCACTTCTCTGCATTTATATAGTGCTGCTGCAAAACACTGCTGTGTTTACCCTGCATACATACATATTCAATGAGGTGTGCTGAGCCACTTCAGAAAACCTCAAGTACACCTCGTAAGAAATAAAAAAGATTTAAATAATAGAATCACCGTTGTGAACCATCTTATATCTAAACATTTGCACTTGACGACTATAATGCGAGCGTGGAGAGGTGCGGCGAATGCTTTTGCATTAGTGTGAATTATGAGCTTATCGGTATTTTGGTGGGACCATAAGATGAGCTAAAGACCTTTGCTTCTCCCCTGGTGACTCATGCGCGCCCCGCTAATGGTGGTTAATTTGCTAGTGAGGCCTAATTGGGTTCGGGAAGCATCCACTCAACGGGAAATGGGAACACCAGCAGAGATAGTATCTGTGTGTGTGGTTGTGTTTAGTGTTATATTTTTTGGGTTTGTTCAACTATATGAGTCTTTTGGAGGGTTACATCATTACCTAAATTCTTTTTTTTGTCTTTTTGCATGTGGTTGTGTTTGTGTGTGTGTGTGTGTGTGTGTGTGTGTGTGTGTGTGTGTGTGTGTGTGTGTGTGTGTGTGTGTGTGTGTGTGTGTGTGTGTGTGTGTGTGTGTGTGTGTGTGTGTGTGTGTGTGTGTGTGTGTGTGTGTGTGTGTGTGTGTGTGTGTGTGTGTGTGTGTGTGTGTGTGTGTGTGTGTGTGTGTGTGTGTGTGTGTGTGTGTGTGTGTGTGTGTGTGTGTGTGTGTGTGTGTGTGTGTGTGTGTGTGTGTGTGTGTGCGTGCGTGCGTGCGTGCGTGCGTGCGTGGGCGATGTACAAGATGTTTTCATATATTATATCATACCCGTAGTTTGAGGGACATTAGTGTTTAACAGTAGGAATCTTTAGGAGGGTTTACCATTACCGTCATTTTCTCCCAAATGTATGTTAGTGTACATTTCTTCTGTGTGTATTAAAGGTCTCCTATTATGCTATATTTGAACAATATATTGTAGGGAAATATCTATACAAAACTTGTCTGTGAAGTGTTTAGCTCAAAATACCAAACAGATCACCCATTGTAGCATGCCTCATTCCCCTCTATTTCAGCCCTGTTCCTGAAGTGCTGATTCTGTGACTGTAGCTTTAAATTTGAGCTGAGCTGAAGCTGGCCACGCCCCTTTGCAGCGTCATGCAGCTCTCTCTCCTCTGTGAATGTGTTCCACCGGGAGAAGATACTCAGCTAAATGCTGCCGTGATTAAACCCCATATTATGTTCCAAACAACATCAAGCATTATTTCTGAAACACTTCTCAGTGTTTACCACTAGAACAGAGACATTATATGTATTATATAACAACTCTAAGTCCCTCCTGCAGACATCCTGCTGAACACACAGACACACAGAGGTGGTGCGGAAGGGATTCAGCTCGCGACTGTATATGGGGGACGATAGGTTGGGACGTGTCACGTGGGCGGGACGTTGCCAGGAGTTCAGTGTAAAGCCAGCCCACATTTCGGTTATGACTTCAACCAAGCCAATCCGGATCAGCTCGTTTGTATCCCCGTTTTTAGAGATGTGGTTAAGGAGGAAAAGAGAGAGGGTTGTATTTTCTGACACTTTGTGAGTCTCCTTACACACCGGGGACACATATTTATGTATAAAAGACAGCAAAAAGGGCATTTTGCATAACAGGAGACCTTTAAAGCACAAGACTCTCGGTTTCAAAATTACCTTTCATGCATATTTGTTTTTCTGTGTGTGTGTGTGTGTGTGTGTGTGTGTGTGTGTGTGTGTGTGTGTGTGTGTGTGTGTGTGTGTGTGTGTATGTGTGTGTGTGTGTGTGTGTGTGTGTGTGTGTGTGTGTGTGTGTGTGTTTGTGTGTGTGTGTACATTGTTAAACAAAACAGATCATATATTTAAGTATGAATTTATTTATTGTGTATTCAACAGTTTGAGTTTTTGGGAGAGTTTCACCATTGCCTTCGTTTTATTATTTATTTGTCTTTTCCTTGTTTTTTCTTGTGTGTATTTTAGTGGGATTTTTTTTCTGTGTGTATTCACTCGTAGTATTAGTGTTAGGGAGGGTTTAACCATTACCTCGATTTTTCTTTTGTCTTTGTGTGTGCATGTTAATGTGTCTCTGAGAAGTTGTCTTTATGCAAATGAGAGACTGTGGGAGGCAAAGACAGGCTTCAAAGCACGCTTTGAAACACCAATGTGCTATCGAAGCATATGCACACCCAGCGAGCTGGTAAAGGATGAAAAATCTTCTTATTGACCAATAAATTCAGTCCAAGCACATGAAAGTGTTATGGAGGATGGCCATCTTTTTTGCTTATCCCCAGTGCGGTAATGTGCAGCTGGAGAATGCTTAATTGCCTGCACAAAATGACAAATTCCCGGGCAGGTTTACGTTCCCAGCATGAAATACTGTCCTATTCTGCACGCCACATGAGGATTCATTGTGCAGTTATCCATTTTGAGCATTATGTTATTCATTGTTGATTGTTTAGCAAAACCACTTATTTCTTTCTACTGTTTCTGATATTGACAAATCCAACTGGTAACTCTTGCTCTGTGTGAGTAAGCTATTTTTCATTCTTTGAAAGAGATCCCTTTATGCTTTCCGGGGTTTCCCCTTTCCTGTAGTGTACAGCTCCGGAAAAAATTACAGACCCCTCCAAATTTTTCTTAACTCTTTTTCAGGCAGCCATTCCCGTGTCTGTTGAACTCCAACACAGATAAATGTTGTCAGTAGTTTATGAAATACAATAAAAAATATATATATAATTTAACTCAAACACATATAAATAATAAAACCAGAGAAACTGATTCTGCTGCAGTGGTCTCTTATTTTTTTCCAGATATGTAGGTTTTTTGCATTTAAATGGTCTGCAAGGGTTAAAATCCCAAATTTCCCTCCAGTTGGGTTGAACATTTCCGACAGATCTCTGAGCGGTTGACCAACCACAACAGAGCTGGCCAGCATACCAATCAGGGCAGACTGGGCTCTGGTTTCAGACAGAGGGTGAAAAGAGATGCTGCAGCACAGACAGTATGAGAAGAATAAAGGGCTTTTTGAACATTAAAGCATGGAGACATGTCCCAGTGAAGGCAAAAAGTTAATGAACCTGAAAATGAATGTTTTTTAAATGTTCTGTCTGTCTTTACCACATTTATCCCTTAATAAAACTCTATGTTTCAACAAACAGCGGATTGTGTGCTGCTTTTGTCCCCTAAGTTTGAAATCTCACTGAGAATAACCTTTCCACCTCTTTTACTAAATCTTGACTCAAAATAGAAAATTTGTCTCCAACTGTGTTGACATGGAGGGGTGTGCATTTCATTGTCTCATCTCTGAGTAGCAGAAATACTTGATGTCTGCTATACTGAGTTCCCCTTGTCCTGCTCAATTACACAATAGGAGAGGCTTGAGGTACCTTTCTCACTAAGAGCGCTCTACTGTAACCTCCATTTGTGAAAAATGAACTGTGTTCAAAGTATTGATGTTACTTGCCGCTGCTTGACTGACATTTATGACATCAGTTGTTTTTTGGAAAGTTTGTATTTTCAGGACTTTTTTATGTTTGAGAATGCATCGATGACCGTTTAGACAAGAAAAAACATTCTTAGACAGTGCTCTAAAGATAGCCTTCAGGATTGTTGAATTGTTGGTATTACATAAAAGAAGAAGAAGATAAAATAAGTTGAACCTTTATGTATCCCCCTAGGGGAAATTCAGTCTGGCTTATATATTTTTAATAAACACACACAGTTAGTATACAGGAAGATACACACATGCATATGCATCTTGAGAGTATCAGAGTGAAGACCCTGCCAGTTTCGCCGGCCTCAGGGAGCTGTTAGGAGTTTGGTGCCTAGCTCAAGGGCACCTCGGCAGTGCCCAGGAGGTGAACGCCACATTCCATATTTTTAAGATTAATTTTTGGTCCGATTGGGACTCGATCCCTTCGGTTCCAAGGTCAATTCCATACACACTGAGCCACTGTTGCCCCCAGTCCCTGCAAAGCATTTGACCCATTCCAGTGTTAGGAGCAGTGGGCTGCCATTATGTACTGCTCCCATGGATTAGTGTAGGGAACGGTGCCTTGCTCAGGGCCACCTTGGTAGCACTTGGTCTTTCCGGGACTTGAACCGGTGACCTTCGGTTTTCCCAAGTCAAGTCCCTATGGACCACCACCCTAGAGAGTTATAAAGGTGCAGATGCCAATACATGATTGGCCAGAATCGTATAGATAGTTTTTGTCTCAATATCCACCAATTTGCTCGTATGAATAAACCAATGGTTTGTTCAGTTCAAACCAAAAGTGAATTTAATTAAAAAGATGCAAATAGATACAAAATTCATTGCATAGCCATAACCACTCAGATATACATTGAGTTAACAAACATTTAAAAAATGGTTTGCTTGTTGTTTCGCGAACATACCTGATATAGCATGATTTCAGTCACACTAAAAATCCGCGTTATGATGTAGTTACAATGGCATCCTTTTTATCAGTTAATTGCAATTAAATCACAGCAAAATAAATTGTTTTTGGTTCACCATTGTAGTATCTGAGGACACTAGATGAAGAATGGTGGTAACATTCAAGTTGTTACAGCTAATTCTAATGGGAACTTAAATGTGTTCATCAACATTTATTGCAACCATTCATTAAAAATAAAAAGGCGTTTGAGGGGAAACGCATTTCAATTAATTAATATGAGTTTGCATTGCAGGTTTTGAGTTTTTTTGTTGTGCCGCTAAACATTCATGAACATACTCCACATGCATCATTTCATTTGCTGCAAAACTGTGTTATTACTGCCACTGACATGGGAATATTTATTATTGTAACACTAGCGATTACTTGTATGTTATGAACAGTGTTTAATCTTTATTTAGCTCATGTGGCTGTCTCTCTCCATTATGATCTGTGTTAGTTGAATGACACACTGTTTGATATTGCTGCATCTTAAACCCATCAAACCCCCCTGCTGTAACATCCCCTGGACTGCTGTCAGAAAAGGTTTGTAACCTGGGAGAAAGACGTGTTTGCAAGAGTTAAATTTAAAACCAGGCTAATAGTGATGGAAACTAGGAACAATGGCCAATGCAATTGGAAAATATCACCCTTTTTCAAATGTATTGAGCTGTTTGAAATTAAGTATGGATACATTTGATGTGCCAATACTAGGAACAAACATAGATCTTGACAGGTAAATTGAGTTACTGCTGTCTTTGATGGAAACACAATTAAAACCGTCTGATTTTGTCTACATCTTTTTGGAAAAAGTCCCATTGCACCGCTATAGTAGTGTGCGTAAGAAAGTGTGGATGATCTTTATACAGGTCTAAAGGCCAAGGAAATATTGTACCTGTATGTTTGTCTTTGTCTTTCTCTCTGTGTTATGCAGTAGTGTGTTATTCTAAGAACAATACCATAAAATCCTGCATTTATAAGTAAGATAAATCCATGGCAGATCATAAAAGTGTTCATGCATTCTTCATATACCCAGGTACAGTATGTGCGATTGTGAGCCAGTGTGCATCTATGGGCATTTCACGGTGTGTATCAGGCTAAGTGAGGCTCAGGTGTGGGTATGTAGGTGTAATCAGGCATCCTTCCCTTCAGCTGACAGCTCTTTTACTCTCCCTTGTCTAAAGTCAGTTTCCGTAGAAGCATCCAATATATTACTGTTGCCTGGACATCGGGTCGTCTTCTGAGAGTTTCTGGCCTTTTTAAAATAACCAGTAAAACTTTTAGCTTGAAAAATAAATCCCTGAAATGACATCTAAGGACTGAACTGTAATTGTATGAATTTGATAAATCCTCTATTTATTCCAGAATTGAAGTACTTTTTTATGATAATATGGTATGGTCCTTGGATCAGCCATGCTGTTATGAGAACTGTTGTATTGATGTAGATGCCTTCTTACCAAGGGGCAATATCTGGTTAAAAAAATTAAAGCCAATGTGGAAGTATCTTTATCCTGCGTTCTTGTTAATAGCAAGTCCGGGGCTAAGAGGTTGCACAAAGAAGTCCATTAAAATAGAAGTCTACAAGAAAATTATACTACTGTTCACTTGATTCATAACCTCTGAAAATGTTTACCTGCTGAGTTAATGGTTTCAATCACTAGTTTTAAGTGTTTCATTAAGTGAAATGGAGTACATTACTTATAAATAATAAAGTAGGCTATGCTACGTAGATATGTTCTTGACAGGTGGCATCCAGTGTTTTTATGTGTTTTCTGTTTAATGAGTTAGTTTTGTCGTCACCTAAAAATGTGTTTTCGAGCAACAGTTGTACTTAGCTCCCCCCTTTCTTTGTCTGGTTATTACCTCTGAGTAAATAAACAAAACAAGATTCAGACGGTCAAAACCTTACCTTTCATGGCAGTTCAATTCATGCAATTTCACTAGATCCAAGTGGAAATAAATACTTTGCCAATCTTAAAGTAATGCGATTGAGTCCAACAATATGGACCAAACAGCATCATTGGTGGTGTTGCTGGCAGGTAAAGGCACTTATAAGATTCTGGGGGACAACACAAGACAACTATTTGCTCAAAACAATGCCTACTCCTGAAGAGTTTAGCATAGACGTTGCAATAGCATCAGTTGTATCAGAGGTGGAGATAATTTCTTTATTAAAAGAAGAGCAGAGAAAGGCACTGAAGGCTTATCTCGATGTAGGAGACGTTGAAAGTGCTTTTTACTTTTAAAGTTTAAATTGGTGGTCAATGGTCCTGCTGTCATTACCTTGGTTTTTGTATTATATGTTTCCTGTTTTATTTTGAAATGTATTTTCTCTTTGTCTGGTAGGGTTTAATTTCCTGTCTTTTAGTTTTCCAACCTGTGCCTGATTGTGTTCACCTGCTGCCCTTGTGTTTCACCTCCCCTATCCAGCTGTGTCTTGTGTCTGTGATAAGTCTTGTGTGTATTTAGGGCTGTCCTCCCTTTTGTTCTTTGTCAGATCGATGTCCATGTTTTTGCATGTTTTCTGCTTTGGTTTCCTCGTGACCTCTGGTATTCATACCCCGTGACACATGCCTGCTTTATCAAACAACAGCCAGTGGATAGCATAAAATACCTTCACAACTTTAGAGAGCCGAGTCCAACATTTGTCAAACACAATTACCAGTTTAATCTGGTTGACACAGAAGATGTTCTTGTTAACAACCGTTTACTCATTGTGAGAAATAATCATGCAATCATAATCAGTATTATTCTCCAGTCGAGCAAGCAAAACATTTCCAATGGTATAAAAACGCTTTGTCAGGATGTTGTTATAGTCTGAGTCTACATAAATACAATACAGCTCTAGCTGATAGCTCTGATTCCTGGAACAACAGTTTCACGTCTCAAATGTCTGAAAACTGGATCTGTATTTTTCCTCTTGTTCTTATTGAAATAAAAATATACACATACTTGTGTACCAGCTGCATGAAAGTGGTTGTCATTAATAAATGCAAGCTTGCTTGCAACTGATCCTTTGTGTTATATTTGTTAAAACTGAATTTGGGCTCTTTCATACTTAGAAAGGAAATCATCACTTAAGTCTGCATGAAAAGTCCAGCTCAACATTAATGCATTATTGAATATAAAAATATGTGAATACACATTTTAGAAATCAGTTAGTGTTTTGTTTTACATGTCAAAGAGAAACTGAAAGTTAGACCAATGAATTAACCCTTATAGTTAAAGGAGTGAAATAATAATTCTATTATTATAATATTATAATAATAGAATTATTATTATAATATTATAATAATAATTCTATTATTATAATATTATAATAATAGAATTATTATTATATTATTATAATAATAATTCTATTAGACTTAAAAACAAAAATATATGTTTATACAATGCAGCACATAGATGTGTTTAAAGGTCCCCTATCATGCTACTTTTCAGGTCCATATATGTATTTTGTTGCTCCACTATGACATGTTTTCATGCTTCAATGTTGAAAAAGCGCTTTATTTTCCTCACACTGCCTGTACATAAATGACCACTTTTCACTCCGTCTGAAAACGCTCTGAAGAGCCCATGCCCCCACCTTTGCAAAAGCGCACTCTGCTCTGATTGGTTAGCTGGCGACTCCGTTGTGATTGGTCAACCACTTAGAGATTTGTCAAATGTCCCGCCCCTGAAAAAAACTGAAAAAATGGCATCGCTTGTTGCACCGTACCAGTTTATTACAAATAAATAATGATAGATTATCAGTGATCATTTCAAAGTGACACAGAGACATCGGGTTAACCTTCAGCAGCGTGTGTATGACCTTCAGCAGCGTTTGTATGACCTTCAGCAGCGTTTGTATGACCTTGAACACAACTTTTGATCACAAACAGCAAAGACTGTTTAAAGCTATGGCTCTGTAAACTGAAGCAGTTTTATTGCTCTTCCTTGGCTGCTAGTTCAGTGAGTTTTGTTCATACAGTGATGAGACATACCAATGGAATCCGTGGAATCTCAGGCTTCCTGATATGTGGTTTGTGCAGATAGCATGAAGTAAAAACATCGCCGTAGCTCACTCGGTGCTATGTAGCGTTAGCTCGTTTTCGTTCAATGCTGATTTAGACGCTTGGTGTTGGAATTATGTTTTGTTTTGGTAAAAATGGTTAATATGGTCTGGTGAGTTTCTTCCCGTTAAGTGGGTATGCCACATTAATAGGTTGTTAAATGTTAACATGCCCTGAGACGCTGTTTCTTACAAGTTGCTGCGTCTGGGCTTAAGAGGTTAGTCTGCTGTGATGAAACACCATCTCCGTATTTCTGCACAGTTCAGGTTAAGTTAGTGTGCATACAGCCTGAAAGCTTAACGTTTATAGCGTTAGCTTGCTGCTTTGCCGAGGCAAGCATTGTGCTTTAAGCTTTGCTACGACACACTGACAGAGACTTCAGATTGGCCCATATCTTCCGCCTGTTTTTTTTCATTGGCTATTGCATACAGCCGACAAGTTCCATAGTTTTCAAACCTACCATAGTTCATAAACTCATATTGACCTATCTTATGTCAAAAACAACAGGGAAAAACTTTTAGTGGAAGGTCCACTTTAACAATGTGAATGTTGGAAAATAACAAGGTAAATATGTTAAATACTTTACTTGTGTATAAACGTGACATTACCATTGTCATACCATTCAAAATGCTAGTTAAAAAATCTAATTTGAGTGTAGTTTATACCTATAAAAATTAAGGCATTGGCCTATGTTATTAAATTATTCACTGCAATGCAAGCAACAAATTAAAGCGTATAAGCGCAGTAACATAGCCTCAAACCCTTTTTTGCCCTCATATCTAGCAACTTAATTAGCTTTAGTTGAACTATGAGGCAACATCCCATTTAAAAATGAATTGTGTATCAGCTCTTTCGAACACCTCATTGAAAGTATAAACCCTAATGATCATACCAAAATAAAATATACCAACTTATCAAAAGGTACTGTTTAGGCAATGATTCTCCACATACTGTATGTAGGTACTGTTTTAGTAAAAATGCAATTTAAAATGCAATAAACAATTTTCCAACTTATTTTCCATACTCAAATGGGTGCTCTTTGATCATATCAAAATGGAAAAAGGAGAAGCTGGTCAATATTCAATAGTATTACATTTAAATATCAATATGAATTTAATCCGAATAGTCCAAATGCAAAACTGAATCAGAAAAACTGAATTTCAATGCCAAATAATATTCGGTAATTGAGAGCAAATATTTATTATTTATAGCCCTGATACAATTATATTTTAAGCTACAATAAGTGTTACCAAGACCATTGTTCATGTAAAACTTGGTGGACAGAAGAGTCATGTCAGGAAGCATGGTGAAAACAAAGAAAAAATAAAGCAAAAAAGGACAGAAGATCAGAGTGGGAAAGAGGAAGTAGGGTCTGCTTTTGGGGACAGTAAAGAAAACATAGAGGAAGATGATCACGGTCAAAGACAGGCAGAGAATGATGGATGGGGGCTGTGGCAGGCCTCCAGTGAGAGCAACAGTCTGATGGAGCATGAAAAGGCAGAACAAAGAGAAAGTGTTTTGTGACCCTGTATCACTGGCTTCAACATTAGCCCTGTATCCTTGTGGACACTGGAAGGACAAACACTATTTGAAATTACATATTGCTTGTGGATAAAGCCTAATAGTGTATTTGATTTGAAAAGAGAAACACATTGCTTTGCCTGATATTTCATTTTAAGTACATTTTAGAGACAAGATTACCTATGATTACCGGCAGAATCCTCTTAAGTAATTGGATAACCAGACTGACTATAGGCATGAAACACTAAAACACAGCTCTGACAGCTGCAGGGTGATGATTTTCAAATAAACACTTCAAAGAGGACAATGAACAATCGTGAGTCAAACAGGAGGGTATATCTTTTACAGAAATATGTCAAGAAATGTTGAAGTGGGATTCGGAGATGCAGAGTATGCTTTTCCTCCTTTTGCTCTGCCGTTTTATCTGCTATACTCTCTTCCCCACACCTTTGAAAATGAACAATCTAGATTGTGAGAAAACATTAAAGCTCCAACCCTCAGGACAAACCCCTGCTGGGTGAACCTGTCAATCAAAAACTCTCCCGGTGCAACTCGCTGAAGGATGAATTTCTGTTTGCAGATGACATCAGCGATAGACTGATCGCCCATTTATCTTCAGGCTGTGCTAAAATTACCAACAAGGCAATTGTCAGTGTATTTGGGATATGGTTGCATTGATCTTTGCTAAGATGAGACACAGTGAAAGAGCCAAGGCTGAAAAAAAGAGGCGAGATAGGTCTTTTAAAAGGGATTTTTTTTTCAGGGACTGATGTGACTTATTCTGTAGAGGTGACTGTGTGACAAACTGTCCTCTGTAAGATTGTCAGAGTGGAAAGCTTGGAAGTGGAAGTGGAAGTATATTATTATTATCTGGGTTTGGTCTAAACCGGAAAACAGGGTTGCGTGTGCCAGAAAATAATACTTCTGTTAGTCAAAAACTGTGAAATTACTCCAAAAATATGAAAATTATATCACATAGACAGCTTTGTTTTTACGGAGCTCCGGATAAATAGGGGATGGATGTCTGGTGGGTCTGCCGGTGGACGAGTGGCAGGCAGCATTCTTACACTGAAAATGTGATTTCTGAATGAGTTTCTTTACTGTCCTTTTTTCTGTAGAAGAAGTATAGAAAAATATTATTTTCCATTTCGCTCTAATGGCCCAAAAATTTGGCCAGAAGGGACGTTAGCGCATCCACCTCATACTATATTTTTCTACAAAAATCCCTGATTATTATTCAAGTTGTAAACCATTAAAATAAATTAGTTTTGTTTTAAATAATGTATCACAAAACTATATGAAAGGGAACAATTGGCCAAATGCGATTCATCCTCGACCACGACTCTACTGTTGTTGGGCACAAAAAAAAAAAAAATACAACTTGGTTCCCTTCATTCCTCCCAAAGAGCCATTGAAAATAATTGGAATGGTAAATGGCATGTCTTTATATAGCATTACATCTAGTATTTACAACCCCTCAAAGTGCTTTACACTCAAAAGTTATCATTCTGCAATCACACCTCTTTCATAGAGAGCAATGAGCCACTTTCTAACATTAACACACATTTACACACCATTGGCCATGCATTTGGGAGCAACTCGTGGTTAAAGGACTTCATCAATTGGCCATGGAACACAACGGCCACAGAAAGTTGTGCCATACAGTAAGCTATACATTGAAGCTTACCATTCCACTCTATCAGTAGAATGAGTATCAATTTTAGGGAAAAGCCCAGATTTTCACATGATGTTATCTATGGAGCCTTCAAAGCAAGTGACCCTTTTGTGGATAATACCTCCAGACCTGGATTTGCGGTCAGTCAAGTAACCTGGCACTTAGTACTGACACCAAATTCTCTCACATTCCCTTCACAATATGCTGCAGGTTGCTATGAAACCCTACTGTTGCCATGACCACTTTCCCAGATGCTGCTGGTTTCTTGGTAGATTCCATCTTTACCAGCCTACTTTTCCATTCTGATCCATTTCTGCCTGCGTTTCCCCTCGGTGATGTGAAAGCTTCCAGACTTGGCAACTAGGTATATACATTTGTACTATATCAGTCAATTAGGGCAGGTCCTCCTCTTATGGCAGACAGGCAGCTCCTCACCTACAGGACCTTACATGGCAGTGATCTAGCCAGTCCCATCTGTCTGAGCTCCTTAACTCATATTTTCTGATTTGCCATTTGCCTCATCTCTTGGCCTTCTTATGCTTCTGATTTTTAACACTTTAAAAATCACACAGCACTTTAATATAAATAACTGTCTGTATACCGGTATATGTATTTAGTGTGGTCAATTAAATAAATTACTACCTTTATTTTCAGTTTATATCTCTAAAAAGCAAACATCATAAATCCTCTGTGGGGTTAGACTATGAGGTGAGTCGATGTAGAAAATAGGGCCAAGGTGGCTTTGATCCCCACACTGCTGTAGAAACAGCTGGGTGGTAATTGAAGGGAGACCCCTGGAGGTACTGGACCAGGCTGCTGCTGGGTTCAGGCCTCTGCAAAGTCCCAGGGTCCCAGGCCTGCTGTTCTCTTCTGTAAGCCACAGCACAGCAGTCGAGCGGGTCAAGAGATCCATGAGCAGTAAACTCCGGTATTTCCACTAAGCACTGGTGGACAGCTAAACCTGAGTAGTATTTTTAGAAGAAAAAAAATGAATGCAATAAAAAATGATGAGTGAATAAGAGATGACCTTTAAAGCTGTACTTATGTTCCGGTGAAATGGAAACTGATTGTTTCTCCTAAATAGTAATTTATATGAAATTGAAAACCTGTTGTTTTGCCAACATGCTTTGGTAAAAACAGAATACCAGCCTAGATTAAAACTGACTAATTAATTGATTTTCCTTCAATGGAGTGCAAACCTTGAAATGAAAAGAGCTATAATTTGAATTAAACTAAACTTCAATGTAATGTGTATACATTTTCTTCTCTGATCCTCAATATCTCTGTTTTGTTTTCAGCCAAATTAAACTGCATGTGATTGAATTATACCATACACTAGGGTGACCAGATTTGAGGTGGCGAAAAAGAGGACACTTGCGATTGTTGGGGGGTGGGGGGAAGCGCCAGTCAATTTAAGTACATGCTTAATGGTCCCAACAGTGAAAACCGGGCGTTTTCATGAATTTATAAAACCCCCCCGGACGCTCCGGACAGGACGTAAAAAGAGGACATGTCCGGTCAAAAGAGGACGTTTGGTCACCCTACCATACACTCTAAAATAAAAAACTATTTTTGGTTGATGTTCTTCAGTTTTTGATGCTTAGGAAAGATATGTTGTTGGGTTGTTGGCAGAGTTGTGGACTCGAGTCACATGACTTGGACTCGAGTCAGACTCGAGTCATGAATTTGATGACTTTAGACTTGACTTGACAAAATCTTAAAAGACTTGCACTTTAACATCAGTGACTCACATTTGGACTTGGACTTGCCCCTTTTGACTCGAAAAAACTTGCTACTTTCCCCAAACCCAAAGATTAAAAAGTATGTTGACATGGACTGCGCTATCTCTCTTTGCACCTGTGTGCATCTGTGTGTGTAACGTGTGTGGCACGACATCCAATCAAATTAGATCCACCTTGTTTTGATCTGACAGCATCCAACCAATCAAAGTACTGGACAACCAATGAGGCGGGAGAAACTATAAGGCGCCAAGTAGGCAACAATGATACCACCGGTAGTTTCGTTTGGATTTAAAAACTTTGAGGTGGTCAAAAAAAAAAGAACTGCAGTCTGTAAAACATGCGGGACGAAGATAAGAGACGGAGACGCGACTACTTCCAACTTCGTTCGACATTTGAAGTTGCACAAAGAACGGTAAGTTTTGAATGAAAGCCAACACTAGCTTATTGGCTAATTGCTAGCTAACTACATATCAATAGGAATGTAAACCTCACCTTGGCTTGCACACTAAACGGTATCTCCTGTGGGTTCATTAATGGATGAGTTCACTATTTTGCACTTTGAGCCCCCTTTCTGGGTCGTCTTGGATGAAATACAAATATTGATGATTGGTCCAGTCTCCAGCTTTTGGCTAATTTGGAATCAGCCCCTGCTTCAGAATGGTTGGCTACAGGCATTCATAACATTGTCCTTAAAACAACCCTACACATTCGTTTTCAAGGATGAGCAACTCACCAAGTGGTAAGTGGTGTTCGTAGTTGATTAAAAATATATATCGGCGAAATCTTTGGTTTCCATCCGTGTTATTTGCTATTGTGGAACTAGCTATGTTTTCAGATACTTCACTGAGTAGGCTATTAACTTCCGCTTGATATTTGGAATACAAAATGGCAAATTAAACACGACAGAAACTGTATTTCGCTAAGACACTCGTTTTGGAGCATCGCCACTAACCAGTGACCACTCGGTGAGTTGCACATCTTTGAAAACGAACGTTTAAGGTTGATTTAAGGACCGCTTTATGAATGCCCGTACATGAAGCATGGGGGACTAATCGTTAAATGTCGGTGTCAAACACACTATTTCATCCTAGACAAACCAGAAATGGGGCTCAAAGTGCAAAATAGTGAACTTATCCATACTCATATTGTAAAAGGATAATTTAGGATTTCTGGAAGCGAGATTGTACAGTGGGGCAAAAAAGTATTTAGTCAGCCACCAATTGTGCAAGTTCTCCCATTTAAAAAGATGAGAGAGGCCTGTAATTTTTATCATAGGTACACTCAACTATGAGAGACAGAATGAGAAAAACAAATCCAGAAAATCACATTGTAGGATTTTTAAAGAATTTATTTTCAAATTATTGTGGAAAATAAGTATTTGGTCAATAACAAAAGTTCATCTCAATACTTTGTTATATACCCTTTGTTGGCAATGACAGAGGTCAAACGTTTTCTGTAAGTCTTCACAAGGTTTTCACACACTGTTGCTGGTATTTTGGCCCATTCCTCCATGCAGATCTCCTCTAAAGCAGTGATGTTTTGGGGCTGTCGCTGGGCAACACGGACTTTCAACTCCCTCCAAAGATTTTCTATGGGGTTGAGATCTGGAGACTGGCTAGGCCACTCCAGGACCTTGAAATGCTTCTTACGAAGCCACTCCTTCGTTGCCCTGGCGGTGTGTTTGGGATCATTGTCATGCTGAAAGACCCAGCCACGCTTCATCTTCAGTGCCCTTGCTGATGGAAGGAGGTTTTCACTCAAAATCTCACGATACATGGCCCCATTCATTCTTTCCTTTACACGGATCAGTCGTCCTGGTCCCTTTGCAGAAAAACAGCCCCAAAGCATGATGTTTCCACCCCCATGCTTCACAGTAGGTATGGTGTTCTTTGGATGCAACTCTGCATTCTTTCTCCTCCAAACACGACGAGTTGAGTTTTTACCAAAAAGTTCTATTTTGGTTTCATCTGACCATATGACATTCTCCCAATCCTCTTCTGGATCATCCAAATGCCCTCTAGCAAACTTCAGACGGGCCTGGACATGTACTGGCTTAAGCAGGGGGACACGTCTGGAACTGCAGGATTTAGGTCCCTGGCGGCGTAGTGTGTTACTGATGGTAGACTCTGTTACTTTGGTCCCAGCTCTCTGCAGGTCATTCACTTGGTCCCCCCGTGCGGTTCTGGGATTTTTGCTCACCATTCTTGTGATCATTTTGACCCCACGGGGTGAGATCTTGCGTGGAGCCCCAGATCGAGGGAGATTAGCAGTGGTCTTGTATGTCTTCCATTTTCTAATAATTGCTCCCACAGTTGATTTCTTCACACCAAGCTGCTTACCTATTGCAGATTCAGTTTTCCCAGCCTGGTGCAGGTCTACAATTTTGTCTCTGGTCTCTTTTGACAGCTCTTTGGTCTTGGCCATAGTGGAGTTTGGAGTATGACTGTTTGAGGTTGTGGACAGGTGTCTTTTATACTGATAACGAGTTCAAAAAGGTGCCATTAATACAGGTAACGAGTGGAGGACAGAGGAGCCTCTTAAAGAAGAAGTTCCAGGTCTGTGAGAGCCAGAAATCTTGCTTGTTTGTAGGTGACCAAATACTTATTTTACCGAGGAATTTATAATTAATTCATTACAAATCCTACAATGTATTTTCCTGGATTGTTTCCCCCATTCTGTCTCTCCATAGTTGAAGTGTACCTATGATGAAAATTACAGGCATCTCTCATCTTTTTAAATGGGAGAACTTGCACAATTGGTGGCTAACTAAATACTTTTTGCCCCACTGTATGTACTTAGCAGCTAGTCAGTGGATCATACTCAGTAGACTGCTGCCAGCAGCAAAACTAAAGCAAGCCTAATCAAATCAAGGTCAGTTTAATGTACTTCATATTATAAATATGTGTACTATTTGAGCTTGCTGCCAGCCGATTTTTTTCCCGATAGGAAAACTAAGTATATCTCACTCTCTCCAGCACACCAGATTCCATCGACAAAAATGGCTATTTTACTTTGCAGCACAAAGGAGTTGGTAGTCTATTGCTGCCTCATTGAGGTCGTTTATTTAATTTAGGTCAATCACAACAAAGCTGAACTATCAACGAAGACATAGAATAGCACAATTAAACTTAATCATTGAGCCAGCAGTAGACCAGCAATTTCTGTGTGATGCAGGTAAAATGGCTGTTTTTGCCAATGGAATCAGGTGTGCTGGAGAGAGTGAATTAAGAAGCATACTTCAGTTTCCTGTTGGAAAGGGCTGCTTGATGGCAAGGTAAAGCAGGAAAAATATAAATTAATATAGTAAGTGTACACTGAAAATTGAAATGTATTTTATCAATGTAATGTTAAAACAAACACAATCTTACAGTATACAATACAATTCATAATAATACAAAAATAAATATTAACACAATGTTAGCATTGATATATGAGGAGATAGTTTCAAATGCAATTTATGTGTGGCTATAAGGGACTTTCTGACATCTGTTTTATATGCTTACCTGTTACAGATTTGAAGAATACCAGATGAGTAGAAGCATCATAGATGAACCACAACAGCCTTCAATCTCACAATTCTTGGACAGTCGTGTAGCGCATTACAGCATGAGTCATCCACAGCAGAAGGCTATCACCAACGCAATACTGTCCGACTTGATTATTGATTGCAACCTTCCCCTGTCTATTGTGGAACACAAGAGTTTTCGGCACTTTCGACAGTAAGTACAGCCCAGTGTGTCACAGAGGGTTGACATCAAAAACAGAGAGCCTCGCTGGGGAGAGACGTTCAAGACTGAAAACTCAACTGAGCAACACTGAGCATGTTTCAGTCACTGTGGATATTTGGTCTGACCGAAAGATGAGCGGATTCCTTGGTGTCACTGTCCACTGGATATAGAAAGAGACAGCTAAATACAAATCTCTTGGCCTGCAATCGCTTCAAAGGCTAACACACAGCTGAACAAATCTGTGACCAATTTGAGTCAATATGCGATGAATACAACATCAAAGATAAATTGGACTACATTATTAGTGACAATGCTGCTAACATGCTAAAGGCATTCACTGTGTGCTTCCCCAGTGAACAAGAGGATGATGATGGAGATAATCTTGATGACCCTGATCTCTGGTGTAACTTAACCCTGGAAGAACAGCAAACGGTAGATGCTGCTATGGCGAAGAAACAGCGCCTGCAGTGTTTTGCGCATACTCTTCAGCTGGTGGTGGGAGACGGTTTGAAAGAAACAAAAGTGGCATGTCCTTCTCTTTCCAAGTTATCAAAACTTAGCTCATTCCTGCACACAAGCACAACATTCAAAGATGTGTTTGATAGTGAATTTGGGGAACAGAAAGGTGTCCCTGCTGCAGTCAACACAAGATGGAACTCAACACTGAGGCAAGTAAAGGCAGTTCTCCAGTGTGATCATCTAAAGCTCTGTGCCATTCTAGAAAAGGCTGGGCATAAGGAGTTGTCATTCACACCACGAGAGTGGAATCTGTTGAAGGAGTTGGTGGACATCTTGAAGCCGTTTGGAGAAGCAACTGATTTGACACAGGGAGATAAGGTCGTCACAATCAGTGCAGTTGTTCCATTCGTCTTGTCCCTCAATCATCACCTTGAGAAGCTGAAGCCTCAAGTTTGTTTCCTGAGTGGCCTGGTCGGAAGTCTCCAGGCATCCCTGAACAAAAGATTTCTAGGGATCTTCATTAACGTGAAAATGGCCAGGACTCAAGATGGGATCACTGCCCCCTTTTCAGACCCAGTCTACCTCAAAGCAGCCGCCTTGGATCCAGCCTTTTCTCTGCTGTGGGTGGAGCACCATGTACTGGTCAATCGTGACATCAAGGCAGAGGTGATGTGACGTAAATCGAGCGTGCTCAAACTTCCCATCATTCTGATTATGGTAGTCATTTTGTCACCCTCATCATGGCAAAGACACGGAGAAATGCATATGATGCAGCTTTCAAGTTGAAGGCGATCGATCTGGCAGTTGGAAAAGGAAATAGAGCTGCTGCACGGGAGCTTGGCCTTAATGAGTCGATGATAAGACATTGGAAACAGCAGCGTGAGGAAATAACTCAGTGCAAAAAGACAACAAAAGCTTTCAGAGGGAAGAAAAGCAGATGGCCCGAACTAGAAAATGAGCTTGAAGACTGGATCAACACACAGAGAGCAGACGGCCGAGGTGTTTCAACTGTGCAGATCCGACTGAAAGCCAAAACAATTGCCACCGCAATGAAGTTTGAGGATTTTAGAAGTGGACCAGCGTGGTGTCTAAGATTTATGAGACGTAAAGGCCTGTCCATCAGGGTACAAACGAGTCTGTGTCAGCATTTCACCTCCCGACTACGAGGAAAAAGTTTCAAACTTCCGCAAATTCACTGATTCAAAGATAGCGGAGCATTCCATCGGCCCGCACGACATCATAAATATGGATGAGGTTCCTCTGACGTTTGACCTGTCTCTCACTCGGACTGTCAACGGGGAATTTGCCTCCGGATGAAAGTGACGAGAGCGACAATGAAGACGATCCAACATCGGATGAAGCAATTCTGAGGCTATTCAACTCCGACACCGAAGGAGATGACTTCAGTGGTTTCAGTGCACAGGAGGAGGAAGATAGTGACCAATGACTTTCTTGGTAGGCTACTGTTTACTGCTATTTTTCTTATTTTTGTTACAAGCCGTGTTTCGTTAAAGCCTGTGTAAAGTTCATTTGTTTCAATGTACCGGTAGGCACCTGCGGCTTATAGACATGTGCAGCTTATTTATGTACAAAATACATATTTTTTAAAAATTCAGTGGGTGCGGCTTATATTCAGGTGCGCTTAATAGTCCGGAAATTACGGTAGATCTATCCAAGACTTGTTTGAATTGAACTTTAAACCTGTATTTGAGCGTACATTAAGGATTTGGGTCGGTTGTCACATCTCCCTTTATCCGTGGCAGGGACGGTCAATGCTGTTAAAATGAATATTCTCCCCAATTTCGTTGTTATTTTTCTTTTCTTTTTTACACGGCTTGTAACAAAAATAAGAAAAATAGCAGTAAACAGTAGCCTACCAAGAAAGTCATTGGTCACTATCTTCCTCCTCCTGTGCACTGAAACCACTGAAGTCATCTCCTTCGGTGTCGGAGTTGAATAGCCTCAGAATTGCTTCATCCGATGTTGGATCGTCTTCATTGTCGCTCTCGTCACTTACATCCGGAGGCAAATTCCCCGCTGAGCTCATGCTGCCCTCTTCAACACGCAGCAGTCCAGCCTTTCGAAACCCCAATAATGCTCCACGCTGTCAGGACCCACTCGCAGACTTGACCATAAGTGATTTCGCATGCGGCCCGTTTTAGTGAAGGATTTCTCCCCACTTGTCATCCAAGCCTCCCACTGAACACGGAGCGCCACCTTAAATGCATGATTTATACTGATGTCGAGTGGCTGCAAATACTTTGTTGTGCCCCCAGGAATCACAGCTGGAATTGAGTTTGTCCTCTTGATGGCTTCTTTCACATGAACTGTTATTGTTCCTGATGGCCTGGTCTCCACATCCTGAACAAAGATCTGGATCTCTTACGTGAAGAATGGCCAGACTCAGATGGTCATGCCCTTTCAGACCGTCTACCCAAACACCCGCTTGGATCGCCTTTCATCTGCTGTGTGGACACCAGTTCTGGTCAATCGCATCAAGCAGAGGTGATTCTGTATCGAGCGTGCTCACAACATTCCTCTCAATTCTGATTATGGTAGTCATTTTGTCACCCATCATGCAAGCACGGAGATGCATTGATGCAGCTTTCAAGTGAAGGCGATCGACATGCAGTTGGAAAAGATAATGAGTGCTGACGGGAGCTGGCCTTAATGATCGATGATCAAGAGTTGAAAACGCGTCGTGAGACTATCATGCAAAGACAACAAAGCTTTCAGAGTGAAAAGCAGATTGGCTCCGAACTAGAATGAGTTGAGATGGATCAAACTCAGAGAGCAACTAGGCCATAGTTTATCAATGTGCGATCGCGATGGAAAGCCCAAAACATTGCACCGCATGAAGTTTGCGGATTTAGAGTGGCCAGTTGGTTGTCTAAGTTTTTTTACAAAGCTGCCCATTCGGACAACGAGTCTGAGATTTCCTCGACTAGCGGGAAAAGTTTCAAACTTCCGCAAATTCATGATTCAAGTCGCGGCATTTCATCGCCGCAGCATCAAAATATGGATGAGGTTCCATCAGAGTTGCTGCTTATACGACTGCAACGGGAATTGACCTCCGGATGAAATGACGAGAGCGCAAGAAGCGATCAAAGGATTGAAGCAATCTGAGCATTCAACTCAACACATGGGAGACTTCAGTGGTTCATGCACAGGAGAGATAGTGACCAATGACTTTTGGTTAGGTACTGTTTAAACTGCTATTTTTATTTTTGTTCCAAGCCGTGTTTCGTTAAAGCCTGTGTAAAGTTCATTTGTTTCAATGTACCGGTAGCACGCTGCGGCTTATAGACACGTGCAGCTTATTTATGTACAAAATACTCTATTTTTTAAATTCAGTGGGTCGGCTTATATTCAGGTGCGCTTAATAGTGCGGAAATTACGGTAGTTACATATCCAAAGACGAATGTTTTTGAATGAACTGTGTAAACCTTATTTGGACGTACATTAAGGATTGTGGTTTGGTTGTTCAATTCCTTTTCGTGGCAGGAGTCAATGCTGTTTAATGAATATTCCCAATTGGTCTTTTTTTTTACTTTTTTGACACGAGTTGTTACAAAAATAATGCTTTAAGAGACAGCTTATGTAACAAATAAAAAAATAGCAGTAACATAGTACAGCATTTCATTGGTCAACTATTTGCCTCTTGTGTACTCAAACCATTGAAGTCATCTCTTCGTGTCGGATACTGAATAGCTCAAAATTGCTTACATCGATGTTGGATCGATTTCATTGTCGCTCTCGTCACTTACATCGAGGAAATTCCGAAGCTCATGTGCCTCTTCAGACTAGCAGTCAGCCTTTCTGAAACCAATATGCTCCACGCTGTCAGGACCCACTGCGCAGACTTGAACTAAGTTGTGATTGCGGCCGTTTAAGTGAATGACTTTTCCCCACTTGTCATCAAGTCCTTCCTCTGAAACACGAGCGCACCATCTAAATGCACAGTGTATACTGAGTCGTAGTGCTCAAAATCTCGTTGTAGCTTCTGTTGATTCCCCTGGAATTGGTTTGTCTCTTATGCAATGTTTTACTGTAATTTTTGTTGCCTTATGCTGCTCCAAGACTTTCAGCAAGCTATGTCTTGGAAAGAATCATACCGTTCCTCACGAACATTCCAGATTTGCCTTCATGCATAGGCATCCGTATCCATCCTTTTGTTGACTTTTACACAAAAATTCCTACTGAGAAATTTATTCTTTTGGCATGCTCGCGTTAAAAATCAACAATACGTGGATAGTTTGTCTTGAATGAGTACGTGCACTATTGAACACAGGTGAAGTGCGTTTTGCCCAGTTGTTTGTAATAGACCGCTGACATTTTTCACAGTAAGAAAGGCACAGGTGTAACTAATAAAAAGAATGAAACTGTGAGGTTATTGTGCAGGCTGGCTCACTGTGACACTTATGAAACTGAGTAATCACTGATGAAAACAGTTCAGTATTCTTTCCTCATATCTGTGGTTCTCAGGAGCACCGCTTGCCAAAAGGCAAGGCAGGCAACGGCTTGGGGCCCCAGACCAGAAGGGGGCCCCAAAGGGACGAAATAACTTTAAACGACAGCAGTGTCAATGCGCAACGTAATTTATTATTATCGATGCAAAGCTCAGAATATATGATACAAAAAATACAATTAAACAGACATCATACATTACCACTATCCTAAATCAAATTGAGTTAATCTGAAATAGTGGTGGGGACAATGCGCAACGTTTGCAATGACAGTAGGAGACCTTCCTAAGAGACCTTCCACCTGATCGCAAGTCACATGCATGATTCTGTGTTTACAACAATCCTGATGGGAAGGAAAGCCACTGAAAAATGAAGAGAAACTATCCTTCTGGAAACGATAAAAGAAAGAATAAAAAAGAGGAAGACGAGAAAACAGTGGTAAATTGACCAAATAACGATTACATACTTTGAAAATAACTCAAATGCAGCAATTGGTTTGTTGGTATCAGATAATATGTAACATAATGGCGATGAACGCTGGTTTTAGAGGCCCCCAATGAATTTTTGCCTAGGGCCCCAACACTCTAGAGTCGCCACTGGTGGTTCTCAACCTTGCCACATGGAATAATCCCTTTCCAAATTCATTGTGTTTTTTAGCCGTGTACCTTTGCCAAAACATTTATTTTTAAAGTCCAGTAACATTTTACGGCATAATGTTTCCTCTAAATATAAAATCTGTCCGACAACCCTGATTCTGTCTAGATCAAGCCCCCAGAAAGTGTGGCGGACCTTAAATTCAGTTTTCTGACAAATAAAACAACAGAGAAATGAAAAATGTTTAGGTAGTATAAATGAGTATAATAAATGATCCAATATTAATATATCTGTAATACACCTGCGAGTGGTTCAATATGTTCAAACTAACCATCTGCTCTCTCCCTGACACAGAATTCTTAAGTGTGTTTTCAGAACAGGATGATAAATGGAGAGGCCTCGTACAGTTCAGTGGTTATAACACAGGTAGAGGCATCACTCCTCATCATTTCTTCATTTGTCACATTTATGGATTTCTGTCTGGGTTAAATTACTCACTGGAGCCATGGAAAATTCAAGCCCCAAGGTTTATTTACACATAGTCCCAATAGACGTTTCTCATATACATTCCTCCTGTCTTGTTTGCAGTGTGTGTCCTCTGCCCATAAGCTTTGCATTTGGCTTTAACCCTTCTCCAGAAGCAATTGGAAATGTAGGCTTTGTATACATGAGGGCCACATTCCCAGAGTTATGAATCCTTTTCATGTTTAGACACACGTATTAAAGTGAATGCGCTGTCAAATACTGTGTGCCACGAGCAATTCAGCTGGCAAGTCACTTTAATCACATAGCTTCAAAGCGTCTGCCTGTATGAATGTATTATTTTCATGCCTATATGAGCAGAAAAGTGAGAAGTCAATCAGTGCCCTTTATCACAAGCCTTCACAACAGCTTCAATGCTACCTTTCAAAGATGTATTCATTTTGTCACCTTTTTTTAAACAAGTTTTAGTTTTATAAAGTCTGTGTATTTTAGCCTCATTAAATGACACAACATGTTGTTCAGTTTTTATATAAGGTGATCTACATACACTTCAATACCATAGACATGCTTACCTTAAAAGTTGGGGATTAAAGCGATCCTATTATGCTTTGTGGGGTTTTCCCTTTCCTGTAGTGTGTTATAGAGGTGTTTGTGCAGGCAAATAGTCTGCAAAGGCTAAAATCCCAAAGTGTTTCTCTCACACTCTCCCCCCAATCTGAAATGCATCCATTGGACTCCTTTGTTTACTTCCATAATATAGTGACATCTCTATGTAACACTACTGCTTCTATTGGTTAGCGGTCCAACACATCTCTAAGCAGTTGATCAACCACAATAGAGCCGGCCAACTAACCAATCAGAGCAGACTGGGCTCTGGTTTCAGACAGAGGGTGAACAGAGGTGCTGCAGCACAGACAGTATGAGAAAAATAAAGAGCTTTATGAATATTAAAGCATGGAGACATGTCAAAGTAGAAGCACAAAACACAAATATTCCACAGTCGTAAATAAAACTTTACCTAGTTTAGTTTTAATTGTATGTATTAAAAATGGAAACATTTTTAGATTTGAGTTCAGCAAGAAAATGTGCATGTTTCTTTCTCCCAAGCCCTGTTAAAGCTACGATAAATTTAACTTGAGTAAGTCAATTACCCCAAGACCTTCTGCAGTCAGTATATCATAGCATAGGAAATAAACCTGATGCGCAACCCCAGAAATAACATTTTCCATCTTTTGGTAACGTTTCACAAATTGTAGTGACCTCAGTGACATTTAGAGATAGTCCTTGCTTTGTCAAAACAATATTTATACGGAAAGATTTTTAAAAACAAACTGTGATTGGCCTCTGTAACAATGAATAAACAATATCTCATTCAATACCCTTTACTTTTCCACTCATTTATTTAAGGTTGGTCCTTGTCTCTATGTTTATACGTTCCTACTATATTAAGTGATCTGAAACATTGAGGTCTGGCTTTGGAAAGCCACACTGCCAAGGATGAAAAGAGCTATTTTAAATAATTATACACAGTTGCTTACAGCCTTAATTAATGTTTATAGACGGTGTGAAATGAATAAGGCTCTGTGAAAATGCACCACTCAAGGCCCTCTTTGTTATTCTGGTTCACAAGGTGCGTATCAAGGATTCCTAAACAAAAGAAACATACACGCAAAAACCGAAGCTGGCGGAAGAAAAGCCCTCTCTAATTCCCACTATTTCCACTGTAGTTGGCCCATATCCAGGAGGATTCTCTGCCAAATGTCTCGTTAATGATTTGACATAGCTGTGAGCCTCGTGAAACAAACTTGTGTTGAGAAAGAGATAAATGTTTGATAATTACTGTATGGTTCTAGTTACAATGACCTGAGGGGGAATTCCACAGGAGTGACAGGTAGCATATCAACAAGCAGTCTTTCAGGATAGTTTGAAATGCTTTCAGCTGTAATTGAACAAGTAAGGACTGACTCGAAGGGAGTAGACTGTGCATTTTGAGACCTTCCATTTGTTGCTTATTTCAGAGAATTCTCACATTCTGCTATGTGCCGGGACTATTTGCAAGAGAATCATTGCTGCATTTTCTGCTTAGAGCCACCCAAGATGATTGTGAGTGGTTAGAAGTACAACTTTTGTGATCGTTGGTTTTGGTCATTGAAAAGATTGCAGTTTAACTAACATATTTAATAATAGTTTTTATTAACAACCCATAAGATATTTAGTATTGGTTCAGTCCAGAACTTTCTCCAATGATGGCATAGCGCCTAAACAAACTGTTGAATGGATCTGGCTATGAGAAACAAATAGAGTTGTATAGAGATGACATACTTTCTTAGGTCAACCTGGAAGTTAACATATTGACCAAAAGCAATTGGATTTTTCTGTTGGATTCCAAATGTTGCAGAAAATAACACTGTGTGATGCAGTTCAGTAGTGTCATTTAAACACTTTTCAGCAACTATCAACGCATTAGCATTGTAAGCAACTGGCAACGCATTTTATCCTGCAGAAGAAAACATGAAACACTCTCCAGCTAACTACATTCCTTTTTTCAGACAGTTAACCAAGAAAACATTAAAAAAATCATTTTTCGTAGAGGCAAGGAAAACCCAGAATGCTGCATCCTGGGATTCGTGCCAGCTAAGCTGATTGTGATTGGTATAAAGATACAAACAACAAGATAATTGATGTTTTGTTTCAGACCTTTCTGGAGCGTTGAGATTGGTCTGGATATGAGGATTACTCTTTTTTCCCCCAGAATTAGTAAGTATATTTAGGTTTTTTAACACAGGAAAAACCTGCTCCAATAGGCTACACACTCCACACTTTCAAATTGCCAGTAGATGAGTATGCCTTTTTTCTTTCTTTTTTCTGCGGTTTTGATTTGACTTTCTTTCTGTTGAGTTTGAGTGTGGTGTATATTGATACTCAGTAAGTGAAAATGAATGTAGTGGGATGAGATTATGAGGAGACCATATTCATTTTATGTTTTGAATGTCAAAGTATAATCATTTTTAATGTTGATTCAATAATTATAAATCCAATTCAACGTGCATCACATAGAAATGCCAAAAACGGGTGAAAAGGATCATGCCCATCTGCGTCTTTTGTTTCAAAAACTGCCAATCATTCGATAAATACAGTAACTACTGCACAGACATCAGTCCACGGAATTGATGCCTATTATTACCTTTCCCACTGAACACAAAAGCCAGATGTTAAGGTTTGTTAATGGTTAGTCCAGTGGGAAAGTGGGTCATTTGACAAGCAAACAGGATTTTTGGACAGTATTTACAAGTTTAAAAATGGACAATAGTTATAAATGCCAGTCTGAATCACGTAACAAAAAAAAAAGATCTAGATGCAAGATTTAAAAGAGGAAGTTAAAGCAATTCTAACCGTAAACATATTTTATGACCCTGTCACAGAATGAATTAGAATTGAGTAAACTTCAATGACTCACAGCTTCTGAATTATTGAATATTTGTAAAAACAATATGTAACATATTATTGATACATTCATTAGTTTCCAGTCCAAAGATAACTCTGAGTGAATGTGAAAAACTATATAGTTAAAAACAAAGGAAATTCTGATTAAGTATTATACTTACTGACTTTTATGTGTTTTTGTAAACGTTTATTAACTTTGGCTTTCTACAGCACCTTAGATTTGAGTTATATAGATGATTCAGGTTAGGAAATCTGATAGGTTTTCCATTTATATAAATGACTCTACATATATAACACATATTCCATGTGTACAACACTCTAGGCAACGATACCTGTCAATCAAGAAGAACATTAAGTTCTCTTACTGTTGCACTTTTGATCCTTAGTGACAATTATGTAACACATCCTCCACATTGATTCAACTGGTTAAGTAATGGCCTATAAATTCAGCAAGAAGCATTCATTTTTTCACATGTCTCCCTTTATGATCCACTTAATTGGCTCTTGCCACTGGAATTCTAATGAACCAGTTTGTTTGAGGTATATGAGTGAAGTTATTGTGATGCAAACTCCCATTGCAAGCAGTGCTTAAGACCAAAGAAAAAATCTGAAATACCTCAGATTTTAAAGTCCCCATGATTTATTTATCAAATAATCCCACCACACTTGCCCACTTCAAACACTGTAATGATATCAAAACATGGTGGACCTTTGATATGCAAATGTGGCAATAAGGGGATATGAAACATTCTGTTTTCCTGCCGTTCTCGGCGTCAGGCTTCGACAAAGATGTTGCTTAGTCTCGTTTCTAACACAAAACGCTCCATTAAATTCTATTTAAAGATGGCTCTGGTGAACCCTTTTGACAGCACCTCCTACACTAGAAGCCACAAAAGCTTTCAAATATCATTCAGCATTTTGCGTTTCTTTTTGTTTGGCATCTTGTTCTATCGCCATTTGCACACATTTTTTAGCCTGTTCAAAAAATCTTCCACATATAACTAACAACTGTTTTATTTCCAACCAGCAATACAATATATATATGCCGTTTCAGGTTGGACATCTCTGTCATGACGACATATTCTGTCTGTGCTCTCTAAAAGAACCTATTGGTTTAGGGAAAAAGCAAGAGTACAAACATTTAATGGGTTCTGTGAGGTAGAGGAACACATGTGAGAATGGTGTTCATTGACTAGAGTTCAGCTGTCAGCACCATTGTGCCCTCCAAGCTCGCCACCAAGCTCAGGGACCTCGGGCTCAGCAACGCCCTCTGTGATTGGATCCTGAACTTCCTGACGGGCAGACCCCAGGCAGTGTGGGTGGGAAACATCACATCTTCCACCCTGATCCTCAACACTAGTGCCCCTCAAGGCTGCATGCTCAGCCCTCTCCTCCTACTCCCTGTTCACACACGACTGCATGGCCACACACAGCTCCAACAGCATCGTCAAGTTTGCTGACTATACAACCGTCATCTGCCTGATCACCAACGGCGAGGAGGTGGCGTACAGAGAGGAGGTCGAAACCCCGACATCTTGGTGCCAGGACAACAACCTCCATCTCAACATCAGCAAAACCAAGGAGCTGATTGTGGATTCCAGGAAGCAGCAGAGAGAGGGACACCCCCCCATTGCCATCAAAGGGACAACTGTGGAGAGAGTCAGCAGCTTCAGGTTCCTCAGTGTCCACATCACTGAGCACCTGACATGGACTCAGCAAACAACAACCACAACCAAAACAGCTCGACAGCAGCTCTTATCCTCTGCAGGCTACAGAGGTTCAACATGGCCTCCAGGATACTCTGCAAAAGTTTTTAGTTTTATTTCACTTTACAATATAGCATGTTACACTATGTTCTCGTATGGTATTCTATTTACATGTATACCGACTCCTGCATTTACTTGGTCACCTACAATATTCTCTGAATTATATAGCTTATTGTATTCATTTAATTTCCCGACATGTATATAGTTTACTTGCACATTGGTCTTGCAACATAATCTGCACTATTTGATTCTAATCTATTCTACTCTTTCTTCTTGCAGTATTTTCTTTTATTTTGTAATTTGTTTGATTGTGTTTTTCCTATCTGTGTTGCAATGTTGAGGAGTTTGGGACTTACCTTTTGTGGTCGCAAATCATTACAGACTGCTCATTTAACTCAATCAATTTAATAGTGTTTCCAGACATATATTTTAGAAAACAGAGAAAGCATTCATACCTTTTTTGTACATTGCATTGTTCACCGGAGCACCCAAAACCATGGCTGACATATGCAACTTTTGTTTCAGAGCCAAAATGGAGATCAATTAGTGCACTACCCAGTTACTCAATGTGCGCTGCCTTTTGCATTACTTTGCATTTGGATAGCAAATGCAAGGGAAGTATGTCAATTGAAACACAGCATGTGTTTATCATTAGTTGACCTTTCAGGGAAAGGGCTTATTCACCTTCCTGGATAAGAGGATCAATACACCTCTTATATCTGGTAAATATGCTAGGCTACAGGCAGCATGCGGTTAGCATAGCTGAGCGTTAAGACTTCAAGCCCTTAATTTTGTATAGTGAACAGTGAACAAACACTGCCTTCTTAAATGACTTTTTAGGGCATTGTCTCTTCTTAATTAAATATATACAACATCTGTAATGTAAACACACTAATATTTGTATTTGCTTGTAAACTACTGGACTTTGTTATTCTTACCTGTACCAGGAATTGAATTTGCGGTGAAATGCACCGTCATTGACATGGTTATGTCACAGATAAGTGGGAAAAGTGAGGTCAAAATGAACATACAGTAACTTTGCTTAAAGTCCACTCTTCCTTCCACCTGTCCATCTGCTTTGGACAAATTTCAGGACTGCATTAACCTGATGGGGGTCAGCAGTACAAAACAAAATACTTCCCCATTGTCTCTTTAGCTATGTGCGTGCACCTTTTTGAGTAACCATCAGAGCGTGGCAGCTTCATTGTCTGCTGGATTATTGCCTGCCCCCTGGTTTGTTTTGCGGTAATTTGATTAAACACTAAATTATGTAAGAATTTCCACTATGTGATCACAATGAGAGCACTTTGCCCAGTTGGTTGCTAATGCTGCACTGTGCTGAACTTCACATTTTTCATTAAACCTGAGTGGGTCTCCATTAAATCTACAGCAAACAATGCTTTACCCCACCCCCTACGTGTGGGCTACACTGCAATAATAACAAATGTGATTCCTGTCAACATATCCCAGGGAGAACGTTGCTTTTAGGAAATGCCAGGGATTACATATTACAGAGATACACAAGAACCCCTTGGTTGAAAATAAATACTTATAATCATTGATATGCTGTAATAACTAATAAAACAGAAGTGGTTGATATATTATTTTGCTCTACAAACATCTTGTTTCATAATTGATTTTAAAAAATGCTTTAAAATAGTCTCCCTTGCTTTATTCTAAACATTCATGGAGACCTGACTACGGTGGCAGACAGGTGCAAATACATTTCAACAGAGAGAGAATGGAGAAACGTGCTGCAGCAACAATACAGATAAAAAAACACAAATGTACTAAATCACATGCAAATGAAGAAACATTTTTACCAACTTGACAAAACATGGGCAGCTTTAATTAAAAGCTTTGAAAAAAAAAAAAAAACGCTGCAAAAACAAAAAGCTGCAAAAACAAAAAGCTGCAAGAACAAAACAGAAACGGGATGCTTAAAAGAGATGCACGCAGCTGGGCCAGAGCACTTGGTGAATTTTGTGGATTATAAAGTTGGACAACTGTCACTGGAAACATACCTAAAATATACATTTTATTGACCTATTTTATCAAAGTGATTGCATGATTTCTATTATTTTTCTTACAAATCTGCTGCAAGCTAGTTAGCTAATGTAGCTAACCTAGTCATTTCAAATATACAGAAAAAACACTAACACATACGAAACAGGCTAACGCTGCCAACAGGGACAGTTGGCCACCATACCTAACAATGCTATTAACGGCCCACTGGGCATATGTAGCCTGTCCTAATGCGCTGTGATCGGGAATAAGCATCAACATGACAATAATCGAGAATGAAGCTGTGGCCAGAAGTAAAAATTAGCAGGCAAGCTTCAGGATGGATATTTTCCAAAGAACAGTTGTGTGAGGGGCAAAGGAAAAGCAGAGCGCAGATAAAAAAAACAAACAAACACACATAGGCTTCCATCAACAGAGAAAAAGAGTCATAGCACAGCTTGCCACTTCTTCCTCTATAATGGCTTAGTCTCTTTTATTTATTTTTTCAAAAAGACAAGGAAGCCCATATGTCTCGAAAAAGGAAGAGCAATTGTGGAGCATATGACATTAGTCTTGGGAGTAGTGTGTGTGTGTGTGTGTGTGTGTGTGTGTGTGTGTGTGTGTGTGTGTGTGTGTGTGTGTGTGTGTGTGTGTGTGTGTGTGTGTGTGTGTGTGTGTGTGTGTGTGTGTGTGTGTGTGTGTGTGTGCAATTGCACGCTGCATATGTAAGTGGGGTTTTATGTGAAGCTATACTTTGCATAATTTGTGCGAAGCTGCACGTATGTGCAGTCATGTGCATCTGGTGGGTAAGCAGAATAAAGGACTTACTGGGGTTTGGTGGGACAGGGTTGTTGGGGGGTAAATGATGTGTTTGGGAAAGGAGTAATGTTGGAGGTTTGTGGAGGGCTTGATCTGGAAAGTGCTGGCAGAGTATCACAACTGGCACAGCAAGAAACAGAGCTGTTCCCCGAAAGCTGTGAGATCCACACAGCCGGGAAGACTATTATCTGGCTGGGGATGGGACTTGTTTACTGCTGGCTATAACTTACATCACTGCCAGCGGGCAACATCTCAGAATAGAGTCACGATGTAAGAGAGCGGTGACTCAACAAGGGGGCATGGGTTGGTTCAGCATAATGTAAGCAAGGACATTAGTGTTAAAAGGGATCTTCTTCTTTACCATCGTCAATCTACAATGTTTTTGGGCAAATGGGGAACAATATATGGATTGGCAGCCTCAACGTGCTTTAAACCATCAAACCTTATGTGTTGCCTTGCAGAATGTCTTTAAAAATGCTGTTAGGTTTATCTTGACTTCTGTTCTTTAAAGTAAACAAGACTAAAGCTTCTCATTATTTCATGCTAAAGGCAAATTATGTAATGCTTGCGAAAAAATCCTTAACATGTAGTCATTAAAATACCTGAGAGAAGTCCTTTCTTGGAGTTAAAAACTCTGAACATGTGATCTCAATGTAAGGTTGGCAGCCCCCTTCTATGTGCAATCCAAGGATATATGAAAGAACTGGAAACTTCATTTGAGGAATGCTAAGTTTCATACCCAAAGTTCCTCAGTGGCGCGTTAAGCCAAAATGGATTCACTACAGAGTGATACAATTACCTGGATCCTCAGCATCTATAGGCCCATAAAGCATTTGCCAAAGCTGTTGGTCGGTTTAATTGGTTTAATTTTGATGAACAGAAGAAGGACAATAAGTCTGAATTTTGCTATATGTGCATTCTACATATTTAAGGACCGACTGATTTAAATTAAAACTGATCATAGTGTAAATGTACTGCTGATTTCCTTTCCCCAATGTAAGTAAAGTGACTTTGGGAGCCATGGATCATGTGATGGACCCAGGAGTTGGAATTCCACCGTTTGGCCACAACACAAATTTGTGTTCTGCCTGGGGTCTGCTCCAATCCTGTAACCTAGAAATAATGTTTATCTACAATAAATGTTTTTTTTTTTTTAAATGACAATTGTTTTTAGTGTAGAAAGCATTACATTCCAAAAACTGTTTCCCTTGCGCTGTTAGTCTACCTCTAACTTCAAGCTAGCTTTCTGATTACGATGATTCAGACTTCCTATGACTGAAATCCTTCATCTAGTTAAAATATATGGTTAAAAACAGCTAAGATCTAAAAAGTATTAAAAGTTGCCATAACTTAATTCAAATTAAACTAATTACAGCTTCTGGCAGACATCTAGAAAGCTCACTCATTTTTAGATGGTTTAGATTACAGACCAACACATGAGAAGGTAAACTTGAAATTACACTGCGTTTCAGAAATCTCAGATAAACTACGTTTTTAGACACTTTATTGTCATAATGTTACATATTATTGCCTGAACAAAAGGACATTATGCTTTTTGTTTATTGTAACCGTAGTGAACATTTGGGGTTTTGCTACAAATCACTGTTGACTGTTTTTATATTTGACAGAGACATTTTTCAAACCTAAGCCTAGTTCTGTGTATGCCAAAACACAACTATGAGGGGTTTAATCATGCCTTAGTTACTGTAGGTGGTTATTGTCCTGCATGAGCAGATATTCCATCCATCCATCCATCCATCCATCCATCCATCCATCCATCCATCATCCATCCATCCATCCATCCATCCATCCATCCATCCATCCATCCATCCATCCATCCATCCATCCATCCATCCATCTCCCGCTTGTCCGTCAGGGACGCGGAGGTAACAGCTCCAGCAGAGAGCCCCAAACTTCTCTTTCCCTGGCCACATCAACCAGCTCTGACTGGGGGATTCCAAGGCGCTCCCAGGCCAGCGAAGAGATATAATCCCTCCACCTGGTCCTAGGTCTACCCCTCGGTCTCTTCCCAGCTGGACGTGCCTGGAACACCTCCCTAGGGAGGCGCCCAGGTGGCATCCTTACTAGGTGCCCAAATCAACTCAACTGGCTCCTTTCAACACGAAAGAGCAGCGGTTCTACTCCATGTCCCTCCCAGATGACTGAACCAAACAACACCAACAGTGTCAGCAGCAAAAAAAAGCTGTTTGGCATTGGCAGAGGAGATTTCTCACATTTTTTATGGCAGCAACCCACATACCCAGCTCTGCTCTTCCTCCCACAAATGCATGTTCCCCACAAATCTGACACCATTTGAAAGCTAAGAAAATAAGCTTTCCGACAGTATAAGATTTATTGCAAAGTAGCATTGTTCCAAAAAAGAAATAATTTACCAAACACAAATTTCCTTACTTTTTGTGTTAAGTTTATAAGTTCAACATACATGGATCTCATGGTTTATTACGTATATGTTAACAAGGTATTTTATGTTTCTGTATTTCGTAATTGTAAAGATGGATATAAATATGGATATGAATTCATGAATTGTTCTGTGCCAAGCAACATGTTTGCACCTGTCGGCAACCGCAGATATGACTAATAAATAACACCAAAATATACAGTATATGTTTCACATTTGAACAGCCCTTTCAGTGTTTGTGCATTACATTTACAAAATCAATATATTTTATAGCACCGCGCTATTCACAGTAAAAAGGACAGCAGCAGACAAAGGGGAACTCGTTTTCTTTTTAGTTTTGGCAGCGCATTAGACTGACTCATGTTTCATCTTCTGGAATAACAATAGCAACTTCCAGTTTCAACAGTCAAAGCTAAAATACCACATCTCAACTAAGAACACAGATATCTTTGCTTTTAAAACAAATTATACAGTACATAATTCTCCGTACCCTATTCAGTTTTTATCATTTGAAAAAATCTTCTACATTGGTTTAGTCCATATATCCTCAGCCCTCACTGCCCTTTAATATTGTAGTACAAAAGCAATGATACAAGCTGTAATGGTCTGGCACAGGGTAGGATGAGCAGTTTTCTATTATCTTGTCTCCTCAGGCTGCTAAGTATATATAAGTAGATCTTGAGCTGACTGCAAAACTAAAGCAAACCTCACAGAGAGGATTTGCACAAGCATTTCTACATGACTCATAAAGAAAAGCGAGGGAAATCATTAAACAGAGATCAGCATAGAGAGTGACAAAGTGTGGGGGATGCTGTGCCTGCGAGCCTCCCACAGCCACGACGACAGTGGCAGCTCAAGCTTGACTTTGACACTTACTCCACGGGTTACTTATGTATTACTTTCTTTTGAGTCATACTCACACTCCATGGTATGTGGGAGTGAGATGCATCTGTTATTGATCGCGCAGAAAACATCTATATCTCAGCCAAACCGTAGTGGGAAGGAAAAGTCACTTAAATTGTGCAAAAAGTTTTTATAAACAAGGGTTACTAGCTTTCAACCACCGAGTTACACAGCGGTAAAACATGTGAAATTGATTATGAAACAATGGGCACCTGGGCGCAAACATGAAAGTTCCTTTGCTATCTTTGAAGTTGTTTTTGCTTTTCTTTCTAGTCATTGTGTATCTCCTTGTGGTGATGTGTGTGTAGCTCTTTTATTTCTTCCGCTGATTTTTTATTTCGATGTTGTTTCTTTTCTGTTTCATTTGTCATGTTTTAGATCTTTTGTAGTCCTTGTTATTTTTCATTGAAGTCAGTTTGAGTCTCTTAGTAGTTGCGTTTTGTTTTTATGTATTCATATTGTGTCTCCTTGTGTATGATATTTTTTAGCTCTTCTGGGTAACTTTGTTGCTGTGTCACAATTTGGTTGTTTGACTTTGTTGATGCTTTGTCACATGTTTACGGTAAATACTTAATTAATGTGTGGCTTCCCAGGAAGTTTCTATTGCTAGTAAGCTAGTAAGCTAGCAAAGTAGCAACATTTTTACCCCAAAACATAAAGGTGGCCTCTTATCGACAATACAATAATAGTACAATATTAAATAGTTAAAAGAAAACCTCAGTTATAACTTTTATATGTGTGGTGCCGTGTTCACAGGACCAATCACAACAGCAGCTGGCTCCGCAACCTCCGTGAGATAGCCAAAATGGCGGTCGTTGAAGATAAAAAAGTGTGCAGCATTCAACATCACATTTCTGACCATAAACAAAGCACCTTTTTTCATGAGTACGTGGGATTTGACATACTTCTCAGTGTCATTGTAGTTGCTTTGCATCTCTGTGTGGTTGTTCTGCTTGTCTGTGGTCATAGTGTGTCTATTTGTAGATATTTGTTTAGTTCTTTTTGTCATTTGTCTAATTCTGTCTGGTTCTGGTCGCTTTGCCCCTTTTTGTTTCTTTGAAGTTTTTTTTTGTTTATTTGTAATAGATTTGTGTCTCTTATAGTTATATGGTGTCTTTTTGTAGTCCTTTAGTGTCTCTTCGTAATCGTTCTGTGTTCCATTGTGGTCATTTTGAGTCCCCTTTTTGACTCTCTTGACATATTGCAGGTGAATGCCGTGGGAGCCTCTGAGCCTGTACACGGTCCGTGTGTTTAGTAATCAAGCCATGATTTTTGTATTGCAAAGGATCTGCATTTAAGAGATGTTTAATGCATTTGTAAATCATTGATTCATAAACAAAAACAATTAAGGAATAAGTGATTTTGTTAAACAAAGTCATCCATAGGCTAAAAGTGAAATATGACAACACTGAAATGCAAACTTCCATGACTAATGAAAGAAATAGCTCAATTTGTTGCTTGGCATTCCTTCAAGATGTTCAGGCGGATTATCCAAAAAGCCCACAAGAATAGTCCTTTCCCTACCAAACAAATAGCTGCCAAATAAAAAAAAAGTACTCCCCTGTGAGAAAAACACTAATCTCCCCAAAACCTGCTAATTGTCCATTTGGTTACAGATCCGGGTAAACACAATAGAGCACCACTCTCTCACAGAGCACAATTTACACCCACCTAAAGATGTCTTTAGAAAGATCAATGAGAATTGCCTGCAACAGCTAAGCATTATTTCTGAAAACACATTCTAAATAAAACTAAAGCAGCACCCGGTTTGAGTTAGATAAAATGCTCAAGGTTTGATATGTCCAAAAGCCTTCGAGCTACTCCCACATCGGTATATATGTATAAGAATCTCTTTAAAGAGTTTCTGAACAACACGCTTTGAGGTGTTGGTTCCAATTAGGCTGTCAGAATGGCAAAGAGCAGCTGCTACAGTAATGTTCTTGAAGAACGAGTTACTAATTAATGTAGCAAAGTGCTGCGAATAAAAAATGAGAAGGAAGTGCATACCATTCCTTCTTTAATTAACCTGAGATCTAGTTTGCAAGCCTGTTTGATGGCTACCAAAGCAAAACTCCTACTGAGTCAGACACTGGCATTGTGGTGTTTAAAACAAAATATATATATTTATAATAAAAGCTACTTGGAAGTACTGAAGCTGAAATTTATAATAAAATATAAAGCATCCGCAGGATGCACTCCCTCAGTGCAACATTCATTTACTGGGAAAAGCTTAAGGTCTAGCATCACCACCATAATTTAATTAACGTATACCTGGAAGGGGCTAGTGTTTAGAAACGAGGTTTACTCAGCTGTGGCGGCCCCTTAACAACAACACAGGATCCGGTAACCATGACTTTCCCGCTTTCCTTATTGAAGACAGAGAAATGTATTTTTAATGTTTAAGGCCCAGACCTCACTGTCTGCCTAAGAACCGTATTCTGTAGCACATCTTACTTTTATTTTCGAATGGCACATTAAAGCAGCGTATCTCCCTTATTTTACAGTTCACATAAAAAAACATACAGCCAAAATTATCGTTTGACAGTTAATGACAGCAGTCTGAACTCAGCACTCACGTAGAAAATGTGGCTGGGGTCTTGAAGTTGCACTGGATTCATCTCTTTAATTTAGGGGATGTTTTTAACACTTTTTAGCTTTTGATTATAATACTCAGTCTGGAAAGGGGGGGTGACTCGCAGCAAAGGCAGACGGGTCAGATTCGAACCCTAGTCAGCTGAGATAAGGGTTCAGCCTTAGAACAGGTTAATCAACTTGTGTCGCCTTGAATTTGATAGGAAAGGGGTTTTCCTGCATGCCTTAACTTGAAATGAAAGAGAGAATTCTTGATGACTTGAAGTAAATGGGAGAAACCACAGTAAAATTACATCAAAATGGTCAATCAAAGCAACTCTTTAGGAACCCTCACACAACTTGTGCGGTGTAAACCAACTCTCATTCATCAATTTGTATACTCTTATTCAAGAACACATACAATTTTCAATTTAATACACTTCCGTATCATTTATTTCAGCTTCTTTTTGGAACGTGGTGTATTTCTTTAAGTGGACACCTATGATTGATCTGTTTGTGAGTATAAATGAATGGACCAGTATTGAAATGTAGGTAAGGATAGCATTATTAAGGATTCACTAAAGAGCCTTGAGCTAAGCTTATTTGAGTAACCAAGACAGCTGATGGGGGGTAATGAGAGAGGAAATGTTTCCAAGACTGCACAGATTTAAAGAGATGTGAAGATGCAGGTTAATACTTGAGAGTAAAGGAGACAGCAGTAGTTAGCTAACATCTGTGTGTGTAAGTGTGTGTGTGTGTGTGTGTGTGAGTGAGTGAGTGAGTGAGTGGAGTGTAGGTGCTACATAACGTTAGCTTTACTAGGAAGTGTTCCATCCATATTCTTTGGCTATGCTATTTGATAACCCTTTGAATTGTGAGGAGTTGCACAAGCTTGCTTACATCAACAAACAAGGGGCAATGACACAGTTACATAACAACAGCTGAATATGTGGCTTCTGTTGCATTTAAACTGGTTATACGATATATGATTAAAAAGTGTAAGACAGGCATTAAGTGTTAATGATAGATTTCTGTTGGATGGAGCTGTTCAGCTTATTCACATTTTGAAAAGTAACCTCCGGGATGACTTGCTAGTTCTCCTTGACCTTTTGACTTTCCAGAAGGGAAGGTATGTGGTCTAATTTGCCATGCCTAGAGTATGATAGGGATTAATTACATTCCCTAAATGATGTACTTAGCCCGGTGGCCTTGTCTGAGGTGACTTCTCCTTTTACGCAGTGCTTATGCTAAAGAAGACTGTGGTTTAGGGGACGGATGGACTCCAAACCACTGAAACGGTATCAGAAATCCAACCTGACACTTGATCAGCCTCCTCAACCACTTTATTGACCTGTGTCCTCGAGACAGTTGACATGCAACCAGGAAAAATAAAGAAAACAAGCCTTAGGTCCTATGAATCACAGCATTCAGGCATTTCACCCTAAGACCATAAGTGGTGAGATGCTAATCAATTTCCAGGTTTAGGGACTCATTCCTTCACCACTCTTTTGTTTGTGTTAGTAAATACATAACAAAGGATTCATCAACTTAAAGCTGAAGTTATCAATATTATTTTATCCTAAGAACTCATCACATTACTTGGTGTAGTACTACAGGGGGTCATTTGGCATGATGAACTCACATTAGCCAATTTTTCTCCTTGCAGCTATTTTTTTTTGCCATTATTCAGCGTATTGTTTGTTTTTGGATTCTATTTCACAGCTCTCAGCAGCCTTGTTAATTTCTAAAGGTTGCATGCATCTCATGTTACAAAAAACTCTCTTTCTCGATGTATAAACTTCAACCTGCAGTAATTTCTAAATGTGCGTTTCTTATTTCAGTTGATTATTTCTAAATTTGTGTTTATTTCGAAAGGTAGGATAACATTTTATAACTTATTTACACAAATAAATACTGAACATAACGTGTCCTTATTTGCTTCTATCATCATTACTAATGGAACTATTACATTGTCAATTTGACAAAAACGTGCAGAAAAGAGAAAAGAACAGAGCAGAAATTATGATCATTTATACCAGCAAACAAATCAATCATAGGTGTCCACTTAAAGGAATACGCCACGTTCAAAAAAGAATCAGAAATAAATGATGCAGAAGTGTATTAAATTGAAAATTGTATGTGTTCTTGAAGAAGAGAGTATATAAATTGATGAATGAGAGTTGGTTTATACCACATAAGTTGTGTGAGGGTTCTTAAAGTGTCATGATCCGTGTTTTGTGTCTGTTTCCTGTTTTATTTTGAAAGGTTTTCCCCTCTTGTGTCATGCTAAGTTTCACTCCCTGTCGGAGTTTCCCTCCTTTCCCCGATTGTGTCATTGTCTTCACCTGTTGCCCATGTGTTTCTCCTCCCCTCTCCAGCGGTGTGTGGTCTTCCGATTAACCTTGTGTATTTAGTCTTGGTTCCCCTTTTGTCTCTTGTTCAGTCGTCGTCGTCGTCTCCTACCTGATCCTGTACATGTTACCTGTCTGTTCCTGCTCATCCGTCTGTCTGCTCCTGTTCCCAGTGTCCCTGTATCCCCTGGTTTGTGTTGGTGTGGCTATTTTTTGGTTGAATGTACAGCTTTAATTTAAATAAAGCTTGCCTTTTGTTTGGACCCATACCTGCCTCCCTTTTGTTTTACTGCACTTGGGTCCTGTTTCCCCAACCCCCTGACTTAAAGAGTTGCTTTGAAACAATTGATGGCCTGGTGGAACACTACAACCGTGCCCTCTCTCTCAGCCTGGACTTTGTAGCACCTCTCACCACGCTTTACGTGTCTTTCTCTCGTCCCACCCCCTGGTTTACCCCTGAGCTCCGCAGGATGAGACCACAGGACATAGGCTCGAGAGACGATACAGAAGATCAGGCCTCACTGTCCATCGTGAAGCATTTAAAGAACACGTCACAAGCTACAAAGAAGCCCTTGCTCAGGCAAAAACAAGGTACTACTCCACACTCATCAATAACCAACAAAAACACCCTAAATTACTCTTCTCCACCATCAACCGTCTTCTTCACCCTCCTGATGCCGCTAAACCCTCAGATGCAGCCGACATCTGCTCCAGGTTCCTGGATTTACACCGGCAGCTCCAGTCTCCTGGGCTCTCCCTGTGCCCCTCACTGCCCCAACAGGATTCACTGGATGCCGACCAAGTCAAAAAACTGGTCAACTCATCCAAGTCTTCAACCAGCAGTCTTGACCCAATGCCCACCACCCTGGTAAAGGCCTGTCTTCCCATCCTCTCCCATCCAGTGGAAAATATCATAAATGCTTCTCTTGCCTCTGGTGTGGTACCATCGAGCTTTAAAATGGCAGCAGTCATCCCCACTCTCAAAAAGCCAGGCTCTGACCCAGACGACCCCAACAACTACCGTCCAATCTCCAACCTCCCTTTCCTCAGCAAAATCTTGTAAAGAGCAGTGACTGCGCAGCTTCAACATTACCTGTCCCACCATGAGCTCTTCGAACCCCTCCAATCTGGTTTTAGAACCCACCATAGCACTGAGACCGCCCTCATCAAAATCACTAATGACCTTCTGCTTGCTGCCGACAACGGCCTCATCTCCATCTTCATCCTTTCTGCAGCTTTTGATACTGTCTCCCACACCATCCTTCTCCACCGCCTCTCTGAGCTCTTCGGGCTCAGTGGTTCAGCACTGTCCTGGTTCCGGTCCTACCTCACAGACCGGAAACAATTCATCACCCTAAATGGCTCCAACTCTCATACAGCACCCGTCAACCATGGCGTGCCCCAGGGCTCTGTGCTGAGTCCTCTGCTGTTCACTATTTACATGCTACCCCTAGGTCATCCGTAAACATGGACTCAACTTCCACTGCTACGCCGATGATACCCAACTCTATAGCACAAACCCCTCCTCCCAGCTCCCACCCACACAACTTGTAAACTGCCTGCAGGAACTCAAATCATGGATGACCGCAAACCTACTCAAACTAAACAGCAATAAGACAGATCTCATGGTGGTAGCCCCTGCACCACTGCTCAGGAAAGTTGGTGACCTGGCCCTGGTTGTGGATGGCTGCTCCATTTCCCCATTTCCTGAGGTGCGCAACCTGGGTGTCATCCTGGACTCCACTCTCTCCTTCCGGTCCCACATCAACAACATCACCAAGTCTGCCTTCTACCACCTCAGAAACATCTCACGACTCCGGCCTTCACTCACGCATTCAGTCACAGAGACACTCAGAGATGCATGCCTTCATCACCTCCCGTCTGGACTACTGCAATGGTGTCCTGTCTGGACTGCCCACCAAGGCCCTTAGCAGACTCTACGTCCAGAACTCAGCTGCCTGGGTTCTAACCCACACAAAGCCCTGGCAGCATATCACTCCCATCCTCCAACAGCTCCACTGGTTGCCAGTCAAGTCAGGCATCACCTACAAGATCCTCCTGCTCACCTACAAATCTCTCCATGGACTTTCACCACAATACCTCACAGATCTCCTCCACCCTTACACTCAGTCACGTTCCCTGCGGTCCTCTGACAAGGACCTGCTGGCCACTCCCCGCGCCAGATTGCGAACTTTTGGGGACAGGGCCTTCTCTGCCAATGCTCCCACACTCTGGAACAGTCTACCACTCCACGTCCGCTCTGCTCAATCCCTGCCCATGTTCAAAAAGCACCTCAAAACATTTCTCTGCACTAAGTCCTTTGATCCCTAACCCCCACTCCCCTTTTCGCTTCCCTATTTGTAAAGCGACCTTGGGTACCATGAAAGGCGCTATATAAGTTTAAGTTATTATTATTATTATTATTATTATTATTATTATTATTATGATTTATTGACCATTTTGATGTAATTCTGCTGTGGTTTCTCCCATTTACTTCAAGTCATCAGGAATTTTCTCTTTCATTTCAAGTTAAGGCATGCAAGAAAACCCCTTTCCTATAAATTCAAGGGGACCCAAGGTGATTAACCTGTTTTAAGGCTGAACCTTATCTCAGCTGACTAGGGTTCGAATCCGACCCATGGACCTTTGCTGCATGTCAACCCCCTTTCCAAACTGAGTATTATAATCAAAAGCTAAAAAGTGTTAAAAAAGAAAGAAAAAGAAAACAGCGTTAACGTTGCAGTTATTAGTTTCTCACTGCAACTTCAATTGCCAAAAACAGAAAGTCCTCCAACAAACAATTAAAGCCTTTTCTTTGCTAGGTTTCTCCAGATCGTTTGTGATAATAGTCCAAACACAAGGTAAGTAACTCAACAGATGTCTTCTAAATGCCAAAGTGAAAATACTTTAGACGATTAATTACTTCATTAGCCTGCTGCTGTTCTAATTATTGCATCAATAGTGCTCATTAAATGATCTTGACCTCCAGATTTTCTGTGTTCCATGTCACTGTTTTCCCTTCTGCCTTTGTCTTTGTCCACCCACCACCAGTCCAGCTTTATGCAAAAGTTAAAACTCGCTCTCACAGAGCTAGATGGAAAACAGACAGCTCATTACGACTTTCAAAATTGAGTTCATTTCTGTGTGATCTATTAATCTATTCTGTGAGTCTGCCCATCCACAGTCATTTCTCTTTTCATTAGGCAGAACAATAGCCCCAATGCCACATCATTCATTACAGGCAATCAAAAGCAGATCCTTAGGGCCCATTTAATTCACTTTCATTATTAACATTACCGCTATTATTAATATGCTTATGTAGAAGGCTGCTCTGACGTAGTATGTCTTTGAATTGAAATATAAATCCTCCCTTTTGGCATGGCTATTTTCTGAATGCACCCAACTCAATCTCTCAGAACTGACTTTGAGATGAATGCGTCGCAGATCACGTTTTTGGTATTAAAGAAAAAACACAAGAATGTGGTAATAGGATATTTGAATCATTTTTGTGCAAACTCATCAAGCTAAATAATCTAAAGAGAGAGTGGATAATACAGAAAAAAACCTTCATGATCACACTGCCATTGAGCAGTGGAGGAAGGAGTTTTTATCTAAGACAAAAACTCTTTCATTAAATACTCTTCTTGTATATGTCTGATGCTTCTTATGCGACATAAAAAAGGGTGGTTGCTAACAAGTGGCTAAATGCAACTAAACATGTAATAATACTGAAATAGAGTCTGCCTTTAGCTTAGCGGTAGTGACTTGAAGTTATGAGAACTTAATGTAGTTCCCATCACGTTACTTCTTTACTTCTGCCAGTTTCAACTACACTTCAGAAATGATATAAATGATGTTCATATGTGGAGTTTATCCTGCAGAAAATCATATCCCAAGCTCAGTCTTTAGGGACTTGGCTTGGTGTATGAAGGGACAGCAGGTTCAAGTCTCGATTGGACAAAAATGCAAAGTGTGGACTGGTAGCTGGATAGGTGCCACTTCACATCCTGGGCACCCCCAACTGCTCCCTGGTGCTGGAAAACCCTTACGTCAATAAATGCTTGTGTTTGTTAATATCTTTATTCAGCCCTAATGTTTAAAGTTACTATGCCTGTGTGTATTTGTACTGTGTACAAACAACAACAGGGTGAATAAAAAATGAATTTCCTCTTGGGGTATAATAAAGGGTCACCTTCACTAAGCCCTGCCCCCATGTGTCATTGTTACTTTTAGTTGGGCAAAATGTTTGCAGTATACAAAATAGGGATGCAACTATGACTTTTATAACTGAAGTTAACTTTGTTGGCTGAAGTCAGACTCTAGATACATTTTCAATGATTTTAGCACATTCAATTTTAAATAACTGAGCTAAACCTCTGTGACCAGGAGGTTGTAGGTTCCCATCTCCAGACTGATGCAAATCTGGATAGGGAAAGCAAAAAACAGCGCTTGGCCTTATACCCTTAAAGCAAAACCCTATCCCTAACCTCTTTGGTGGAGCTGCTCAGTGGCCAGCAGATCAGACGGGTTATATTAGCCAGTTTCCAGGTGTGGATGTGTTCAACTATGTAAAGGTTTTTAGGGTGATAAGGCAAAATAAAGTCTTCTTCTAGCAGTTTAAGTTCCCTAAATACAATAACAGTGAAAGATAACAAACAAAACATAAAGCTGTTCAATCCATTCCTTAGATTTTAACCCTTGTGTTTTTTTAAAGAGAAAATAAAAAGGCATGAACCTGAACGATGGCCTGGACCACTGGGATGCATTCTTTCCTTGACTTTTCCATGACAAACTCCTGGAGGGTAAACAAATGTTGCCAGTGAAGAAAATCAAGAAAGCAATCATGTTGTGCCAAAGTGTTTTCCCCTCCTCTATTCCTTTGACAGAGTAGAGACAGAATATGACATATAGCGGCTTAGAGATGGGGTTTAACGAAAAAGCAATTGCGCATGTGCGATGGCCCCAATGAATGCAGAAGATCAACGGAAGATTCTCAGAAGATCCAGGTATTTTTTTTCTCTAGAGTCAGAGTCAGTCTTCATGTGCCACTGGGCAACTCACGTAGAAAAGAATGTGCCTCCATAGCTATACCCAGATCTCTTCATACATCCATGGGATTGCTGGACTTCTTATTTTCAAAAACCGCCATCTCAACCGTTCTTATGAAAGTTGCTCAGTGGTGCATGAAGCCAAAACGGCATGGACCAGCAGTGGTTGTGGTTGCTCAGGTGAAAACAGCAGTTTAAATGATTATTAAAAAATACATATATAAACAAACCACAAAGCTCTGTACCGGATATAGGCAAACATTTTTTATTGACCAATCGAGCGGTCTGTTGTAAGTCATGTAGCACAAACCACATGTCGAGCTTGCTAACAACGGCTGTTGCCCTTTCTGGTGTGTGCCCACCAGTCTTGTAAGATTTCAGACAACACTAGCAAGGTTTCAGAATTGAGATGTTGCACATGTTTGAACGATTGCATAATTTTGGAAAAGTTAGGTGCAACATTTAAGCAGTCCATTTAAATGTGGTCTTTTTTCCACAATGCTCTTTACTCTACATTACTCACTTGACTGATGAATACTTTTGTACATCAAAGTGTTGCATGCCCCTTTGTACAACACTAAATAAATATAAATCCTCACAGTAATGGAGTGAAGATTGTGCCAATTACACCTGATAATGAGCAGTTTAATAAAGTTGTGTTGAAAGAAATGCTCCCAAGAGCACTTTAATTCTTGTATACCTTTGGTGCTTTACCACATGGGGCCTAAATCTACATTTTGTAATTATGTGATGTGACCTATGAGCAAAATTAATGACAAAAAGTTACTGAGAGTTTGTAGCTCAACCTACCTGATATAATCAAATCTGTTTTGAAGTGTTACATCACTGAAGCTCAAACATTTCTCGCACTCATATAAACATGCACGTCTGAAACTGATCTTTATTTCATCCTTCTCTGATGCTGTTGGTAGCAAAACATCTAGTAATGTAGACATGCCATTTGATATGCATGGCAATGAATCAGCCCACAAATGTGTGTGTCACTGCGTGTCAGTTAGATTGATTGTCAACTAACAACACACAGACAGGCCGTTAAAGTCATAAATAGATGGATAGAGCACTGAGTATAAAGACAGACAAGATAAACACAATAAAACCTTCACTGTGTACCTGTGTATAAAGCGTTCCACTGTTCCCTCATAAGCACTTGGGAAATCCAGCCAGGTTAAAGAGAGATGTTTCCTGCATTTTTCAGCTGTGAGCGCAGGCACAGTCTATTATTCAAAATGGTGCACTGATGCAATTGACGCGGTTTCTTAATAAAGCTGCCGAAGCTGTGAAGTGATGGTAAAAAATGGAAAGGGGTGTCATGGTTGACCAGCTCATGAACCTTGTGCTGAGCTATATAACACTGGAGCAAAACTGAGCTGTGTGCTCCCGAGAATCACTCAAAGCCAGCCTGGGCTCATTCAACTGCAACTTTCATTCATTTTCTGACCTGAGGGCTTATTGAAAAAGCAACAAAACTGAGAGTGCATGGGGATGTGTGTGACACTAACAAAAGCAAAAAAAAACCTTCTTTGTGTAATCAAATTCTAATTGTTAACACTGAAAAAAAATTAAATTACCTGCAAATTAACCAGACCCAACAAAACATAAGCATCTCTTCAGGGTTCAGCTTCTCTCCACCTGACGAACGAGAGCCCAATATTTAATTGCTTTCCCACTTCTCTTGAGAAAACACATCATTGTTACTGGTTTCCTAGATGTTTAAGCCTCTCTTGCTTTTGCTCTCTGTTATTTCACATGGGGCAGGTAGGTTACAGGCAGTGTGATGTTGCAAGCTTGAAACAGTTTCTGTAAGGGGGAGCTGTTGGGACTCAAGCAACACAGCAAAACAATGACATTAAATGGCTGGAAGCCAAACGCGCTGCAGATGTAGGTGTTGACTCTCAGTGGAATCAGCTGTTGTGGAAAATCTTTCACAATATTCCAGAAAGAACCTGTTGCTACAAATTAAACCAGATTTCAAACCAGAATTGATTGCCCATGACTTATTAAAGAATTGTGCTTTATTTGGCACTAAAAAGATTGTCGTAGTTTGAAGGTAGCCATGCTTGATGAATTGCCTGAACAATTAACATAAACTGCATTATGTAGACATTATGGCTGTGTGTGTGAGGTGCCATGGGTATCTGTATCTGAAAGGGTTTTGAAGCTTGGTCCTGACACAGATCAAGTAGACTCATAGAAAGAGTAGATTGAACATTAACAGTTTTGGACATGAAATTGGAATTAGCATAGTGGAATTAGCAAGCTAGCTGGATAAAAGAGAGGTGGCTATGTAGCTAGCTATCTTTTTGAAACATCCTTAGCCATTCTCTCCACTTTACTGCTTTGTAATTTTGCAAAAGGTAGTAGCTCATCCACAATTTTAAATTCATGTTTCAATGTTCATAAAAATGTGTGCCACCAAATTCAAAAGTGTATTTATTGTGTGAGCCATACACCTTTTTAAATAGCTTTTATTCATTGCACTTAATGATTATATAAAGATTATACTTATGCTTATTGTTGCTACTATTCAACAATGTCAGTTTTGCCTAGCTGTATGCTATTCTATATTACACTAAGTTTTTTTAGGTTTTAATGTCAACCATTTGTAAGTGCACAGTAAATTGATACTGTTTACTGAAAATGGAATTCACCATTTGGTCTTGTGTCATTTAATGATGCTTACTTACCTGGCTTGTAAGTTTCCAATTCAGTAGATATTACAAACATTCCATGTCAAACACAATTTGATAATTGAAAGACTCTGAGACTGGGATAACGGCGTTAATGAGCTGATTGCAGTCAGGTGTGTGATGAGCCGGCAGAGGTGATGAGATGATTGCAGGCAGGTGTGCTGTTAGGCAAGGCCCGGGTGACCAGCAAGACAGGAACAGGGCACACACATGTGCACAAAGAGAGGGAGACATTAGGAGAATTTAAAGACACTCGAGGACAACACAAGACAGGGGCACAGACGTGTGTGTGTGTGTGTGTGTGTGTGTGTGTGTGTGTGTGTTTGTAAACTGTACTATACACTACCCAAATAAATGAAACACGTTATTGTTGGTCATAACATTTCTTTATTGAACTTTCAGCAGTTCTGCAATCCAATGAGACCCAAATGAGTTTTGTGTAATATTACATTATAAAATATACATGCAAAGCCGAAGCATGTCCATATTCTTATTTTTTCAATTATTTATTTATTTTTTCAAATTAAATAACAAAAAAGTAATGCTTACTTTACATTTCAATAGGATTGTCAATGGACAAAACCAATCAGGAGTTCCTCAATGCGATCATATGAGTGTCACTTTTTGGCTTTGCAAGTCTAGCTGGTTTTAGGGAGTTACTATAATCATTATAGATGATTTAGATCACAACAATCATGTCAATTCTTGACTTAATATAAAGTATCATCTAGTATCAACATTTCTCATATCACCTTTGATATTAAGACATCCAGGTATGCAGTACCCTTTTTATATTTATATAATAAAGTCATTTATGGCTACAAGCAAAGGGGTTACAAGAAAAACTTTGCTCTACAGGTTGGTGAATGGATGAGATGAATGAGAGGGATTAATTAGACTCACTGATTGATGATTCAAACCAAAGTTCAGTTGGCTAATTGAATAATAAAGCAGGAGAGAGAATAATGAGCATTGGGGTTTTAGCTTAGGAGGGAGTATGAATAAAATGTAAAAATAAATCTGCACGTAGTTTAGTTCTTTGCATGGAACTCCTGAAAACATGTCTTTGTTATGGTGATGTTTTCATGAATCACCCTTTACACAAGAAACAGACTTGGACTCTAGTCCTGGACTTTTTACAGATTACAAGAAGAAAACATAAACAAGCTTTCTTGCACTTTAGTTCATTTAGTCCTGACCAAGAGGGATACAAATAATGCGTTGTTTCATTTTTAGGTTCTATTTTAGTTTTGGATTTTGTACAAAAAAACTATTTTAAATTATTGCTTGGAAAACTTTGCTGTTTGTCATCCTGCATTGTCAGGACCCCCTGGGAAAGGAAAAAATCATATTCTGAATATTGACAGCAGTTAGTCAAGCGCTTTTATGCTTCCATTGTGTATATTTATGTCCTTTGGTGTCACAAAGAGCTCTAAAATAAAAGTGACAATAAGTGTTATTATTAGACTGCAAATCAACTGCAGGTTATGAATAATGGATAGAAGGTAGAGACAGGACAAAAATGAGGTGTTACATAGCCTGCAGTCACAATTCAGGGCTTATTATTGTGGGATCGCTGTCATAGCCTGTTTTTAATTGACTTTATGAACAAAGTTACCTGAGTGGGATACAAGCAAAGTATTTTTAAGAGCTTTTTACACTGCAATCAGGGCAGATACCCTCTTTCACAATCAGTAAATGGATATATCTTGGTGTTTTCTCATTTATCTGACAGAGGACAGTGGAAAGAGAGGGGGGTGTATGACATACATTTAAAGGTTCCAAGGCCGAAATCAAACTTATTGCACTTGGCTAAATGATTAGTTTACCGTCATAAAATCCTGTTGTTGGTTCCATTGCTTTACACCACAAATCAAGCACACCAGAGTAGACCTGTCACCGCCTGTCAGTATTTCCCATTTTATTTTTAAAGTTGTTCACCCCGTCTTATTTCTGTTTTCCCTCCTGTGTGATAGTTTTCACATGCTGCCGTTCAGTCTTTGCCTGCCCTCCGCAGCTATGCCTTGTGCTTGTCATTAGTTCTGCATGTAAGTTTGAGTTTTCTATGATCATTTTTTCAGATCCATGTGGATATAACTCTTGAATAAAGGTATTTTTCTTTTTAACATTTCTGTACTGCATATGTTTCCACCATGCTTCCTTTTTTTTAACACCTGCGGCAGTTTGAGATTGGTTGTTTTGTTTTCCACAGGGTTGATTGACAAACCAAATGAACCTTCTAGCCTGGCTAACGGATTGGTTTAATGGCACCATACAGCTGAGGTGTTTAAGCACAGTATGTCTAATGAACCTACCATTGAGAATCAAAACACTCCAAACAAAAGAAACTAATGGATATAATTGCCCAATAACACTACACAATGACATTTCTTTGCTTTTCATGTAATTCCAAGTGGGGTTTCTTTCAGGTCAACAAGATGTATTTTTCAATTTCTGTTGAGTCTCACTTGCAATACAATTTTCCATTCATGCATCAGCGGACTGACTTTGCCTCAATATTTATTCCTCAGTATAACTTCAAAGAAGCAGGAATTGAGTTAGACTCACCACAAGGGTTGCAGCAGTGTATAAGGCTCCAGGCAAGCCACAGGTTTCTTGACAGTTATGAAGCCTTAATAGCCCATGTGCAACAATGGAGGAAGTTGACATTCCTAGAGGAGCATAAAAAGAGAGTGGTAAAAGGGGGAGGCAATGAGTATAGATGGAGAGACAGGGGGAGTATAATGAGAGGAGAGACAGCAGGGGAGCTCACGATGATGGCCTGGAGGAGACTCTTTGTGGTAGTTAAATCTGCACACAGTTGTTGGCATGCACTCTGTTTTATTATTAGTCTTTAATGCATACATCTGTTGACATCATGGTACTGAAAATCGGTATAATGTTGTACTTCCCAATTGGACATAAGTCCTAAAACTGATGGCAGTTGTTCAATAATATAATAAGAAATACAAGGATTGTTTTACCTCATTAATTTTATACCATCTGTATTTAATCAGGCAGTCTCATCAAGATTAAGATCTCTTTTCCACAAGGGACCTGAGAGCAAGGAATTATCACCAGAACACAATCAGGCCATGCCCTCTATTATGGATTACATTGCGTTTAAAAAAAAATCATCCTGTACATTTTTAACAAAAGGTACAGTCAATCATGGAGACGAAAACACTTTTTTATTGTATTAGGCTGTACATGCGTTACAATCTGCTGTAAAGTTGATCATTTTCACATGAGCGTTCATAGAGATAGACTCACAGTCAGAGACAATCTCAAGTGGCCATTGATGAAATGCAGTTTTTAACAACATTAAATTGTTGGTCATTAAGCCTTTAAAGATAGCCTTAGACAACTTTAATCTACACACTATAGAGGGAATTCATGTGTTATTTTATTTGGCTTTAACTATTTCACTAATTGGAAGTCCAACACTTTGAACAAATATTTTGACATTTTGGGAAAAATAATTATTTTCTTGCTGCAACAGTTAGATGAGAAGATAAACATCTCCTTTATTTCTGTAATTGGAAGAAGGACTTAAAGTAAAGACTTGTATGTTTGCACTGTCCATTAATAGTACAATATTTAAAACCCGGATCAGAGGCCCCTTCCTATCGTGAAATGCCTCTAAAGTCTTTTGTTTTGAATCCACCTAATCTGTATACAGATTATTGGCTATGCCTTGGGAAGTGTGATAGTAGAAAATGTGTTGGGAATGAATCAGCATTTGGAATATGAAGCTATTACAATAACACTTTGTATTGCATCACAACAGCTCCTTTTGCAAAAATAAACAAGGACAAATATGATACAGCCATACAAAAACAGACTTTTAACGTACAATTTCAATCACTGAAGACAATAGGCTCAACACCCTTTAACATGCATTGGACCTGGGATTTTTCAAAAACAAAACTAGTATCTTTTCCTTAATGCAAGTCAGCACAACTATATATTGCCTTGATTGATATGGAAGGTGTTTAAAAGCTTCATCCAACTCTTTAGCATGCTATAATTATCATCTACTTTTAAGTTTTAATGGACACAAACATAAGCTAGAGATGTGCAGTGAAATGGCCTACTAAAAATATAAAAGTGTCACCCAGACCTAGCATGTTACCTATTGGAACAATAAGTGAAATATGAATCATACCAGAGTGGTGTAACTCCATTTTATATCCATTAAAAGAGTCCTTCCGTAGCCAGAGACTCCATATCAATTTATTGGATTGTTTAATGTAATCATGCATTATGCAGAAGGATTAATTGAAAATGGCTGCACCAAGAAGGGACCAATGCATTAAGGAGCCACTTAGAATCAAAAGAGGATTTGTTAAATGGTCCTTCAGTCTTGAGATACGGGCAAATTAATTCAATGGTTGAAGAGAGAAACACTTTTTTGAAAGTGCGTTATCTTATTAAAGGGTGAATACCTCTGCTGGGTTTTGTTGCTCAGAAATAAATGGATGTGAAGTCGTTAGGGTTAGGTGTTCAGGAAAGCATAAATGCTGAAGGCTGCCTTAACTAAGGTTATTTTAAAATCAGTGTTTGACCCTTTAGCACTGGAGTTCAGGGATTGCACAACAAAACAAATATAATTTAAAGTCCTAAAAGAGAAGAAGTGACATATTTTGACGATTGAAAAAGTAACACTTTTAGTTGAAAGACGGAAACCAAGTTATCTTCTTAAAAAAGCTCACCTTTTCTGTATTGTATTCTATAGGTTTTTGTGGATGTAAATGATCTGCAAATCATCCTTTATTTACTTCCGGAATAAAGGGGCATCACCATGTACAGTGGGGCAAAAAAGTATTTAGTCAGCCACCAATTGTGCAAGTTCTCCCATTTAAAAAGATGAGAGAGGCCTGTAATTTTCATCATAGGTATACCTCAACTACGAGAGACAGAATGAGAAAAAAAAATCCAGGAAATCACATTGTAGGATTTTTAATGAATTAATTGGTAAATTCCTCGGTAAAATAAGTATTTGGTCACCTACAAACAAGCAAGATTTCTGGCTCTCACAGACCTGTAACTTCTTCTTTAAGAGGCTCCTCTGTCCTCCACTCGTTACCTGTATTAATGGCACCTTTTTGAACTCGTTATCAGTATAAAAGACACCTGTCCACAACCTCAAACAGTCATACTCCAAACTCCACTATGGCCAAGACCAAAGAGCTGTCAAAGGAGACCAGAGACAAAATTGTAGACCTGCACCAGGCTGGGAAAACTGAATCTGCAATAGGTAAGCAGCTTGGTGTGAAGAAATCAACTGTGGGAGCAATTATTAGAAAATGGAAGACATACAAGACCACTGCTAATCTCCCTCGATCTGGGGCTCCACGCAAGATCTCACCCCGTGGGGTCAAAATGATCACAAGAACGGTGAGCAAAAATCCCAGAACCACACGGGGGGACCTAGTGAATGACCTGCAGAGAGCTGGGACCAAAGTAACAGAGGCTACCATCAGTAACACACTACGCCGCCAGGGACTTAAATCCTGCAGTTCCAGACGTGTCCCCCTGCTTAAGCCAGTACATGTCCAGGCCCTTCTGAAGTTTGCTAGAGGGCATTTGGATGATCCAGAAGAGGATTGGGAGAATGTCATATGGTCAGATCAAACCAAAATAGAACTTTTTGGTAAAAACTCAACTTGTCGTGTTTGGAGGAGAAAGAATGCAGAGTTGCATCCAAAGAACACCATACCTACTGTGAAGCATGGGGGTGGAAACATCATGCTTTGGGGCTGTTTTTCTGCAAAGGGACCAGGACGACTGATCCGTGTAAAGGAAAGAATGAATGGGGCCATGTATCGTGAGATTTTGAGTGAAAACCTCCTTCCATCAGCAAGGTCACTGAAGATGAAGCGTGGCTGGGTCTTTCAGCATGACAATGATCCCAAACACACCGCCAGGGCAACGAAGGAGTGGCTTCGTAAGAAGCATTTCAAGGTCCTGGAGTGGCCTAGCCAGTCTCCAGATCTCAACCCCATAGAAAATCTTTGGAGGGAGTTGAAAGTCCGTGTTGCCCAGCGACAGCCCCAAAACATCACTGCTTTAGAGGAGATCTGCATGGAGGAATGGGCCAAAATACCAGCAACAGTGTGTGGAAACCTTGTGAAGACTTACAGAAAACGTTTGACCTCTGTCATTGCCAACAAAGGGTATATAACAAAGTATTGAGATGAACTTTTGTTATTGACCAAATACTTATTTTCCACAATAATTTGAAAATAAATTCATTAAAAATCCTACAATGTGATTTCCTGGATTTTATTTTCTCATTTTGTCTCTCATAGTTGAGGTATACCTATGATAAGAATTACAGGCCTCTCTCATCTTTTTAAATGGGAGAACTTGCACAATTGGTGGCTGACTAAATACTTTTTTGCCCCACTGTAAGCCTTGCACTTCTATTGGCTGTTGGCTATTGGCTAGCGCTCCAACAAATTGTATGTGAAAGGCAAAGGGGCCGGGCATCTTAATGCTGTTGAGCAATCACAACAGAGCTGGACAGCTAACCAGTCAAAGCAGATTGGGTTCTGGTGTCAGACAGAGGGTGAAAGAAGTGCTGCATCAAAGACAGTATGAGAAAAATACAGACCGTTTTCAACATTAAAGATCCTGAGGCATTAGAAGAAAAAAAACACAAACATGAATCTGAAAATGAACGTAATATATCCTCTTCAAGTAGACATAAAGCGTTTTCTCCTTTCAGTGTGTGAATTGCAGCAAATCCCAACCCAACAAATGTATTTAGTGGTCAAAAATATATCTGGGACACCTGCAGCAGATATCAGTGTGTGTTTGAATTCATTGCTTGCTTCATTAATAGGTTTATAAAAGTGATTAACTGAGATTGCATTTTATACTGACATATGGCTCCATAAAGCACAATTCATCATCTCCCAAGGCCCATTGCTTTTTTTATGTCCTTATCATTACAAACGCCCCTTTAGGTAGAAACATTAGCTGGCCATCCTTTTTTTTTTTTTAACTATTCTATTTTTTACCTCTGTCAGGCACGTTCAGTTGGGTTATTTTCACTCAGGGTGGAATCCATTATCATAACACATCTAGCAGACTGACAGAGAGGACATGTCCTGCCCTGGGGTGATGCACTAATCTCAAAATAACAAAACCTGTCTAGGGGAAACCACATCTTGGTGGTTAAGGCCTGAAGAATATTGCTGTTCTGGACATCCGCCTGTCTCTTTTTCATCTTGCTGGGCATTTTTGCCTCATTAGCCCTTCATTGGTCTAACAACATGTTGGATTCCTCAAAACTCTCATTAACATAATTCTGGACATAGCCATCAAGTGACGTCATAAGTTTGAGAGTATTTGCAATGCAAGGTAAACATTTGCCCTGTTACAGGTCAGGGTATTGTTAATACATGTGTGCCAAATTGTTTTCTGTGCTGAAACCTAGAGCCTGGTCTAGGGATTAAGTTTGGTCCGCACTTCAAAGCTAGGGCTAGGCAGCATATCAATTCTATGAAGACTATCTAAAGTAACCCTTGTTGTAGTTCCTTTATAGCATTATGTTAGCTTATATATATACAATATACTGGAATCCAATGAAAAATGACATTGGGTTTTGTCAAGGGAGCCCTAGAAATGTTAACTTCCAGGTCGGCCAACAAAAATACGTCGTCACTGCCCCACTCTATAGTAGTATACATACCAAGAGAGTGAGAGCAAAAGAGCTGAGGGGTTTTTAAAGGACACTTTGTTCCCTGTTGAAAACCACAAACAGAGTCTGACACCCAAACAATTATTTGCAAGTGAAATAGGGCATGTCGGAGGGAATTTTCACAAAGAGAAATTATGGCAAAATTAATTACATAGGTTAAGGGCACAAAGAGTAAAACAAAAGCCTTCCTCACTGGAGAAGAGAATCTGATTGCTATGATTAATTTGGGAGATTCAGGGGTTCTTAGTATGGTTTTGCATGGTAATTTGAGGTTAATTACTTAGGGAGTGTTGCATATCATCAACAAAATAGCTCAACAATAGAAAAAGGTGACCACTGTGCCATTTAATGTGAGTTTGGATGGACTATCATTGGCAATGTTGGAATTGGTCTTGGCTTAAGAAACATGGCTGCATTAGTGCTATGAAATGATCCCAGGCTCGTATTGTAACAAGATTGAGAGTCTACAGTCGTGCTATTGGCCCCTGTAAGTCTGTAGTTAAGCACAGTGCTTGGTAGCTAATTGCTGCTATTGCAAAATGACACACTAGGTGGAAACCAGCAGTTTCAATGCACATTTTCAATTGGTGCATTAAAAATAGGAAATAGACAAAATTGTGGAAAAGTTAGTTCATTGATGAAAGAAAAACAATACAATGGAAACAGGTGTGGTGATTAAATAACAATGTTAATAACCAATGTCAATTAGTTATCAACTGAAGCTCATGCTTGGATGAAAAACAGAATACAGGTTCCAGATTTAAACAGGGTATAGATTACAATTGATGTGCATCACAGACAAAATGTTGCTCTTAAAGAATGCTGAAATCCTAAGACATACCAGAAAATCATAGCAAAAAAGTAAAAACGTAAACCTCTAACTATAATAACGTTTTTTTTTTAAATAATAACAGTACCCAGGCACAACACATGTGTGCAAACTGTTTGGGTCTGAGGTGAAAGAATTGAACATGTTATCATTATTTTCCTGTCTCACATCAACCAAATGCAAAATGCCAAAATGTTGGGTCGAGGGTTGTTTCAGAATAATGGCCTTAAAAAAAATGGGCCAGGAGCAATTCTGCCAAAAAATGTTGAGGGCTCTGTAAAACGGTAAAAGTGTGAAGCTGCTGGTCAGAAGCCTCTTGACATATTCTAAAAATACATATTTGCACATTCATCCCTCTCCTTATCTGACAGCAGCAACCACAGTTCTGAGTCATGATAATGGTCATGAAAATACTTTGGATGTTAATACAGAAAGTTAGTAAGTGTGTCATATAAGCTATATCATTTTGAATATTCAAAGCCACCTAAAAGAACATTTTCTTTTAGTTTGTTACTCTTTACCGTTTTATACACCAAGTATTTCTCCTTGCTTTTGGGAAAATCTGTTTTCAGTCTAGCATTGATTATATTACCATTAAAGCTGAAAAAAGAAGAAATCTACAAAAACTCTACAGTCATACATATGCAATAAATGCTAAATACCTAGGCAAGGTCAGTGGTGTATAGAGTTCTGTATTACCAAATGGAAAGTCCTAAAATAATTGTCTCTGATTTAAATAATGTATAAAGATTTATGCAAACTTGCCAGACTTGAAGCACTTTGATGACTCAACAGCAGTCAGTGCAGTATTGTGACACTGTGGAAACAGAATGTTACTTGGACATCAAGGACGTGATTGATCGGAGATATCCATTTTGCAACACTCTTCTGTCCTGTGGCAGTGATGATTCATTTTACTATACTACTGCTTTTTCACCTTGTCACACTCCTTGAGCCCTTCTAGTTTCTTTATGACACCTGCAGGTAACAAAATGACTCAAAGACAAGAACATGCGTGAATGATTATGTAACAAAACATCAAGTGTGTGAAAAACAGTTCACATAGTAAATTTGTTCCCTGCCACACATCAAATAACGGCTTGTTGCTCTCTCTGATATATCGTATATATATAGTTTGAATAAAACATTTTCCACAAAACCACTCAGACTCCTTTATAATTCTCTGCTGGGTTACATTTGACCTGGTACCCCACGATTTGCTTCACAGTTCCAGGGGGGAAAAAAACAGCCAATATTTATGAAATGTTCAATAATATTTGACCTGAACCCAATAGGAAGCTTAATGGGTGTTAACAGAATATTGAACTGGTAAACATAGAATGCTTGAAGATGGTGATACTCTGTATTACAATGCATATACAGAGTTTTGATGTTATGCAAGACTCAAATCACTGCATACGTTTAACTTTAAAGATGCAGCTACTGATTCAAGGTTGTGCATGGAAGGCTGAACTGGAAGTTGGCATCGCACTGGTTGCCTCAACAAGGAGCCAATGGGATTATTCCATTGCATTATAAACTCTTTGGGGAAACTGTGACGGAGCGGCTCTGTCACTGACCAGCTCTGTCACATGCTGCAGCGCATACACACACACATACACATACACGTTCACATTCACACACATTCCCTGTTCCCTTCCGTTTTTGCATGCTTGGTTGACAAACCTCACTATTATAACTGTTTTCTCCTCTGTGTTAGTAGCGCGACCATGGGTGCACACTTGGCCGTTCTCGTTGCATTTAAGCATACATTTACACAAACCTGATTTTAGACGGACATTTCTTCAAGTGTGGGAGGCATATGCACCACCGTCTCCTCTTCCGGCAAGAGTGGCTGGCAAGACGGGGCGCACCATTTCTCCCGGTTAAGTAGTGAATTCTCGCGCACTTGCGAGATGAAACTATTGGTGGTATGAGAAAGTTAAGCCCAGTGGGAGGGGCTATACAGTTAAAAGGGGCTGTTTTGGCCTGGGACGGGGGTCAGTCTGGGGAAGCTACAGAGCAGGTAGCACCTGTAAAGCCCAGTGAGAGTTGGTTTAAGCGTTATGATATGTCAGAGTTAATGAGGAACTCCATTTGTGGTGAATACTTGTGTTACAGGGTAAACTATTTATGTTTCCAGTCTTTTTCCACTATTTTCATTTTTGTGTTGTAAATAGTTGTTTTTCACTTTGGGAGACCGGCAAAATAAAATAACATCACTACTTCTCCGACTATGCCTGTGTTTGTGGAGGTATGAAGTAGAACCCCGCTACAGAAACAAACAACAACGATTCTTACAGGTTATGTGAAAGAGGGATCTCTCCCCATATTAACACAACGTTTTTGATCTATGACACGTTAATCGAATTGACAGTTAGTAGAGAACTAACATTAGTCATATCCAAATTAAACTATGGCTGCATGACTCAAATCTTATAACATTTCAATGTCACATTTAGCCACTGTTATGCTTTTTGGGGTTTTCCCATTCCAGAAGGGAGTTGTGTAGGTTTTTGTATATTTAAATGGTCTGCAAAGGCTAAAATCCCAAAGTTCCCACATTAACACATTACCCCCCTTGCCTGAAATGCCTTCATCGATGCCTTTGTTCCATTCAATAACATAATGACATCACTATGTAATACACTCGCTTCTATTGGTTAGCGCTCCAACACATTGTACGTGATATGCAGAGGGGCGGGACATTTCTGACACATCTCTTAGATGTAAAACAAATTGTTAAAATCTCTTAAGGTTGTGTTAACCACAGTCCTTATTTCGGACATCTAACCAAATACACGTTCAAAAAACCCATTGACTTTAAATTGAGGGAACTGGAAGAGCTCAAATGCTAACTCATTTCCAAGTTTTAGAACTCATTCTTACACCACTTTACTCAGGAATGTACTATTCCAATGTGCGGGGCCAACAAGTAAAAAAGTCAAATCTTCCATCTATACCATAGTCTATATATACAGTCTATGATCTATACTCCTTGCAAAATTTCAGTCCAACAGTAGAAATAGTACATATTAGTAAAGTTTCTAAAAGAAGAGCCGGATTTGCTTATCATCATTTTAACCACCTCTTAAATTAGTTTTTTAGTAACAACACGAGAATTGGAAAGACAAATATAATTTCAGAGGATCATAAGTGCATGTTTTTGCTCTGTGATCCTCGTGGCCCCTCCATCCTATGGTTGTTGCCTCAGCTGAAAGCCCAGAGGCCAGAGTTTCCATGTAATTACCAGCACATGGTCAACCAGGAGGCCCAGAATCAGTCTGCCACTCTTTGATCATAACTGATATTGAATGGCATTTACCCCCTGGACAGAGAGAAACCTGTTTCTTAGGCTCTGTGAACAGATGGCCACAAGATGGTGGAGGGTTTTTTTAATCTATTATTCAAAATATCTCACAGAGAATGTGAAATGCCAGAAGCCTTTTTTACCCACCAGGAGATCTTGAAGAGAGATCACAAATATTTTGGTGAGGATTTAAGGCGTTTGTGCTCATATAACACTTACAGTACATCCTGTCAAACGCTGAGGAAGATGCTGTCAACCTTCGGCATTTGCTGGATGAAAGTTATTTTTCGGCTCAAGGCCTGTCAGACTGAAAAACTAAATGTTCAAGATGTTCCTTGCGATTCTGCTCACACCTTGTTGAAACAATTCTCAGATGTCGGGAAATGAAAGTGATATTAATGTCAAAACGCGGCAGGCCTTATTCCCAAGCAGAAAAAAAAAAACATGTTAAGCTCTCCACAGGCATAGGTGAGCACAGTCTGTTCTCTACAGGGAGATCTCTGTGTCCCTTTGAAAGTGAATAAGTTACTTTTTATTTGAGCTGCCAAAGAAAATAAAGATAAGACTCAAAACTTCCATAAAGATAGAATTACCATTCTCAATTAGTACACACCTATGGCTTTAAAGTTTCAACTCCCCTCTTATGATTAGATTTGTATGATGAGAAAAGTATTTTGGTGAAACCCATCCTTCTTAGTTGTTCGTGTTCTCTGTCATCTAAATGTGTTTCTTGTAAATATACTATGTGTGCTTTTTTCTTTTGGAAAGTATCTTGCTACGTTTAAGTGGATTAAGTATTCCATTGAAATTGAAGGAAATGATCTTTAGCTCCTCATGTGTCATTTGTTTTTAGCAAAAACGTATATGGCCAAGAAAAATCTGCTCCTGACAGGCTCTCTGGTAGAACACAGTAAAAAACATTCTGCAAAACCATCACTAGCCGAACAGTGGCTTCCAAAGTAAAGGTATCTGCAAAATGACCCTTTAACCGGCCAGAGTGAACCCCTGGCTTTGGATGGAAAGCCTCTCTATACACTTGATAGAGTAGGGCCCTCCATTATTTTGAAAAAGTGTCCCTGCAGCTCTGTGGCCACCAGGAGACACACACACACACACACACACACACACACACACACACACACACACACACACACACACACACACACACACACACACACACACACACACACACACACACACACACACACACACACGCCTCTTTTATATCAGATGTACAGCGTTCACAGGTTGGCAGAAACAGGAAGTAACATATGAAGGAAACTAGGTCAGCTCCTGGGCCCGCCTCCCCCTCCACCTGCTGGCTCCTCATTGGTTGATGGAGCTGCCGGTCGACCAATCAAAATGTTAATAGATAATATTGTTTTGTATTTATAGATGTTACTGAGCACTAGGGATGCAACGAATGGAAAAGAGTTGGCCGATGCTGATGTTAAGAATAACCCTTTTTGCCGATGGCCGATGTTTTACTGTGTAAACTGTAATAGGAGCATAAGGCAGCCTGTCCTAAGAGAGAGAGGGGGGGATAAGTGTGTGCATGTGTACGAGAGAGGTTGAGCGAGCCATAGTAAGTTTCTGGAAGTGAACGGGAGTAGCAGCAAGTATAACAAAGTCACAAATATAAACGATGGCGTCCCAAGAACACTGAAGGATGGATTTAATTTACCGATCCTGCAGACACCCGCTACAAGGGGCGGAAGTCCTTCAGCATGCAACAGCAGCCCCCCCCCCGCCCTGTTTCATAGAAGTTAATATTTATTTTTAAAGTTTGAAAGTCACTCTATTACAGGTTTAATTTCATGACTATTTTAAAGATGAACATCAAAAGTAGCAGTTCCATTAGGAGCTCAAATACATTTCTATGTCAGTAATCTGTAAACATTTCAAAGTAAACTCCAATCCCTGTTTCTCTATTAAAGGACAATACAACACGTTGATGTTTTTGGTGTTTTATTAACAGATTGTAGAAACTCCATTAAACATGATATCAGTGTGCCTGATTACAGCAGGTATAAAGGTATTAGTATTAGAGAGAGCCTTCTAGAGAGTCATATGGGGGGAGGAACGGCGGAGAACATTGCGCTAGGATTTGAACCATGTTCATTTATGTAAAAGCATTTCTGATTCAGGATCAGGAGACGATACAACTTTTTGTTCAACCTAAAAAACAAACAAAAAACAATTGTTACCTTCCATCTGTCTCTTCCATCATTCCCTTCCATCTGTCCCCTCCATCATTCCCTTCCATCTGTCCCCTCCATCATTCCCTTCCATCTGTCCCCTCCATCATTCCCTTCCATCTGTCCCCTCCATCATTCCCTTCCATCTGTCCCCTCCATCATTTCCTTCCATCTGTCCCTTCCATTGTTCCCTTCCATTGTTCCCTTCCATCTGTCCCTTCCATTGTTCCCTTCCATATGTCCCTTCCATTGTTCCCTTCCATCTGTCCCTTCCATTTGTCCCCTCCATTGTTCCCTTCCATCTGTCCCTTCCGTTGTTCCCTTCCATTGTTCCCTTCCATCTGTCCCTTCCATTGTTCCCTTCCATCTGTCCCTTCCATCGTTCCCTTCCATTGTTCCCTTCCATCGTTCCCTTCCATCGTTCCCTTCCATCGTTCCCTTCCATCTGTCCCTTCCATCGTTCCCTTCCATCTGTCCCTTCATTGTTCCCTCCCATCTGTCCCTTCCATTGTTCCCTTCCATCGTTCCCTTCCATCTGTCCCTTCCATTGTTCCATTCCATCTGTCCCTTCCATTGTTCCCTTCCATCTGTCCCTACCATTTTCCGCTTCCATCTGTCCCTTCCATCATTCCCTTCCATCTGTCCCTTCCATTTTTCCTTTCCATCTGTCCCTTCCATACCATTTTATGCATTGAAAATTTGGTCCCAAAATACAATTAATCTTCCACCGGAAACACAAGTTCCGACTAAAACACGAGGTGAACAAAGTCCAGACGCATTTTTTTCTCGTGAAATCTTTCTAAAAGCAGTTCCATCTGAAGGGTAGAACCACGCTGTTTCATCAGGGGAAATTATAACTGAATTAAATTGTCAGAATCAGACTTGTGCCTCTAAGCGAGTCCTGTTGAACACTTATTCAAAGTTTGGTTTTTAACCCTTTTTCAATCGTTTCACTTCCTCCTCTGGCTGTTTCCTTTTATTTTTTGGCTCTGGCCTCCAGTTGAAATACACGGTGTAATGATCTGATATTTTGTCGTCCCGGACTTTAACGTCAGAGACCTCAACATTTCTGGTGAGGACCAGATCCAGAAAGTGACCGGAGCGGTAGGTCGGCTCCCTTGGGTACAGATCGAAGCGGTTGACCAGTAGAAACCAATCGAACTCAACCCAGATATTGAAATCGCCGGTCACAATGATGTTATTGTAGTTTTTGGAAACCTCCTTCAAGAGTTCTTGAAACTCTTCCAGGAATTTGTGGATGTGGGTCAAAGTTTTCTTCGGCGGGCGATAGAGGTTGATGCTCAGGACCGGTTCTTCCCACTCGTTGTGTTGCAGAACTGTCACCACGCATTCAAAGGTTTCTATGTTGTCAAACCGAATCTGTATACCATGCAACTCTGTTGAGAACTGGATAGCTGCCCCTCTATGTCCAATCACTTCACTCACATGAAGGAAGAAACTGAAATTTTGTGGCGAAGCTTTCCTGAGGACGTCGTCTGCCGTGTCCAATTTCAACCACGTCTCGGTTGTGAAAAAGACGTCCAGCTGGTTTGATGTGATGAGTTCTAGGATGTCAGCGTTGTTAAATGTTCATCGAATGAACATTTAACAACGCTGCCCTAACGAACGGGGGAGCTCTTTGGATGCTTTCTATCGCACTTCCTGTCTGCTCAGTCCCTTTCTCTATCTCACTTTGTGTCTGCTCAGTCCCTTTCTCTATCTCACTTCCTGTCTGCTTACTCCCTTTCTCTAACTCACTTCCTGTCTGCTTACTCCCTTTCTCTAACTCACTTCCTGTCTGCTTACTCCCTTTCTCTAATTCACTTCCTGTCTGCTCACGCCCTTTCTCTAACTCACTTCCTGTCTGCTTACTCCCTTTCTCTAACTCAATTCCTGTCTGCTCACTCCCTTTCTGTAACTCACTTCCTGTCTGCTTTGTTTGATCGCCTTGTCTTTCTACCTCATGTCTTAAAACATTCTCAAAACATTCACAGTGAAGCTTCAAAACTAATACTATATGCGGATGATTCCAAAGTCATTCAATAACACATGTATGAGCTTACCATGCCCCTTCCTTTGAGGGAAGTTTTGAGTCCAGTTGTAGCCCCTTTTTGGATCATTTGTTGGCCTGCTTCAGCGAACAGCAGTTTTGCTTTCTTTCCACTTGCTCAAAATGTGAAGAATACTAAAATACCAGCAAGTCCAGCAACCACAACTGTAGGCAAGACTAGCTTTAATAGTAGTGCTTTCACAGAAATCTGTGACCCAGAATACCAATCGATGCTGTCACAGAATGTCCACTTCTGACCACTTCTTCTGGCGATGGCTGCCAGGATCTTAGCCATGACTCGTGGTTCCAGCTCATCTTTGTCTGCATTGAAGCCCTCCTTCCTACAGTCCACCCTCAGCTGCTCGAACAGATGCTTGATCCTTTCTGCAATCCTGTTGCTTTAGCTTTCTAGGAGCTGCGCCTTCTCAGTCCTCTCGCTGGATGAGAGGTGCTCAGTAAGTTTAGTAACCAGAGATATGGTTAAACCTACACCCGTATAGGCTGCTCCTAAGAAACCTAGAAACGGAGCCGCTAAGCCACCGGTGCAAAATGTGGCCACGCCGGCTCCAACCAGGCATGCACCTCCCACCACCGACACTGAGTTTCCAACACACTCACTGGCGTTGCACTTCTCTCTGAGAACCTCCAGCTCCCGGGCCAGTTCCCTCAGTTGCTTCACACAGCGCTCCCTCTTTTCCAGCCATCTGAACATCAGATCCACCAGCTCGTCCACAGTGCCCATTATGTAGGCTTCTTTCTGATGCCACTACAGAGGAGATCTGAAACAAGAACGTCAAAGGACAAGTATGCAACTGATTCATCCGACCAACACGAGAGTCCGTCTCATCAGGTTCAATCTAACATGCTCTATAACTACAGAGGATGTATTAAAGCAGCAGCAACTGTACAGACCCTCGTTTATTGACCGGCCCCTAGTCTCTGTGGTCTCTGGACTGGCCCCTGATCTCTGAACTGGTCCCTAAGGTATTCCGCAGATATGAAATAAAATGATTTTAAGGTATCTGGAGCTGACAGTGTGGACTGTGACCTGGGTGTGAAGGCGTTACCACACACTCTGGAGATCTCCTGATAAGCCCTGTGTTTGAACAACGACAGCGCAACGCAAGACACTCCGCTCAATATAGAAACCAGAGCGTTCACACGGAAACAAACCCCTGAGGAAGCTCTGATTAAAGTCAGTCTGCTGGTGTCGTGCCATCTCAGAGCTTCTGGAAAACTGGGCTCAACAGGAAGTGTTTTCACTGTTCAAATATCTCAGCTCAGACAGAAAACAAGAGTTTCTCACCTGCTGACGAGAGGAGACCCTGCAGCCACACACACTTACTGTCAAACTGAGGTATTCCAGGCTGCGCTGCTTCTAATGCTGCTGCTGACTGGAAGTCATGTAACTTCTGTGAAGGGGTGTGTGTGTGTGTGTGTGTGTGTGTGTGTGTGTGTGTGTGTGTGTGTGTGTGTGTGTGTGTGTGTGTGTGTGTGTGTGTGTGTGTGAGAGCTTTTATCATCATCATCCAGCCGTCTTCACTGGCTGATATCAGATGATGGTTACATCACAAAAAACTGCAGAGTCAACGCCAACACATTACCACACACACACACACACACACACACACACACACACACACACACACACACACACACACACACACACACACACACACACACACACACACACACACACACACACACACACACACACACACACACACACACACACACACACACAAGCTGACTGACTGGTTAGCAGGAACCCCTTAATCTGTGAGGACCTGGTGCTTGCGCTGGATCAGCTGGTCTTCCTGAGTTTGAATATTTATGGTTTATTGCACTAACTGTAAGTCCCTCTGGATAAAAGCCTCTGCTCAGACTTCTGCCCTCTAGTCTCTGACCTCGGCTCAGACTTTTACCCTCTGGATAAAAGTTTCTGCTCAGACTTCTGCCCTCTGGTCTCTGACCTCTGCTCAGACTTCTGCCCTCTGGTCTCTGACCTCTGCTCAGACTTCTGCCCTCTGGGTGGGGAGCATATATCTTATTTCCGGGCCTTGTATTTCACAATTTAAAATTCAGTTAATTAAAAGTTGACCGGTTCCCAGTTAAAACATTTTTTTCATTAAAAATTATCCTTTTTAAATTGGAACACAAAAACAATGGTTACCATTTTATTTGAATTTGAACCTCTCAAAGAAAGAACATTTAACATCTGTGGTTTTTTCTGGGTCAAGTAGGATCCAGAAAAGAAAATGAATAGATCTAGGTTGTTCTGCAGATACATTTTACTCAAACTTGCCCCAAAAATGTTCGGGAGTTCCAGACACCAAAACACACAGAATGTTTTATTGGTGCACCATTAAAAATCGATGTTCTCTGTGGGACAGCTCTGACCCTATTTGGGATGATATGGTTTCATTAGTGTTAACAGCAAGCTTAATATGGCCCTTATTCTGCAAAGTAGGATAGGTAAAAGTTAGTTATTAGGTAAAAACAGTGCATTGGGAGGCAACGGAGCAGGTGCAGGTGTTGGCAGGACCCCCATCAGAACAGGTGATGGCGAGACCCCCGACGGCGCAGGATCAGGTGTTGGCGGGACCCTCATCAGAACAGGTAACGGTGGGACCCCCAACGGGAACGGAGCAGGTGTGGCCGGAGACGACAGGACAGGCGGGACCAGAGTCGAGAGGACAGTCCAGGCCGGAGTCGACTGGACAGGCGAGGCTGGAGTCGACTGGACAGGCGAGCCTGGAGTCGACTGGACAGGCCAGGCCGGAGACGACAGGACAGGCGGGGCTGGAGTCGACAGGAAGGGAGAGGCTGGATTCGGCTGGGCCGCCAAAAGGAGAGCAGGGGCTGGAGTTGGCCGGGCCGCCGACAGGACAGCAGGGGCTGGAGTCGGCCGGGCCGCCGCCAGGACAGCAGGGGCTGGAGTCGGCCGGGCCGCCGACAGGACAGCAGGGGCTGGAGTCGGCCGGGCCGCCGACAAGGACAGGCGGGGCTGGAGTCGGCCGGGCGCCGACAGGACAGCAGGGGCTGGAGTCGGCCGGGACGCCGACAAGACAGGCGGGGTTGGAGTCGGCCGGGCTGCAGCTGGGAGCATGGCGGCCAGGGCTTGGCCTTGGGACATGGCTGCCAGGGCCGGAACTGCAGCCGGCAACGCGGCTGCTAGGTCGCGTCGTACAGTCAGGATTTAGGAAAGGACCCAGGTGCAGAAGCAATAGAGGAGGCAGGGGTTCAAACGTAACAAAGGGCGAGCTTTTATTTATAAAAAAGCTGTTAACAAAAATGCATACAAAAGGTAAAACGAAGGAAAAGTATCAAATTAAAACACGGACAAACCAGTGGAAGAGGGAGGCCTGAAAAGGGGAGATCCAAAATGGTTCAGGGAACAGGCAAACGACAAACAACGACCACGATGCGACAAAGAACACAAAGGAAAGCCCAGACTAAATACAGAGGAGGGTAACCACAAGACAAGAAACAGCTGGGAAGGGGGAGGAGAAACACAGGGTCAACAGGTGAGCACGATCAGACAATCAGACAGGAGGGAAACTAAAGAAGGAAGTAAACTAGACAAAACAGGAAGTGAACAAGACAAGACAGGAAGTGACAAAACAAGACACATTTGAAAGTAAAGCAGTAAACTAAAAATACAGAAACTGAGATCCTGACAACCTGTGCCTTGTCTCATGACTTCCTGTTTTATATTGTAGTAACCTTTCCCTCTCATTTCAAATAACTAAATTTCCTGCCTTTTTGTGGTTCCCACCTCTATGATTGTCGATCCCACCCTAATTTTAGTGCTTAGTGCTTTTTGATATTTGTGAGTGAGTGAGCGTTCTGGATTTTTTTGCATTTAAATGTTTTATCAGCCCATAATTTTACCATTGGAGTTGGAGTCACCCCTCCATTTGAAGACCTGTTCAAGGAAGAGGCACACAATTTGAATTACAAATGTTCAACAAATGCTGATCTTGGAGTTGCTGTTCACAATGCTGCTGAAAATGTCTAGTTTGAAAATGCCAGGCCTGTGAAATTGAACTGCACTTTTTCATGGGTCTTACACCAGTAAATCCCTCTTATTTGGTTGAACAACCCAAAAGGGTCTCTGATGGCAGAAGAAAGCTTACAAAATTGTTTTTTTTGTTGTGCCTTTTGACATATTTGTTGTGTATTGGCTTCTTTCTCTTCACCTTCGTCATAGTGAATGTCCTCTTCTTCCTTGAAGTCAGTCCGCTGACATCATCCCTGACATGTTGCAAAAAATGGTGGAACTAGAGGGGAAAAAAATATATGTACCTGTAAATGTGACCTTTAACACAATATTTGGATTAATAATTGTACAAATATATTATATCAACTACCCACATTTAATCTTTCCAGGTTTTTTAGAGAAAAGCTCAAAAGCATGTGCATATGGGAATGTCTCTAGCGCTGGTTTATTCATCGATATTCCAAGACATGCAGCCAGGGGCTCCCCTTTCAGTTTGTTTGTCAAGTGAGTTTTGACCTGAAAACCAGATGTTTTTATATATACAATTATTTAACTAACAAAATTAGATGTGAAATATATTTAGTGCCGAGAGAAAGGAAGAAAGAAAAATTCACTCAGCCAGTTCATGGTTGAGAAATCGAATTGAAGTTTACACCAGAGACAGGGATGACCAGAACTGCTGCAGCTAGTGAAGCCAGAGGTCTGGGTACAAATTAACGAGCCTCTGAGGAGTCCCAGTATCCCAGTGGAATACAAAAGCACCAACCGCTGCGAACGTCTATTTTACGGTGAATTTCTTGACTGGGGGCTTGTTTTGCCTGCACACTTGGCAGAACATTCCTTAAAATCAACCTTGGCCTTTTTTCTTTGACAAACTCATCATCCCTCCACAATGAAATACCCCATCAACTGACCATGGACTATCGGGTTGCGGGTGTGTGTTCATCTTAGTTCATTTGACCCACGACATACTTAATGTGTGATGCCTCTTCGATGAGATTCACAACAGGACACTTAACCTCAAGCAGGCTCTAGGTTGGGTTCTAATTTGGTCATCTTTACCATCTGCATTGGCTCCAAGCTGTGGAGCATTGTGGTGAAAGATAAGGTCACGTAGAAGAACATTACCATCGAAGGTCTCTGTTTGACTGTGAAGAGCCTGTGGGTCAACTTCCATCCCTTTCTACATTGCTTTGGTCTGCAGGGCATTAGTAATGATCCTCAATGGATTCTGACCTCACATGTGCGTCATCCGATTGGATCAGCATATGAGGGCAACGCATGCTAAGCAAGTTTGGTCTTTTGGATGGATCCTGTGTTTCTTCTTCGATAATCCTTGACATTTTGGGTGACGCATTTCAGAGTTCAGCCGGGGCCACTACATACAAAATAATGAAAAACAAGCACCAGTCAACATAGCAAAACATATTGGTGCCCTTATGCAGTAATGCAGGACCTTTTTGTAAGACTGTTGTAGAACACTATCTTTCATTTCCCCCTATTTCCAGCTGTTTTTTAGGTTGTAGGTTACAGAGTAAAACTGGTCAGTTATACACTTAATTGTATACTCCAGTTTATCACAAGCAGCAGATGTGAAAAGAAACACATTCTGAATTCAGGTGTAGGCAGGAAGTTTAAAGACAATGAATACAGTTGGAGCACATATTTGTTGCTGAAACACAAAGTCTAGAGTAGCTGACAAGAGTAGTTATTCGTTATGTAGAGTTTTATTAGCCAGTTTCATGTTTTACATTAATTATTTGTGTCCTTTTATGACAATAATTCTTACATTATGTTGTGGATTTCAAATATTGTAATGAAATTATGTGCAATGTGTATGTAAAAGTGTAATCCTAACCTGAACAGTCTCAAAATGTTGCAAGTCTTGTGGTCATCTAAGATACTCCATGCTATCTCTGGCACCTGAATTAGTTAAGTTGTTATAATTCAGAGGTTGTCACAGCTTCAGTGGCTGAGAAATAAATGACCAGATTTTAATGTGTATCATTATGATAATTAACACCCGAACTCACAGATGAGAGTAACACCTATACTGATAATTGTGACATGCTAGGTGCTATATTGCAACACAACTTGTATGGCTCATTATATTTCCTTTTTTATTCCCCACTTACTATACATTTTTGACACTTTTACACACATTACGCTTGGTAGTACACTTTTTCATTCCCAAACTCCCAAATAAACACAATCTATCATCTATTGGTTGCGGTTTGTGCCCATATTATGGCCTCCAATTATTTCAAGTTTGAAATGCTAAATTGGGTTATAAAACTGACAGAAATGTATACCAGAGCTAGAATAATACATTCCCAAAACAGTAATAAGAGAATGCAGGATGCAGATTTAAAACATCAACAAACACAAAGGGCTCAGCAGAAATGCTGAAAAAACAATGATGGTAGTGTGATTAGGCTGGCAAATGCAAAGCTTTAAGCACTTGAATTAGACCGATGGTGGCTTCCATGCTATCATCTGATGCCAATGATGCAGTCTTAATTAACCCATTTAAAAGCAGTGGTGTGTATTTATGTCCACAATGAGCCTTTCCAGTGTCAAAGGAAAACACATTATTGGTATAATGCAATCCCCAACAGCTCAGTCTGATGTTTATCACACTTCTGTTTCCATCTTTATACTTTCGCAGGAATAAAGTTAAGCATGATAGGTAGCTCTCCTTTTTCAAAGTTATTGTAGAAACCTGACAACCCGAATGTCTAGTAAAGGTTTATCTCATGCATATGGGTATTACATCATTAAAAAGAAAAGATCCTCTGTAGAATTAATGAGATTTCTACACTTCTCCATGAGGTCTTTTCAATGTTGTTTTAAAGAACAGTAGAAAGACAATCCGTTTTGCAAATGTATGAAAGCACTTTACAAATTGGTTTAAACATTTATATTGGAAAATTACTAAAAGATGTAATCTAATAAATGAAGACATTATAAAAGCATAATAACATAACATTAACATGTTGTTAATATATTGATAAAACAAGACTAAGAATGTGTAGCCATGCTGGTGGCTCTGTCAGGCTGTACTAGCTAAATGCTAACTAATGCTATGTTTAGCACAGATGCTGTTTTAGCATGTTGGCGTTTGGTAATTAGCACTTAGTAGGCCTACTACATACAGCTGGGAATGACTTATGGGAATATCTTTACTTTTGTAGGTATTTGGTCATCAGACATAAAAAAAATAATAATAATTTCCTTCTTTTTAGGACACATCTTTAACTTTGTGAGTCATTGTTTGGTACGTGTGCAACATTCCTTAACACACACACTCACACATACACCTGCAACTGTGGCAGCTGACCCCATTGTACACTGCCAGGATCAAAATGTTTTCAACAGTTAATATTGTCTGATTGCCCAAACACAGCCGGTGTTGGGTCTTAAGACATCACATGACAATTTTCTTTTAAAAGTGAATTTTCAGAGTTTCTTTTTTGGTTTAAGTCTTTTTTTCTCTGAAGGAAGAACAATACATGACAGACCTGGGTCTCCAAGTACTAAGAATACATATCGTCCTTTGTATAAGCCCCCTTAAATCCAAAATCAGTGCAATTTGTCTCTATTACACCAAGCGACAATAAGATTGGTTAAGTACTTTAGAGATAGATCACTGTATTCCTGTCTGTCCTGTGAGAGATGACTTATTTACTTGAACTTGAACTGCACACATTTCTTATGCAAAATTGTTATTTGATCAACAGCATTATCCTAATATTGTATGTCTATTGAAATTGCACCACATAAAATGCAAACTTTACATTTCTCATTGTTAATGTAACCTACATTCCAAGAAAGTCAACCTCTGATCGAACTTACAGGTTAGGAACCAATGGGTGTTTTATTATAACACAGTAACAGCCATTAAAACGTATCATTGTGTGGTTTCGCAGTGCAAGCATACATAGTGGGTCTATAATTAGTGATGTATAATGTGGTTGCCCTTTGGGAATTGCCTGTTTCATGTCTATTCAGCCCAATTAACTGGGTTAGCTTTTTTGCCTAAGGAATGTATTGAGGAGCTGTCATCTGTGCCATAATAGTATCTACAAGCTGTTACTGACGGAAGCATTGATGTAGTTTCACACAATTTGCTAAATGTACAATATACATTTCAATTAAACAAATGCACTTGGTTAAATAGTTTTTTTCTCATTCTGTTGAATCCTGGAGGAATATCCCAATTGGCTTTGGAAAGATACTGAGAGAGACTTAGAAAGGCAGTATTAAAGCAGATAAAAGTAACATATTTGCCATTTACATGCCTACATTCAATTGTATTGAAATTCTGATTTACTTGCAGTACAAGACGTCAGCCCATTTTCGACTCCTGTGTTACTCCCCGTCAAAGTAAAGAATCACTACAAAACTTAACGAAAAGGAAAACACTTAATTACCTTACTTTGTCAGTGTCGATGCTGCCCTTATTCCAAATTCAGCACAATGTGAGTGGGTAGCAGAATGCATATTGATTTTGTGATTACAAAGAGGTTTGTGAATCGGCGTTGCAGTTTCCACCCCTTCCCAGCATACCCACACTCCCATCATAATTTAGGTCTGATTATGCCTTCATGCTTCTGTAATTTAAATACTTACCGGGCACCCCGTCAACATCCGCAATCGTCCACCCTTCATTTGCATTTTGATAAGGAGGCCAATAGGGCAGAGAGGTTTGGAATAAATACAGTGTGCCGTCAGCTTGTGCTCGCTCAGAGCTGAAATTAGCACAGACCTTTGGGCCAGCCTTCTCGAAAGAGCCTCTTTTAAAATTGGCCATAAGGGGTCATGATACCCCTGGGATGATAAAATAGACTCGTGTTTAGAATGTACAATATTGAATAAAATCCTGCCAGGATTGAGTCTGGCAGCATTAGTGTTGTAATTTTCTTACCTTCAAGATGCTTTTGGAAAATACTAAAGACTGTAATGCAATTTCAGAGAAAAACTGGAAGAATATTAAATGGGTTTAGCTTAAGCTTTAACGTTGCATTCTCTTCCCTTTCCTATATCTTAAAACAGCATTTAGACATCATTTCAATGGACTAGGTCATTATTGAACCGGTCTCATGGTCTTTGAGAATGGTTGAAGAAATCTGACAGTATTTAAACAGTGTTCATATTATATCACAGATGTCCAGACATAGAATGCTGTAATATGCATTAAAAGCAGCACTAATCAATATTTGTATATTCATAGTGAACAAAATTATTTGTTGTGCCAAGGGTTTCATTCTTACAGACAAACTTACCATCTGGCTCTGTAGTTCCTCAAGGTCACATAATTAATGAGGTTTTTAAAGCCTTATTTGGCCCATTGTTTTGGGTTAACAGCGCACATTGCTACCATTTTATTTGTCATTATTGCATTACAATGTAATAACAGCAGTGACACAATATGAAAGCCACAAAGTCTAACAGCTGACTTTTAAACTCAAATGAATGGAAATCAATAGCTGCATACAATGGTAGGAAAAAATCCCATCAAAATATACACGGTATTGGACTGCAGAATGATAAGCATTGTTGTAGTTCGATTTGCTGCGAAGTGAAACCAATCTGAGGAAGAATAGCTGTACTCAGATCAATATGATTTTACTAATATCAAATATCTAGCAATATCTTCACTAATAGCTCACCTCGCACATGTTGCATGTAGCTTTCAGCAAATACTAATTGAGTGGGTAATTTAGCTAACTTGCTTTAAAGTGCTGTATCATAACTGGGAATCTCACAATTCAAGAACACCAAAGATATATGACTTGGCTACTGATGCTACTGGCACTAACCTTCAGCTGGAGTTCCAATGTACTGTCAAAATAATAGCATACTGTATATTTAACAATATTTAAGATTGGTGAGGGGGCTAGGACAGAGGATATGTTGAAAGTGAGATAAAGATATACTGAAATGGAAGATGGGGAAGGGTCAAGTTATCAGCACTGACACGTTCACGTTGATTTAATGTGTGGCCTGCAGGATTTTCAGTGCAATGAGGCAGCTAGCACGCAAACTAAGCTGCATGGATTACTTTAAAGCAGTGACATAAACATTCTGCTGCACTTCTCAGGGTGCCTCTGGTCCTTTTTGAGCTTGATGCAAAGAGACAGTGACGCTTTGAAGAAGCCAGTGGGAACCCTGACAGAGCTTTGAATAAACAAACAATCTTGCTTGGAGCTACATGTGGAGTGCCAAGTTACATGTGGATGTTTTACACTGAGGTGGAGGTTTAGAAGTAATGGTGCCTGACAAGGAAGCTGCCTTTACACTCTTTTAGTGTGGTGGTGGTGAGGATGGGGTGGATCCAAGTGAAAAGCTTATTCTCCCTTACTTACCCCTGTTGCTCTGCTAAGAGTAGAGTTGAAAAGGCAGTGAAAATGCATGACAGGATGTCCCAAGATAAAAAAGGGATTCAAACAGATATCCGCTCTGCAATCACTCCTTATTTCTTACCTGTCTGGTCATGAAGTAGTTCTTTTTTTAAAATACATTTAAGTTAATGCCAAAACTTAAAATGTAGTAGAATGTTGACCCTTATTTCTAGCAGTGTCATCATTTGACCACCTTCAAGGAGTACATAGCACCAAGGATTGTTCATGAACTCCACAAATGTACCTTAAGTCTAGCCCAATACTTCACGAACCTCATGAACCTTGACCTTCTAAAGCCTGAATGCTATTGTGATCATTCAGTAGATTGTTATACAAATAATGAAGACACTCCATTTTAAGTCTGCAATGTTTTGAATTATTCATTTTAGTTTGAAATAAAGGTTCAGTTTGAAGATAGGCATGACCTGGGAAAGGGGGAGGGGGGCTTTATTGATTGAGTAAACCTTCAAATATTTCGTCAACTCTTTGCTGCAATAGTGGGTTAGGGTTAGGGTTTGGGTTACAATAATGTGTATTGGAGATCAATTTGGAGGCTGAGATTGGATAAAGGTGTGTTCCAAGCCAGGAAATCGGGAGTATGATGTGGGGATGAGGTCATTGGTTATGACAATGTAATGAATCAGAAGAATCTGAACCAGGTTTATTAACAAGTACTTTTAGACATATAAGGAACTTGCTTTGGTGTATGATGGTACGAACATAATGTGAACAACATTTTTTTTAAAAGTTGTAGGAGAAAGATAAAAAAGAAACTCATTTTAAATATATTAACAATAATAAAAATAAATATTTACATTGAATATAAATATTCCATGTATTCTGAATGATAAAGTATACCTTAAACTTAACTGTGGTTGAATTTCTAAAGTGTACATTAACCTGCCACTATCCAATTCTGACCAGGATTACAACACTAAAAGAAAATATTTTAGATTCTAGTGTCCTGCAACTATAGTATAGGTATATAGAATTATCTCAAACTACATATTAGTCATCTGACACCATGGGTCAAGAGATAGAATCCATGTCTTCCGAAACATATTGTCAATGTCTCTGCTACAACTGATGTGCATGAAAAAAAAAAAGATCTGACTCAAATATGTAGGCTTACATGTATTAATAAGTAAATACATGTTCTATTTTTGTGGCTATGAAGAAAAGGCATATGTGCATCAGTGTATTCTGTGTGTGTGCACTCAAGTGTTCCTGCCTGGGGAGAGTAAGCTTCAAAGGGCTTGACATTGTCAGTAAATAACTCATGAACACACTAAATGGGTCGAGGATAGGGGAGTAACAATGTCTGTGTCCTTTATGAAAAATACATTGGCTACTAGTGTGTGATTTTGATGCTGGAAGTAAAGACCTTGGGAGTATGAACCCTTCATGCCACATTTCACTAGATAGGAGGAACCTTGAATAGGAAAAGCAGCCTTCTTGTTTGAGATGAGCAATTATATTCTACTACACATGCACAGGCTTTGGAAAAGCAAAACATTAGGAAAAAAAATCATTTAAGTAGTTCTCAAACAAAAGCCACTTTTGTAGTTCTTTAATTGTTGCATTTAAGTTTATAGAGACAACTAAACAGGTCATTTTTAAGGCCAATTGTTGTGGTTGTGTTGCATAGGGTAAGGCCTGTAGGATCATCTACAATGGGACTTTCCCACAGTAAAACCGTACCGCAACTGGTCACAATCTACGTTTGGAAAACTATTATTCTGGATGTGGGTTGGTAAGACTGAGTTTAAACGGTTTTGTTACTTTACAATGCTAGTTAGAGTTTATCTGAAACTATAGCCCTGTTGGCATACATTTGAAAAAAGAAGATGATGATATTGGATTTGGACCGATTCTGGTACGGCTGGAAATTGTTGATACTGGACAATATGTTCTGTTTTGCAGTATAGCACAGTATCAGTCAAGACTGTAATATCCACAACATGTCAAAGACTACATTGATATTTAATTGAATAAACAAAATCACCAGAGGTTAAAATAATTATTTCAACAATGTTGAAAATGTTACTTCTGCTCTTTTGTTTATCAACTGTATACGTTTATTACCTTTTTAAAGAGGATCGATTTTGGTAGGTTGGTCCGCCACAACTTTGGTTAAGGCTTGAATATCCCAACACTTGTTTGGATTTCCATGACATTCAACCCTTTATTGCCCCATGACGATAACACTTGTGGTTTTATGCAAAATGTCTCAACAACTTTCCGAGATACTGACATTTTGTACAGATGTTTTTCCAAGGAGGAATTGTAACAACTTAAATGATCCCTTACCTATCCAATGTTGTTAAAAGGCATAACATTTTTAATTGTTCAATGCTGTGGTTGATAAGAAATGTTAACATGCTAACGAGGTACCGTTACAATGTGGAGAACATTATGCTGCATTACCTTTGAACTCGCATTAGGAATTATGTTATATCAGATGAAGCTCAGGAACAAGTTGATAAAGCAGTAGCTGTGCCATTGATAACTATTGTAAGCGATACTAATTCAAACAGCAATGGACAACAAAGCATTACATAAACAATTACTGTTGCTACATGTCTATCGATAGAAGTTGATCAGTACTGTGTGAAAGACTGATTTATTAAACTAATAAGTGCTAAAAAACATATGTTACTACTCTGGTGACAGAGTTAATGCACAGCCATCTTGGATTTTGGGGTTATGGTTGGTGAGGTTGTTGCAACTTAAAGAGTTCCGCTGGAAAATTAACATAGCCAACAGCATGGCTGTAAACTGTTAGTATTGACTGTTAGTCTTTTAGACTAGTTTCCTATTAAGCCTTAATAATTCCTATTATCCTCTATGCTAGAAAACCCCTTTCTGTTTTTGTAGACTCTGGTCCCAGGTGGCTCAAAGTAAACTGTGATCACAACACAGGTGTGATGACAGCTAATAATTATAAGGAAGAATTAAAAAGCTAATGTTCCTAAGGGTGGTCTCATTTAAGGTCACATTGCTGCAAATATAGTATAACATTTTGAAGTTTTACAGGCATTAATGTTACATTTAATATAACTGTGCAAACTGTCATATATGGGGAGTTTAAGTGACAAGGAAGATACTCTATAAATGGAAAAGCCAGTATGTGGTGGGAAGCTTAGTTGACGGACTTGTCAAAATACAATCCCTGGTATGCCAATCGACCACTCTTTCGAAAGTCAAGTCCACTCATTCCAATTACAGCACCACCATCGCGACGTTGAGATCTGTTGTTTCGTATATTGCTATGCCACTGCCAATGAAATTGCATCTCCACAAAGCTCTTGGAAATAGACTCTCATCTGGTTGCTCAAAAATGTATGTAATAAAATGGAAATTAGGTCAGATGATTGTTCTGACAGCTGTCAATAGAATATTATAACACACACAACTCACAGCGTGCCTTTCATTTATATCCCCATAGACCATCCGCCATGACTGTGCTGTCAGCCTGGCTGGGCAAGTATTGTATTTGTTTGCTGACATCTTTATTTATTTATCGGTGTTTAGCATGCAATCATGGTTGGCATGGAAGTCCCTGATGTAAATTATAGAGACTCAATAACCCGATTTCTCTGCCAGCTTTGCTGCTATACAGAATTGGATCTGTGCCATGCATGTTACCCACACCTCACATTGATGGGAGAGGCAACAAATACAATGCACATAGAATACTAATAAGGACACAGTGTTCATGCCCCATAAGTAAAGGTGAAATTTGGACATGAAGGCTACTCCTAATACAGTGGTGTCGTGATAAGATCTACAACTTGCGTAAGCAATTGACTCAAATTCATATTTCTTTTATACTTTTTGTCAGTTTTGATCTATTTTTAAGGTTGCACTTAAAACAGAAAGTTGGAACTTAATTGAAAAACAGAATGTGATTTAACATTGGGTTTGACTTGTAAGGTGTGAATCAGTACTTTTATGACCAAGAGTAGGTCTGACCTAATCCAAGTCGTCATTAAAATTGATCTGGACTCTTTCTTCCAAAAAGACTCTTAGCACTAAAATCGATAGGCCGGATCGTGCTGCAATGTATAAAGCTTAGAATTGCACTTTTTTTCTCATTTTCTATAATGGTCTCAGAAAGCGAGCATTTGGAGGTGTGGTGGGTGGATTGGTTGTAATTTGTGTAACCTTAATGCTGGAGACTAGAGTTTTTGTTGTCTCACAGATCTACAAATAATGTATGCCTTAAACGATGATCTTTCCTCTCCTATTAAACTTCACTGTAACTTAACTATAGAACACTTTCTTCACCTAGTACTTTGAGGTTTTCAAGTCATACAAAACAACATGTAGAGAGGGTATATTTTCACATCACACTCTTTCAAAGGTTAAGTAAGGTTTATTTTCGGTCAAAGGTTTCATAAAAAGTGTTTTACGATGTTTGGTTCACACAGTGCAAACATATTCAATTGGTGGTTGTTGTTCGGAGAGTCACCAGTTTGAAACAATATATCTTAATATCAACGATCATTTTGGGGCATTTAATACCTGAAAAGTTTTGCCAGAAAATGTCCTTTGTGTTTAACCTGCTTTTATGATTTCAAATTAATTTATAACAATAAAAGCTCTGTTGCCACGCTGTAACCGCTATCCTCCCATTTAATCAAAAATGTTGTTCTTTTTATATTTTATGTATCATTTGATTTAATTGTTTTATATTGCTTTTATTATATTTAGTATCTCTTATTCATTTTAAGATTGCCTAGTTGTTGAAAGGTGCTAACCCTAACCCTAACCGGAGATTTTGTGGAAATTGTTGACATTGAACTACGATTAAATATTTCCAATGTTCTGGTCTGGGCATAGGGTCTGACATTCACTCACTACTTTTTTCTTTTCATCATCTGTTCTTCCGCCCAATATTTGGACAGTAAAATCTTTATTTTTCTCTCTCTTTGACCATCCCCCATGTTAACGATTCCTGTCTGTGTACAGTACCTGATCAGAGTTCAATTCCAATAAAGATCCCACAATGTTTGTTCCAGTGACACACTGCTGTGAGACTTGAACATGAACCAAATTGTCCTTCATTTTCACGTATATTACATTTCATTACAGGGGACGAAAAGCTCCATTCCACCTTCCCAGGGTGTTTAAACATAATTTAACAAACTTTCCAGCTGAATTGAACAAGCACAGCAGGGTCCTTATTGTTGGTGTGCCCTTTCCCTTTCAGAGCGGCATGGACCGCCTTTATCACACAAATTGCAGTGTTGTGGTGGGACTGTGATGTCAAGCTGCATTGTAAAAATGACACTCATGTTGCATGCTAAGAATAAACTCAACTGCCCAGGGCTTTGCCTTCTCGAGTTTGCTGATGAGAGAAGGACCTGTGCATGTTGCAAATGTTAAAAAGTCTAAAACAACTTCTGTGCTGCATTGATTTCAGTGTGTTACACTGCCACCTGGGCTAATTTAATAAGATGTTGCCTCTCTTCAACTGCAAGAAAAAAGGCAAGACTGTTCGGTCTATTATCAGTATGTGTAAAATGTTACTTAATAAGTATCATAAATAAAAGATAGCCAGTTCCTACAAATGTGTTCCCACTACAAGTGTTACATATGTTTTCAGTCATCATAGAGTTTATTCTCAGAAGGTCTTGGGACACTGTAATGCTTAGTATCTTAGTTTTGGTTTCCTGTTTTATTTTGAAATGCCTTTTCTCTTGTGTTTCCTTTTGTTTTTCTTCCTATCTCTGAGTTTTCCAACCTGTGTGACTATCAGATTGTGTTAACCTACTGCCCTTGTGTTTGTTCATGCCTTCAGAAGCAGTGTCTTTTCTTTGTTATCAATGATTCCAAGGTCTGGTGCTTTTTTTCATAGTTCCTGATTTCCTGTCATTTGTCTGTTGCTGGAAATCCTTGTGTGCCCTACTGGTTTTGCTTCTGGTGTTCCAAAAGTCAACCCGCTTTGTTCCTCTTAAAATGTCCTGTTTGATTTCATTTGTTACCAAATAGTCCCAGACACTTCTTCCTTTTGGTGTAAAACTACTATAATGAAGGAGCTGGAAACTTGCATAATTAGTAAATTAAAATAGATCTTGTAAAACTGAAAAAAGTAAACAAGGCACAAAATATGAACAGGAACACAGAGAACTACAAATATTGACTACAGCAGACTGGAGACCTTTCTCTTTCTTCACCAGCTCAGCCTAATGTGTTGGGCCAAATGGGTCAGCACAAAAGTTTATTTGCAGGGGAAGACCGTCACAGGTGGGCGGTGGTGCACTACTCATCAGGTACAACAGCACAGCTTTGCTAGGCTCCTGCTGTGAGGACACAGTGGGGATGCACATGTTCATAACTTTCTGTGGATTGGTGCAAATAAAGTGGGCAATCAGGATGGTAAAATTCTATCGGGTAGCTGCCTGGACATCCTACAGGATTTCGACTTAGAACCACAGTTTGTTTGGGTTGAGAGAACCTGATTAGTACAACCCTCTATGGAGATATTTAGCTGACCCTAAGAAGACCCTAGGAAAGACCCAGAAATTGCTGGAGGTCTGTCCCATCAGGCTTGGGAACAACTTTTTGCTCCTCAGGCTGAAAGTATTTCATATTATTTTACTCAGGAGGAACATTATAAGATACAGATTTAACGCCATATGTTTTAAGGCATAGGCCGTGAAGCTATATATAAAAAAAAAATCCCCCAATGGGGTCAACACATGGGTTGTTATGGTGGTGAGAAAAATAAAGAGTGCTGAAGATCTGGGTGTAAGTTAACTTCTGATGAGTTCAACCTTTATATGATCACTGAAACTGAATAGAGTTTAGTGAGTTCACCTTAAATCAACCTGTCAGCAGCAGAGAGTAGAAGCTACATGTCTGTCCAGCGATATTGGCAAAATCGAATTAGTTGACTAAACACGTAACTTCCCCAAATCAGCTGAGTAAGAAGATATGGGAGAAGTGAGAAAGAGAATTGGAAATAAATGAGGCATAAAGATATTTTTCCTGAACTTACGCTGAGCTTCATTTAGCCTGTGGCTTAACCTTCATAAAAAAAAATGCTTCCTCATTTACAAGGATGTATTCAATGTGAGGCCTCATGGTAGCTATGATTTCTTAAGTACACTGTAATGTTTTATGAGACAATAAAAAAATACATTTTTTTACAATATTCTACCTTTTGCTTTTTGCAACACATGGATAATTTATACTCGACGTCACATTTCGAAAATGAGAAATGTCCTTTTGGAAAAATGTTGACACATTAGGTGAGACTGAACAAACATAATCTGCTTACTGGAAGGACATCAAACACCTGCCGCATCCCGGGCAAATGTAGCAAATGATCCTCCATCCGTCGCATCACATCCTAATATCCCATGAGGTGGAGTGTGCAAATGCCAGATGCATGTGCTTTGACATTTCAGGTAGGTACCCCGTGTTTCTTTTTTTTTTGCATGTTTATTCTTGCATGTTTTACTCCATTACCAGCTGCTATAAGATTTTATTCAAAACAGAGCTATCTAGATTCTTCAAATACCATCATTACATTAGGTTATGTAACATTTTGAAAGACATTGCATCATGCCAATTGTATGAAAGTTGATTTCAAAATGGAGAGCCTATCATTTGAAAGGAATTCGCTGCACTGTTGCAATTGACTGTTTTCTTTATACAGTCTGATTGTGTTTCAGTAGAGGCAATTTGAAAGTAATTAAAGACACAGTGGGGCAAAAAAGTATTTAGTCAGCCACCAATTGTGCAAGTTCTCCCATTTAAAAAGATGAGAGAGGCCTGTAATTTTCATCATAGGTATACCTCAACTATGAGAGACAAAATGAGAAAAAAAATCCAGAAAATCACAAATTATCAATTATTTCAAATGATTGTGGAAAATAAGTATTTGGTCAATAACAAAAGTTCATCTCAATACTTTGTTATATACCCTTTGTTGGCAATGACAGAGGTCAAACGTTTTCTGTAAGTCTTCACAAGGTTTTCACACACTGTTGCTGGTATTTTGGCCCATTCCTCCATGCAGATCTCCTCTAAAGCAGTGATGTTTTGGGGCTGTCGCTGGGCAAAACGGACTTTCAACCACCTCCAAAGATTTTCTATGGGGTTGAGATCTGGAGACTGGCTAGGCCACTCCAGGACCTTGAAATGCTTCTTACGAAGCCACTCCTTCGTTGCCCTGGCGGTGTGTTTGGGATCATTGTCATGCTGAAAGACCCAGCCACGCTTCATCTTCAGTGCCCTTGCTGATGGAAGGAGGTTTTCACTCAAAATCTCACGATACATGGCCCCATTCATTCTTTCCTTTACACGGATCAGTCGTCCTGGTCCCTTTGCAGAAAAACAGCCCCAAAGCATGATGTTTCCACCCCCATGCTTCACAGTAGGTATGGTGTTCTTTGGATGCAACTCTGCATTCTTTCTCCTCCAAACACGACGAGCTGAGTTTTTACCAAAAAGTTCTATTTTGGTTTCATCTGACCATATGACATTCTCCCAATCCTCTTCTGGATCATCCAAATGCCCTCTAGCAAACTTCAGACGGGCCTGGACATGTACTGGCTTAAGCAGGGGGACACGTCTGGAAGTGCAGGATTTAAGTCCCTGGCGGCGTAGTGGTTCACTGATGGTAGCCTCTGTTACTTTGGTCCCAGCTCTCTGCAGGTCATTCACTAGGTCCCCCCGTGTGGTTCTGGGATTTTTGCTCACCGTTCTTGTGATCATTTTGACCCCACGGGGTGAGATCTTGCGTGGAGCCCCAGATCGAGGGAAATTAGCAGTGGTCTTGTATGTCTTCCATTTTCTAATAATTGCTCCCACAGTTGATTTCTTCACACCAAGCTGCTTACCTATTGCAGATTCAGTTTTCCCAGCCTGGTGCAGGTCTACAATTTTGTCTCTGGTCTCCTTTGACAGCTCTTTGGTCTTGGCCATAGTGGAGTTTGGAGTATGACTGTTTGAGGTTGTGGACAGGTGTCTTTTATACTGATAACGAGTTCAAAAAGGTGCCATTAATACAGGTAACGAGTGGAGGACAGAGGAGCCTCTTAAAGAAGAAGTTACAGGTCTGTGAGAGCCAGAAATCTTGCTTGTTTGTAGGTGACCAAATACTTATTTTACCGAGGAATTTACCAATCAATTCATTAAAAATTTCCCCCGTTCTGTCTCTCATAGTTGAAGTATACCTATGATGAAAATTACAGGCATCTCTCATCTTTTTAGAAGGGAGAACTTGCACAATTGGTGGCTGACTAAATATTTTTTTGCCCCACTGTATATCAATTGGGGGCCAAAAGCCAGAAGAATAGAAGTATTAAATTATGTAAACCTTAATCTTTGTTCTACGTGTTTACCAAATAGCACTCTATTTCAGTTTAAGACTACTTATACACCCTATGAATATTTGATTTAAGTGAACCCATTGTCTAAAAGTAAAATGTGTGCCAATACATTATGCACCAGCCCATCCATTGCTCTCTGTTGTGCACACTGATTTGATTAGGAATGTGCAGCATCTCTTCATACATATTTATAATACCCACCATTAAAGCTAGATTTAGAAAGTTGATTAGCAACCCAACCCTGGGGGGCCTTGCTAGTGTTTTGTTGAGTGCAAACAATAAGCAAGAAGAGGTGAAATAAAACTGCCAAAATGCAACTGAATAATAAACCCAGACTACTGTTGTAAGGACTTTGCAACACAGGCGCTAAAACACATTTAAGAAAAAACAAAAACCCTCAAACTTTATGAATAGAACATTTCTAGAATGTGTTTACTTTCTGCAGCTGAGTACTGACAGAACAGAAGTTCTTAATTCTGCTTCAGTTGGTGAAATGCAGCAAACTATGAGTACCCTGATGATGCACCCATAAAGGGCAAAAAGTTACATGTGGAACAATGGACACTTCTCACACTCAACGATCACCATCTTGGCTACGTAATGGAAGTTGCGCAACCAGCAGCCAATGCGGTAACTTCAGCTAACATAGCGCTACGCCAAAACAAGTCAATGTAAAGGTTAATGTTTGTTCACTATTTCAGTAACGTACCACAACACAGGTGTTGAAAAGGAAGCCACTGTTCCTTTTATAGGTTTGATTTAGATGTAGGTAATGATTGCTACCATGAATGATAACATTGCTAACTAGCTAGGTAGCAAACAGCAGCTATTGTCATTTCTTGTGAAGGCACAGCAGCCATGCGTTATTTGAGACAACACTACACAGTCAATATGTAAACACTGCAAAGTGCACAATGCACAACATGGCAGTGAAGGATCTGAATTGAGGACTTACTATATGTTTCCATGGAATGGGTATTTAGCCTTGACCAGCATGTTTATTGTTTGGTTTGCTTCTGTTGCTAAATGCAGGCCCATTATGTCTACAACTGAGCTCATTGTGATTATTCATGCATTCATTTATTCCTGCAAAACACCTACATGTGGTCCAAACTGCTGCTTCCGTGTCCTCTATAAGGTCTCAAGTGACAAATCCCAAATTGATATCTTTACACTGGTTTCCCATTAAATGGTTTGTTGGGTGATCCTCGCTCCAGGTTCCAGGCTCAAGGTTTGGACTTAATCTTGGACTTTAAACTTAAAATATGTGAGCTGGCTCTAAATCAACCAATACAAAAGGCGGTGTAGTGAGTTTGTCATTTCACAGTCAGCTTCTCCTGAGAAGGATTACTCAATTGTTTATTGTTCAGGAGGATTTTACCATGAGCCAAATTATCCACAGAGGTCTCAACTGGACCTGTTGATTAAAACTGGACATAAACTGAATCAACCAATGTTTCCTAAAAAGGCTATAAGCTTAACGTTGAATTTTGCTGTGCTTGATCTAACCATTACAGAAGACCAAATGAAATTATCGTTGCATTTTACAAAAGGATGTTCAGCGGTAGCTCAGATCATTTATAGAAACATTTGAGATATAAACAGTAAATATATACAGTATATATATAAAAAAGCATTCAAAAGCATCTTCTCTTTAGAAGGTGAAAAGCACTCTCATTGGTAAACGCCACCATCTAAACGTCCTGCCACCAGCTATAACAAATAATTTCGTATAAATGCATATTATCAAATCCTGATGGTGTCATGCAATGACCGTGATCAAAAATCGAGGAGAAACTTATGAATACAAAGTAGTAGCTCTGTTTCATGAACGGCAATCCACTGAACTTGCTGTAGGATGTAGGAGGTAGATCAAAGCTTGGAAATGTCCAGACAGGTCAAAGCTTTGAGCTCTGTAATCCCTCTGTAACCAGTTTGATGTGTTGCCACTAAAGGTACGCTAAAACTGAGATAAAGGAGAGTAGCTTTGACTAATTATCTTCTCAGCTGAAGTCAGAGAAAAAGGATACGAGGAGACAATTTGTCACAGTGTGCTCTGGTATATTGGCATGTTGCTATATTTAGAAGGATTTTGGGGTCTGATCTGCTTTGACAAGTGTAAGCCTCAGAAGATGAGTGCAGATTCCTTCTGTTAAATGAGATTGAGGTTTTGAGTAAGTTTTTAATTAAAGAAAGTTGTGAAAGTTTACCTGCTCAGTAAAGATAAAGAAAATTGGTATGGATTGAACTTCCTTTTATGTTTAGGTGCTTACACATATTTAAATGAGTGGAGTTAGAGGAGGAAGGAGAATCAGAATCAGAAATCCTTTATAAGTCCCACAGCGGGGAAATTCAGATTTGCTAGAGCAAAAGTGGCATGGACACAAAAGTGGCATAGCAGATAAAAAACATGCATGCAATAACAGAGAAATATTAGTATATAGAAGAAAAAACATGTTAGTTATAATAGAATAAAGCAGGCGGACAAAAATGCTTTGAGCTACAACTTCTATTTTTATTTCATTCCCCAATTTAATTTATGGAGTTTTTCTTCAGGGTGGTTACCTTTTAGCTATTTTTGCATTTCTTTGTATCATTAGAAATGAGAATACAGTTGCTATGGGTCACCTCTTTAATACAATCTTATATCTTTCAGAAAAAGCAGTGGATCTGTGGATACTCAAACAGTAAAACCTTGTATAACCTATTCATACAAAAATGTAAGGTCTTCACTGGGGACATTTCTTGGTGATATCTACAGTATTTACCTTGCTACCTTGTATTTGTTGTGTCTTGTCTGCTTTTACTTCCTGTCTCTATCCAGATTTTTTGTGATTGTCCGCCCTGCCCTGATTCTTTCCAGCTGTGTCTTGTTGATGTGATTAGTTCTGTGTGTATAAATGTTTGTCTTTTCCACTGTTTTCTCTGTTTGTCGATAACATTTGCACTATATGTTTCCCTGCATGAATCCTTGTGTTTCCTGATGGATATGTTGCCTGTTTTCTTTGTGCCACCTGTTTGTTTGTAGTTCAGTTTTGCTGCTTTTCTTTTGTATTAGCTAGCATTTTCCCTCAGTAGTAGTTTCACCAGTTTTTTCATCTGAACCTGCATCCATTTTTGTTCTGCATTCTGGTCCAACCGCCTACTTAATCCTTTGAAAAATAGAGTATCTTTAAAGGCAGTTTTCTCAAAATAGCAAATAATCTTCTCTTCAGTATTTAAATACCCCAAACTTTTTTACAGATCCCTGCCAACTTATTTCTGAATACTACTGAAGGTTTAAACAGTGGGTTTGTTCATATATTATTCATAGCCTGAATTATGACATTTCATCCTTAAAACATGTTAACAATGTTTTGTTTTGGCTTTTAAAATAATGTTCATGTTTTTGAAAAGATAAAGAGAAACTACCAAAAGTCTCTATGAAAAGTTTTGGCTAAAACCAGAATTTTGTATTCGGCTTCCTTCCATGTTTAGATTTGTATTATAGAGGGGTCTGAACATTAAGAACATATTTGATGAGATAATGCCTAATTTGCATATTTCAACATACCATTTCAGAAACCTTTAAAAACTAAATAATGTACATAATCATCTGGAGATGTTTAATAGTGACATCTATTAGTTAAATGTCACACTTTTCCTACGTGTTTCCCTTTAAAATAATACACACTATGTACTATATCATATTCCCTAATCTTCATAGGGAAATACTTTCACTTTATGCACTTACAATTCACTTGTGTATCACATTCTATGAATTATCATGTATATAGCACTAGAAACAAAGTTATAAAGTTAACTTTACCAAGATATAACTTTGTAACATCACACTAATATAACGTCACACTAGACACTCAACAGAGCCCATTTCAGTCTTACTGGACACTGTTACCTATTGAAATTCACACCCACAGTTTGCTGAAACCAAAACACCCACATACCAATGACAGTGTGAGGAGAGGAACAGACAAGAATCAGAGATGGTGGAGGAGATGGTGGAGGAAAGGAGACGTCTTAATTATAGCCACACAGTGTCACTCCAGGCAATTTGCTAAGACTAACACATTTTCAATATGCCTTGGCTTCGTGCCAATCAATCGCTTTGCATAGCAATGTGACCTGAGGGTTTTGGATTCTGCCGCAATGTTGGAGGTCAGTGGAAAAAATAGCCGCCTGCAAAAAAAAAACTATTCTCCTGGAAGTGTGGCAAAGAAATGTCAACAGCAGGTGCTACATTGCTGCTTGTCACAGATTTTAAATGACAAGAAGGGACTGGAAAACTTGAAATGTATCATTCTACAACGTGTTAAACGGATTGCAAATATCGTAAATGTGTTGGAATGTTAATCATTAATATTACTTTATTTATTTATACTAATTTTAAAATTGAAATTGGCTGACTTATTTGAAGGCACAAACAAAACTGCCAAAGGAGAGTGTGAGGGTGGATTTACTCACGCACTAATACTCACACTTGCGAATGCGCACACACAGATATTGTCTCAATGTCATAGCAACTGCAAGCCCATGCCCACACTGGAGGAAATGCCAGCCGCCGGCTCCCTCAAGGATGACAGGCAGGTGACAGCACACACAGCGAGGCAGCTGCATGAGATCATCTTCAAAAAGCTGCATAGAGGAAAAAAATCCTGTCCTTTGCCAAATGCATTTATATACGACTTATATGCTTTGCCAGATGAATTTAGCAGGAAATGTAATTCCTTCCTGGAATTAGTTTTATACTGCTCAGAAGTAGTAGATAGGAGGACAGGGTGGGTGTGGACAAAGCCGAGAGTTTTGTCACAAGAGATTTGTGTTTATTTACTACCTTCCATGTGTTGCTCTGTTCAGGCAGAAAAGATTGGCTAGGGTTCGAAGCAAATATCACGGGTTTGCTTAAAAGTTGGCAGAAGATTTGTTACAAGACAATGATAAGATAGCATATACTATTTGAAATCCCTTCACAATTTTTCTATCTTTTTCATCCTCTTTTGATGGATTTCTTTGGAGTTCCGTCCCGATTAAGCCATTTGTGCTTCTTGTAATCATAAAATAAGTTTCCATTTCATTAAACAAACCTGTTTATAGAGGATTTCTTGGCAGAAACTATATATGTTTCAGAAACATAGGATTAACCATTCATGCAGCCAATGGAATTAAAGTTTTGCTTGGCGTTGATGGTTCCGCTCCTTAAATGCTACCTGGATTATCCAACATGCATGCTAAGTCGTGTTTGGACCCTTAACTAAATAGGTAGAGTCTCTTGCCAAGCTTTGCGAGCAGCGCTTTCTGTTTGTGGCAGAATTGGTGTATCAGAGACAGGTGAGGAGGGAGTCATATTTACATAGAACGCTGTTTTGTAAGAATGGGCTGTGATTGCTGACTGATTCCAAACAATGATTCAATCAGCTGGCTGTGCATTGATTACAGATCGGGCTCATACACTAACGCATTGCTTAATTTTTCACAAGTATTAAATCTCCTCAAAATACGAATCATTGTGTTTTTGTTAGCCTAGAATGAACCCCTTCATATCTGCATAGGGAGCTCTGGTCCTCTTTAATGAAGTTTGTCATGTTTCATTCACATGCATGCATGCATTTCATACAGCCAAGAATGGGAAAAAAAACTAAAATTGGCATTAGAGAGGGATTTTCATTTTTCTACGTTACTTTAAGGCCACAACAGGTTATCTGTTACACTTAGATAGAACAGGGTTTACTGTATTAAGTTGGCTGCAATCTGCAAGCTCAACCGTAAATCAACTGTAGAAAGCAAAATGATCTTAAATAATTATAAGCCATTGGACCGTTTGCACCGGTGTCTATAGTTCCCCTGTAAATCTTTTACTTTCAAATAACAGTATTTTATCTATTTTTTTCACGATAAATGACAGTAAAGTAGCAAAAACATATACCCTAGGATTTGTCTTAGCACTTTTCACTGTTTTCAGATACATATATGTTGTCCTTAAAACATTTGACAGACATACTGTACACTGTTGAACCACTTTCCAACTTATCTGATGTCTCTGTAGAGTAACTGCCTACCTTTTTACATTTGTTATGAAATAAACACATTCATTTTTGCTTAAAGATGTTTTGCCAATCATTGTCTGATAGTTCAATTGTAAACTCATTTCCCATTTCTCTTATTGAGTGTTTAGTTTGTATTGTTTTAATGTTTTAATCAAATTACTGCTTAATTCATTTGATCCCTCATCGTAATGTTGACTGTCAGGGCTGAATATTATCCATATCCTCATCCACTAAAGTTTATGTAATACTTTGGATTAACCTATATGCTTTCCTTGTATGAAAGCCTCTAGTTTGTGTGCCTTTTTCTAAAATCTAGATGTTTTTTCAAATTCTTGCACAGTCTATCATTAGGTAAACATTAGGAGTTTTTAGTGAAATGACTTAAATTAATTGCATGAGGGTTAAGCAATATGTGAAATTAAAACATGTCTTTCTTTAAGACCTATACTACCATGCCCTATGGCTCACGCTTATATATCTTGACCCCCCATATCCCCACATGCACATTTTAAATCACCCTTTTTTAACTGTTCCCATAACATCTAAACATTAAACAGGGATTTGGATGAACCTCGGCACTATGCCCATTAAACAGAGTCCCCTCAGCCTTGCAATGTCCAACATTAGTAAATCAACCCTCACTCAGTAGGCATATAATGGATTGAAATATATGAAGTCATCGAGCATTAGAAGCTCCGACAGTGGGTGGAGATCTAAATATCACAGACTCATTAATATAATATGTAGCTGATATTACCCTTTAGTGAGTGACCCGTTCATACATAATTTCTCCCCGCTCATATCTTCGCCGTCTTATTCACTAAACTCCAAAGGCATAAGGGATCTTTTTGTACTATTTTCCTTGCTATTTGAGCTGCATCCCCTCCGATTAGGAATCAATGCCTTTCACTGTTTTCGATTCAGGAGCCTTGCAAATCATCCCTTCCACTCATTTCAGCACCCACATTCGAATGTTCTCGTGTTCATGTTTACGAGTTCTGTCAACAAATCCCCATTTGTTCGTTCATAATGTCCACATATGTTCTGCATTTCTGAACAATTTAAATTGGATAGTCATGGTCTTTTAACCTGTATCATCATGTTCTTCCACATTGAGCTCTATTGATCTCGTGGTACTTCAGCTCTTTTTATATATGTGAACGTTGTTTCAAGAACTGGTCCAGGTAGTTGGCAGTAGATTGTTTTGTCGTGTCCTTAGTGAAATAAAACCAATTTCATTTCTCCATTACCTTGCTTTTGGGTAATTTTCTCGTAACTACAATGTCCAGTTCATGTTTTTCATTTATAAAGTGCATTGTTTGACCTGTGTCCACATCTCACAGTCTATGTGCACCTTTCTGCTTTTTTTTATCTCTGTTAGTTTCTGTGAATTTGTGGCTTCTCTGAGAAGTAGTGATCTTTGTGAACCTAGTCTTAAGTTAACCTTTGTCTCGTCTCTGACTCCCTGTTTTTCGAGATTGTTCAAGTGTTTTCTTCTCCAGTTCGCAGTGCTTTGTGGTCTTGTTGGTCCATTTCCCAATACATCTTCCTGTTTTTTTCCATCAAGGACATTTTAGAAACATACACATTGACCAACTTGACTTTGAAATTGCTGTGGACATTTAGCATTTGGAAAGGATGTGTTGTCTTCTCTTTTTGTCAGAAATATTGTCCCCTTTTAGAAGCATTACCGCCTCTTCAACTCCTCAAAAGCACATACTTTTTTCAAAGTGGTCCACTATCCCTGGGAGACCATCTATATGTCTGTCATGTTTATTGATTTCTTGGATAGAAAATAATGAGTTTACCTTCCATTCCCTAACTTCATATATTGTATAATTTAATAATGCTGTTGCTTCAGTTGAAAAGCACAGCTGCAAATCTTTATTATCTTCTATATTTTGCACATTTAGAATTAACTCTATTTGACTGATGTTCATTAGTTTGCTTTTTTATTGCAATATCATGCTCAAGGGTAGCATGAATGATCTACATATGTTACAAAGAATTGAGACTCAAAACGACCCCGGGAGAACCAAATAAGACAAGCTTGCAACGCCTCTGCATATGCCCAAGGCTACATTTTGTAGATAAATTAAGATAAAACAGTGCAATGGAAGCCATGAGATTCGGAGCAGTGTAAAAATATGTACAGGAGGTTGCTCAATGTTAGTAATTCATCATTTAACAAACAAATGATAGAGATGATCTCTTAAATACTCAACAATTTAAAGAACATAAGGCTCTAACCAGCACAAATACAAAACACAAGTTCACAATGTTTACTTGATTAGTTTTATATAATAGCAGTTGGGTGTATGCTGCGTTTCATCCTGTGGTGTTGATAGATGCAGAGTACCTTCATATTTCTTGGTTTATGACCTTCATGTATTGAGAGTTCAGAGAAGAACATGAAGCTGTGTTGTTTCCTCCTCCAGACACTGTCACACCTCTAAGTGCCCCTATAATTTATTCATAAAGGTAGAAGCCTTCCTTGACACCCAACCACTTCTCACATGCTACGCATACAAATAGGAACACACACATTCCTTTAACCATGACTGAAACAGGCCTAATACTGATGATGAAGGAACCCATTTTACTAACACTGAAGGCGATTGCTGAGAAACCACAGACGAATATTCCGCAGTGGGCACTATTGATGTGACAAACCATACTATACTCGACTTTATAGTTAATGTCACAGAAGTTAACATAAGGTGATCGATCGACCGATAAACAAACTGTATTCTGCTGCAGTCTTGTTTTTTTTTCTGTAAAATAGAAGATATTAGTTGACAGTAATTTTTCCACCACTTACTTGAGAAAAATAGTTCATAGCACTTGGAAACATACACTATGACAACATGTACTATGAGTGTTAGCAAATAAAATTTGGAGCACGATATTGTATCATTACCATAATGGCTGCAGGTATTTCCACTGCCTCTAATATTCCCCCTGGGAGAAATTGACTGTAATACAAAATGGCCCTACCTGTTCCGAGAAGATATGAGGCAATTTATGTGGTCATTTGAGCCACATTAATGCAGTACACAAACTTAGTGAGAAGTACGCAACATGACTTTTTTTTTTTAAATAGCATAACCTCAAGAGGTATTTGAATACTCACAACTCTGAATATGTAATCTACTGTAATATTTCTTGAAGTGTAATATTAAATAAGGTCAATATTATGTTTAGCGGCAGTTTTTAGTTTGAAATGTTTCTTGACCAGTTTGTCTTTAGCAATATTGCTATTAGGTGCAGGGTAATGTTACATTTACTGATTTGTGTTGCAATCTTTTCACACTGTTATAAACATTGTGTAATGATAAATATAACTCAATAATAATCTTATGTGTTTGGTGACTGGATATATCCTCTGAATAAGGGCCAATGTGTAGGATTAATTTATGTTTTGGCAGAATGTATTGGAGTATAATATTCACAACTATGTTTTCATACGTGTGAAATCACATGAAATTAAGATTGTTTTGTGCTTCATATAGCTGAAAATGAGCCCTTTATATATACTGTACATAGGGAGTTGATCCTCTTCCAAACATCCACCTTGTTACATGGCCATGTTTCCAAACACAATCACTCAAAGCAACATTACCCTGCACCTAATAACAATATTGCTAAAGACAAACTGGTCAAGAAACATGCTTTAATGTTAGCCAACCTTCTAGCTGTGAGAGTCAAACTGACTTTGGCAGTTCTGTCTGCAAAAGTCTCTAAGCTATAGTAATACTACATTGAAGAGTATAATTATTATTCTTTAACACAGCTGTTGTACGTTATATGAAGTTAAATGTATAGTAAATGACAGGTTAGTGAAAACATTAACTTGTAGCATTGGACCAAAAGAATATAGACCTAGTCATGTATTTAACACAATAAGAGAGCAGTAGTTTACTTTTTTATTATATCTAGATTGATAGAACACGAAGAAAAAGACCATCCAACAAAAAGAAACCAGAAACAACAACAAAACATTTGCCATAAGAACAAAATGTAAACTTAATTTTCCTAAAACAAAAAGCGGAGTAAGCTTTGAAAAAGAAGGAACTGGCTCCTCGATAAGACAAACTATAACAACCATATAACACATCTGTGAGCTTTGTTAAAAAATGTCATCTTCCTCATATATATTTTCCAAGGTTTAAGAAATGCCGTGCCAAGTATCATTGTTTATCTTAGATGGAGCATGGTTGTGATGAAGGCCATAAAGTGTCCTTCTGTTGAGGCAACTTCAACATGCCTCTCTCCCTTGGAAAGGTTGCAGACTAATGCTCACTTGTGCTTTGGTCTCGGTCAGGCTGAATCGGAACAAAAAAGGTAAAGATTGTGTCCAAACGCTGGAGACTGTTACTGATGCAAAACTATAGTAAATCTTGTTAAAAAACTCTTTGATTGAACATTGGTTAGATGTTTGGGCAAAAAAGGCAACTAAGAATCTTTTTTCATCATCAGATACTGCTAATTTTGTTCTGGCTGAAAAAAAGCAAATCGCATAACGGTTGCACTTAAACAATTATACTGCCTGCATAGATCACACTTAACAAAGTGCAAGCATGGGTTTTCTTTGAGGAAAAGATCCTCCTCATGGACAATGACAGTACTATTATACTCAATGCTGTTGAACTTCTTGCTTTTGTTACAAGCCTGGTTCGATGTTCGATGAAGGGATAGCACTGCTGTTTCATCTCTGCTGGATACAAGCCATATTTTGCTTTTTTGTGGAATGAAGGCTACAAGTCTTTAAAAGGCATTGTATTCCTGGTTTCAAGATTTACAGCACACGTTTTTTTCTTTTACTTTGTTTAAACAGAGTTCCCTGCAGGTGTTAATCAAGTAATGAGCAGTAAGTTCTCAAGCACTTTTCACACTGGTATAAACATTATGTAACGGGAAATATGACTCAATCATGTGTTTGGTGACTGGATATATCCTCTGAATAAGGGCCAATGTGTAGGATTAATTTATGTTTTGGCAGAATTTATTGGAGTATAATATTCATAACTATGTTTTCAAATGTGTGAAATCACATGAAATTAAGATTGTTTTGTATAGCTGAAAATGAGCCCTTTATATCTACATAGGGAGCTGATCCTCTTCCAAACATCCACCCTGTTACACGGCCATGTTTCCACGGCAGCTTCGAACAAACAGTGCTCTACTAGGAGGAGATCCTATGGTTGTTTCACCATGATCAAGACATGTCAACATCAAAACACCCAATATTCGTATCTAGTTGTGATGAATGAATTCCAACAGCCCTTTGTCAGAGGATTTGAACATGTGTTACATGTCACTGACACAGCTTTCCAGCCTGCATTTTTTTTGCTGACGCCTTACTAAGTTTAACATTTTTATTGTTTGCTTGCCTGATCCTTTACTCAAGTCATATTTTTCTTTATCTTAATCTACCCAGTCTCTTGGTTGTGCTTTTACTTGCTATGCAATTATTCAGCAAATTTAGGAACCATTTTTAAGAGACAAAAAAAATGTTTTTTTAAGATGTAAGTGTTTAATGTTTCCTTTTAAATGGAAGCATTTAACTTCCTCTATTCAACACAATTACAACAAAACAGGCAGACATGAAGATGTGCAGCATCCCCAATTACACTGGGAGAAATGTGGATTCTTCATTTTTCCTGTTCACATGGCAGCCCTTTGAAGTTATGTCCAATTTAATGAAACTGATACGTGCAGCCGTTTACAGGGTTCTGGTAAAGAAAGACTCCCTATTAGACTGTCATTTGCTGAACCCTAATGAGAAATTACAACCTTTAGTCAATGTAATGTTGAAACTGATGGTGAATTATCTGCCAATCTCAATACACCTGGTGAATACGAATCGACAAGCATGAGAGGGTCTTTTCCTCAGCTGTCTTAGTATGTTCTGTGAAAAACTAAATTGCAATGTATAAGTTGGCTTGAGGAAAACACTGAATTTGGTGGTCCAGTGATCCTCTGCATTGATTTTACTTGATAGCTGCTGGGGAGAGACTGATAATGTTTTTTGTCTACAACAGACTAACAGCAAAAAAAAAGAAAAACAGCTTCAATTTAAAGTTTTTAAAACAAGTTTGCAAGAGGCTGAAGCCATTTTAGGACTGTGTTACTGGGCATTTATTTTCAATGTGCTTGAGTAAGGGATAATGTGCAGCGAGGTAGTCTTCATGGGGAAAATAACACCATGACTAACTTGCTGCACATTATCCCGCTTATTACACGGCCAGATGCTAAGCAAACTAACGACTCGACTCCCAATATTAATTGAAACTACTTTTTAGACTCAAAAATGATCGTATTTTTTCTGCTAAACAAAAAACAAACTGATCAAGGTTTTCTGTAACTGTTCAAGTCTGTTCACAGTTTCTGATCCAATAACAAGTCCTTAAACTCATTTTTTAAATAAATTTGTTTGTATGTCACCTCGTAAAGATCAGGTGCTGGGTCCATCTTTGGTCAGTTCATTCTGTCGGGGGGGGGGGGGAATTAGGACCCAAGTGCATCACAAGGAGGTGGAATACCACTTTCAACAAACGGCGATTTTTTATTATAAAAAGCTGTTAACAAGAATACAAAGCTAGGAAAATCCAGGACATGAAAAATACTTGACTTGATACGTGAAGGACGACAACGAACTGATAAAGAACACAAGGGAAGGCAAGACTAAATACAAAGGGACAGCTGGGGAGGGGAGGCAGGTAACAGGTGACAACAATGAGACAATCAGACAGGAGGAAAACCAAAGACAGGAAGTAAAACTAGACCAGACACACAAAGGGAAAACATTTCAAAGTAAAACAGGAAACTACAAGCACAAAACAAGGATCATGACACAGCTTTGGCAGAGAAGAAGAAAATGAACCTTTTTTTAACCCTAGGGGGAAATTTAGTTGTTTCACACTGTGTGCTGTTGGGTTAAACTATGTATGTAAAAACAGTTTGACACACTTTACCGTTTTTACAGATAGGTTGCACACATGCATGTGTATCTGGAGAGGTGCCAGAGCGAAGAGGCTGCCAGTCTCGCTGGCAGCCTCTTCGCTCCGGGAGCAGTTGGGGGTTTCTCTGGAAATTCTGGAGTCAGCCTGCTTCTGCCTTTTTGGTGGTGAGTTTTGCATTGGCTGAGAGACAGCATGCCTCTTAGCTGACACTTTGCAATGAGAGGGGTTGTTACCGGTGCTTGCGTTCAACTCTGAACTTTCTCTCGCCAGGAGGAAATTAAAAAGCTCCTTGTGATTGAGGCAAGAAGGGACTGGTATATTGTTAGCATATAGCTCATTGAGGATACAAAGCACTGGTTCGTTTCTGAGTGATGCTCGGCCTGCGGCTCGTTCCCGGGCGTCTAATCCATGCTCTGAGCGAGCCTTTGTTTCTGGGATGAGACAGGCTTATTCCCCCAAGGATGATGATTCGGTTCCAGGGTCAGAAATAGCAAAAGCTACAACGGACAGCACCAGTTCCAGCAGGTAACTTGCAAATCGCATGGGCAACTGTGTAAAGCAGGCAAGGATGTGAAGACAGCAGGCGAAAAACAGCAACGTTGAAGTAGCAGCAGCAGCAGCATTGACGAGGCAGGCAGATCTCACAGCATAAATAGAGCGGCAGGTTGAGGAAAATGCATTTTATTTGTTGTTAGAGGGGTGAAGTATCCAGTATTAAGAATAAGGAAGGGAGACGTGTTTCTACCAACCCTCCCCACCTGGGGGCTGCCTGTCAGGAACTTAAGTATCTAAATGCACAATGAATAAAAGGTCCTTTAACTCTGAGACAAGCTTAGAGGGAACAACTATCCAGACTACCTAACTCTTAGGCTGAATTGCATGTATTTAGGGTAACCTTATTTTGGCAGACGGTTAGGGTTAGCCTTTGTTTTGTTAACAATTAACAGAAATATTAATCCATATTCACCATAAAGCCAATGATTTCTCCTTTTATCTTATCTTTTATGAGATTTTTCACATGAGGAAAGTGGTGTACTGGATCAGTCAGGTATTTCTTAGAGTTAGTCAAGTTTTACTAAAGCAATGTTTTCCTGGGTAAAAGATTACATATGGAGCACTATAAAATGGCTACCACTTTAATATCGTAGATATGACATTTTTATCCCCTATCGTGATAATTACTTGAATAGGTTTATTTTTAGACACAATTGGGCTAAGATATTAAGGCAAATGTTATAAATTTAGATTGTTGGGATCCATTTACCACATCCAAATCATCTCAAACCCTAGAGTTCCACATTTAATAGCTTCATTTATAGTACAGTTCAAATACAAATGACAAAAGGAATAAACCACATGTAAAAATTGCTATTTCAATTTTACTACTTGGAGCTTGTGCTGTTGCCAGTGGTTTGAACCAAATAAAGGACAATGCAAACCTCCGTTTAATTGATTCATCTGTTGGGCGTTATCCTTTGTCAAATTATGGCTCCCGCACAGAAATACTTCCCCCGGCTGAATGTTTTTTTCCTCTCTTCCTCACACACACACACACACACACACACACACACACACACACACAGTTGCCTCTTACACATAGGCTATAAAATGCATCGCATCAATTACGTCCAAACTTCTGTGACAAAGGCGCTGCTGTGCTTTAAAAAAACTTTACTGCTTCAGGCACACAGTTGCTTTACAGATTTCATTTCACAGCAGCAACTTTCCAGGACTGGGCAAATGGCTCTGCAGGCACACAGTCAATATAGTTTTTGTATATTGCTGAGGGATGAGCAGATTTACAGAATCCTGCATCGTATAACAATGCTCCACATGTAATTTTGTCGTGTATTCTTCAAGCCCTGAAGCCATGGGGTTTAATGGCGATGGGGAGCGCTGCTTACCACTATACAGATATTTCACATAAAGGTCTCCCTTAGAAAGAACTAATGCGCCTTTTTATATGATATTGATCAGCAGTGTTTTTCAAATTCATTCTTCTACTTTATAATTGCTGGGTTAATCTAACTAGTAAAGTGTGCTCATCAGGCTTGGGGAGCCACAGATGACAAGTAACAGGATTATATAATCAGCATACAAAAGAAGGGAACAGTATTCCCGTACATACCAAAAGACTTAATCAGATTACTGTTACATTTCTAAAAACATGGGGTTACTAGCAGGATTACAATGCAAATGAAAAACTAAAAAAGAGCACATTGTGAGCCAATTTTATTTATTTGTAAACTGTATTGCTCTGTAGGCTAATAAGCCTACTGCCTGAATTTTCTTCATGGTTTTCACTTTCTTTGTGAAGTTCCTATATGTTCAAAAAAATGTGTTTTGTATTGATCAAATATTTGCAAAGCAACCATCCCTAACAATGAGCTAATGTATATGGTAAAGCAAGGAGGCAATTAGCACAGCGTCAGCTGTAGTGGCAGTTAACCCATGGCTAAGTCCAATGCTTGCCATGCTGTGTGTTGCATTTAACTGCATTAATTGTCCAGGCGTTTATTTTATCTGAGCTACCGGTAACCTCTGGTTCTACTATCTACCCTGAACAATGAACTATCATGACTCTAACCATTCGAGGTAATCAACCAGCTAAGCAGGGTCGGTCCTGCCATGAGTGCATTGGGATTCGTAAACATGCTTAATATGCCTGTTGAGTTTTCTATTGTAGAAGTAATGTCTAGAGCTTACAAAGACAGGTGTCAAATATATCATTTACAATTCTACTTAATACGTTCTTGACAAAAGACAAAAGCAGTCCAGGCAGATTTTTTCAGAGTAAAATCCTGGACTAGGTTATATATTGCTTACAATCACAAATGTAGCTCTCAGCACTGTATCAATCTGAGCAAAGTGGATATTGCTGGAAAGCAAGCAGCATCATTTGCAATAAATAACCCTCTGAATGATGTTACTTACATTGACAATAACCCAAGGCACTTCACTCTGTTACATTGATCTGTGTGACTGCTGCGGCACAATGACCCTTGCGATCCTGCGAGGGGCCCTTTAAGGAAGGACGGGAGACAGACTAAGGTCTCTCATGACTTAATGGGTTGAGATTGACGGATTTTGCTACTTGAGAAGTAAGCCAGGGCCAGTTAAAGTTTGGCACATGACAATTCTTAGTGGGCTGTCTGAGATATTGTAAATACCAAAGAGTAAAATGATGTGTTTAATTCACCTGCAGCTGAACTCAAATCAAATTGTTTCCTGTTATACCAATGCAACATTTCCTTCTTGTTGCATATCACAGTTCTGAGTATGCAGCTCTCTCCCTTAACCAGGTGTTTACTGCACTGCATAAATGTCAGTTTATGTCTAATTTACTTCCTGGGTGCATTGCTGCCATATCTCTAGCTCCATGTCTCTCTTGTTAATGCACTGCTGAAACGATCATATATTTTTTCTAAGGAGGGTTTAAAATGTCTCTTTGGCTGCAAGTCAACATACAATTATGCCCATAAACACAAAAATGGAAACCTTACATTTCCCTATACCTGACTCTCCATGCAGTCACTGGCCACCAACAGAGTGGACAGACTTTGATGAAACAAGGATTGGAACACAACAAGTCACCATGGAGCATGTGTCACCAGGGGATGAGGCAGCCAACGTCTTCCACAATTGATTTCCAGCTGACACTCAAGTGGCTCCCTCTGAAAGATGACCTGTCAGTGCAACTCAGGGGAGCATATCTAGCGAGGCATCACATAGGGAGACTCATGCGTAAGATGGCAGGTAGACAGGCACAGGATACCCTGAGCTGAGCCTATTGGGTAGCCTATCTTATGAATAGCCCCAGGTCAATGAAAGCTTGCTAACAAGCATGGCAGGCAAGTCTCACACAAGTCATACTTGTTCATTTGAATGCTGGACTGCTGTCCGCATGTATGTGTGGGTGAAGAAAAGTCTTAAGACAGTGGTAACACCTATAGAGTAGTATTTAAATATTGGGTATTTGAAATGCCATTAAATGGATTGTTGCATTTGTTAGAGATTAGTTTGATTTGCTACAGCTTATTATTTGCTTCAGAACTTTATAAAGACTTGTTTGTGACGTTCTTATATTCACAAATAGATATTTTCAAGTTAGCAACAGTTGAGCTTCATGTGGACTGGCCAGCAACGTAAGATGTCTCTGTGGCTTAGTCCTCCTCCACTTTCCTACTGATATGCTTCCTGCTCTTGACCCGACACTCCAGAGACCAGAAACTTGTCTCCGTGATCTTGGAAGCCGGAGCCATATGCCCCCTTGGCAGCATTAAAGTCAGCATAACTTTTTCCCTCTACAGATGACTTACCGGCTATATGCCAGGTTTTAGTTGGAAAGGAAGCCAGGAAAAGAGTTTAGCAAAGTAGTTGAAATTTTATGGCATATTATTATCAAAGTTACACGTGTTCAGGGCATAGCCTGTTGTATCATCAAAAGGGCAAATTATGTCTTGGATCACACAGTCAGTACAGTTGAGAGAGGCAGCCTGAAACAAACAAGTTAACTCTGGTTTTGTCAGTATAAGGATAAAATCTGTTTTGACTGGAAATCCACAGAAACCTTAGTATTATCATGGTACATTCTTTTACTACTAGTTTCTGCATGATTATCATACAGTCACTGCATGCCATCTGACATCAACACAGCCAACTATTGGACGCCCCATGGTTTAGGGATGTTAATCAGCAGAAACAAGTGATTGAGAAAAAGATAATGTTTATTATAACAGATGAGTCTTGGCACTTAGACTCGACAGAGAGATTTGTAATCGAGAAGCTGATGACACTGATGAAATGATGAGGCTGATGAATCTTCGAACACTGCAGTTATGGATATGGAGGGGCGTTAGTAGCAGCAGCATTATTGTAAGAAAGACAGAGATATATTTAAAAAGAAACACAGGTGAAATTATATGGTAACAATGTAGGTGTGTCTCTTTGCTAATCGATGGGCGTGACCAGTGGATGAGAAGATCTGATAAACATTATTGACAACCCGAGACAATGACGGCTGGGAAGTAATAAATGAACATGCGTGAGGAGTAGGATATATGAGAAATTTACTACAGGCCCAAACAAAAGAAAAATATATCTGACTAAATGTACAATAATCTAGAGCTCAATTAAAAGCTCAACATGAGTTTCACATCCATTATTTTTCATCCAAATGTAAACGTTTGTCGCATGCTGGTCCTAATGGCTTCATTGGTCTGTGACCTTCAGCACTCACTGGATCGGTTCGTGGCCGAGTGTGAAGCGGCTGGGATGAGGATCAGCACCTCCAAATCTGAGGCCATGGTTCTCAGCAGGAAACCGATGGACTGTCCACTCCAGGTAGGGAATGAAGCCTTACCCCAAGTGAAGGAGTTCAAGTATCTCGGGGGTCTTGTTCTTGAGTGAGGGAACAATGGAGCGTGAGATGGGCCGGAGAATCGGAGCAGCGGGAGTGGTACTGCAGTCGCTTTACCGCACTGTTGTGTCTACTGGGCCATCTTCGTTCCTACCCTCACCTATGGTCATGAAGGATGGGTCATGACCGAAAGAATGAGATCGCGGATACAAGCGGCCGAAATGGGATTTCTCCGCAGGGTGGCTGGCATCTCTCTTAGGGATAAGGTGAGAAGTTCAGTCATCCGGGAGGGACTCGGAGTAGAACCGCTGCTCCTTCGCGTTGAAAGGAGCCAGTTGAGGTGGTTCGGGCACCTAGTGAGGATGCCACCTGGGCGCCTCCCTAGGGAGGTGTTCCAGGCACGTCCAGCTGGGAAGAGACCGAGGGGTAGACCTAGGACCAGGTGGAGGGATTATATCTCTTTGCTGGCCTGGGAGCGCCTTGGAATCCCCCAGTCAGAGCTGGTTGATGTGGCCAGGGAAAGAGAAGTTTGGGGCTCTCTGCTGGAGCTGTTACCTCCGCGACCCTGACGGAAAAGCGGGAGAAGATGGATGGATTGATGATGGATGGCATGCTTTTCCTTTTGTAATACAATACAATGTGATTATACTTTATTGTCAGATCAATTCTGAAATGTTTCTTGCATTCAGCAGTTCTATCTGCAACATCAAATAAGACAAATATTCCGACAAGATACAAGGAAAAATACAATTCACATAAACCTTACAATAGCTGACAACTACATGATGAAGACCCTTTAAAAGACATTTGACCTGGGATTTAACTCAGTATTTCATTTTAGGGTTGACTGGTGCACTAAAGAATGCTTCAGTCTAACCTTCTTAAATCATAGGACCCTGTATCTCAATTCATTATTTGCTTTTCAGGATGTAATTAGGTTCAGAGACAATGTTGTTGGTCAGCCTCAAAATGTGATTATGGTAGGTTGATTCACACAGATCCTTAAAACGATGAACCTCTCTTTTGTCAGCTTCTTCAATGAAGGCAAGTCAATTCCTGAACAAAACGAAAATGCATCTATCTCTTCCAAGATGCATATGTTATCTCAACTCTTTCCAAGCGTATGTGCGTCAGTAAGTGATCAATAGAAATGGCCTTTACAGGTTCTGTCCAGGGTGATAGGCCTGTATTTATCTGATCCCTGATCAATTCAGTCACTGAATGAGAGGATGAGAGAGAATTGATCTGTATGGGTTAGGAATCAATGATCAATGTCAGTGAGAGCAACTGAGACAAAATGTGTAAATACAGTATACTAATACTATTGGTCAAAGAAAGATACCTTATTTTATCATTTTGTTTTTACGTAACTTCTTTTCACTCCTTTTTTCAATTGTCATGCAGATTACTGTTGTATTTACAATTCATTTATGACATGAGCATAAAGTAATACAAAAACATTTAATTGTATGTTATTTTTAGTTTTTAAATATCCTTGTGTGAACCCTTACCTGTCCTATTCTGCCTTTCAATTTGATTTCCTTTACTGGTACATTTCCCATGGCTGTCAATAAAGGTTTATTTTATCCTATCTTAACTTATCTGATCTTACAATGTTTTATATATTTCCTCAGCAAGGGCCCGTCTAAAGTGAGACTTTGCCAGTTTTAGTCTGACTCTTTGTAACTGATTTGTGAAAAGTCCTTGCTTATACAATTATTTTACCTCCTGCCATGATTTCAATTTGCAGCAGCACTAGCCTAGTCAAGTCAACATCAAGTGAGTTAAGTTACAGACTTACCATAGTTTAAAGGTGTTTCCATATGTTGTCGGAAAGACCCAAAATGTACACTGTGAATATACTACTTGATCATTTGAACCTAAATTGGTCCTTGTAATTGGATCTCAATGTGTTTTTTTAATTTGTCTTGTGTGGAAACACACTGTCCTAAGAGCGGACCATCTGTGATAAGATTACAAAAGAAACATGTTAATGCCAAGTCCAAACAGGGCCAGTATATTGTGTAGATGCCTTAATATCCTTCAAATAAGGTGCTTTTCAGGTCATCCAACAGCATGTGAACTGGTTCAGTAATTGGGCAGGTGTTTTGAGCTTTATAAATTGGCAGGGTCTGAACTTTCTCAAAGTTCCTTCTACACTCACCTACTTTTTGTGTGTACAACTGTTTGTTGCGCCACTTGAGTATGTGCACTATGGTCCCCATTTGTATGTTTCATAGCTTGAACCCTTTAAAAAGTCAGTTATTCATGTTGTTGTATATTATATGAGGCATAGTAGTCCCCAAGGGTCCTATTCCTGTCCTGTTGTGTGTATGTTTATTTTTTGTGTGGCGCAGACTTAACGATGTGAGGTTTCTGAGTCATGAACTCCTTCAAAATGAAGTTGACACCACTGACTAAATCTTTGGTCACTCTCTGTATCGACTCACCATGGCAGCTGCCAACACCTTGAAAGCCAAGGTCGCCCCTTAATGAAAACATCGTAAAAATCTGCCATTATCCAGTTAAATGGTGCAGAAGATTTGGCTTTAACGGGACTACTTCCCCTCCAAGTGCAGTTGAATTAATTAAAGGCAAAGGGGAGGCACTCTTAAGCTAATCAGATGTTACCAGCTGTGTGTGTGTGTGTGTGTGTGTGTGTGTGTGTGTGTGTGTGTGTGTGTGTGTGTGTGTGTGTGTGTGTGTGTGTGTGTGTGTGTGTGTGTATTTGTGTGGGTGAGACTGGTGAAGGTCACGCTTTCCTGCTAAAGATGGCTTAAGCGATAAGGCTTTGATTTGCATGATGTCAAAAGTCATGCATGTGTACTTTTAAGTAATTAATTCCTCTGGTCCTTTATTGACTTTGAACAATTTACAGAACCCTCCACAGCTGAGGGAAAGTGACCAATATTAAGAATTCTCAACAATGCTCATTTTTGATTGAGACCGAGAGCCTCAGCATTTAATGTATTGTAGCTAAGTTGTGTTTAACCATTCACATTTTCATATTTCACTCTTAGTTTTTTAATGCTTTAGTTATAATCAGACCAAAAAAAGCATTTTAATGTATCTTCTTTGGAGGTTTAAAAGTGTTTTACTAATCAGAAATAAATATTGAAAGGTTGGTAAAAACAGGAATAGAGACGTAGTTTCATTGCATTTTACTCACTTTTTACCCCCACTTTTCCTCATGTATCAGGGAAAATGCCATCACTGCTTACATACATACAAGGTGTAGTTAGCAATTCATCTTGTTTTATTTTAAGACATTGAGTTGTTTGTTTGTGAAATTCTTGTGCAGTAGTGACGATGAGTAATGTACTTCAAGACAATATAGATAAGTTTTAGTGAGATGGTTAACTACCTAATAAGTTATAGGACAAACGCTAGTGATAAAAATGTATTGTACTGACAGTTTAGGATACTTTGGCGTGTTGTAACATATAGCTGGTGGTACTGAGAATATCACGGATGAGAAAACACTTCTGTAGCCTAACAAGAAGAAAAAAAGTCAGCCTGGAAAAGCTTTATGTCCTCTGTCGAAAGCTTTTATTTATAGTGTTTAGCCTGAACCGCTTATACATACATCAGACAACTAACTTCCGTTGTCCCTCAATATCTTTCAGCTAACCTAAGGCTGTATTCCGAGGACCCTGTGACACTACTTGGCTAAAGCTTAATTCCAATGAGTTCTATGCTAAGTATTTCGAGGTACCTCACAAAAGTGCTTTTTTGGAATAAACATATTGTGTTGAATTGCTAACCAACATCATCTGGCTACACACAGTGTTGGATAAATATTTGTAAGTGCAGGCAAATGTTGGAAAACTGTCAACCATCAATTTCCCAGATTTCCCCAGAGGAAACATTCAATTATTAAAATCTGAAAGCTTTCCAGAAAATAATTATTATTTAAAATCCCAAAACTATAATGAGTAGGAAGAAAGAAAGAAATAATATTTAAAATTGCATAAACAGCTCTATTAGTTGCCAAAATATAATGTTCACAATAACATATATGTATCCTGGAATATCTACATAAATACAATTAGATTTCAGTTTTGTGTGGCATTTACATGATTGTTATTCTTACTTGTGTATTTGAGCAGTAGAACTGTAGGTATTAGTATATTCTTGCTTTTATTATTATTATTGTTTGGGTAAATTCCTGTTATCATTATTTATTTAAAAACTACTAAAATAAGAAAAAAATGTATGTTCTGCAACCAAAGCCCAATCTATTCTAGGCCAATCCCAGGCCATTGCATTCATTGAGTTTGTCTTTAATGGGTAATTTTTTTAATTATCTGGTACATGGTTCATTCGTGCAGGGATATTTGTGATCAGGATGTAGAGATGCTTTTTCTGGACAAGAAATCAACCATGACGTGAGAGAGTGGTACGCAAATGTTAATGCATTCGCCGAGAGACAAGAACATGTTAATGTAGCCGAAGGCAAACTACAGACCCAGCACAAAGAATTGAGATCAAGTGACACAATGTGCCCATGTCATGATTTACCCAAATAATCTCCGACTTTTGGAGATTTATCCTTTATTGCAATCTCGTCTGTGTCTTTTCTTGGTAGCAAAACACAACATGTAAAGGGCTTATTTACCATAAAGCGAGACTCTGAAAAAACAGTCTAGAAATCATTGTCAGCGTCTCCCATCACCTCCCCTTAAGCTCTAAAATCAAGATTGATGATGTGCATGATGCGGGAGTACAATGGCACCCCATTCTGCACTCCCTCCTTGTCTTGGAGTTTTCTTCGAAGCAGATAGCTAGCTGTGATATTCAAAGTGACACTCAATTAGCTGTGCACCGGCAGCGGGACACAGATTGATAGGATGGCTTTGTCCCTGAATGCTAAAAAAACCCTATCTGGATCGTTGGAGTCTCACAAGCTTGAGTCTGTCCCAGAGATGTAAAAGGTGAGCCCCATAATAGCAATTTCATACAAAAATAATGAGATATTTGTTGTCAAAAAATGAGTGATAAATGTTTTGTAATGATTTCGACTTAGACTCCAAAATTAGGTACCTTTAATTTCATTCTGATCACATGCTTCTTGCAGGAGCTTCAGTGTAATGAAAACAAATAATTATACTATCACACTGTGCTAATGTTCCCTTAGTAGTAATCAGCAGTGTTACTTAAAACAGCATATTTATTGGTGGTCGGGTACCCAAATAACCCCAGACGCTGCTGTTTAAGTTACTAAAAGCATCATCAATTTAACAATTTGCCCTTCTACAACCCGTCTCAAGTCTACATCAAGCTCATTTACAGCCCTCGTAAACAACACTAATGCAACAGCACAGTTAGACTCAGTATTACCAAGTAGGGCAGGGCAATGAAATAACATTTGTTTTAATCCAACACAAAGTAAAACAGGCTAGAGTTGCTCATAATGATACCTTTACTGTTCTTTTTCTCTTTTCAAAGCTGCATGTGAAAACACAGTTTTATAGGAAAGCAACAAATACATATTTATTTTTTTGGTTATTTGAATCTGCAAATAATTAGAATGAACAAATTGCAAAAATGAAACGGTTTCAGTGCAAATAACTATCAAAAACCATAATTCTCAGCTGTGAAAAAGCTCCAAACAACGCTCCTCTTTGATTCGGCCATTTTGTCAAACAAGGACAACAAGGACAGTTATTGTTCTACGAAATAAACTATCTAAAGCTATTCTCACTCTGGATGGCATTAACTTGGCCTCCTGTGTCACCGTAAGGAATCTTGGAGTTTATTTGATCAGGATTTGTCCTTTAACGCCCACAAATCTCACGGTCTGCCTTCTTTCATCTACGTAACATTGTAAAAGGCAGGCATATCTTGCCTCAAAATGATGCAGAGAAACTAGTCCATGCATGTGTAACTTCAAGGCTGGATTATTGTACCTCTTTATTATCAGGATGTACCAAAAAGTCACTTGAGTCGCTTCAGCTGATTCAAATAGAAAGAAAGTCACTGAACCATTACTGCTGTAGCATTACCTAAAAAAAGAAAAAGGAATGAGGATGCTAAACCAAATAATTAACTTAATGCTAAATGGACTTGGTTTTATTTATACATGTAAAATGTGTTTTGTTTAACTCCAAGTATTTAGAATATTTAAGACGAGTTGGACATATTTGACTCCCATGCCAATTTATGCCATGTCATTTGGTCTAACAATGTTCAAACCTCTACATGAGAACTAATGGGTTCTGCACCTTTGGTAAAATGTCGATATTGTGCACTTTTAAGTGGTTCTATTTTGTGCCGTATCTGAGGAAAACTTTCAAAGTTATATACAAAATGAAACCTTAAGAATAACGTCTTTGGTACTTCCTGTCATGATCTTCGGTTACTTTTTTTATTTTTAACAGGATTTCTTCTCCTGTGTCATGTTGGTTTTTCTACCTGTCCTTTCACTTCTTTTGTGATTGTTGGCCGCGCCTTGATTGTTTTCACCTGTGTAATCCTCTGCTGTCATTTTGTCTTTAACTACCTTCTCTAGTTTGTCCTGTCAATTTGATTAGTCCTGTCTGTTTATATGCCCTTCTGTCTCAGTGTTTTTTGCTGTAATTGTTTCCCCGTTGTTTCTCCCTAAGTTTCAATTTAAACTGTGTTTTGAATTAGCTCTACTCTTTTAAAGTTGGCCCATTGTTTTTAATTTTGTGTCCCTTATTTGTTGCTGCGTTTGAGTTCACACACAGACTTTCATCTTTAAACACACATCATGCATTGATTGGAAGTACTTTAAAACAGAGACTCTGGTAACCAATCATAATAAGAATGAATAGCCTCTTTTTAACTGTCGTTAGCTTTTATTAGATAGTGTTGAAAATGTAATCTGTTTATATAAAATTTAACCACTCGTTCAATCTCTTGTTGTCAAACTGACAAGCTCTGTGTGAACTCCATTTAAGGTCCACTGAGAATTAAAATCCACCCAGGTTTGTCTTCAGCCAGAAGGATTAGCCCATCCACTCCATGAGACTGTGGCACTTGGCTGTCCAGGCCTCCAGAGGGAAACTAGAATACGTATAGGCCTAGTAGCGTTAATACTATCAACACAACAACAAAAAAAACACCCACCCACGCTCAGGGCCACACATTCAAATATGAGACTTTTAAGTTATTTATTACAGTAAGTTAATTTGAGGGCAAACAATACACAACCGAGAACAGCAGAGCATATGGCAACAATTCAGCTTTATACATAATATTTTCCTATTACTGAAATGTATTGCAAACTTATGACTGACTTATCTCACCTAGAAATGTAGCTAGAATAGATGAGTTTCCATATGTGCAGGCATGGCATATTTATGTGTTGTGTGTTTGCACATTTATTGAGTTCACATGGGATTATGTATACTGCATCTGTAGTAATACACTTGTGTAAAGTCATCCACACACAATTGCACATTTATTGTTGGTGCGTTAGCTATTTGTTGCCAATAGAAAATTGGGCAGTATGTAGAATTAGTATAAATACATAGTATTTTATTAATAATGGTTATAAAAAGCAATAACTGGTCTGGACTGGAATGGAATGGACCTTTCTAGCAATAGCTAAATGGTTGCTGTATAGCCTAGTAGCGGCAAACCAAAATATATTAACCAACCAACAAACCAACCAATCAAAATACTTTGTTAATCCCAGGGGGAATTTAGGTTTTGTGACAGTTGCATCATATTAGAAAACAATTGTTGAAGTAAAGATTTGCAATAAAAGTCCTCGTTTGTTTCTAATAAAACAACAAAAGTAATAAGAAGTGTGTTTATTGCCAAGTAGTTTATACATACAAGACATTTGCTTTGGTGAATAATGTTGCACACCAAAAACATAGCAAATACAGAACTACTTATTGTTTGCTGACCTGCTTGGCATGCCATTTAAAACAGATGCACTGTTTAACTAAGAAAGGGACACCTTGATAAGACAAAATGCAGCACCCCAACGACACCTGTGAGACAATTAACTTGATTATCAATGCCATTCATTAATGGCTGACAGTTTGTCAACCTCATTATGTCAGTGTGCAGAGTGTTCGTGCAAACCGCATGTGGTGGAACGTCCAGGTGCCAAGCCGCTTCTTGGTCACCTGTTGTAGCGTTGTTGTTGGGACTGTAATTAAGAAGCCCATTATTTCTGATTAGCGCTTCTTTGCATAATTAATGAATAGAGGGAGCTATGTCCAGATGGCTATTTCATCAAAAAACATTACTCATCTCGTTGAGCAGGACGTTCAAAGAGAAATAATAACTTAAACATATTTTTGTAGCTTAAAAAAACATACAGTTCAGGCACAACGCATATGGTTTAAGCACACTTTACAGAAATGTTTAAAAAAACTGTAATTATTTTTGCATTCATCAATAGCGCGTACAAATGTGGTCGAAATGGACAAACTAACAACTCAAATGAAAAGATTTACATTAGAAAACATAAAAAGATGCATACACATTCTTGAGTGGTAATGTACTTTGTTATTCTGGTGTTGTCTTGTGGCTTTACCTCATGCGTCAAACAGATGAATCTGAGAATTGTTGAGTATATTTTATTAAAGTACTGATTTCTTTGATTAAGGCTGATTGTTGTTCGACTGATCACTAGTCCTTGTGGTATGCTGATCTTGTTCCTACTTTTCAAGTATAATGATATTGTTTTCCTCCCGATGGTCCACAGATAAGTGAGTTATGATCTTAGCTGAACATCTGTTGAGTGCATCTTAATTGCCATGTATGCATACAAAGGGGGATGATGCAATGCTATGGCCAATAATCATTTCAGCCTGCTGGTTACATCTCCCCAGAAATGTTGAATTGGTGGACAGTTCCAGTATGCGTTGAATGTAATTTGAGTGTATGTGTGATTCTTTATGTCTGCTCTGTATCTGATCTTGTCTTAAATGAATCTAACAATGGTATGAGTCAGTGTTGTAGTACTCAAGTCCGGGACTCGGACTCGAGTCCGACTCGTGAACTAAATTTAGAGACTCGTGACTTGACTTGGACTTGAGCATTAATGACTTGAACTCGGACTTGGACTCGTGCATTCGGACTTGCGATGACTTGAAAGGACTCGACTTTGTCATTAAAACCCTGAGGTCGACGAACACGCCCGCATGTTTTCGCAACGTTTCCTATATGTTTCTATTAATATTTATGCCATAATAGGGGCTAGAAATGTTGCCGGAATCGGTAGACTCTCTTCTTTCCGATGCATTCTCCCGCGAGATCCTACGTGATTCACAGCCGGAGCTAGGGGGCCAATAACAGAGCTTGAAACACACATCTTTGTGAATGATGTGTGTATCAAGCTCTCTTATTCGCCCTTTCAATGCATATGAAAGTTCATAGCGCCATTAGGACACGCCTATGAGCTGCGGGACCACAGTTATGTTTTTTTTAAGTTTAACAACACAGGGTTTCCCACACATAGACTTTACGTGGGCGGGCATTTTTTTAATGACTTGGACTTGACTCGGACTTTTGAACACTGGTGACTGAAGCTGGACTTTGACTCGAGGCATAGTGACTTGACTACAACACTGGTATGAGCAGACATGCTGAAAATGGTATTATGGATTTTGTTACACAAGTGGTTATCAGTTTGGATGGTGAGTTGTTTTTTGCCATTCGATTCATTGGAATATGAGTTACATAAGTAAGGTCTGTTGAAGATATGAGTTCATACAGTCTGGAGAGGGGTTTGTAGAGTTTGTGTTTTTGTTAATACTGTCCAGTAGGGGCCGTTGTTCTCAGGTTGTTTGATAAAAATGCGTCTTTTGTCAATGTTTTCCGCTAACAGACGGATGCAGCCGAAAAATGGAAGGCAACCAATTTCAATCTTTCTTAATCCACTTATTCTTGGACTCCGGTTTCCTACTCAGTCCTTTGCTCTGCAGTCTGATCAAAAGTCCCTGGAGTCCACCCTTGACCTCAACGCTGTTAACCCTGACTAAGCTCAGTGGCAGTTACTGTTTTATCACCTGGAGAAAGCACCAACTTTTCCTTCAATCCTCGCTAAAACTAATTAAAGTTGGGGCAGAGGAAGCGTCTGGTGGGAGAGAATGAGGTTGAGTGAGTGATGTGGGGAGGGGAGAGAGATTAACTGGTGCAGGCAGAGCACTGTCTCTCAGCCACTAATCCTTAATGTCACAGATATGTGGGTAAGCTACAGCTTTTGTCAGTTAAAGACTGCCTTCAGATCTACCCAACTCTTTGTCTGCTGCTGTGCATCCTCCCTCCCCTTATACCTCTGCGCTGTACCCTCACTCTTCAAACTCCTTGGATCAGGAATAAACATGGGAGCACTCACTTTTTGCAGGCGAGATGAAAGGCTACTGGGGGTTGAAAGGAGCAGTTCATGCAGCCGAGATCACTTGCCATAACATCGGATGGATAAAAGGGCATGGAGGAAGAGAAACGCAGGAGGTGTACGAAGAGGCTCTGTTTTTCCCCTCGGTGTTTATGTGTCACAAGGTGACTTCTACAGATTAAATTCATACTTTAATAAAAGTTCTACTTTATCCTAGAGAAGTTGCAAAGTTGGTTTACTTTGAACAACACATTATTTAACTTAATACAATTATAATTGTCATAAACACTTGAGTATGAGAACGTCACTATGCTTCATACAAAGTGTTTTTGGGATAACATTGTCTGAAAGTTGATTTTGATGATGTCAAAACAGGGCCTGTAAGTGTACAAAGAACCTTTCAAATGTACTTCAGACAACACAAAAGTATGTTAAAGCATCACCATTCAAATATACCTGTGTACTTAAAACTGTATGTGAACATATCACTGTTCTAATGAACTTTCGTATGAAGAACAGGAAGTGAAATAATCATTGTGCATATGTATCTCAGAACATACAAAAGGACTTGAACACACCATGATTTAAATGTAAATCAGTATGAACAACAATCAGGGCACACATTGTTGTTCCAATGTACTTCAGAGTATGTACAATAGCAAATGAATGCATTGCAATTATAATGAACATACAAAAGTGACTGAAGGTAACGCTTTTCAAATGTCCTTCAGTACAACAGTAAGCGAACAAATTACCATTCAAATGTTCTTTTCTAACATAGAGTAGTAGTGAAAGCATCACCATTTGGATGTCAGTTCATACACAGTTCAATGAAAACATTGCTGTTCCAATTTACTTCAGTGTGTTCAACAGTAAGTGAACGCATGGCTGTTCAATTGTACATCGGTACTTATAGTAAGTGAACACATCACCATACATACCGCTGCACTGCTACACAACTACTTTACACAAGATTTATTTATTTTTTTAAGTGAATAACATTTATTTATACACATATTTATATGTTTTGTATGAACTTTAAAAGAGTAATTACTGAATGTTTATTACTGCTGACAACAGTGCTTACAGTCACTATTGGGGTGATTCTATTTCAGTGTATATCTGGTAAACACCTTTTGAGTACATTATTTCGATGTGCACTCACTGAAGAGGGGAAAAGGTCTCTATAGTGGCTCTTAATTGGACAATACGTTCTCACATTTTATTCAGAACTTTACCGTCAATTTCTGTCATAACTAAAGGCAAATCATTTCTCTCATGAAGCAGAGAGAAAAAGGTCAAATACAATTGGACGGTGAAACACAACTAATGAGCAACAATCATTTTCTCCTTTTTGAACTCTCTGGCTCTCTGTTCCATCAAAAGGCTGCACTCAGATGGTTGGCCAAACAATTGCACAAATCTGCACGTCAAAGTTTGCAGAAGTTGAATTTAACCCAGATCTGAGTGCAATATGCTGCCATTTTCAATGTTGGCTGGAACTTAAGCCTTTTACCATTATCCCAATTTCTAGTGACTTTGTGTGGATCTCTCGCTACGAAAGCATTCACTTTGACTTTGACTGTGTTGAATTTAAACAACATTTTTACAACTTTGCCTCTAGACATGGTTGGACAACATATCTTACAACCAATGTACTGTATCTTTAGGCATGGCTTTAAATGATACAGTTTAGATTGGCATGTGCTCTCCCAATTACTTGCCTAGGGTTAGGGTAAATCCATTGCCTGGTTCCAGACCTCTGAACTGCTACCTACTTGTACCTAAACCTAACTGTACATTTCTTCACAAGTAATTTGAAATGATGTAATAATCTGAAATGACCCATGAACTCTTCTTTGGAGTTTGGTAATGGAAAGTGTCAAAACTGCATCTTTGAGTACTTAAACATACACTCAATGAAGCATATGATAGACAGTCATATTGTCCAGTTTGTAGTTTTAATGAGCTTGGCCTACTCATTTAACTGCATCAATATGATGTGCTTCTCTAGTGACACAGCGGAGTGAATTACCATCAACAGCAATTAGCTAATTGAAGTGGATCAGCCCATGGGACTTGGTGTGCTCAGGGTCAGTGCCAATACAGGCAAGTGACCCCCCCCCCCACCCCATTTAAAGCCATCATGACAGGGTCCTTTCACCACAGAAGGTTTCTGAGTGCAACATGTTCTGACATTTGTGAAGAGTGCCAAAGTCTTTACTGTACATCCCATTTACATAACTCACGGCCCTTATCCCGGTCGCAGCCTAAGGATCTTATATACTTCACTGACTAAGGAGCAATATTCATTGATTGCATAATCTGTGCCTGGATTTGGTTTTGATATCCAGAATTAATATGGCAAGGGTGTTTCGGTAGCACTGTGATCTGATGAGATAATTGCGCTAGCATGCATAACTGATTGCACAAAGCTAAGCCAGTTAGAGTTGCATAGTTGTAAATATGTCTTGCCTGCAGATTATAGCGTTTATGGGTGATTCATATCAATCATAGCTAAACAGATTATTGCTATAAAGCACAAACAAAATAAGGCATAAATGATCCGATATTCTTTCAAAAAACTATGATATTTGTTACTGTAACTGGCAAAGAAATTGCTCAGGAAAACTATTAGCTTCGATATAACATTTGGTTAGAAAAGCCCCAAAATCTGAGCACGAAGAGCATGTTAGGATGCATTATTGAATGAAATGTCAACTGCTAATGAAAAGTAAAATCAGTCAGCTTAAGAAATTGAAAATATTACTAATCTATGGCATGCCCTCAATCATGTAGGATTTGGATTCCGTCGATTGGATTCTGTCACTGGGATGATATCCACTGCTTGCATGTTTAAAAGCACTTTTAAGCTTCTTGATGTGGTTTAATAACAAAAATCCACCTTTAAAAATAAATACTGTGCCTTCTTCAAGTCATGTTAAATGTAATTTATCCAATGAGTTTCCGACCTATACTATATTATAATCTTTGTTTTTTTACTCTAAGTGTTCTTGGATTGTTATGTACTAATGATATTTTAAAGTTTTGCAATGATTGAGTTTAATTTAATTTCCAATTATGAGAAAAAGGAAGCCATTGAAAGTAAAGCTAAAAAGATGCTATTCCTATTGCTAAAGTTGATAAAGACATGTCATTTCTAGTCCATAAACCCATGGCTTGCCACTTTTTTCATTTAGCACACTGACTTTTATGGCACTTTTATTTTCTGCAAGCACTTTGTTACCACTTATTGAACAGTATGATTGAATAAATGCATCGTAAAATAATGAAATAAGAAACTGGTGGCGCCTGGTTCTTTGTTCTACAACGGATGTCATAATTAAACCTGATGCGCAAACGTCAATGATGCCAACATTTGCTATCTATGTCGTTTCTCCAGTGTGACAACCATGATCCCATCCAGTTCCTAAACTTATTCATACTCTCTGTTGTATAATCTGCAGCTAAAAGATGTGATAAAGCCGTCTGTGGCCATATTACAGATTCTTAAGAGTGGTGTGCAACCTGTGGTTAATTCTTATAGGGTGTTGAATTATTTGACACTCCTATGTAGATATTCTTTCCTGTATTGAGATTAGTGGTTTAATAATGCTATAATAGTTCAATAGTTGCAGTTTAACCTACTATACAGATTGCCCCTATCAAACTGTCCAAGATCTTTCCTACTGTAAATCCATTCGATGGTCGATGTGAACAGGCATCAAGTTCATGTTGGAAATGCCCAAGGGAGGTTCATTACTGTACTTTTATATTCCAAACTCTATACGAAGTTTAAAAGAAAAGAAGCAAACCAGATTCAGAAGAGCCAATATTATATGTTTTTGACATTGTTTGCAGGAATACAGAGAAAATGTAACTTGTTTGACTAATTAAAGATGTGTTGAAACACTAACAGTCTGAACAAAGGTGACAAACTCTGAAGAACTCTATGTTGCTGTTTCTATTTGAGTTGCTTTCTTTCTCAGGCAAATGTACCTAATGTATGTTCACAAGTTAGGCAATTGTATTTACAAACCCACCAATACTCTAAGACTTTAGGAAAACTTACATTTCTGGTTATTTTTTAAACAAATCCTTATAGTCTTGGTGACTTTGGTGCATAAATAGACACAGTAATTGGCAAATACGGAACATGAATGCTAGAAAACCAACAAGAACACCTGCAGGGGGATTGTTATAACTTCAGACTGAATAATTTTAAGAAACTGCTGGGCTGATCTGAGGTAATATATTGTGACAAGAACGTTTGCAAGTTAAAAGAGTATTAGGCAAGGGGCTTGACAAAAGGAGACAGAGGGAGACAGGAGTGCTTCGTCCTTCATTATCATTAGTAGCAGTGTCTGATATGCTGCGGATTGTCCAATGGTGCGTATAATCGAGGCTGTCTGTACACTCAGACCTGCAACTGAGAGTGACTGAAGGGCCCGACGAGAGTGTGGTTTATAGCAGGGGTGTTGCAGGCGAGTGGATCCTGTTAAATATGCATCATGGTTCATTGGACACTCGTATTCTGTCAGGCTTTGGGCTCCACTCAGCCATTTTTTAAAATCTTTGAACAGAAGGTCAAAACTCTTGAATAAAATAGAACAGACGTATATCTTACCGAGGTGGTCATAGCTTCTGCAAATAGCTGCTGTACATTTTAACAAAATGTGTATAATACCGTTGCGAAATGAATTCCGATAATAGATCATTAGCAGTTATGGAATTCTATTTTGTTGCAAATCAGCAATGTTATTCTATAGCAAAATAGCCAATAAAGTTCTAAAGGTGTTTTTCCTGTGCATTTGTTGACAATTAAACAATTTCCTGAGTGAAAGAAAGTAATTAGGATCTTTAATAGAGGGTTGGGTATTCAGACGACATCAATCATGGAGAAAACGACTTCAGCAAAAGTAGTACTGCCACATTGCCAGAATATACCGGTACAAGTAAAAGTCCAGCGTTCAACAATGTACTGAGGTATTATTATATCAGCATCATAACCTTAAGTACTAGTAAAAGCACACATTTCTAGACAATGGCCCATTTCAGAGTTACTGTATGTATGTTAGAATATCTAGGATTATAGTTATTGAAGCATCAAGGTGATCATCATTTTAATGTTGAAGCTGGTAAACAGGAACAAACTGTTGTGCTGTTGGGTAGCACATTTTAATAAGGGTTAATAATAATAATGTTTTGTTATTTTGTTTTATTTATTTGAATCTTCAAATTAACTAAAGTTATCAGATACATGTCGTGGAGAAAAAGCCATCTCGTTCCATATCAGAGGTTGTGTAAAGGTATAAATAAGCATTATTTGGAAATACTCAACTACAAGCTGTCATGATCATGATGGATTTTTGTGTTTCATGGTCACATTGAAAAGTTTTCATCCCTGTGTTATGTCCACTTTCACTTCCTGTCTTTGTGTTTTCCCACCCTAGTGATGTCTGCAATTCCCTGATTATTTTCACCTGCTGCCCTTTTCTTTTTGCTTGCCCTCTCCAGCTGTGTCTTGTCTGTGATTAGCTCTGAATAGTATTTCAGTCTTGGTCTTTTGTTTGTCATTCATTGGGAAGTTCTGTTCTGATTTGTTTTATTTTCTGTCAAGTGTTTCCATGGCCTCCATTTGGTTCCACCCTGCTCTGCTTTCCATGACAGAACTTTGTGAAAACTGTACCCAAGCACAGTACTTGAGTTAATGTTCTCAGTTACTGCCCAGCACTGGCTAACATAAAGTTTTTCTGATTAAATCCTCATGGTTATCTAATTGAGAATGTTTGGTATATATTCAGTTCATTATATTTTCTTAGTAAGATATATTTGCAAACAATATCCTGAACAACACTGTCATGTTGGAACATCATTTTGTATTGGCTACGATTGAGCAACTATTGTCCTTCACACATGTATGTTGACCGTGTTCAGCTCCAACACTAGTGTGCGTTCCTCCTCTTCCTCATCCAGATTAAAAACATTTGAACAAGACACCATCAAGGCGTCTGATTCAACATCTTAATATACTGTAGACTGTGGTAGCTTCTTCCACTCAATGTACTGGGATTCTGGGTGATGAAATTGTTTTGCTCAAGATGGAAACCAAAATAACCATATGTCACATGACTCACACTATGACAGCCAAAAATGAATAAAATAAAATAAGATATGAGATTTTTTTTTCACAGCCTTGTGAATCGCAAAAATAATATGGAATAAGATTTTCAATATTTCTAATTGGAAACAACTTTGAAATGATATTCCTTCAATGTAGACGTTGTTGATTTTAGTGGAATTGTTGTTCTGTGTGACAGCGTCCTTTGTGTGACGTCTTTATGATTGTCATATGAAACTGATGGCTGTGCTTAAGAACAACAGCCAAACATAAAAGGTGTGCAGTTTGAAATCAACCTAACAATGCCCCAATTAGAAACATTACCAATCATGAATGACTGCTTAACAATCACGTTTATAACAACATCACTTTACGATGATAACAGGTTCCAAGAGTTAGACACATTGCTGTACAATTTACTGTACAATGTAAAAACTGAGAGAATGACTATCAATAAAGCCTTTGTTTCCTGCGCTCTCTGTCTGTTTTAACTGTGCACAGTCAGATCTGATTACTAGTAATGGCATGGTAACAACACAGCCATACAGCGCTATAGCACAACCGTGAACCACTCTCATTCATTGGAGCATTGTCCAGCATTCAGCCTGTGCTTTGAATCCTTGCTTTGAAGCTGATTTAATGATGCATATAAGAATGTCTGTCTAGACACTGTAATTCCCTTTAATACAAGAGAGACAATAACCTGGTATCATCTCTATTCAAAATAACATTCCAACATTAATCAAAGGAAAGGGAAAATAATTAGAAAAATCATTTTAATCAAGAGGGGAAAATGCAGAGAATAAAAGAGGTTAAGATCTGAAAAAGACACTATTCAGGCCTAAAAGGAAATAAAGCATTGAAGAAAACTGCAAAAAGTAAAGGATATGCTTTAGGTTAATAAGTCAGAAAAAACTGGTGTAAAACATACTTATCATTTTACAATCAAGTGTATACATTTGTGTTGATAATTAAAAATGCATTGACAGGTTAAGGCCATATCCTAAAAGAAGTCTCACTTTATTTTATTGCATATCGACCAAAGACTAAATCCAACATGGACACATTTGAACAAAATACAGAATTATGTGCACCGTGCTATATCTCTAGCCAAAAATGAAGCCAGGTATGAAGGATTAAATACAACAAGATTTCACAATGATAAGAAGCGAGCTGTGAGATTAGATAGGAACTGATGGGATAACAAGCTGTCAGCACTGTCTAAAACATATTGCAGCTAAACTCGGTGTAGACGGCCAAGCAGATCCAGCGTTTCAGCTCACAAATGGCTGCACCGTAAACACCTAATTAAAAAGATGTTCGAATTTTCCAATTGTGTGAGAATGCAGATGGGCCAAATTATCCATAGCTCATTCTCGTTCACACACACTCGCACATAGTCCTGCACACATCTCTAGAATACTGAATTAAAATGATTTAGTTGCACAAGTTTAAAGTTGAAATAAATATTTAAAACTGGCATGTTACATGATGTACAAATATGCTCAGCCACTGTCGATGAAAAGAGAATGCAATAAAAATAACAACCCTATTTGCTGACCCTAAACCTTAATACAGTCCAATATGAGAAAGTATTATCAAAAACCGAAATAAAACCTGTAACATGATAGAAATACCAATGACAATCATTTTATTCAGGAAAGCAAACTGTGCATTTTATTGTAACATAGACTTGATATAAAGTTGGAACAAATTACAGGTTTAGGGTTACAGCTAACCTAACCCTAACCCTAACCAACATAACCAATAAAAGGCAACAAGTACTACCTAATCACAGGGAGTGTGGAGGGTGACTTCATTATTTAAGGGGTCAAATCTGAAAGGTCTGATGAAGATTCTGGATAACAATTATCCATGTGTTTCTGTTTGTCGAAGGGCGTGTATATTGGGCAATGGCCCTTTCGGAACAATTGGCGCTAGCAGTCTGTCTCAAAAACAATGTCATGGCGCCTGGAGTACACGTCTTAAAGTTTAAACCACTGAAAGTCAGAAAGTAGGTTTCTAGGGTTTTGAAACCATGCTTTTATTTTGTTCTGATTATTTATAATCGAGGTGCACAGTCATTAACGTTCAAAGTGTTATTGTTTTCATGTGCACCATAACGATAGCTGACCATCTGTCTTGCTGAACCGAACCAAATGATCTTCTGATCATTTTCCTTTGATTCCTATTCAATGAATTTCCTTCTACTTGAGATCATTAACATGCCTGCAGTCATCATGATCCGAATCCATTTAACTGTACCTGACATTCTGAGTTTACCTACATACCAAACTGTTGAGCCATTTCACAAAGATTGTATGCTTATATAATCTCATAAAGTTTAGCTGATGTCCTGAGGTCCAGCAAAGATGGTGAGGCATTTTAACTTCAAGAAAATGTCCATTTCCTTTGGATAAGGATCAGTAGAAAGTTCCCCTCCAGATATATTTGAAGACATGAAAATACTCTGCTCTGAATTATAATATTCACAAAAAAGTCCAATGGCCTATTAAAAAAGTTTAAACAGGCTTGTGTTATCCCTCAATAAAGAAATGGTTATGGTAGATGCCATGCAGTGGTTATGTTATTCTTTATCTTACTGTATTATTGCTATGGTTGATATACACTCAGTAAAAATTAGCAGGTTAATAATAAGCAAACATTGTTAAATTACACTATAAATTAATAGCTCCAAGCATTTTGCTTTCAAGTTGAGCGTTTTTCAAGGATCGAAAAACACTGATGAGAAACTGGTTGAAAGTGCTGATTGTCTCTTTTCAGTCGGGGCAAGTTGGGACAAACTAGACCACCCACAGAACAAAAGATGATGTTTGGTTTTAAAACATTGATGCTTAGACTTTGTTGGAATATTTTTTGTGACTGGGTGTAATTCAGGCACATTGGTATTCTTAGTGCTACATTGCAGAACAGCTGAAATGGTGAGTGGCAGGGGGGGCATGCAGGGAATATTTTGTTCCAGAAACATCCAGGGCCAGAAAATGAGTTTTGAGAGCATGAAATCTCAGTAATTGGCAGAAAGCAATCACTGCGTTTGTACTGATCAACAGCCCACACATATTTATTCTGGTCATTTTGTAATTTGGGCCATTGAGGAGGGTCTTTGCTGGACTCTGCATATTTGCATGAAACAATCTTGTGAGTCATCGTCTGTTAAACTTCTGAATGAGAAGTTCATGCGGTATAGATGAAATTGCATGAAACTAGGACAATTTCCATTATTACCAGTCCATGCCAGTAGGTCATAGCCATAAAGAGCATGCTTTCCTAAAAGGAAATGCTGATATACAATAGTTAAGCCTACAGTCACAATTTCTTTTCAGAATTTCCTACAATTTGTTTTCTGGAGATGACATATTTGTTAACAGGAAGTTATTTTTGACAGTAAAATTGCATTTGTTATCCATGCTGCTAAAACCCCAACCCTAATTTCAGACCTGGTAATAAAAATGCCAGCATTTCTGACAAGGAATTCACCAATTTTGTGTCAGTTTCCAACAGTTTCAGGACACATTTCTGCCGAAAAAAAGATTAAGGCTCTATGGTAAATTGCCAGTATATCAGAGGTTCTGGTGTTGATTGGATATGGGCCGGTGACATTCTCTTTTTACATCCATGATGAAGTAGTGCAAAGTTAGTCAATGTGCTCATCATGCAGAAGTGGGTGTGGTTAAATCAAAACAGGGTTGGAAAAACAATGGATGCAGCGGAGCCAAGATTCCCTCTGTAATGGTCTTACTTTTCAGTCAAGTCAAGTTACAACATCTAACTCAAGAATAGAAAATATTGGTCACCTTTGCTTACTTATTTACTCATTTTACATTGTATGTTTTAGCTTAAAGAATGCATTATTATCGCTAGGTGATAGCTTAAAGGTTTGAAGTTAGCATTATGTCAATTTATGAGACCCGAAACAACAGTTCATTACAAGGACCACACAAAGAGAACAGCCATTCGAACCTGCTCTGAAGGCTCTGTTCTTGTTGTACCTTAATTCCTGACGTCAAACAAAGTATGAGATAAGAATCCATAGCTAAAACCTCGAGGGGTTGTATGGGTTGGATAAAATGAATGTGGAATCCAATAACTGTTGTTGTGGTTACCCCCTGAATTCGATCTGTGGCTGGTCAGCTGCAGGTTCATTGTTGTAATTGAATCGCTTATGTCTGTGTAGGTTTCATGCATTGTCTTTTCTAAAGGTTGTATTTTAAAGTCACAGTATTGATGTCTGAAGGATAAGTGACAGTTTCCTCAGTTTGAACCACTACTTGTTTTCTTTGATACAGAGACAATACATCCCCAGTCAGACCCCTACATTTAAAAACATTTTTTTAATGAATTTATTAGACATGTTTACAAATGTTTTTTTACAAAATATGGATAATGAAGTTTTTGTTCAAATGGGGTAAGAAGAAGCATAAAGCTTGTTTAGTCCTGCCCCCTCTACATTGTCACAACCTCCTGACATTTCAGCCACTGCTCTCTATTAGCTGGAAAAATGTTACACGTTTTTCTTTAAAAGTTTTTTTAACTTATATTTCATCATCTGAGCTTTTGCCTCAAGACATCTCCACTTTGCACTGGGCCCTGGTCATCATATTGCTGTTCTTTTTTCAGTCATTGACATGATCTGTCTGTGTTTCTTGTTTTAATTTGAAAAGTATTCAGTCACTGGGTTATGTGTGTTTTTACTTCCTTTCTCTGTGGGTTCCCACCTGTTTGATTCTCTGATTCTGTTCACCTGGTGCCCTTGCCCGTTTTTTGTCCTGCCCTGCATAGCTGTGTCTTGTCCTTGTGATTCGTTGTGAATGTTCTGGTTTTCTGATAGTTGTTGCTAGATCCTGTATTTCCATCCATTCGAGAGTTCTGTTCTATTTTGCGATTTCCTGCCATATCCTGCCTGGATTCTAACCTTTTTAATAAAGGTATTTGTCAGTTCACCTGTTGTCAATCCTGCACTTGAGTCCGACCGGCTCTGCTCGCCCAAGACATTGAAGCAAAATATCCCGCTTATTACATGGCTACTAAATAAACCAACCACTTGACTTACATTATTGATTAACACATTTTATCGACTGTTCATGCTTCCCCTAATAAAACAAAGGCTGCTTCACTGCCTACCAATTGAACTGCTGCGACAGTAACATATCAGAAAATGCGGTAACACTGATCAAGGTTTTCTCTACCTGTCCAAGTCTGTTAAACTGTTCTTTTTCATTGTCTGTAAACAAAGCCAGAGCCACTACCGTGTTCCTGTTAGTGTTTACTTTCTTTCAGTCTTCTTCTGTTGATTTCTCTGACTTCCTGCCTCTTTAACCTCTTTCCTTCGCTTGGGTTGTTTTTCTTTTCTATACTGGGGTCAATTCCATGGTTCTTTCTGACGGATGAAAAACATTGTTTGTTGTCCTCAGCTGATGTTAAATTGAGCGGACTTCTTTCTGTGGACTGATATGAATGTACTTACTCTAATCAATTGATCAGAACATTCTGCTTAGCAACAGTCTGTTCTCCTTAGCAGCTGTCTGTTAGTGAACATTTACAGAACTGTTGAACGTCCAAATTGACGAATAAGAATCAACTAAATTGTTTAATAAGATTTGATCTGTTAATCATTCGGATCTGAAAAACTAATCTGTGTACTCCAAACCGACTTAAAGAAAATCACAAGTACATGTTTGATAGTTAATAAAAAAAAATTGGATCTGAGTGTATATAATACATGAACAAAGTCCATATACAGAGATAAACTTACTTTATCTGTCCTGCAATTGGCAAAAAGTACTGCCAAGAATGCAGCTGTTTCAGAAAAGAATTGCCGTCTTTGAGGGATATGTTACAAGAACAATGCGGAATAAAATATAAACCAGATGGGTCATACGTCTTTTAAGGCTTCATGGCAATCTTCTTTGGCAATTCTTTTTTTATTAATTAAGGTAATAGAAACATTTCGTACACGAAGATGAGGTGGTAAACATGTCTGGTTTCCTGTGGAGACGCCTTCTTGGTGTCAAAGGAAACATCTTTTGAGTGACGTAGACAGCGTTTTTATTGAATTCCAGATAGAAATGTAGCTGGCTGAAACAATTAGAAAGTAAATAATAAAATATGGATTTAATATATAATATAGTGGTGTAAAATGCCAAGTGTTTTGCCATTGGCTTCTTAACATGTGGTGGCTTTACAAGCAGGGTTACCTCAGCTCCGACCTGATGCCATTTCAAGGCAGACAGCTCATCAAGATAAGTGACAATCGCTGGCAACTTGACCAGCAGAAGGGAGAAGGGCACTTTTTAAAATGCCATTTCAGCCCTAAGGCAAAACGCTGCATATTGCTTTGTTGCTTGTGTCTGAGTGCCACATGGCAATGGGAGGGAAAAGCACAATCTTATCTTTGCTATGCTCTGTGACTGATTCCCATGAGGTACACAGATTGCATAATGAAGCTGGACCGTGAAAACCCACAGATGTTATTGTGAGCCACACTGCCAGCGGTTGGCAAAAATGCCTGCTGCTTGAATTTTGCTACAATGTGTTTTTTGTGTGTGGATGTGGGCCATAGGGAGCGGAAGAGAGAGCAGCAGAGGGAGCCTACTAATTTCAGTGAGTCCAGCATGTCTTGGTTGGAGGGGGGCTGGTTTGCTTTTGCTGATGAAGTGTGTGGTCAGGTTTATCCAGATACCTTCAGGAGGCCGACAACCTGTGTAATGCCTGATGTCTGTGTTTGCCTTTCTCAAACTTCTTCTATGTGTGTCATGCTTGGATCAGTTTATGATAAATGTAAGATTAGGTAAATAAAAAGGCCAGGATACCTTACAATACAATATTCACTCAATGACATCACCAGAAATAAAAGACTAGTTTTATTATTAATAAGAATTTATTTGACATTCTGTATGTAGTCCACATTTTGAGATTGATTTTTCAGTTCAATCAGCCAATTAATTTATTGTCTAAACAACTCATTAATAATGAATTTCCCTAGGAAATAATTAGTAACAGTATTAGGGTGTTGCATTTCCAAAGTATCAGAGGTAGAGGGAGATATCTTCTGTTAGACTTAGGCCCAATTCCAAACCACACCCTACCCACTCCCACTCCGTGATGGAGTGAATTTGTCTGTAATCACACTGACAGCTGCATGAGGCTCCCTTCTTTCAGGTGGAGGGTGTAAATACAGACAAACTCTCCTCTCTCTGGCAGAAACAGAAAATGCAGTAACTTCTCAAATCAGCATCTCTTGGACAAAAAATAATAAATAATGAATAAAATAAACCCCATAAATCTTTAATGCCGTTGAATGATGAGGACTGATTGCTGGGTTGCAGGAGATACATTTGGTGTGAATTTAGTCCACATCGATTAACGCTATTGGGATCAGGCACCAGTTTGGAAATGGTAAGCGTTAGTGGAAAGAGCCTGTGGCAGGTGAAAATTATGTAGACCTGAACTTGACTGAGGACGATGGGTTTAGTGGTTATGGTTTTGGAGTGGAAAAGCAGAACATGGCAGCTTACCAATCCGGCTTTTAACTTTTTTCATACATTTTGTGCGCCATCAACGCTGCAAAGTGCTGCAGAACCCATGTTAGCCCTTTATATTTCAAATTGGACTTGAAAAACTGCCAGCTTTTGAAGGTTGTGAGTAGTTGGCAGTGGGTTATGACCTGGGACTTTTTTTTCTTGAAATTTGTCTTTGAATTTACTCTGGCTTCCAGGTGGTTTTATGAGACAATTTTTCTGAGAAGTGCCTTGTGAGATTCTGTAACATTGTCCTCAGTGACATGGAATCAGTTGGATGTTTCCTTGCTTTGACACATCGCACTGGTGAATTTAACTCTGGATGTTTCATCTAGATATTTCTGTGCCTGGGTAAGGGTTAAAGGTACGCATGAAAAAAACTGGTTTGAAAATGTATTAACAACTTGTAATTAAATGATGCCATCAACAAACTACCATTGTATGTAAGGCACTTCACAGACTCCATGTCTAACTATTATCCCTGCATTGGTACTTTGTGGAGGTAAAACTCTTACCAAGAAACCCTGATTGGAACCCATCTTAAAAACAATAATCTCAAACACAAAATCAGTAGATTGGGTTCATTCACTAACACTCACCCAGATGGAGAAATATGAGCTGATTATGGTGACTGTCACCTTTGGCTCCCTATAACTTTTCCAGGCACTGGGCACCATTTCTCCCATTTTCACCATCTCAATCCCAGATGAGTTAAAAACAAAAAAGGTGCCAATATTGGTTTTGTAGACCTGCAAATATGAGCATATGCTGGAAAAATCCATCATCCATGCTTATTCATCCTTTGACAAGGCATGTGTGCATGTTTTGTGGTATTTCACCTATGGTTGAACACATAACCGATATAAGGTAAACATCCATAAAAAAAAGCAATATGTGAAGATAAATGTAAAGCTTCCACGAAAACATTTGTCATTGACTTAACCATATACCACTTCCTGTGCTAGCATTTATGTGATGGGTCACCCAGTCAATATGTCAGGCCAGTAGACCCACACACTTTAGTTTGCTTTTCGCAGTTTCCTGAAATAATTTATTTAATGTGACCTATCCTCAACCTAGCACTTATTTTACTGATTTGCTCCTTTTGAAAGCAGCATCTCTTTTAAATGTTTGAATAATTAATGGCTGAGTGAAAAATGGCTCTTCATGGAAAAGTAAGGATTTCTTCTTGTTCTCGAAGCAGGTAGGCTACTGCTTGCATGTTGTCATGAAAGAAGTACTCCAAAAAATGATTCAATTAGTCATTGACAATAGACATTATGAAAACCTCTGAGGTCTATGCCCTTTTTTTCATACGTATGGCTTGTTTGGACATTTTTTGTAAAAATGTGTTTAAAACATGACACCTGTTCTGCTTAATCAAGTAATAAATATATATAGATGTTTTTCATAACAAGTTAAGCTATCAGCATATGCAGGCCGCATGGATGTGGCATGAATATCCAAATTGTTATGAGAGCATATATACAAATTAAAAAACGAAAGGATAAACATTAAAATAAAATGAGGTTTATACTTTAGAAACAAGTCATGTTTTTCTTTTAAGGGACTCTTTGCAGTAACCTTTATTGTTGTGTATGTGAATGCATTGTCTACATGCCTACGCTCTTACCGGATACCGTTTACCATGAGGCACTGGGATTCATTACAAATCCTAAAACCCCTACGCACCATTGCTCGTATGCTCAGTTTGGACGGTCTGACCACCCGTAGACAAAACCATTGGACCACCCTTATTAAAAGGCTATTCTTGGTTCTCTTTCACCTTATTTGCGTGGTCTTGTGTGGTCTTCACACTCCTCTGAACAGTGTTTCCAGCAAATTTGTTATGAGCAAACAGAGAGCTCACGTGTTTCCATCCACCTCACAGAAACCACCTAGTACCCACAAATCCATCTGATAAAGCCTCTACAATCTTTTTTGACTAAAGCATTATACACATTAGACATTATTTCCTGTTGTATCTATACAGTATGTCCCACATGCAGATATACCAAGGGCAAACAGATCTTTGAAAAGTTTAGGACTGGTGTAAAAATTGTCTGTATAAAGATGATAACCAAGGCCAAGGTAGAGTGTATTTGTTAGAGACATAACAGAGGCATAGGCTAGGCCAACATCTGAGGCAAACTGTGACTTTCCAGTATACACTGAAAAGTCTGAGGTGTAACCATTGCTGCTGCCCGCTAAAACAAATAGTTTGAAACCCAACTTTGTGGGTGTAGCAGGTTGGAAATAATATATGTTACGTTTTATTCAAACAGACACCCCCGTATTTTTTGTTAATAATTAATCTTTCCAACACAAATGTATACAATATATTGTAACGTCAATAGATGGCGCTCTGGCGATGCTGTGAATGCATTAGGGAGAGTATTGCGACAGGCTCAGCTCATGTGCATGTGACCTGAGCAAGAGGTTAACTTTGGTCCTCTCTCTATTAATCCACAGGTACTGAAAAACTGACTTTTTTGTCTTTACCTTGCATCAATATATATTGTAAATGCATTGTCAATAGTTTTGTAATGTTTAACATGGTGTTTGACATGTGTGTCAAGCGTCCTGTTGTAGCTAATTGTTCCGGTTAGCATCGCCATGCTAAGTAATGTTTTTCATTGGAGACTGGTCTTGCACAGTAGTTTGGGGGGTACGGGTGGCTGACATCTGTGCTGTGCTGTTTAGTGATACACACTCGGCGATACACTTAATGCAGGATCATAGAGAAATTGTGTCGCGACGTGGAGTTCTTCGCCCCGCTGCTTACATGGTATGACATGCACGGCACGTGGGTGCTCGGCCTTCTCAGTGGGTGCTCGGGCCGGAAGCACCCAAGGAATTGGCGCCTATGGTTGGGAGTGTAGGCCAGAAAGCAGTGAGTGGATGGTGATGCGGAGGGTGCCATGGTTGAGCTAGTTTCACGGTCCAGGCTACTCCGTAATGTGGCGTGGTCGCGCCATATTGTCACGTGCCACTGTTGTGTGTGTGTGTGTGTGTGTGTGTGTGTGTGTTTGTGTGTGTGTGTGTGTGTGTGCAGGGCGGGCCCTGGGCATAGGTAAAGTAGGCACCCTCGTAGGTCGCCTAAATTGAACAGGATTAATTATTAACACAGTGATATGATAAGTTCACAAAGGACGCTTGGCCGAGGTCTTCTCCTATTTAACTGGTCCACAGTACTCTTTCGAGTGGTTAGCTGTCTACAGCGTCGTAGGAAGAAGGGCCGTTTTCAAGTTGTTTTCTACTCTAAGGTCCTTCCGGTCTCGTCTTCTCATTGATTAGAGGCAACGGGGCGGGTCTTGGGCACATCTGACTTCGTCATCTTCTTCTGTCTTCTTCTATTGGCTGTCGACAGAGGTGGGTCCTTGGCACGTTCTGCTTAGCCTTCTCATGACGTATCTGTTTATGATATTCTATTATACAACTATTTTGAGGTGTATTGGTTATTAAACACACGATAGTATTATTGCAGCTTAAATGAGTGAGAGGTAGCAATGGTGTGTTTAGTATGTAACTCCACGCGCCATTCTCCCTCTACTTATATATATATATTATACAATATAAGCTACATGCTACCTGAGGCTAAAAACAATAACATCCGGTATGACCAGTAGTTCAAAATCTGGTCCGTCGGGAAACAGTGAATTATATAATTTAATGTCCTGTTTCAATATATTGATTTCTTCTCACAGGAAGAGGTGCCAAATGTAGTTGCTGAACCATTATGGAATTGAATGTCTTTAAGTGTGTGTCCAAATATGCATACTCCTTTCCACAGTCTTGAAATACACAGGGTTTAAAAAAAAGATAATGGATAGGGTTACAGAAGTTATTTCTCATCTTCTGGTTATGACCAAAGATCAAAGTGACATATCATCAAATAGTTCCCTACTTGCAGAATCAACAAGAGCGCTTCACTAGCCAAGCCCCCTCTCTTGATGTGTCAGAGCTGTGGAGCAAACCGCTCCCAAGGGCGTCAATTTTCTAGGACCGGTTCTTGAAGACAAGATATGGCAGATTTGAAGGACTTTGATTGATTTAATGGACAGTCGCCTAGGTGGAAATCTTAACAGGATGCTCAGCCAGCCATAAAGTGACAGGGCTAAGAATTTCTGCAAATGAATGCAGCATAAATCATGAGTGAAAGACATTTCTCAAAGGTCATTTCACCCAAAGTAAAGATTGTGGATGACAGCAATATTCCCCTTTCATGACCTTCCATGTCGGTGATTTCATTAAAAAAAAGAAGTTTTGTTCAAAAACAGTTGTTGAGTTTAAGTAGCAAAAGCATTACTTGCTTAAACAAGACAATTGATCGTTGGTAACAGCAATGATCCTGTCGAAATTCAAATAAACTTTTTTAGACACAAAATAAACAGGGAGGCAGAAGACCAATACGAAGAGAACATGAAAGGCAGAAAGGCTGAATGAGGAGAGAGGGGTGAGGCAAAGGAGGGGGGTTGAAGTACAGAGGAAGAAAGAGACAGAAGAAGTCTGCTGGAAGCAGAGTGCTATAATAAGACAGCTGGGGCCCACACAAAATGACAAAGCAAGAGCGGAGGCAAAAGGAGAGTGAGTGGAAAAGGTGGGCAATACAAAAAAATGACAGAAAATAAGCAATGGGCTGGCAGGGATAAAGCAAGGAATAGGATGATAGAAAAAAGTGCAGATTGTGAGAGGAGAAGAGGAAAGAAAATAGTTTGAGACAAAGTGAGAAGGCAGAGAGGTTCTGCTGGAGCGCCTCGTTACTGCTGAGCCAACTCATGCTCTCTTTCCGTCTCCAAGAGCTAATTGGCACCTCCAGTGTGAAAACTCAAGCCTGTGTTCGCGTTGTCACAGACATACTCCACACAAACACACAAACTTACAGAGGGTAAGAAAAGCATTTTCAAAAAACGTAACAAGCTATAATGCATGAAAAAGAAAATAATAAGCAAGACAGTGTAAAAGATTACCACAATAATAGACCCCCCCCATGAAAACAAACGCGATGTTGATGGTTATCATTGAAAAGACTAAATCAGGCCGATCCCAGAGTGTGCGGGCACACACAAAATTATAAATATTATTTATATCAATAATCAAAATATTTCAAATGCACATCTCCTATAACCACTTTGCAGGGTTCTGAGATTGAATATGTGTCTCAATACAAACATCTTGGAAGCATCCCCATATTCAACAACTGGAAAAAAAATAATGATAAAATGATGTTTATACTTCAGAATTTTTGGAGTGCAGCAAGGGCAGAAACTTTAATTGTTGTGTATATGATTACATCTTCTACATGCCTAAGCTCTTTGGGTGCCATTTACCATGAGGCACTGAGATTCATAGAAACCATTGCTCGTATGCTTTGTTTGGATGGTCTGACCACCCGAGGCAAAACTACTGGAACACCCTGATGTCTAAGGCTATTCTTGGTTCTGTTTCAACTTATTGCAGATCTACATCTGTTGGAAAAGTATGCAAACTCACCTGCTTTGCTACATGGACTTGGTTTTGCTGACTGTTCCGATCATCTACGCTGAGCTGGGGAAAAGGGCTTTTAGTAACACTGCTAAATTTGCTTGGCAAAAGCTGCAACATGAACTGAAACTCAGGGAGCTGGTCTCTCTTAACTGTTTTGAAATGATTATTAGTGGCCAAGAAGCAGACAACTGTCTGATTGTGACCGTATATGTTCCCTGTTATTGTTTTTGTGAACTGTAACCATGCTGCTGCCTGATAAATAAAAAACGGTATACCTTGTACCCTGAATAAGAATTTTCATGGTTTGTCTACAAATATTTCAAAATCATCGAACGCGATACGATTTTAAGACCAATAGCAATTCGATCCAATCAGAATACATGTGAAAAAGTCGTAATTTTATCAGGGAACATCATTATAAACATGGCTGCAGCTGTCTACAATGAGGCGGTCATCGTGAGTGCTTCACTTGCCCATTCAACAGCTTGAGGACAGGTGGGACAAATGAGTGTCTCAACCTCCTGCTTCAGTGAACTGGAATTAAGAGCCAGATGGAGAGGTACGAAACAGCCGTTTTCTAGTTCTTTCACAGTTTCACAGTTATGTTCACAGTTTTAAGTAAATATTGCATCCTATTTGCCTGAAGGCATGTCTGAGTGGGACACTTTCTTGAAAGGGCAAAAAGAGGAGCATCCAGGGAACACTTTCAGAGAAAAAAATCTGCTAAACTTGATAAAACCTGTGTTTACAAACAGTATAGTGAAGTTTTCAGTTGCTTTCACATTTCACCCTGTCTCACACAATAATTCTATTATTAAAAACGTCTCATTTTATTTTTTTTTAAAGATATTTTTTGGGGGCTTTTTGCCCTTAATCGAGTGACAGGAAAGTGGGAGAGAGAGTCGGGGTGGGATCTGGAAGGGACCACGGGTCGGGAATTGAACCCGGGTCGCCGGCTTGTGGTGCCGGTGCCCCGGCCAGTCGACCGGCCGGGGCCAAAAATGTCTCATTTTTCAGTAATATAGGCAATATATGAGTGAATTACAATTATTTGCTCCCAGAGATAGTCCCTTGAAGGATGTGACTAAGCAGGCCTCTGCTGTCGGTTGGCTGTCATTTGACTGGCCTCGAACTTGTAGGGAGAAATAAATGTGGTTCCATTTGTAGGCTACAAGGTCACATTGCATTAGTAAGTATTTCAGCACACATACCGCATCGAAACGACATTACATTTCGATCTGGTGAACTAACTTTTTTCATTTTCCAACAGTTTTGGCTAGTGTCTGGTAATTTTTCTGTTACCACCTCAGTTTAAATTCAACGCAAGCTGAGCCAAAACTATGAATGGGAGTTAAATCACTGCAGATCAATGATTAGTTGGAGAGAATCGTAACCAGTGCGACACAGGATATGCTGCACAATCTTGCCATTTTTAAGCTAGCGTCAGTAGTGACGGTACGTTTTTTATTCCCTCGAAACAGATTCTAAAGTACAAAAAGTATCTGGTAACAAAAATTTGCTTCGAGACCAGTGATGTAATTGGGCACAATAGGGATGTATCTAGTTATTCTGCCTATTTAGTCAAGCTAAACATTTTGGAAAATGTATATTTCTTGAAAATAGTTAGATTTTTCTTCACAAAACCTGCAACATTAGTCAACATTATAGTATTATATATAGTATAGTAAGAGTATCCTGCATACACTGATGTTCTATCCACAGCGGTAAACCGTATAAATACATTTAAATGGTAAGAAAAGTAAGTAGGTTCGGTGGTCATAAAGAGCTATACCATGTTGTGGACACGTAAGAAAAGGTCCCCATTTGATTCATCCAGCTCTTTCTACTAAACAATGATATTCTTCCATTATGTAAACTTTGATTGCTTCTTCACTAGTTTGTAAAGGAGAATAATAAAATAAACAATACAAAACGTGTGCTTTACTGTACATGCAAAGGTACGGGTGTGGGTCGAGAGTTAAGCATGACCTCTATACAAGCTCACAGTTTGTACACATTTTAATTCCAGGACTCTTTCAAGGTCATTGTCCGACACAATTATATATCGTCATTTTTGTACATGCACATGGTTGATTCGTCTTTAGAGAGAGTAAACACCCTGAAGCATTTTATAGAGCACACTCTATAATGAACTGTGAGCATTAAGTCATAATTCAACATGCATTTATTTTTCTATAGTGTTGTGCATTCAAGCACCAATATGATATTGACACAGTAAATACAATTTTTTGCCTCTTCTTTTACTTGATTTAATGTTCAAAAAGGTCTTTTTTCTCATACTGCCTGTGCTGCAGGACCTCTTTTCACCCTCTGTCTGAAACCTGAGCCCAATCTGCTCTGATTGGTTAGCTGGCTGGCTCGGTTGTGACTGATCAACATTTAGAGATGTGTGGGCAATGTTCTCTCCACTTTGCTTATAACATACAATGTGTTGGTTGACTTGCCAAGAGAAGCAAGAGTGTTACATAGTGATGTCATTAGGTTACGGATTGAACAAAGGAGTCCGATGGAGCTGTTTCAGACCGGGCAGGAGTGTGTTTGAGAGAAACATTCCCTGGAGGTAACTTTGGGATTTTAGCCTTTGTAGACCATTTACATGCACAAAAACCTATAAAACACACTACTGGGAAGGGTAAACCCATATTTGACATGCACATAATACAAAAAAACAGTGCTTCAAAAACCAATGAGCAGGCAAAAATCTACCGTAGGAATACATTAATAAGCAATCCACATCCTCTGTCGGAAATGTGTGAGTATGCAATTCTGATTTTGATTAGAATTGGTCAACGTTTTGGTGAAAAATATTTCAATGCGTGCAGAATCCGCATCCAGTAGAGCCGGCCTTATCAAGCTGTGGGCTATCAGGCAGTGGGTCTCGCCTTTCTACATCAAGGAAAATGAGACTTCCATTACTTGCTGTGGCACCAACTGCTGCTCCCACAATCTCTGTAATCCAAAGATGCCGGCTGCTGACACCTCAATCACATTCACCGTCACCCTTGGAAAATTCACGAGGCGACCACAGGAGTGCTGCGAAAACCTGTATTTCGCAAAAGTGATGAGGCAGGCTCTTATGCTGTTTTTGATGGTAGGGCAAATTTAGTGTACTGTGAGGAAATATGGTCTGACTACACTGAGTTTAGAGAACATGCTATCAGAGGATTCAATGCTCGAATGACTTGTGCACTCTTGATTGGTGTTGCTCCTGTGTATCTCAAAAGCTAAATAAAAATATGCCTCTTCCAGTAGGGGTGTGAAGAGGGTGGGGGAGGTGGGAAGAATGAAGAAAATGGTATGACATCATAGGCCAACTGTGAAGAAATCAAAAACGTGTGCTGTATTAATAATTTACCAGTAGTCTGTGGTGGAAATTCTTGAAATTAACTAGTCAAAGAGTTTTCCTTCTGAGTCTTTAATCATCTTTTGCAAAAGAGGCACATACAGAAAGCAATGTCTCCACAGTAGAGTGCAACAACTCACACTGAAGAGAGGGCTTTTATACAGTTACAATGAATCCGCTTAGTCATGAGATAATTGACCCATCAAAGTACAATAGACCCATGATCAGACCACTGGTCCCCCACTGTGTGGTCATACAGCACCTTGTGACTGATTGTTTACCTGAAAGATGAGATCTCAACTACATTGATCTACTATCTCTTGACATGTAAGGCTTACAGAACATTATTATTGATATGTTTAATATAACGCCATGGCATTGAATTCTCTGATAATCATAGTTTCCATTCCAAGTGTTAAATAGTCTATGTCCAAAATGATGGGCACTTATGAAACCCAAATGTGCTAACGAATGATGGTTTTGAATCTGCTAACTAGACAAATATGAATATCCAACATGGCTTAATGACTATTTATACCAATTGAAATATGTTTTATATGTCATGGCTTGTGATTAAGGGTTACAAACATACACACAACAAACAAGAATGTGCCAAGCATAGAATCTGTGCCTTATGTTGGATGTATGCAAACAGAAAATTAGAGTTTTTAGAGGTTTAATTGAATTGGTAAAAACGCTTTTTCATACAGTTACAGATTAGGTCAACTTTTTGTAATACTTCCACTTCAGGTAGCAGATACTTAACGTTTTATCTGGTCATTCCTTAGATGTGGCTAATTGAACTGGTTTTCCATTACCATTAGCTAATTTAAACCCTCAATCCATTATTTTATGCTCTATTGTTACGTTCAATCCATTATCCTAGCCAATTTAAAGCAGTTATTGGTGGCTCTTAGCTAATTTAGACTGTGTTTCATTACTTTCGACTCATTTCAATTGTTTTTACTTTACTCTCTTGAAAACTGTTTTTAAAATTACTTTTTATTTACCATTCAAACAATAATGCTACCATTTTGGCGAACTATTTCACCCATTTATTACTGCTATCTTACTGTTTCATGTTTGTATATTTCTTTAAACCAACTGTTTCAACTTGTATATTGACAAGCTAACTTGTTTTTGACCGCCCTGAATGAAACACGTGGTGTTTAGGTGTTACGACCAACTGATGTGGATATCTTAATATTTTTAAATCAAACTCTAATTCTATTCTAATAAGATAATCCATCCAAAAAAATGCATTACTGCTATGGGGTTCTGCACTCTTCCCTTTTTCGCTTACATTAGCAAAAGAAGCCTCTCCCTAAAGAGATAAATTAAATATTGCATTATCTTTATAACAATCCCACTGCTTCCTAACATTGGCCCCTGATACAATCACAGTGCCCTGAAAAGGAAAATGAATCATCTTCAACTGGTATTACACTCTCTTTGGAAACGTATTCACAAGATCTTAATAATTCATCAACACTAATGCAAATGGTTGATAAATGGTGCAATGACTAATTTATTTTGATTGTAATATTAGAACCGAAATCCAGTAGATGTGTATCATTTGAAAAGGACATTCTATTTTAGTACAGCCATGTCTGAATGGTTTAGCTGGAGATAATCATTATTAGCATAAAACATGTTGATAATGTACTCATATCCATGTTTTATGGTCTTTTGCTCATTCCTCCCACATTTCTGCTCTTTATTTAGGAATCAATGATAGACTTTTGTAAATAAAGGTAAATAAAAGAAGAGTGATCCACAGCATTTCACTTAGCACTGATCTCAGTCCATTGCTCTACCCTGCAACAGTCCGCCTTTACCTCAGGGTGACTCATTTTTCACCTCTCACAAGCCAAAGGCCAAAAAGTGACAGGCATTACAGCAATCAATAATTTCATCTTGACACCCGGTGCTTTACATCATGCTTGCTTACTTAGATGCACAAAATATATATTTTGTAATCCTCATGTCAGTCAGCATGGCACACAGGGGCCTTTCGCAAAATGTTTATGCTCTTAAGTGGAGCAACCCAACCTCCATGAGAAAACTGGCCATGCCTGAGGAACGTGGCCTCTAATAGCATATTGATCAAAAATGAATTGAGGGCACAAATGAGAACATGGCAAAGCACAAATATTACAAACTACCTAGTCTTGGCTAAATGAAGGTCTGATCGATGCAGGATTAATTGCATTCCTCCCAGAACACTGCAACAAAAAAGGTTGGATCCGACGCAGAAACAGTTGAAAACCACAATGAATCTGTTGATATCATGAACACACATCATTTTCTCCTTTCCTATTGTAAAGGAAGGTCCGCTGTTTCCTAAGCTAAAAGAGGTTGTATAGGAAGTTTCAAAGTCCCTTTCCTATCATATAGAGAATTAGAACAGCTCTTATCATGGCTGCCACTTGGGTACTTCCGGGTCATTTCACTCCATTAGGAACCTTACTAAACTAAACTGAGAATTTGACCGCACCCTTGGTCTTTGGTCAGATCTTTGTTTGTTATGTGTTTTCAAGTTCTGCTCTGTTTTGCCTTGGCCTGCTTTAGTAACATGTTTAAATAAGTGTTATTGTCTGTCAGATTGGAAAATGGATAGGAAGAGTTGGTTAACAGACATCTATATATGGTAAAAACAGATGCTTCAAATCAAATGGGCAAAAGATGTTATGAAAATAAAGACTGCATGCCAGCTGATAGAAGGCTGATTGTGTATGTTTGTGCAATGTGCTGTTTGTATTGAGTAACTATAGGGTTTATTAGGCCATCAGGAAATTGGGCAATCCCCTTGTTTCCAGCACGTTAGATTGCTCTAATGGTATTATCAGAAAATATAAGACTTGGTACAAACTTTGATCACATTTAAATCCAGGTTAAAGCTTTTCAATCTGGTCTACCTTTGACTGAACCTTAAAAAACTTATCATAACATGTGTTTTTTTTGTTGCTGTAACCCTGTTTTTTTATATATGTAAATGTATTACACAAATAAACTTACCTTGCATTGCCTTAAAGGTACAGAAAGAAGCTTGAATTCAAGTCTTAAATGCTGACAGTGCCAGTTTATTTCAGTTCTAGGTTGGTTGGTGTCATAACAGCTCAAAGGCTGTTATAGCATTACTTTGATTTCTTCGGTTGCCTACGTTTTGCACTCTATGCAGTTTAAGTTTCATACCCTATCCCCCATAGGCTTATAAGGTTGTCCTAAACATTTGCAACTTGCTCTTTTGCAGCTGCTCTTAACCTGGATTTAAAAGATTAAAATGACTTATAATAGGTTAAATAAGAACGAATAATACCTTGCAACCAATGTATATATGGGAAGAGAAGAGACAAAGAAACATATCTCCATCTGAGAAACTGGGACACTGTTGCAAGTCATTCAGTTATGAATTTACAGTCTACAGAGGGATGGAATTTGATAATTTATAAAAAACACAGGGTTTGAGATATGCTCATTTAAGGACACAATCTCAACCAACATGTGGCTTTGTGTGTGAAATAAGAACCCATCATAAGCCATTAATATAAGGTTGATTTACTTTTCATGACCAGATGATTTATACGTAGGACTGTTATCTGGAGCACATACATACTTGTGTGTGTGCAACAATGAATCACCACAACCTATAATTGGGTAGCCAATGCTACGTGGCTATGTCTATTATTATTTCACTTACCTCAAGGAATTTAACATTATAAATAACATATGCTCTTACAATTAAATTCAACACAAACACTTCAGTTGGAGCTATCAAACAATATGTGTAGCAATGAGGCACCATCTTGAGAACTAAACCTTTTTAACACATACTGATGCCTAATTAGATATAGGTGAAAAATAACTTGTCTTAATGGTAGCATGGATATGATGGATATAGTTTGGATATCCATTCCCCCAACTACAGGTATTTAGTTACATGAGCAACTCTTTTTTGCCTTGAAATGTATTCCATGTGATTTTCTTTACAGTACATGCAACTAACATTATGTTGTTTCCACGGCAGTCCTCAGGCCTCATGTAGCCACGGGTGGGCCTAGGTGGGTGTTCTATTTTTTCCTTACCAGGTGCTGTCCACTAGTGAAACATAGTATTTATCATTTGAAATGTTACTAAAAGCACTGTACAAACTCTGTTTGCTGTGATTCACTACGGCAATGAAATGTGGCTGCTGGCCTGTTGCGTGAGGGATACTTTAGCATTTTTGGAATACAGGAATACATTAGCACGCTGGTGGGAATGGAAGCTCTGACATTGCCCTCTGGGAAGGTTCAAGGTTGGAAAAGCGTTGAGTTAAAGATTAGCACTTTGCGCTCACTCAGCATTTAAAATTAGCAATGGAGTTCACATACAGTAACGTTAATCGTAAGCACCTGCTGAGGGAAAAAATAGCAAGCCCTCCTCGCCCAACCATGGCTACATGTATTGGGCACCTGAATCTGACTCGCTATGACAGCGAACCAACAACCAGGCAGTGCATGGTTCTTGAGGAAATGTCAATCAGGCACCAGGGAGAGTGACAGGCATGCAATCCATGAAAAAGAGGAGTGAAACAATCCACAGGTAACAAACAGTGTTCAATATAAACGACAGTACAAATGGGACCATTTTGAATAAAATGTGAACATTAATAAATAAGCATAAACAGTCCTCCTAGTTCAGGTAAAATAGAGAAAAAAATAGCATTATTTTCATTGCTCATTAAGTGATTCCTTGTTGTTTTTACCATTTGTAACCAATTTACCCAAAATGGCAGCACTGTTCTGTTCAATTTCGGCCACATTTTTCTGGAGTGAAAATCATGTGCAGGTTCTTTGATATCTTGAGGATTTGTTTAGCTATTCAAGGGCAATCTGTGACGCAATGTCAAACCTGATAGGTACTGACTTTTTAGTGGGTGTAATTGCTCTTGTGAAGCCTAACGAAAAAGGATAAGGCCTTCAAAACACTTTATGAAACAGCTTAAAGCACATAATCATAACTTTGCAGCAGTTATTCATACACTTGAAGCCCCTTTGAAGCATGTGGTCCTATTATATGCTTCGTAACACTGTAAAAGGAGCTCATTAAGACACATTAAACAAAAATGCTGATATTCAATATAGCTAGAAAAACTTTTAAAATTTTGCTTTGAGGATTTTATATGATCGATAGCGTTTTAAGTTTATTGATATTGAGCTTGTATTTAACTATGCTGCTGGTTTTGGATGTAATGTAAGGGGCATGGAGTAATAGTGTAATAGATTCTTCTTTTGGGAAGAATTTGACAACCAATCAAAACACCAATGTTGTTATTGGACATCCTCAAAAGTCTGAAGACATTGTGTGTTTTTTAAAGGCATAAACACATTTACACAGAGAGGGAACAAAAATGTATCTTGAGGCAAATGATCTTGTTTTTCCTCGTCCTTCATTGTCAGTATGTTTGATGCCTTTTGTATTGCATTTCTCTGAAATAATCTTTTATTATTTCAATTATTATTTGAATTTGCTGAATATTTTAACATTTTCATATTTGTTTGATTGTTTTTGTTTACTGAGTGCTTATTGAATTCAAATAGGTACTCAGCGAAGTAAAGACATTGACTGTAGTCCCCTTATGACTCATAACCAGTGAGTATTGCTGCCTAATGAATCCTATTTATTTTACCTTGTGTGTATAGTATGTGTGTGTAGGCATTACAAGTCCCAGCAGACATGTCTATGTCATGTACAAAATATGTATGTCATAAACACACAAATGTAGACCTATGCTATGCCACTTTTAAAAGCACAACTGTATATATTGTAATCAGAAGTCATGGTAAGAGTGTGTGGATGAATCATGAATTTTATGATTTGACAATTGTAAAAGCCGCTTAGTTAGCTACCTAGCTTGCTTATTCCAACCTATTTTCATGCTTCACTGGTTACAATAAAAGAGCAAAACAGCAGGCTGCCCTCTAGTGAAAGATGTCCCATCCATCACTTCCTGCCGCTTACAAACTATGGTACTACCAACCGCTCTACCACCACCAAACTAGTGTCCTAGCAGCTGGAAGTGAGCCATCTCGCTTCGGGCTTCGCTAGCTGGCTAGCTAATTATTGTCTGATTTGTTGTTTGATGATAAGCAAATTAATCGAATTCACTGGATAGAACTCACATACAGACTTTTGGAAGAGTCACAATTTAAAAAAGGTCTGCTCCTTCTAAAGTATGAATAAAACATTTTTAACCATTACAACAGTTTGTCTTACGTACAAACTAAAACCTACAACAGTCCAATGCATGCCCTTTTTATTGCAAATCAAACAGTCATAATCTGATGCCCTGTGTTATGTTGTAAGGTCTACTCCTACCCTTGTGTATATCCTTGTGTATATGAAATCATTAGAGTCAACATACAGGTGATTCTACATTTTGTTCAACATGCTGAAATGTTTCTGTCAGCCAGCCGTAGTGTGTCCTACAGCACTGAGCCGCACAGATGGTTGTTTTAACAGCAGGCGGGAGAACTTCAAACAAAGCAGGGCCATGTCAGTTAGGGTCTAGATGTTTAAAACATCAGTTCCTGGCTGCAGGCATCAAGGTCATTTCAGATGGATTCATTACTGATTCTCTTTGCCAGTCAGTCTTCAGGAGGATCTGATGTCTATCATGTCTGATTTATTATGTTGACTGTATGTACTTTTACTAAAATGTTTTACAATATTAAACACTATATTCACAGGGAACCTTCCAAATTATTTATAAGGACGAACAGTCTTCATCTTGTTGACAGAACAATAGTTTATTTTTGCCAGGTTTAGTTTTTCTATAAGGTTTATGTTGTATGTTTCATGTTTAGTAGACCATGTTTATATGTATGTTTTTATGTTAGGCATGTCTCATTGTTCACTTGTTAAATTAAAGTCACTTATGTCTGGTTTCGTCATGCACTGTCTCTCATTGCACTTCCTGTTTTGTTTTGTACTAACCTTTCCCTCTCGTTTCAGAGCTCTTGACTTCCTGGCGTTGTGAGTGTGATTGTCATGCAGTGTGATTGTCGGCCCAACCCTTGATTGTTGACCATTACCCCTTCTATATAGTCCTTGTCTCTCTTTCTTCTGTGCCAGTTCGTCTTGATCTTCTGCGATTAATGGCGATCGCATTGTTATAGGCAAAATTCAATAATTGGTTCAAAAGTAGTGTATTGTGCACTTTTATTTTGAGAAGTACTGCTTTCTGAACAAAAGTGCAATACCATTTGGTTTGCAAGCACTTTACACAAGGTTCTTTTTAACAGCAGTATTACCTTTACACAGTAGCAGTTCAAATATTTGTTGGGTAAATCTCAATTTAAACATTAATTAATGTAACCAAATCAAATATAAAACCAAAGCTATTTGACACTGCCAGGGCATTAACATGTTATCTGGTTTGTTATAGATAAACACGTTACCCTCAAAATACCCTATTTTCCAATGATAAGAACATTAAACTTTGCAGTGGTTACAAATAACTCTGATGCAATCAACTCCGCCTATGCATCGCATTACAGCTGTTAAAATGTTCAACTCAGTGTCACCACTGTCAACCTCATGGTAGTGCTACTGGAAAAGTCAGGGCCCAATGAATCACCAAAATAATTAACAAACATCTTATATCTCTATGGGAAACATTCATACAAAAAATATGGCAATTCATGGGACGATTGTAGAGATGATTTGAGCCAAAGCAGTTGACAGACATTATAATCCCTACAGCTATGCTTCTGACATTTTATTTTATACTAAAATAAAACTGCAAGTGTGTGTCATGTCTCAGTGTTTTGTCCCCATTAATAAAAGTTCAAATATGACATTGTTATGATATTCAATTTCACATTTTGGTTTCCATCTTTCTAACCACCCAATTTCAGATACATCACAAATACCCTGAATTTGGCTTGCACCTTTTTTCACTTTCCGTTGCCCAGCTCCAAACAAACCCTCTTGTGTTGAGATGAGAACAGTTTTATCTCCAAGCTTGTGTTTATGCAGATCAGGTGGGGCAGTGCAAATTTGGTGCTCATCCACTCATTATTAATTACCAAACTGGAGGTACTACTGCCTGAAACTAAACTCTGTTCTCTGCGGTGTCCAACGATTGTGTTGCCGCCACAGCAGCTGTGTGTCCCGTATCAACATCTTTGCAGGAGCTTCGGAGGCCTCCTGAGGATACCTACTGTACTCTCAAAGACTTCACTGTACAAACTTGGATTACCAGGAATACATTAGCACGCTGGTGGGAAGGGAAGCTCAGGCATTGCCATCTGGGAATGTTCAAGGTTGGAAAAGCGTTGAGTTAAAGAGCATTAGCACTTTGCCCTGACTCATGCCCACGGCTGCGGTGCCCTTAAGCAAGGCCACTAACCCATACATGCTCCATTGGTGGTGCTAAGTGCCTGACATTTTACACTTTGGTTGAAGAGAGCAGATTTCCAAAGTGTTCAAATGTGTGAATCTGGAAATATCTGTAAAGAAGCATTTGTAGTGCACTCAGTAAGAAAGAAATAGTGTTCAATGGGTCGCACAAAATTAGGGTTAGGGTTAGGGGCGCTGAGGGTACCTCACAGTGTTAAGTTGAACATAATTAGTGTTGGTTCGTTGCACTCATTGAATTTTCTTTGTGCTGTGTTGGAGATTTTAAAATTGGTTTACATTATGATAAGTAGTGGATATAAATATTCCTCAAATTTGTAGTTAATTAAAATAATATTTTACTAGCAAATAGTATTATATGTTTATTTATATAGCACTTTCAAAGTGCTTTACAAAAATAAAAAACAAAATTAAAGGCATTAATAATGCAGCTGAAACTAATTATAAAATGACACTTAAATATAGTCATTAAAAAGCAAAGAGAATAAAATAAACATAAAACAAGCTAATATAGAATTACACAGGTATAAAATAAACAAATAAAATTGACAATGCAATGTAAGATATAAATTGTTCAATTAAAAGCAATGGAAAAAAAAAAGTCTTCAGCCTGAATTACAACTGCCTATCCGCATCCCACACTAATGTAACAAAATTGCCTTACATTGAGCGAAATGGCACTCTCTATATGCCAGTGTATTTGGTTATAAAGTGCAGTAAGTTAAATACTGTATAATTAAATAGCTATGAGCATCTATCTTAAACGTAAGTATAGTGTGAGTCCGATTCACCGTTGTCGAAGCAAAGAAAGGCAAAAAGGATTTATATTTTATTTGAGCTGTTAAATTGAACCTGCACTGAATGAAGCACGACTAATAGTATTCACAAATTTGAAATTCCAATTATTACATTCTTTCTTTGCTTCCATTCACGACTATCAGTTTTAACATCTTTCCTATACAAAGTACAATATAAATTGAACAAGAGTCCCTTGAGAAGTCACAGGAATATATATTTTTTTGCAAATATCAAATGAGATATTTTAAAGTCATTGTTCAATGGAATGGTGATGGCTTCATTATGACTTCCACCTTGGCTCAGAAATGAGACCTTGAGACAAGGAAGGGAGAGTCAAGAGGGACAGATTGGGTTGGGGGGGGCTTGAGGGTCAGACCGGGCTTCAGGAAAAGAGAGGCAGAAATGGATGAAGAGAGACTTACATGAGCAGAATAACAAACAGCCCTCAGGAAAAAAAGTAGAGAATTTGAAGGGCGCATTGAATTAGTGTTAAGATAAAGACATCAGGGACCAGTTCTGCAACCCTACAAACTGCTCTCCCTCCATCAGCGGGGGTGGGGGGAACACAGTACGCGAGTGAAAACTGCCAACAATATTTATCAGCTGATGAGCCGATGGGCACTGGTTAGAAATTCTACCCCTAAACTATTGTTAGAAATAGATGAACGTGTTCTTTAAGATGGACATGATGCTAAAGAAAGATGTACAGATTCAAAACAAATACTTTGTCATCAAATCCCAATATGAATAACTTAAACATCCCCCCCCCCCCCCCAATGTCACCAGCTCTGAGAAAGCCAAGTCACCAGATGTTATTCTTTAAGGGGGATTTTCTGTCCTGTCCAATCAGCGATGCAGAAGGCAAGACCAAGGAATGCAAATGAAGATGTTGAAGCCAGGGGCAAAGCCATGACATTCAATCCTCTCTGGACAGTATAATAAAGGATAAGGAAAATAAAATATCAAAGGACTTTTAGGAAACAGAATATGTATTATCTTTTGTTGTTTTTTGGCTAGTTTTGTGCTTAGAATATTTCTCTTTGGGTCAGATTTTTGAACTGTGATGCATGTGTTAGAACTGTACATCTCTTCCTGTGCCGTATTGTTTTTTGTTCTTTTTTCTCCTCCAAAAGATGTGCAGCTAAGGTTAATTGGCGACTCTAAATGGGAGTAATTGACGGTGAATTATTGTCTCTTTCTATGTATTAGCCCCGTGATTGACTGGCGACCTATCCAGGATACCCCGCCTGATGTTCAATGTCAGCAGGGATCGACACTGCAACTCTCTTAAAGAAAAGCATATATAGACAATGTATGAATAAACTTCTTTGGTCTGTAACATTCTCTAAGCAGTACTAACCAATGGGCATACCAAAGATTGAGCTTATTAGAATGCCAGTTATTCTTTATGCTGCCTACCTTTTATTGTATCTTACATTATCTGGTTAATCAGATCCCAAGGACACTTTCCATGACATTTAGATCAAAACTCAACTATCCCTTTAAAGAGAAGACTCCATATGAATAATGTACTAAATGTAACTAACATAGTTTACAATGGTTTGTTACTGTATTGTGAAACAAACAATTGCAAGGTAATACAAGTGAATAAGGCACAATAGGTTAAATACTTATTTGCATCATGATGATTTCCTAACAGATCACCTACGTTAAGACAGTTATTTGTATTTTGATGGGTTAGTGGGATATGTTGTATGCATAGGAAGCATATCTACTGCTCTGTGTGGATAAAATAATAGATAAATGTACAGACACAAATAGTCGAAAAATAGAATTAAAACCCAAATCAGATGTTTTCTTTCCACTACTCAGAAAGAAAACATGTTATTGTGACCAATGCATGAAAAAAAAAGAAAAAAGGTTTGCCTCGAGTGCCTCGCTTTAAAATATTATCAGTGGGGGAATTTGGTGATTTAGTGCCATATAGGAACAAACGTTATCAGCTTATTCTTCACCGTGAACCGATTGAACAGAATGCAGATCATTTTCTGGTCAAATGTCGTAAATTTGTCAGCGATTTGTTCTTGCGGGTTTTTAGGGTATATTCTTCCTACACTTTATGCAGCCCCAAGTGGAATACAACTTTTAATTATCTAGGATAAACATTTAACAACATGTTGCCATTAATCTTCTTAACATAAAGGTATGAACACAGCAAACAATATCCAGACAGGTTGGAATGGCAGGGATAAATGAAGAGCTGACAGACACAAATTGTTGATCATCCACTGTATCCTATGGAGTGACGTCCATAATTGAGATGTCAATCTTATGATAGTAATTGGAGGTACTCTTCCAGACTGATTGACTACAGGAACATGAATACAAATAGAGACACCTGTTTTTTGGGTCTAAAATCATGAACACACATTGAGATGTAAACTGTTTCAAGGACCGCCATTATTCACAGAGCCTAACGAAACGTTCTTGCATTCACTTCATCATCGTGATTAAGGCTGCCAAGTGTTCTGAGCACTGGAAACTAAACTCATTCTGTCCATCAAACTTGATCGCACCTTGTTGGTAAATTAGTCAGGCAAGAGTTGAATATCATTGATCTCTGAAAACAATTGACTACTTCTTGGCTTGAAAATCAAAGAATACAGCAAGCAGGGACACCTCCAACTGCTCAATCACATCAGTCAAACTGTAGCATCTTATTCCTCTCCACTTTATGGAAACTCTTACCTTATCCAAACCACTTTTTTTTAAAGAGATTTCAAGAGCATGTGAATTAAAAAAACTGATGTTGACTACATTTAACTTTTTAATCAAACCATTTAAATCAAAAAGATATAGTCAATACCCTTCAGTGAACAATTACCCATGGATTGCTTCAGTCTAACCGTATTAAATTGTAGAACTCTGTATTAGATTAGATGGGAACCATTTATATTTGCTTTACAAGACATTAATGGGGTCAGTTCGTATGCCAGCATCAAAATGTAATTATGGTAGGCTGATTCATAGAGTTTGACCTACAATATTTGAGCATGTTTTATTTGGTGAAGAAGGACCACTTGTATTATGTAGTCCTTTCGTTTATAGAGCACTTTGAGTAAGTTGAGAACAGAAAAGGATGTGTGTCTTCCTTTGCACTCCTTTGTTTAAATATGTAACATAACGACATCATGTAACACTCGCTCGTCTATTGGCTAGCATGCCAACATATTGTTGGCGATTGGATAAGGGGCTAGACATTTCTGACACATCTCTTAGTGCAGGGGTGTCCAGACTTTTTTCACTGAAGGCCACATACAGAAAAATATACGGAGAGCTGGACCACTTACAGAAGTGAATATTGCCTCAAAAGCTAAGTTATAAGTTAGCAAAACAAATCAAATGTAGGTGAATAATGCGCGATACTTGGAAATGGTTTAAGGAAAAAAAAAAATGCCTACATCCCATCTCTCTTTAGGGCTTCATTTATATTGTTGGCAGCTCATTCCTTAAAACAGAAGCCTCATATTGCAGATAATAAGAGTGAATATGAAGGTTCAATCAAGCTTGTTATGGAAACAAGTTATTATTATTTTTTTAAATGTATCAACCAAAATTTGTTAGAAAATGTTTTAAATTCTAAATGACTGAATTTATTTGAAAAATGGGCTCATTAATATATTTAAAAATATCTATTACAGAAGTACAATATAAGACAAGCAGAAGTTTAATTTGTGGGCCATATTGCATTATACTTTTAATATTTGCAGAGGGACGATTCAAAATGGCCTGAGAGCCGCATTTGGCCCCCGGGCCGTAGTTTGGACACCCCTGTCTTAGTGGTTGACAAATCACAATAGAACCAGCCAGCAAACCAATCAGAGCAAACTGGGTTCTGGTTTAAGATGGAGGGTGAAAAGAGGTTCTGCAGCACACATGATTAGGATTTGTTTCAGTTACAGAGTTTGATTCAGAATCTGACCTGTGGCCCATTGCTGCATGCTCCCTCTCTCTTATCCCTTTTTCAGACTCTTGAAAAACATAAATTAATCAAACAAAACAAAATGTAAAAGCAGTGGATAAGCTGAAACACAAGCCTTAACTGAACAGTTAAAGTACCTTGTTTGAGAGCTTTTTTGCTATTTGGTGTATGACAGCCAATGCCTTACTCCTAAAGTATTTTATACCTTACCTGCAACTGTTTTCCCTCTGTCCCTGAAGGTAACACAGATCTTGAGTGTGTCTGATGGAGAAGAATAAAAGCCTGCTCCAGCGTGGCTCTAACTCTCTCTTTCCTTTTGAGCTCCTTGTTGAAACCAGCTACCGTTTTCAGCCTTTTTTTTTTTTTTTTTTTACCTTCAGCACCTTGCAATACATTATGCACACACATTCACATATACACAACTGGTGTTACTGACACACACACACTTCCTATTGGTAGCTTTTTCTTTCTTTTTCAATTAATTTAATGCATACGTTAATTTACCAGCACATAAAATGACATACCATTCTAATTTCACTGAGCAACAATGCCTTTTTTTGGGTTAGCATAGTACGACCAGACAATAAAGGTTGATTTCTGCTAATCAATGACCAAATAATGGTCTCACACTTTCATAAAAAAAAGCGGGTTTTGGTCTATTGGTCCTCTGACTGGAGATATTAAAACTGATTTAGTGTATCAGCCTAGCTCAAGTGGAAACATATATCAGCAAATAAATAAAATCTCTCCCGAATGAAGTATTTTTCTGAGCAATGCACAAAAGACAAATACATTTCAGCTGTATATGCAAGGTTGCATGCAATAGTCAAATTCGAAAGCATGTGTATCTATGAGGTGGAAGACACATGATGTCTACAAGCCTCTTTCTCGCATCAGCAACACACAGGCGTGTTTTCCACCTGAATGGTCCCAACTACCTAGTTTATCCTGTCTTACACCAATAGGGGATTTTGTTCCTCCCAGTGCTGTGGTTGATTCCATTACAAGATCGACAATTCCATTATACTTGAAGGTTATCGACAAACGTGGTGTATCGAAAGGGCTAAATGGCCCCTTGTTTACCTGCTCAAATGACCCTGCAGATGTTCTACATTGGGTTTATTCAAGAAAGAAAAATATTCGTACAATTCAAAACGTAGGAATGAATATTTACCAGATTCACAAAAAGAAAGATTGGGTGCCTTGAAAGTGCTCTTCTAGTTTTGGCGCCCATTCCACTCTCTATATATGCATATTTTATTAAAGAAACCACATTCTCATCACTGTAAATCTGAATTATAGATGTAAAGACACAAAGATACATGGGGACCCAACAGAGACGATTCTAGATGACCGAACACACTAAAAAAACTACATTGAGGAACTAAATAAACTGGTGTGTTATAAGTTGGCAGAGTAAATCAATCAAACAATCAATCAACTTTTATTAATATGGACCAATTTAACAAAATACATATTGTTCTCAGAGGGCTTTATACAGCAGGCGAGAAAAACCTCCCCCAAAAGAAACCCCACAATTCCCTGGGAAAACAATGGAAGAAATGTAGGTGAGAGCAGTTGTCAAAATGAATTACACTGTTACAAAATCATGTCGGAAGTATGGCAAACACAATATTCTTATGAAAAGCATTATGTGCAACCTGATTGATGTTATTAAGCGATAATATACCACCTATAGTCTTTCAAAATGTAAAGGAATATTTTTTTGCGAGGCGGGCATTCATGAAAAAGAGCACAGTTGTCACGATCCCCATGCAAGGCATAGCACATGAAGTTGTGCACATTAACCCGCTTATTACATGGCTACCTACTCAATAAACCAAGGCAAGGCAAGGCAAGTTTATTTATAGTGCACCTTGCAACACAAGGCAATTCAAAGTGCTTTACAAAAATGAAAGACATTAAGAAACGCATAAACAAAGGGCATTTAAAAACTGTTATGAAGAGATTGAAATGAACATAAAACATGAATAAAACAGGTATAAAATGCATGAATAAAAGTTACAGTGCAATGTTGGATAAGAATAGTTCAATTAAAAGCAGCGGCAAAAAGAAAAGTCTTCAGCCTGGATTTAAAAGCAGTAAGAGTAGCAGCGGACCTGCAGGGTTCTGTGTAGATTGTTCCAGATATTTGGAGCATAATAACTGAATGCTGCTTTAGTTCTGACTCTGGGGACAGCAAGCAGACCCGTCCCAGAAGACCAGAGAGTTCTGGATGGTTCATAGATTAGCAGTAGATTGGAAATGTACTTTGGGCAAAAACCATTCATTGCTTCATAAACCAGCAGCAGTTATTTTAAATTAATTTGTTGACGGACAGGAAGTCAGTGTAAAGACCTCAGAACTGCAGGGATGTGGTCCACTTCCTTGGTGTTAGTGAGAACTCGAGCAGCAGCGTTATAAATCAGCTGCAGCTTTTTAACAGATCTTTTAGTGAGACCTGTGAAGAAACCATTACAGTAGTCCAGTCTACTGAAACCAACAACTGAACTTACAATATTGATTTAAAATTGATAGTATTGCTTCGGCTTGGAAAATAAATTCCGTTTAGCAACATAACCCACCCATCCACCCATCCATCCATCTCCATCCATCCATCCATCCATCTCCATCCATCCATCCATCCATCCACCCATCCACCCACCCATCCACCCATCCATCCATCTCCATCCATCCATCTCCATCCATCCATCCATCCATCCATCCATCCATCCATCACAACGTACTGAACTTAAAATGATGGCAGCACTGATCGAGGTTTTCTGTGACTGTCCAAGTCTGTTCACATTTTATTTTCCATTAACCAGTCTTTATACACTCTCAGAGCCCGAACAGTGTTCCCTTTCCTTGCACTCTGTTTCTATTCTTTACTGGGGATAGTTTAGCCATAATTAATCCAAAGTTCCCTGCTCTCCATATAACAATTAATGTTCAAAAAATATTACAAGGTGTTTTCTCTTGGAAGAACCAGTTGATATAACATTTCTGGACTTACTGTAGTCACTTGATCAGAGCATTTCCTTAGCAGCGGTTTGTTAGCAAAACATTAACAACCTCTGGTATCGACAAATCAGAGCTGAGTATTTAACTAGGCCGTGTAATGAAGACGTTACAGTGCCTTAAACAGAAATATCCACATCAGCTACAGCTTTCTTAGTCATTCTCGGAAAACTCTTCAATGGCACCCCTTCTTACTGTCTTTGTCTCAACTGCGTCCCATAAGATAGCTTCTATGATTGACTTAAGCTGCTGCAAATTTGTCCTAAGCATAGTGGGGGTCAGACACATCTCCAAGAGCAAATAAAAGACAAGCTTGTGGATTATTGTTTTCCAGGGTAAGCAATTCTAGGTTGTGGAGATGAATAACAGGGGTGAATTTTGTTTAATAAGTAATTTAAACACCACCAGATGGCTCTAAGGACAAAAGCAACATAATGCGCCATCAATTCAATCAACATTTTTGACTCCATAATGAACCTTTTTATGATGTTTTAATGTCTTACTCAAAATGTGATAATCGTTTGTTCACAATTTACTTGCATTCATAACGGCACATTAAAAATCATATCTGTTTTGTAGTGAGCAAAGCCCAGTGGTGGCCCTGCCTGTACCTGCCATTAAGAAAGAAATGAAACATCAGAAAAGATAAGCAACAGTGACAGAGGGACAGGCAGTGTCGAGAAATCCATCTAAGGGAAAGGCCTGACTGAGTAATGAGGGGGAAATCCATGCGGGAAAACCTGTCCTAGCTGTCCATAACTAAGTCTGCTACTCCAGGAACCTCCGCACAAGTTTTAATAAATACCGTCACCACACTGAGGTAAAGGTGAAGAGAAATCTGACCGGCATAGGGATCCCTGTTTTTAATGGCCATCAACTGTTCACTGTTGACAAGTTACATCGTCTCTTTCTCTACCCTAGCAGGCCAGTATCGCCACGGGCAAAAAAATCAAAGTAGCCTCAATATAAGATTCTGCTAATAATGATTTCAATGAGTTTTGTCGGGACGGATAGATGGTTGGATGTATGGACTGACTAAGCGTAAAGGAGATGGTATACCGAAAGTAATGCTTCCATACATGGCTATTATTTTTTTGTTTAGACAATTAGGGATAGTTTGCAATCTAATCAAAAAGTTTACAGCTGAATACATTACAACTATGTTGACCTAGATACATTGTGGTGCAGGAATATGCCTCTAAGAACCATTGAGGTGTTTCATTATAACTTCACTTATACACACAAACATGAAACTTTACCAGTTGCTACATAATGACCATTTCTTTTGATATTACAAATGTTCTGAAATGCTCAAAATACAAATGAGCCATTCACTTACTAAGAATGTGCATTTGTGTCAAAAACAAGTTCCAAATTCTTGTTTTATTGTGTTGGCGTTAGAGTCAAAGGATATTATAGGGGGCATTTTGAAAATCCTTTACTATCGTGACATAAAATTATAAAACTGGAACGTTCCGTGTATGTGAGTGCTACTGACGTGGAGATATCCGAACAAGTAGTTACTTAGCGTAATTGATTACCGTTGATATATAGAAAGTTCATATTCAGTTCTGACATTTTTACTCCTCTCATGGAAAAAACAAGCTTAGCTCAGCAAGGAGGGGGGATAATAACTTCTCCCTTTGGAAAACAGACTTGGAAATTCTGAATCTAGGGAGAAGGTGGGGTTATGAATCGCTACATGACCAAGAATTCACCAAGTTCAGCAGGGGGTGGGACATTAATTTATGTCTGTGCTTTTCCACAGTTGCAAACGCCATGTATAGAACATGTTTCTATACTGCTGAGAGCACGGTTATCACGGAAACAATGCCCAAACTCTTGGCCTTTATTTTCTCAACAAAGTGGAATTAACTAACATCATCTGATGATTGAGTATGGTGCACACATCAGTCTTATCCAGTACCAACAATAATCACATCTCATTGATATGAGATTAATAGTGGTATAACAAGCAGAGTGTCAGAGTGGCGTGCCAAAACCATTGGCAAACAGACCAAGCAATTACAAGGCAAAATGAAGATAAACATGTGGCTCTCCTTTGATTACAGAAGACGAGGTATTGCATGCACAATCAATCACATTATAGATGGACACAATGTTGAATCTGTACAGTAGTTGAATCATCATTGTCTTCTTTAATGCAAATGTTCAAGGCTGACAGTGTAATATATCTTTGCTCTAAATTGGACTCATTTGCCATTTAAAAATACATATTTAATGATAAAGAGAGCCTTCAGCACAATCCCAAACATTCATGGCATCAAAACACCTGTTTTTGTTGATTCGGATAATGTCATATCATGGAGCTTTTTCAATCATTCTTTATGTAATAGTCTTAATTTTAATGTCTCTTAATACTACAGTAATTCCCGAAGCTCCAAAACTTGCTGTTAAATCTGTTTTTCTCTCCGTACTGCCTGTCTGGGCGGAATGCTTTTTCTCTTCTCTTCCATGGATGTTTTCCGTTTATGAAATAGAGCTGGATTCAGCATACTTGCTGTTTATGAACTGGTATCAACCGGTTTTCTCAGTAAATGTAATTGCATCCCATGGAAGTTCAGTAAAGTACAGGCTGTTTACGTCAAGCTTTTTGATGACTGTGAACTCTATCTACAGTCAGTTGAACTTCAACTCAACTCTGTACTATCTTGTGCAACGATAACAAGACTCACTTCTCCTTAAGTTTCTTCTTTCCTATTGATGCCACTGTATGTTTAAGATAAAGTCAGCCCTAATCATGCACTCCTCCCTTATAGCTCCCAATAGTAAAGTCACTCAGGCAGAAATGCTTCTATCTGGTTCTACACCCTCCCAATCTCTAATCTCAGCACTCAGTCTACAGAGGCCTGCGGCAGGTCTCTTCTCCCAAAAGAGATCTTGAATCAACTCTCATATATTTGATAAAACAAGTAGTACAGAACTCACTACAGGCAATCTGTGTCTGTGATGGCTGCTTCCGTGCAGGAAATGCTCTTTTAGCTTCCAGCCTTCATGACCTTGCATTGCATCACAAATTCATGTCCTGTCTCAATTGCTAACCTCCAGATATGCAGCGCACAATGTGTGTTTGCAGGTGTGCTATAGCAGAGACAATTTAATCCTTAAATGGCTGAGTAGAGCATCAGAATTCCAGGCGCACAGCTGGGCATGAAACATTATTCAGATCAACTTAAAGACCTGTCTCAGGCACTGTCAGAAATATTCTACACACAAATAGGACCTAAGAGTTACTCAAACTGAATGGATGAACTCACATCTGCAGTCCCCCACTCCCCATAAATGTGTTTGCAGGGATACAAAAAAGGACCACAAACGTAACCTTGCTAGCATTTACTGCAAGCCTATCCTCCTACTCTCCTACATTGTCCCACAATTACCAAGGAGGTTATTTTATAGGCTTCTTTTGTCCGTCTGTTTGACAAATCAAGCCAATAAAATTGGTAATGACAAAGTGCTAAATTACCATCAATATATTTGGTCTCATGACACAGTTTAATAACAGCAGGCCTAGAATGTACTCCCTGACTGTGTCTGGTTTGTTTGTCTGTCAGCGTTACGTAAAAGTTACTCGCCGTACCTTCCATAAAAATGGTGAAATGGTAAGGCCTGGGAAAAGAAAGAAATAAGAACTATATTTTGGACGGGATCCGAAATGCAGGTTGAATATACAAATCCTTTGGGTTTCATTTCTGAAATTTGGTCCAACTGTGGTATAAAAATGGTTTAAAAAATGTGTTTCCCCCTGAGAAAATGTACACGAATGCCCCAAATGCCAACTACAACTGGGAAACAGCTTTCTACGTGTTTTGATGGAACGTTTGAAGTACAAAAGACAACACATCTTTATTGTAGTGTCAATGTTGTTTCAACATTATGACTCAGTGTGTCATGATCAGACTTTGTTTCCTGTTTTATTTTGAAAGAAATTTTACGCCCTGAAGTCAAATGTCCATTTGACTTCCTGTCTTTGTGCTTTCCCACCTGATTATCTGCCACACTCTGATTATTTTCACCTGCTGTCCTTTTCTTTTTGCTTGCCCTCTCCAGGCTTGTCTATGTGATGAGTCCTGATATTATTTAAATCCTGTTCTTTAGTAAGTCACTGCTTTTATGTTGTTCTTTTGAAAGTTCTGTTCTTCTCTGCTTTGCTTTGTCCGGCCCTCCCGGGTTTACCTGTAATTAAAAGTACTTTGTGTGAAGTTTTTTAGTTTTCTGCATTGAGGTCAACCCTGCTCCGCTTTCCATAACACAGAGCATGGGGACGTCCAAACTCTGGAAATGGGACCATCTGAGGAACATCAACATTGAAAGATAGATAACATTGTGATGTTGTTTTTTAGTCTGCAACTGTTGCAATGCTGAAAGTGTATTTAAAAAACCCCAGCATCCACCTGCAAGTTCTAAGGTCTCCTTGGGAGAAGTTATTAATGTCATTCCCCAATCCCTGCTGTGCTGAGGTCGGTGTACCTTTGTGGTGAGAGCAGATGCCAAATATCAATTACATATTTTGCATTCACATAATCACTTAAGTTAACTTGAAATGCAGAGAGAACAGGGAATGACTTCTATCCAATTTCTTTTTTTAGTCAACATGCAAGAACAATTTCAATTTCCCAAAGTTAACACAAGCCTTTCAGTACAACAATAACCTGCCTGTTTTACATAACTAATAGAGCAGTGTTGAAGGGAGTCATTGGATGCTAAAGCCTCATTACCACGTCTGACGACCTTGGCACATGTGCCGAATGTGTAAATAATGGCTCTTAAATGCTGCCAGCACCGTGAGACAGCCCTTTTAAGATGTGGTTGGGAGACTGAAAAATGTTGTCTCTCATCTGAGAGAAGGGAAACCAGGCAGTGGCATTTTTAGAATTTGATTGAGTATCATTATTTATTTATCACAATTAATTATGCTGTGCCATGGGACATCCTGCACAACCCCACAGTCTTTTAACAGCCAAGCTACTGCCACGATAGTCGTTTTTTTCTTCATTCAACTAAGACTTGAGAAAAAATTGCCTCACTCATAACAGTTTGTGGGATCTCCGTGGCAACCAATCTACACTTTCTTTCCTAAATTTCTACGGTGGCTGACAGGTGCAAATACGCTAACTGCCCAACACACTTTCAGTCCAAGGGCTTCAAAAACTATTCAAATAAAAAGAAAAACACAAAACTGCCAAAACACAAGCAACTGAAGAAGCATCACTAAAAATGTAGTTCTGCTGTGAGCTAGCTAGCTCACGTAGCTTACCTACATATTTTAAAAATAATTAAGTTGAACCATGCACATGTGTTGTGTTTTATGAAGTTGGTGTAGTCGTTTCTTTATTTGCATGTGTTTTGGCTTATTTGTTTTTTTTATATTTGGATTGTTTTTTAAACTGCAGCGCATTTCTCCTAATGGCCATGCTTGAGATGTTGTAGTGAATTTGCACTGCACCTTAGATGTGTCATTGAGAAAATAAAAGGAAAGATGTTGAAGTAAAAGGAAACCTAAATCTTAAATTCAATTAGCTTAAATTAAACATACTCTGAATTTCTCTTTTCTTTAAAATAGCATGACAGCATCAGAATTGGATGTTCCATGCGCCATTTAGAGCATTGATTAAATATTAAATTGGACAAGGAACAGAGCTGCCTCTATGTGAATAGCAAATCTTGTTATCTTTGCTCTGAACAAAACCATAGGGACCTAGCATGACTTGAGCAAAATGAGGGGGGATCTCTGGCTGGACATGGAGCCTTGGGTTAAAAGGGAACAGGTCAAAGGAAGAGCTTCTGAAGCCCCGAGTGAAGAGCTTGGCAGCTGTGAACTCCAACGGTGCCAGCCCTCAATGCAAAGAGACACTGACTTGGCATGCTTCATTGAGTTTCAGAGAGGGAATAGTGGAGCCAGAGACTAAAGTGGGTGAGAGAGTTTTTTATTCTGTCAGATGACGGAAATAGCTCAGATAATTTTACTATGCACAAACAGCATGCAAACTGGAACTTTCCTTCAGAAATGACTTTCTTTTATTACCAAACTCTCCACACTCCAAAAAGGTGTGATATCAAAAGCATCACTCATAAGCATATCAAGCAGATCATTCTCTGGTATGATTTTCATTCTTATTTTACTCTTTGGAATTCAGTGTGTGGGCAATAATATTGCTGCTCACAAGTCCAAGCCTAAACACACATTTGCACATACTCACATGTAAATCGAAAATAAAAGAAAAGGCACTAACATATTTCACCATATAAGACCAAACTAATTAAAATGTTTAATAAACAGATTAACCGTACCCACCCAGAGCTCTGAGATCATCAGGGGCGGGCTTATTAATAGAACCCAGAACCTGTCTGAAAATGTGCTATATAAATAAACGTATCTTACCACATGGAGTTATTTGTTGAATAACAGTAAAAAAAAAAAGTAAAATCTAATTAAAGAAATAAAGTCCTTCCCTTTACACATATACATGCCCCATGACCCTCTCACCCCCAGAAATAATGCAATAAGAAGCCCCTTTTTCTCCTTAAAAAAGTAACATTGGTGACCAAAATTTGGTCGACCAATATTATTCCGCCAACCAATGACTTACCCAACGGATACTCGGCTCATTTTAAGACCATAATATTGATAAATTGCTACTTTCACTTCTAACAATTTGAGGAAATTGTGAAAAAATATTGTCCATGAGTTAAGCAGCAACAGGTTAATCAGGCTTATGGTTAAAGTTAGTCCTAGGTCTTTTAATCTGGCTAACGTTTGTAAGTGCTTAGCCTATGTACATTTTTTAAAAGGTTCAGCATCCCTCACCACTGCAAATACTACAAAACTGTAGCTATGAGTCTACCTAGAAAAAAGGACAGGCTTTTTTTTTCCGTAACATTAATCGGCATATCGATATTTGCATCGTTAAGGCAAACCCCCACCGCTTTTCTCATTAGTCTGCTGATTAGACCTCCAGTCAGACTGGAGTTAGTTGGAGCTATATTAAGCCATCTGTTGATTGCTGAACCAAGCTATTTCCTATGTAATGTAACTTTGTTCATGGAAAATGTTCAGAAGACATATTTATTTAGTCATCATTAGAAATAATATCCCTATTGCAAGGGGGACAACCTAATGTGTGTGCAGGGATCTGTGTGTATGACATGAAAACCACAAAATGCTGTGGTAATTTTCAACTAAAGTATTGTTTTTAAGTTGTTAATGCTATTTTTAAGGTCTACTATGATGGGATAAATGTGAGTGCACTGTGTTTTATTGTGTGGGTTTTTGGTCTCGACCTTGTGGGATTTTTAAGTGTTTGTACACATGTTGGCACATTGTCATTTCCTACCCTAAACAAAAAATACAGCTTCTTGTATTGGTAACACATATGCCTTTATTGTAATGATGGGTCAGACAGTATCTGTTGAAGAGAGGCCTATTGTTCTGACCTAACAGGAGCAACAAACAGTAAAAGAAAACCAGTGTGGGTGGGTCAGAACATTCATTTAGTCTCATCTTTGAATTTGCAACTGCTGGCTTAATGTCTATTGGTGAAGTGACCTGTGATCAAAAAGATAGTTAGTGTTGCTTTTTTCCAGTTCAACAGGGGGGAGTCCTGCCTGATGAGGATAACTGCAATGACAAAACTCCCATAATCCCACGTGACTTCACAATGATACAAAACTGTGTCTTTTGTTTCCGTTTTGATTGATAAACCTCTAGTGGCAGACACACACATATTGTTATTGTATTGTACATGTCAGGGTTAGGGTTGGGGTTTGGGAGCATTATTTGGTAATCGATCAAAATTTTAAAACCAAGTTTGAAAATACTTTTTGTTTTACTCATACTACAGCACTAGTAAATTTGCATTACATGACAAATAATGATGAACGGTTGTCATTCATAGATTGATTTGAGTGGTGAAGTATCGTTAACATACTGCACTGGTAACAATATTTCACACACAACTAAGCAGACTAGCACTCAGCAGCCACTGTGTACTGCTTGACTGCTGGCCTGATATACCAACCCTAGGGATTTTGACTCTTCCTAGCTCCCCGCTGAGTAGACACAGTGATTCAGTATTAGCCTGCATCTCTTGAGACTCCCAGGATACTGCAGGGCCACAGAGCAACATTAAAAGCTTCTACAGTGTGGATAGTCTTTCTTTGGTGGGCATGTTGCTTCAGATTGTGAAAAGACAACAAAGAAAGGAAGCCTTTTTTAAACTATTCAGTTAAGTACACAGAAAACACTAATGGCTGTTTTTCACAATCGATACTTCCGTACTTAACCCTACTGTTTTGAGGGTATGTCCAAATGCCAAGTATGGTGGCATGCACTAGGATTACCCGGATGGTACACTCATAACGAACAAAAAGTGGTGTGGAATGCTAAACATCTTTCAAACTTAATGATTGATATCTTGGGATGTGATGGACGTTAAACACAACATTACAAATAAAAGTGTGTTTTTTTTGTACCTACTGGCATTGGTACAATGGTACCGAAAAGGAGCCACCCTTAGTTGTATTAGGTTGATTGAGCAGTTTGTATTGATTTGGTAATGTAACAATCATTGCTAGTAAGCCAGCTAACAGCGCAGATCATCACTTCCAGTGAGGGCACAGCAGCTGTGTGCGATTGAAGACAACACTACACTGTAAAAACTCAAGCAAAGCACTATTGTACTGCCCTTACAGCGACGATGCTGAAGTTAGCATCCGATTCAGAGGTCCGATTAGGCAGTTAAGGGGAAAGTTAAGGGATATTTAATTTACAGCGCTGCGCGACCAATCCTCCATTCTTCGAACCTCTTAAATCGCTGCATAGCCGATTTATTTGGACTAGATTATCCCAGAGAGTCTAAACATTCTTTATAACACAGTTTTGGATTTGTGAAACCTTTATTCTATTTGTGAAAATGCAAAAAAGGGAAATTCCACTGCTTTGTTCGCATCTAGACCACATTAGACCTGGTCCTTATCTAAAACCACTATACCTAAACTCGTCAAATCTGGACTAGATTATCCCAGAGAGTCTCAACATTCTTTAGAACACAGTTTTGGATCTGTGAAAGCTTTATTCTATTTGGGACCAGGTCTAAGGTGGTCTAGATGCGGAAAAAAAGCAGTGAAATCTCCCTTTTTTGCATTTACACAAAAAGCATAAAGGTTTCACAAATCCAAAACTGTGTTATAAAGAATGTTTAGACTCTCTGGGATAATCTAGTCCAAATAAATCGGCTATGCAGCGATATAAGAGGTTAAAAAAACGGAGGATTGGTCGCTCAGTGCTGTAAATTAAATATCCCTTAACTTTCCCCTTAACTGCCGAATCGGAAGCTCTGAATTGGATGCTAAAGTCAGCGTCGTTTTACAGCGCGTATCCGCTGGCGTAGCTAGACTGTTGTGGTCACAGCAGTCTGCTGTGTTTTTCCTCCTCCTGGGTTTGCCACTCCCCCTGTCTGTCTCACTTCACACCTGGCCGTCATCTGCAATCATGCTCACCTGGTCGTCATCTCCAATCAACTCCCCTTCATAAACCCTTGGATTCCCTGCTGTCGGTGCCAGATCGTACTTCGCTCTACAGTGGTAATGATACGTGCCTGGCTCCAGTTTACCTTGTTACCTTGTTACCTCGCTACCGAACTCTCGTCTCTTGTTGCCTTTGACCACAACCTAACTCTGTTTCCCTCTGCCTGCAGTTATCCGGATCACGCACTCCAGCTCGCCTGCCTCACCCTCCCCCCGGCTTCCGCGTCCTCTACCTGCTCCTCCACCTCACTCAATAAACCCCCTTGCATCAATTCAACACCGTCTCTTGTCTGCTCTTGGGTTCAGAATCGTTACCATAACAGAACGATCTGGCCAAGATGGACCCAGCGGACATTGACAGCATCCGCGGAGCTCTCGCCGCCCAAGGCACTCAGGTTGCTGAGCACAGCCAAGCCCTCCGGGAAGCTATGGAAGCCTTTAGGAATCTCGTTACCCGAGTCACTCAGATGGGTGCGCAATTGGACTTACTAGCCCCCCTTACCACAGCGCCTCCACCGTCAGCTTCACCGCCGCCGGCCCCCACTCTCCCGACACACCTGCCACGAGCTCGTGAGCCTCTCATTCCTGCGCCTGAGCGCTACGCTGGGGACATGGGTATGTGCAGAGCCTTTTTGATCCAGTGTTCACTAGTTTTCAGTCAGCAGCCCCTCACCTATCCCACTGAAAAGGCTAAGATCGCCTACATTATGGGGTCACTTAAGGGTAACGCATTAGAGTGGGCTTCAGCATTATGGGACAGTGATTCCCCAGTCAACGATAATTTTGAGCTTTTTGTAGCCGAAATGAGGAAGGTTTTTGATCATCCAGTAGAGGGAGGGGACGCCGCCAAGCGGCTTATTTCCCTTCGTCAGAGCTCCCGCAGTGTAGCTGAGTTCTCCGTCGAGTTCCGGACCCATGCAGCCAGGTCGGGCTGGAACGACAGGTCACTATGTGGGCTTTTTCTTTCCGCTCTCAGCGAGTCAATTAAGGATGAGCTGGCTACTAGGGAGGGGTCTAACACTCTCGATGAACTGATCTCCCTTTCCATCCGGCTGGATAATCGTCTACGCGAGCGGCGTAGGGAGAGGACAGGCAGTTCCGTACCCCCGGCACTCGCTGCTTCCTATTCTCCTCACTTCCCGAGAGCTGCTCTCTCTGCCCCCGTGACGCATGCAGTCACGGAAGAGGAGCCCATGCAGCTGGGGCGCACTCGTCTTACCCAAGCGGAGCGGCTTCATCGGATCAAGACCGGAGTGTGTCTGTACTGTGCGCTGCCCGGGCATCTCATCTCCACCTGTCCGTCACGACCAAAAGACAGGGCTCGGCAGTGAGACTCGGGGCCCTGCTGAGCCACGCCCCCTCCGTCCCCGTTCCTCACTATACACGCTCACTGCTGGATGCCACTCTGCTGTCCCTCGGTCATCCCTTTCCGGTATCGGCCCTTGTGGATTCGGGAGCGGATGAGAACTTCATCGACGCCGGCTTCGCGTCTCAGGTTGGCATTCAGTTGGAACAATTACCCTCTCCATTAAACGCTAATGCCTTAGATGGCCGCCACCTGGCCCTTATTACTCACTGTACTAAGCCCCTGGAGTTAATTGTTTCTGGTAATCACCACGAGATGCTTCAGTTTCACGTCATCCTGTCTCCCCTTATTCCCCTGGTTCTGGGCCACCCCTGGCTCAAGCGGCACAATCCCCAATTTGACTGGTCTTCTGGCAAGGTGGTGAGTTGGAGCACTTTTTGTCACTCCACCTGCTTACAGTCTGCCCTGTTTCCAACAGAGGGAGGTGTCCCCTTGCCCCAGGAAACCCCCGACCTCTCCTTGGTCCCCCCCATCTATCATGACCTGGGAGAGGTGTTTAGTAAGTGTCGTGCACTCACCCTGCCTCCCCATCGCCCCTATGACTGTGCCATTGATCTCCTCCCCGGCGCCCCTTTGCCCAGTAGTCGCCTGTATAACTTGTCCCGTCCTGAGAGGGAGGCCATGGAGAAGTATATTAAGGATTCTCTTTCGGCTGGCCTCATGAGACCCTCCTCTTCTCCTGTTGGTGCAGGATTTTTTTTTGTTGACAAGAAGGACAAGTCTCTTCGTCCATGTATTGATTTCAGGGGACTCAATAACATTACAGTCAAAAACAAGTATGCCTTGCCCCTCATCAGTTCCGCATTTGAGCCGCTGCAGGGTGCTACAGTCTTCTCTAAGCTGGATCTACGCAATGCCTACCACCTGGTGCGTATCCGGGAGGGCGATGAGTGGAAGACTGCTTTTAACACCCCCCTCGGCCACTTTGAGTACCTGGTCATGCCCTTCGGCCTCACTAACGCCCCTGCCGTGTTCCAGAACCTGGTAAACGATGTCCTCCGGGATTTTCTCAACCGCTCAGTTTTTGTCTATTTAGACGACATCCTTATTTTCTCTCGCAACCAGGAGGAACACTTCCAGCATGTCAGGCAAGTTCTTCAGCGGCTGTTGGAGAACAAATTATATGTGAAGGCCGAGAAGTGTGAGTTCAGTGTCACCTCTGTATCCTTCCTTGGGTTCATCATTGAGAGCGGGCAAGTGAGGACCTGTCCCGAGAAGGTCAGTGCAGTGACAGACTGGCCCATTCCCGATTCCCGCAAGAAACTGCAGCAGTTCCTGGGATTTGCCAATTTCTACCGGAGGTTCATCCGTGATTACAGCAGGGTTGCAGCACCTCTCACCCGTCTCACCTCTCCTGCCCGCCCATTTGCCTGGACGCCTGAGGCGGAGACTGCCTTCTCTGGTCTTAAGAGACTTTTCTCGTCTGCCCCCATTCTTATCCAACCTGACCCCTCCAGGCAGTTCATCGTGGAGGTCGATGCGTCTGACACGGGGGTGGGGGCGGTCCTGTCCCAGCGCTCAGCTTCTGATGAGAAGATTCACCCCTGCGCCTTTTTCTCTCGCCGGCTGGTACCTGCTGAACGTAACTATGATGTTGGTAACCGAGAGCTGCTGGCTGTGAAACTGGCATTGGAGGAATGGCGGCACTGGCTTGAGGGGGCAGAACAGCCGTTCGTGGTTTGGACCGACCACAAGAATTTGTCATACATCCAGACAGCTAAGCGCTTGAATTCCCGCCAAGCCCGGTGGTCCCTGTTTTTTGGGCGGTTTAATTTCTCCCTCACCTACCGTCCCGGATCCCGTAACGTCAAACCTGACGCCCTCTCTCGTCAGTTTAACGCTATGAACACACCGGCCTCCCCTGACACTATCCTCTCTCCTTCCTGCCTCAAGGTTGCTGCTGTCACCTGGGAGATAGAGTCCCTCATCCGGAAGGCCCAAGTCACCGAACCAGATCCGGGCAACGGCCCTCCTAACCGTTTCTTTGTCCCCAGTTCGGTTCGCTCTCAAGTTCTGGTGTGGGGCCACACATCGCGCTTTGCCTGTCACCCTGGCGTGGGCCGCACCCTGTCCCTCCTGAAGAGGTACTTTTGGTGGCCAGCGATGGACGCTGACACCCGGGCATTCGTGCTTGCCTGCACGGTGTGTGCTCGGGCCAAGTCCTCCCATCAACCTCCTGCTGGTCTGTTACGCCCTCTTCCTGTTCCTGGTCGGCCCTGGTCCCACATTGGCCTTGATTTTGTGACTGGTCTTCCTCCCTCTAAGGGCCACACTGTAATACTCACCGTTGTGGACAGATTTTCGAAGGCGGTTCACTTCATTGCGCTTCCTAAGCTCCCCACTGCCACAGAGACTGCCCAGCTGCTTGTGCAGCATGTCGTTCGCCTCCACGGGATTCCCGCTGACCTCGTCTCCGACCGTGGTCCCCAGTTCGTTTCCCAAGTGTGGAAGGCCTTCTGCCGAGCGCTGGGGGCCTCTGTCAGCCTGTCATCAGGGTACCAGCCGCAGACTAATGGGCAGGCTGAGAGAGCCAATCAGGACCTCGGAACCGCGCTGCGTTGTGTGGCTGCGCGCAACCCCTCGGCTTGGAGCGACCATCTCTCTTGGATCGAGTATGCCCACAATTCCATGTCCTGTGCTGCCACCGGCATGTCCCCGTTCGAATGCTCCCTGGGATACCAGCCACCCTTGTTTCCTGCTCAGGAGGATTACATCGTCCCCTCGGTCCAGCACCATCTCCGCCGTTGTCGCAGGACGTGGAGGGACGCACGCACCGCTCTGCTGCGCTCTGCAGAGCAGAACCGGCGCATTGCTGATCGCCACCGGGCTCCCGCTCCTGCCTATCGGGTGGGTCAACAGGTGTGGTTGTCCTCTAGGGATCTCCCCTTACAAACTGGCCCCAAGAAGTTAACCCCTCGTTTTGTTGGCCCTTTCCCTATTATTTCCGTCATCAATCCCTCAGCGGTCACACTCAAGCTGCCTCCAGCCATGCACGTCCACCCCACCTTCCATGTCTCTCGTTTAAAGCCAGTCTCCACCAGTCCCCTCTCCCCCCCGGACGTTCCCCCCCCACCTCCCCGTTTGACTGACAACCACCCAGATTACACCGTCCGGCAGTTGCTGGACATTCGTCGTCGGGGCAGGGGGTATCAGTACCTAGTGGATTGGGAGGGTTATGGGCCAGAGGAAAGGAGCTGGGTTTCGCGGGGCCTCATCCTCGACCCCTCCCTCATCCGGGATTTTCATCTGGCTCACCCAGAGAGGCCTAGGCCGCCTGGAGGCGTCCATTGAGGGGAGGGTACTGTTGTGGTCACAGCAGTCTGCTGTGTTTTTCCTCCTCCTGGGTTTGCCACTCCCCCTGTCTGTCTCACTTCACACCTGGCCGTCATCTGCAATCATGCTCACCTGGTCGTCATCTCCAATCAACTCCCCTTCATAAACCCTTGGATTCCCTGCTGTCGGTGCCAGATCGTACTTCGCTCTACAGTGGTAATGATACGTGCCTGGCTCCAGTTTACCTTGTTACCTTGTTACCTCGCTACCGAACTCTCGTCTCTTGTTGCCTTTGACCACAACCTAACTCTGTTTCCCTCTGCCTGCAGTTATCCGGATCACGCACTCCAGCTCGCCTGCCTCACCCTCCCCCCGGCTTCCGCGTCCTCTACCTGCTCCTCCACCTCACTCAATAAACCCCCTTGCATCAATTCAACACCGTCTCTTGTCTGCTCTTGGGTTCAGAATCGTTACCATAACACTAGACAGTTATCTTAACATGTAAAAGTCCCCCAATAATGACAAGGCTTGCTTTCTTGTTGTTACTGAGTTCTTATTTTACTCTTGTAAAGCTGCAACAATACAGCAATAAAACACATAAGTATGCAGGCTTAATAACACACACATACATAGCATTTACAAGTATAACATACGCAGCACTGTACTGTTCAAAGGACACACATACTACACATTCTGAGTTAGCTAACATTAGCGTCACAATTTACATTAAACTAGCTTCTGACAAAACGTTACAAACCTCAAACATTCTGCAAATAAACACATCCAAAACTGTACATTAATTACTTACAGACCAATAGTAAGACTCAAGCGTCACAGACACAAACACACTTTACATAAATTCTCTACTCCTCCATGTGAGAATCTCCGTGCTGACTCCGTGAACACAGATCCTCGCGAGATAGAGAGCGCTCACTCTGACAGGCCCCCAGCGAACCAACAAACAAAAGAGCTCTGGCACTCTGAGCCAAAAAAAACCATCTCATCTCTATAAACATAGAAATAGGCAGAACAAATATGGCCACTTTGAACGGCATGCAGTGAACTAATGGAAATATCCGAATTGAGACACAGTGCATGTCAGGTCAGTATATTATTGTAAGTTGGGTTGGTTTATTAATGATATTTTTCTGGTTAAGGCATGGATATCTGGCATGGGGAAACAGCATGGCCATCCACCCATCCTTTTGACTCTCATTTGTGACAGGGCAGATAGCACAGAACCAGCAGGTTCTCAATGTGTGGTTGAATTCCCAATGCCAGCACGTGATGTTTCCTGATGACCGGACTGCACATTGAGACTGATCCAACCCCAGAGCACAGTGAGCAGCTAGAGAGAAAGCAATGCTGCCAGTGAGAAACACAACAATATCTAATGTCTAAGTCTTATGGCACAGAACACTACACTGCTAACCCAACCTCTTATTTCATTATTGCAGGACACAAGTAACACTCATCCTACCATTATGATAAAAACTGTTGTATCATGTCATAGCAAAATGATTAGACATATCTACAGAATTGATTGGAAAATAAATTATTTCCTTTAGGCAATAATAGTGATAAGAGGTTGCATACAGTATGCCATGCTATCACCCAGAAGATAATGACTGAGAAGCTCATCAATTCTGCTTCACCCGTATCTCCCCTGCCAGACTGTGAGATAACTATATTTCTTAAAGAACCTTCCCATGCCATGTATTTCACTCTAAATCCTCCTTTACGGTTTTCAGTTTTCCCCTGCACTGGCCAAATTGAATTCTTACTCTGGAGATATGGCCAGGGTGACTTTAAAAACTGTCCAGAGTTCAAATAGCCTCTGCTTTTACTTTTCACTCTAGCGCTGTAGAAGAGTTGTTGCCTGTTCAGATTTATTTGGAGAGGAGGTAGGCTCAACAATACAAATGAAAACCACAGTGCTTGAAGAACTTCTAGGATATTGGAAAAATCCAGCATCAGTAAAAACAATATAAAGGTTAAAGGTAAACAAGTGTTGGCATTAAAATGTACAAATAAAACTATTTATCAAAAGTGACAGCGAAGAAGAACATCTTTTTTATTTCCCTGCTCTCTGCTCTTATGTGATTTCATGTGCAGGCCTCATTGGACACTAGTGTCTAACTTCAAACACCCACACCCGTCCATTTTGTGCAATTCATCTCAAAGCACTGACCTCATATAGGCCTGCCTTTTACCACTAAAAGATTGAGTCTGAAAGTGCAGTGGATAATAGAATACACTGATGGCTGCATTGTAAGAAAGCTCCAAGTAATCAGAGGAAATATCAGAGATCAAAGACGACGCAGGTGAGACATATTGAAAGGACTGTCTGGCTTCTTTTTTCCTTTTATATTTACCGTCTTCCCTCTTTGTTGCCAATGTCTCCCGAGTTCATATCCACAAAGCTGAAATTGTCTGCCAGTGACCGCCATCGCCCCCGTTTGCGATGCTTTTAGTGCTTCACACTCCCCCTCGGGTCGACCGAGTCAGGAGCTCACACGGAGTCACAAAACTAATTGCTTTATCTGAGCCTTTTGTCTAAAGGGTCAGAAATTGAGTTTGCTTGTAGGGCGAGAGAGGGAATTATAAATCGAATGGGATAGGGGGAGAAAAATTCAATTTGTGCACAGCCCTTGTCAGAAGCGCTTACTTGTGGTGTCCAGATTAGAAGAGGGTAAGAAAGGGAGATAACAGCATTACAGCGAGAGCAAACACACTCTTGTCTAAGGGGCTTGGTGCAGAGGCTAATCTAATACCTGACACGGACATGTCCGAACAGCATGGGGCTGCTCCTGTCGGAAACTGATGTTAACACCATCATTCAACCCATTGGAAAGTCATCGACAAGTGATTTCTAGCTCTGACTTTTGGATATATTTAAGGGGAAACATTGTTTTATCATAAATGCTTGTTCTAAACAAATCCAAATCGAAAAAGTCATTAAAATGCACAATAATTGCCAGCAGTTTAAAATCAAATTCCAATTTACAGTATCCCTGTTTAACAAGCAACTCAGAGGCAGGGGTATGATTAATGCACAATGCAACATGTCATGCAGTTTGTGCTCATTTTTCACCTTCGAGCCGAAAACATCTGACAAGTACTGGATCATTAATATACCCTACGGATTGTTTTTTGGATGATGGAACTGCACGGGCACACCATTTTCCTGCCTGACTCTGAGAGAGAAATTACATGCTGCTGCCTGGGCTTGTTGCTCAGTGCTGTGCAATACAGACGTGGAGGTTCTTCATGATTTGCACTAAGTCCATCTTTACACACTCTAATGTGCAACATTTAACAGCGTAAATACTTCACTGATATGTCATCATTCACCAATGTGAAAAATCTCTCCCTACAGTTTTGGTGGCTCAAGGAGAAGAATACAGTATTTCTCATATATATTGTAATAATACACTCAAGCCATTTCTTTTAAAGAATGTTTTTTTTTCATTTTGGGAAGCTTGTTTGCTTTCTTGCCAAGGGAGGATTGACTCCTTTCTCATTCCTGTCATGTACAAGGAAAATCCACAGATTTTACAAAAAAACACCTTTATAGGTGTTGGGGAGGATTGCAGTGATGTCATTTGAGTGACAGTTTGAAAATGAAAATATCGTGGGGTGGGGACACCTCTGCTGCCGGCTCCTCATCTCTGCTTGAGGCTAGCAGCTCAAGGCCACATAAGCGAAATAGAAACGCATAAACTGAAATGTATAACGACCGAGTTGCATTGTGGGTAATGTAAGTGCCAGGTTTTGACAAGGCAGAGGTATGCCTAGAATAAAAAGGTTATACATAGTCATTGTTTCAAACTGTTCATTGTGAGTCCAACAAGCAATAAATTATTCACTTTTTAATGCAGAGAAATGTTCTGTTAGCCTAGGTTAGATTAAAATTGGAAAGGAGGAAAAATCTCTCCTGCGCACTGACCAAGGTTTCAATTACTTCTTACCTTACAGCTCAACAGCTCAATAATTATAATGTTTTTTCCAGTTATCCAGTTTTTTAAATCAATACTAAAACAAAGTTTTACTGTAAAACGTGAAAGTATGAAGCTACTTTTACTGGGGTTTATTCTCAGCCAGGCACAGAGACCAAAGACTCTCTGGTAAGCAAGGATTAAACAACAAGGATAACGTATCTAATGAGTTTATGAGGTTTTGATATGTGTTTAACACCTTAACATTCTGGCTTTTTGACCATTTCGCAATGTTAATTTGTTAATATCTTAACAGTGCGAACCCAGCATATTACCAGGAACCTACAGGTGTAGATCAACTTGTGTAACCAACTTGACAATATATCTGAGGCACTGAAGATGCTCTGATATACATTGAGTACTTTGGTTTTTATTTAAAACTGTGTGCAGAAGGATATTGGCCATTCTCCAAAACACAAGCTTCTGGTTCTGTATCAAAGGAAAACTGCTTTACACACTGCCCTATACAACTTGACCGTTCGGTAGTATATTGGAGGAGGGTCAGTCTTTCTATTTAAGCATGTCAAACGGTAATATTGCATGGATTGCATAAAAGACCTCTCCTTAGATTCTTGTACTTTTTAAAATAAGTTTGGGCAAGGTAATGTATCAGAACTGCAGCCCTAAAAAATAAAGTTTTTCCTGACGGCATTCTAATACCTTAAACACTTGCTCCAATATTATGTCAGGGTAAATATTGGCATTTGTGTTTGCCGTCTTCATAAAGTAAAATGGGAAGATAAAAACCACCTTATATCTATGCGATCATCATTGACTACGATAGAGACCTTTATTTTGAATAACAAACAATTCACACTATTCAAGAAGTACGTAAAGGTTATGCATGGATAATGGTACTGGCTGCAACACTACCCTCATGGTTATAACAGGATTTGTGCTGTAACCAAAGGGATCACACCCTTTGTGACACTACCATTTTGCTGTCTCACTATTATCTTTGCTCTTTCACGTTTGCCACTTCGAAGAATGTTTAAATGTGAGTGCTTTATGAAATGTGTACTGAACAACTTAAAGCAATTTACTATAACGGCTTCTCTACCTGCAGAAACTCTCTGAAGTGTTTCATCTTTAAAGAAATTCAACAAACAAAAGGTATTTTTTTCATTTCCTGCACTTCTCCCTTAAGATTTGCCATATTCACTTACATTAGGCATGTCTAGGAAAACAGAACCATTCAAGACTGCAAACTCAGCAAGGAGGTGACGTGTGTTGAGGGTTCCTCAGTTGCAAAAGAGAAGCCAGGGACAAGGATCAATATTTGAACATGATAAAAGATGCTTACTTACATCTGTCAACACGGGCTTGTTGAAGTAATGGTAAGTTGTTGGACAACATGAGTAACACTCCATTTATTCCCCAGATCCGAAGGTGGTTGTCCTGGGCAGAGTTCAGGTTGGAACGTGTGAACATGTGCCGAGCGGGACATAACTGGAAAAGAAAGCATCGCTTTTAGCCAAACTACTCAGGGGAATTAAAAGTCAGTGCGGAAGAAAAAGGATCATCTCCCAGGGAGTTTTGCTTTTACCTGTCTCTTCATTAAAATCCTATGCCAGTTAAATTATTTTTGGTTCTCAGTGTAAGAATTAGGAAGTGGAAATAAGTATTTTATTTAACAAAGATATATGCAACTGCAGAAGTGACTATCAAATGTTGTTGTGTTTTTTCGGTGACTGCCTACATGTAATTTAAAGTGGCTATAAAATGCTTCTATCTGGTATTTTAAATTGTTCTCTGATATCTACAAAGAAGGTATATAACTTTGGTTGATCCAAAAAATGTCCAGATGCAGTTTTACAGGCCCATTTACAATCCTATGATTTGGTCCTAGAGTGAAACAAGCTGAATTGTCTTATTTGGGGGCTCATTTAAATAACTATGACGACCTCTGCTCTGATTGGCTGGTTTACAAGGAGCAATCCATGGCTGCCTCAGTGCCAACAGAAGTAAGTGAAGTTTGCGAAACTGCGAGAGATGAACCATGGAGGCTATTGGCATCCAACCTTACATGTTTGAGCCTTTATCGGAGGAGGAAACCGATGAATTTGAAGAACAGCCAGTTGGTCGGAGATTGGAGAGCAACGTTACGGATTGGTAAGTGTTAGCGTTACTGTTTCCAGCAGCTGGTGTATGAAAATGTTGGGGCTGGACTACCGTGTGTTACGTCACACACAGGGGTTGTTGTAATTCGCCCGGTTTACCGCTGTGATATGCGTATTAATGATTTGCACATAAAGGAGGAAACAATGGTGTTTGAGGTTCACGGTATGTCAGTTCAATGTACCGAACTCTCCTTATTTAACTACGCCAAGGTAAATACAGTTTTCCATTCTATGGCACCTTTAAAGGATAATCATTTTTCCAAAACATCTTGGGCCTATTTTCTATTATCTGATCTAGATAGGCAAGCATTATGGGAGAGAGCAAAGAGGTAATACAAAAGGTTCCGTGTCAGCATTAGTCATGTGAGCATCTTTAGCCACGGATGGTCCACTTTAAACACTCTACAACATTATTTTTAGTTCCTCTTCTAATTGTTAAATAAAAAATATAGTCATAAATCTTTATTTTCTTGTTATTTCTTCAAACCCCAGCAATGTCACTCTAGGAGGGTCGAATGGCAGGTGCTCAAGCACTCTTGAAAGACTATATGCGCACATGCCAGTACCTCAGTGGTTCTACTTCACGCTTCCTAAACTGTCTCTAAAAGTAATCCCAGCCCTCTATTCCAAAACCTAAATGATCCGAAAAATGTCCTGTTGCCAATTGCCATTTCTCTGACAGCAGGTTACCCAAAAAAAAACTAAAGCCTATTGTTTCCGCTCTGAAAATACACACTCTGTGCAACATACATTAGCACACTAGTAATTATGCAGAATGACAGTAAAGGTATTTACTGGTCTACCCTGCCTCATATTGACTTACCATAATATTCTGACCCACACACATTATGCAACAGCAGCATAGTTTATATTTTAGGGTGCCACCATTGGAACTCTTAACTGTCTGATACAGCATATACATACACAAACATACAATGCAGCACTCCTGAGAGACTACTAAACTAGTACTAAAATACTACCATTTCTGCAATTTAGTGGAGGGGATAACCTTTTTATTACCTTTTCAGTGTTCGTCTATCCATTTCATGTGTCAAAAGTGTGATTTTCAATTTGTTAGAAATAATGTAAGGCCATTTATCCAATTTAACTTGAAAAAATGTTTCCTCTGTCTAATTGAATATTTAAAATAATAGCTACAGAGGATATTACTAGTATGCCCATGGCATTAATAATACAGTGTTTTATTTAAACAGCATTCCATCTCAGAAATGATATTAGTTTGCAGACCTCCATCTGAATATTTAGCAATGCTAGCTGCAATGATTAAACCCGAGGAGTGTTGTGTCTATAGGACAGTATTGAGAGATGAAATCTACCCTTCACACTTATCTGAAGTAAAAAATAGTAGGCAATCACATGAGCTTACTCCAAGTTAGACACGTTTACAGTTGGTTCAATAATTGAAAATGAACCATTTACAGAGCAAAGAGAAGGTGAACATAACATAAAATCAGGAAAGCGATAATGTCTTATAACTGGCACAATCCAGGTTTTGCCCTTATTTTATTTTATTCTGGCATGTTTCAGAGCACTCTGATATGAATGATAAATGTTTGCACTGGAAGCATAAAATAGAGTCACTGTCACTACATGATAAGGTTTTGATTAGCTACACAAGGTTTATCCTTGATAACATCCTCTTTGTCACATTCCTTCAAGTGAGTCTGAAACTAGAGTTAAACTCAAAGAAAGTTAAGAAGAAAGATGGCTTGCAATGTCCCAGATGAGATACATGTCCCAAAATGACCTTTTGAGTCAAGTTCATTTCATCACATGTTTTAGCATTTTTAAGGGTGACTTTTTGTTGAACTTCAAGTAAAGTGTTTTTTGTTGCAAACGTTAGATGATAATGTCATTACAACTTTGTAGCAAACATTTGGTGTTAACCTTTCCCTAATGACAATGCCCTTGTTGCACAAAGACTGGTCTGCACAGGGAGGTGATCGCAACCAAATCTGATGTTTTTTTGAATGGCAAGGACAGCAAGCCAGAACCTACTGCCAAACACAAGTGGCAAGTCTTACTGATTGAGACCCTTGAGGCTTATTGGGAGCCAATTACTTCAGCTAGGGTCCAACATCTGGTGAAAAGCCTGACTAGTGTTGGAATGGCTGTTTAACAATTATTAAGGTTGTAGTTTTTAGAAGCCTGTTATCTTTTGATATATTGTGTATGTAGTTGTAGTCTATGTATGCACATATTCATGTGTGGTTATTTGGACATCATCTGAATAACCAGCTCTTCCAATATTTATGTATACAGAGCTGGAACTGAATCGGAAGAATATCAAACGTATTGTATTGCTTTGCAAATGTAATAGGGATGTAGGAGCATTACCAGTGATGCCTAAGTGAGCTTTGATTGTAGTGTGCAGGTAACTTTTCTCATAGTTTGTGTGGATATTTGTATCCAGCATCAACAGCCCCCCAGGGTTGCAAATGTGCAAACAACTGCACTTCCTTTATCAAAGGGGAATTTCTGGCAACTAAACATGCACACAGAATGTGTCCTCATCTGACACTTCTTTGCATTATGTGGCTTTGAGTCTGTGTCAATTTTAGAGGGAACTTTTATCCAAGAGGTTCAGCTCATTGTATTGCACAACAGTGTCCACATGCCACTGAAATATAATTTAGGACATCAAGCGAGCCATCCGTGCATTTTAGATTAGTTTGTCCTGGTCAGGGTTGCAGTGGAGAAGCCTTTGTAATTTCTCTAAAGCTCATTATAGGGCTAAGGCTGATTCTAGGGAGTTTTCAATCTCATTGGTATCTCAAGGCATACCATAGTGTATTGGGTCTCTCACCCTGAATCCTTTTCTGACTTTCTGAAAGATATCAATCAATCAACTATTCGAAATACTTTATTAATCCCAGGGGGAAATTGAGTTTTGTGACAGTTTCACCATATCAGTGCAACATACTGTAAATATATACAGCTCTGGAAAAAAATTAAGAGACCACTCCAAATTGTTCTTAAATCTTTATCTCTACTTGTATGGCAACCATTCCAGTGTTTGTTCAATTTCAACAGTAGTTTATAGAATACAATTTAAAAACTAAAAATGATATTTAACTCAAGAAATACCTTTAAATAACAAAACAAGAGACAATATGTAATGCTGAAACGGTCTCTTAATTTCTTCCACTGCTGTATTTATATAAACATAATTTGAAGTAAAAATGTGCAATGAAAGTCCTTGTAGCCACAGTGTCTGCGGCACAGGAACGAAGCAGGACATCATCCACAGCACAGAGACCCTCTGAAGACTTAGGCTTATGGTAATGCTTTAGGTTCAATGCTTGTTGGCCCAAACAGTCCGGAAACCGTCAAAGGAAACATGGGAAATGTTGTTAATGGAAATGTAAATTGTTAATGAAACTCGGGACCTAAGATTTTCATCGCCATAACTACACTGAAGCTACTGTGCATCTGATAGTAAAAACCCTTGAAGCTTGTTGCCCAAACAGTCCAAAGCCATCGATGTAAACGTTTTCAGATATATCCTGGTGCAGCCATGTTTCAGTAAAGCATATTAAACTACACTTACAAACTAAACCTCTCTCTACAAGAGAGGACACAACCCAGTAAGTTACTCATGGAAAATAACCACTAAGAGCCAATAAGAAAGCTAAAGGTTAAAAATAGTACAATTCTAGCAGGGGCAACTTACTGCATGCAAGATTGGAGCATGGGCACTTTAAGAATCAAGCCCCTTGTGTGACCAGGGTCTGTCTTTTTTTCTCCTCATAGCAAGTCATGCTTGAGGCATCTTTATTCCAACTATAACAGCTTCCTCTCATTGCCTAGGAACAGCAGCAGATGCTATTACAATCTCCTCTACCACATTATCGTGTTTGAGAGAGCAATGTCTCCAGGAACCTATTCTCCTGGTAAAGGGCCCCAAAGATGGTTTTTTTTCAGTTAAAGCAAGAGAGAAAGAGAGAATAATGCCCGGAATAGGCCTGAAAAGCCTGGGTTAGTCCTTACGGGTGAGCGCCTATAGGGCTATTTAACTTCTTTTGCTTTGCTGGGCACAGCCTGAAAAATCTCTATGGGAACAAGACCTTGTGTTTCTGCCATCTGCAAATGGGTGAGGAAAGGATAAGGTGTAATGTTTGCATGTAAGGTGAAAAGTCAAGATCGACAAAGGCAACATTAATTGGGAACATTCTTTAAAGAAGAAAATCTGAATGCATGCTCGACGGTGGTGTCATTTTTGTCACTTTATTTTCAGACACGTTCACTAAGGCTGATAATTGGTGCATTGTATAATGTATTTATAAGGCAAATGATGGAGCATTTGTTAGGCTTGCAAATAAATTTTATTAATTCAGTCTTGTTAGAGATAAAATATACAGGAATATTATGCCAAAGGATTTTTACAATGTTTGATAAGTCTGGAAGAGACTCTAGCCTAAAGGTATGAAAATGAAAATCATAAGCAGGTGTGTGTGTGTGTGTGTGTGTGTGTGTGTGTGTGTGTGTGTGTGTGTGTGTGTGTGTGTGTGTGTGTGTGTGTGTGTGTGTGTGTGTGTGTGTGTGTGTGTGTGTGTGTGTGTGTGTGTGTGTGTGTGTGTGTGCATGTATTTAAGGCATAAAGAGCTAGAAGAACAAAGTAATTTAGCAATGTTGACCATTACATGTCCACCCAAAGCTAAACTGTCACAGTGAAACATCTGTGGTGTTGTAGATGATAACACATACAGTATACCATCACTGGAAATCTCATGTAGCTGTTACAATTTCTGAAACCAGGGTAAAAGGCAGCATCCCATTTTTTTCTCATTCAGTTTGGATGTTTTTCTTTTTGTTTTTATCACTGGTTACCTGCTTTATTCTGCATTCACATGCTAAGTGGTAAAACGGCTGCACTTTTATTGTTTTAATTTTGCCTGAATCTTATGCATTATAATGGTATACTCTGATAATGCTCATTGAATGGGCTGATATCTAAAATGGTGTCCCTTTCTGGTTTCAATTTGAATACTTTTTCACTTTGCTGGTTGAGCTCAGAAGTGAGCTTTGTTTCTGTTGCCAAACCTAACAGTAATGTCAAGAGTACTGCAGAGGTTAGAGCAATAAGGAGGAAAAGTTAAACTGATGACGGTCAATTAAGACTAGGTTTTATAATGATGAGATGGGTAGATAACACCCCTTTGCTTTTCTATTTTAGGTTTTTCGTTTAGCAAAAGAATAACAGTTTACCTCAGCATTCATCCACCACTCACTCAGGAAATACCAAATATATTCCAGTCTATGGTGTAATATCAAATCCCAGCATGCTCCTTGCTGTCACAAAAAGTAGGTTTGTGAAACAAGGGAATACAAATTACACACTAATATTGTCAAAAGTGTTAAAAGTCTCCTGAGGAAAAGATCTCAAGTAAACCTGTCTGCCAGTTTCTGCAGTCACATTTGCCAGGATTCATTTTTTCGAAAAGATCTATTAGTGTCAGATAAAGGAATTTTTTCAGAACATGTAATCACATAAATCTACAACTAGACACCCATTCTCATTAAAGTTACACAATACTTTTTAGTTTTCAAAGATGAATCTTCCTGTCAACAACTTTAAATATTGAATGCAATACAGATGGGCAATGCAGTAGCAAAGCACAGGATTGAGACTAGCTATTGTTCTCTTAGAAACCATTGACAGTTTTTGCATCCAAATCAAACATGGTGGGGTTTGACATTTACTAACAAGACAAAACATACACACCATTTAGAAATACCATCTGTTAATACATTTCCACAGGCTAATTGTACAATATAACACCTATCGTCCAAAGGGCCCTATTTCAGTTTGAATCTGCCTGGTTGGTTTTAAATTAGCCTTAAAGACACATTTTAGCATTTTGCCATAATAGCATAATGCCTAATGGATTGAGTAAATGAGCTTTTATGTTGCATTCAGAATTCCCAACCTTCCCATTGAACCCTAAAGATAAAAATTCCTCAACACTTATGTCTAAATGTAATCATGCAAGTCTGATCCTTTAACATTGCTTTTAAATATGTGTGCATTTGGGTGGCATGATAGTAATGAGTCACTGGAGGCTTATAGAACCAAAGGCAAAACATTATAATTATGTGAGCAAATATGGGGATTAAATGTCTAGTTGCGTGGGAGTCTATTATTTATTTATGTATTCATTCAATGATCTTAGTTGTAAGAAAATGGATAATGGAAACATTTACATACTATTGAAACAGGCATGCTCGGGGCCCTGCCTAGATACAATGGCACTTTGAGCTAAATGTTAGCATTACAAAATCCTTACAGAATGATAACGATACAAAACTGTATGTTGATATGGCAATGTTTAACATCTTAATTTAGCACGTTTGGCTGCAAAGCTAATTATTAGATAAGGCCAAATGTTGACCCTAGGATGGTGCTACGCGAGTTAAAAGTAATCCTGAAAGCAATAAGAATATTTTGACCAAATATAATTTTGATTTATCCAGAAATGGTCAAGACATTTTACTAATTGTCAAAAATATCAATCTTTATTTTAGCATTTTTTGTCAATATATGGGATTTTGATCTGGGGACAATGAATGTCATGATTATATTGCCAAGTCAATGAGATATGTGACATTTTCTAAACGTATTAATGTTCCTTACACAGTAGCTCTGCTGATAGAGCTGGCAGCCCACGTACCGTGGCGGAGGACCCTGGTTCAATCAGGCCTGAGAACGTTTGCCACATCTCATCCTGTCTGTCCCCCGTTTCAACACTATTCTACAATAAAAGGCACTGGTTGCCCCCCAAAACATCTGCTGTACAAAAAACACATACGAACGCTAAAAACGTCCAAAGAACAATAATCTTTCCCTCGGTAAAACCAAAACATAATAATGCAAGCTTGTGAACTCTTCTTCAATGTACAATGTGCCCAAAATTGAACAATATGGAAGTTCATAGACCATTACATATTTGTTATGATTATTTTCATATAAACACCAATATCAGTAAATCATTCAATCAAAGAGAAATCCGAGCAAGTTTTCTTTCCCCAATTTCCTGTGAGAACATTGTAAGACTATATCTGCAAAGGCATTGAAGGGCTCACTGTGCAGCTCACAACTCAGACATGAAAGACCAAGGGGCTCCACATGGGTATACATTTGCAAGGCAATTCCTTCCAGAAGTTTTTTCTTTTTCTTGCGAGATATTATTCTCCTGCTGAAATGTATTTGGAATCCTCATAATGGCTGAAGTTGATGTGGAAGTACTACTCTTGTTCGGGCTGAGTAACTCTTCCAATTACTGGCTTTATACTGAGACTGCTTTGTTTTTCACAATACTCCTCACCCCACATGACCAATTCTCTCTTCTTACTCTTTCTCCCTCAATAGCCCTTTTTCCATAAACCTATTTTTAGGCGTATTCTGCACTTCAAACTCAAATGTGTATGGTAATGTCAAATTCCATAAAACGTTTACAGTGGCTCAAAAAAACTTGCTTTAAAGCTCACTTGAGGGATTTTGTTGCCTCTGTTAAAAAAGACTCAATATGCTAAATGCTAATATGGAAACATTTTTGCCAAATTTTCCAAAGTCTGGGCATAGCCAAAACTAAACTCACATGGCTGCTGAGCTTACCGAATATATATTTGTATCGTTTGTATTATTGTGTTGTTATTTTGAAAACATCTCTTGATTTAGCATTCATAGAACGTTAGATGGTCAAGACATCGTGTTTTTTTTTCCCTGATCGCAACTTCTAATAATTTAACTCAAAAGCGGCAGGTATGGCTGTGAGGGGAACGTTTCCTCTTTTTACGGTTGTATGGCAGCTGGCAACTGTTTTTCAACCTTGGGGTGCTGTGCTCTCAGTGTTTTTTCCCCCTATCCCTGCCTGTTGGCGTCAGCTTATAGAGGTGTTATGGTGCTTTTCATGTTTTATCTTGTTATGCAGAATGTTGATTATTCTCTCAGAACCAGCTAAATACATGGGAGCAGGGTGATAAATCTTCAGAGTTGGTCGGGCAGCCGATGTCAACTCGTGGCTGCAACAAATGTCTTGCCACCTACTGTATTGGAGTGTGTACCAGAATTATCCACCCCAAAATATGAATAAAGAAAATGAATGTTATATTCTCTTTAATAATTCAGTTTGTCTTAGATAATATAAAAAGTGTCCCTGACCCAATGGCTCATATCTCTTTGAGTGCTGTATTCCACTCTAAGCTTCCTGATTTCTGTCTTTAGAGTTTGTCTTCCTTGTTTGTATTTGTCACAAAACAGAACAACATGTTCTACTGTTTCTACTGACTGACAGTGTTCACAAAATCCAGATGGATGTTTTCCTACGAAATGTAATGTTTTGTTACATCTTGTATGTCCTAATCTTAGCCTTGGTAATACATGATCTTCCTTGGTGCTCCTTTTGACTGTCCTGACTCTGTTGATTTTTGATGCAATGCATAAAGGTGTTGTTCTGTGTTTCCTGTGTCCCAACTGTTTTGCCACTCCTTGAAGACATTCCTTTATGCTATTTCTTTTTACTCAGATTTACTGATAAATTATCTGATGTTCTCCATTTAATTGCAATGTTAAATGTTGCTATAGTCAATACAAAGCCTGTGTTCCCTGTGTTTGGATCCTTTGAAGCATCAGTATATACTGGGGCATATGACTGGTATAATGTTTGTAATTGTCCTTCAACCAAATCTGGAAAGTTGCCAAGACCTTTGTTGCCCATTAACTTTCTCAGACACGTGGACACTGAGGGAAACAGCCAGGGTGGCATTACTGTTAAAACTTTTCTGATACAATGATGTGTCTTTAGCTTCTCTCTCACTAATCCATGCAAAACCTTCCTATGTGCATTTTCCTCTCTCCCAACATGGGAGAAGTACTTTGGTAGCTGGATGACGATCTTCTGAATGTTGTTAAATTCATAACAGCATTTCTATAAACTGACTGACCACAAAAAATAAAGAACAGCAATGGCAGTAACGGTATTAAATACTGCTTCAGCCAGTTGTATCACTGGTCTCATAGATCTGAAGAAGCTGAGCCATTACGGTTAAAACTCAAGAATAATTGCTCATCAGAAGGAAAATTCAGGAAATGTCTGGATTGGTATAGATTTTCACGACAACACATATAACAGCAAAGACTAATGGAGTCTTATTTTCCATCTGGTGATTCATGGGTCTTTCTTTCATTGTGTTTCCAAAATAAAACATCAAACCTAAATTCTGCCAAAGTTTAAAAAGAGGCCATAATGCTTATAACTATGCAGAATATCAAGTCATAACGACCATCATGATGTGTTTAAGGTCTGTGTGGTAATAGTGTAGCATTATGATGTTGTTTCTTCCGATTTAATGAAGTGTGAAGTGTGACACTGACTTCCATGCATAATGGCACTGCTTTGCTGCGGCTCTTCTCATTGGCTGAAGATTTATCAACATACAGTATGTTTCCTGCTGCTTCAGGTGCTGCAGTGATTTCAGGAAGTGTAGGTGAAGCTTTTCATGCTATAAAGCAGTTGAAGGCAGCGTCTAATGCAAGGATTAGCAGATTATTGCAGATTAGTGACTTTCCTTGAATCCTGGAACAAGATTTTTCAATGACAAATTATGGAATTTTAATGAAATATTAATATAAAACAATAGGATCCAAATAAAAGAGGTGTCCTACTGGTCCGATGTAAGTTTAAAATGCTGCATTGATTTGGAGTCACTTGGTCACGTAATGTTGAAATAATGAATGAAAATTCAAGAAATAAATTAAGAATTTTCTTTGAATTAATAATACTAAAACTGTTTCAGGTTGTCTGTTAACTGTAAGCTTTACATTTAATAAATAGCACATATGGCAAACCAAACAGGTTTATAGAAGAGAAAGGTGGTACCGGCCAAGGTGGTTGTCATATCCCTCACCATGTCAAGGCAAATTTAATGCGACACTTAAGCTCAAAATTCAGATAAGAATGAAATACTACATTCCAGGAGGGTGACAATAACCATTTCAATACAAATTCACTTATCATAATATTTTGCTTGTTTTCTCCCTTGTACAAACTGTAAATAAGTGTGATTAATTTGTCAAAAACTGAAAAGAATGCACTAAATGACTAAAACATGAATTTCCACGTATTTGATATTTCTAAATGTCTGTAGCTGTTGTAGTAATATTGTTTGGTAAATTATTCTTGCCTTGATAATCGTGAAGTGACATATGATGTTGTGTGTGCTCCAATATCCCCATTAAAATGATAAATTAATCTTATTAACCAGAATAGTAAATTAAGTTGACAAAATCTGTTTTATCAATTTCATTTTAATTTTCACCTTTTATGCAAACAACACTTTTTCTTGTCTTTTATACATAAATGTGTCTACTCTGTGTTAAGAGATTCAGAACATTTCAGGAAAAAAGATTCTCTTCCTTTTTTCCTGATCCATCTATGTAATTAGTTATTAACCAAATAAAGCAACACCCATATTTTATCACCTGAATCTCTTCCTAGAGCACCATTGTGTTTTCTCAAACCAAACATCTCTCAGAGGGGCGTGAAATTTGGCAGTTAATTTGCATTTCTAGCTACAGACACAGAATCAGCACTTTTGAAACAGGGCTGACACTTCAGATACATATTTTGTATATCTGAGACCTATAATATATTGTTGAAAAACAGTATTATAGGGGATGTTTAATCAGTTCAGAGTTTTAGTAAAAAAAAGAAAATTCTCACCTTACTCATCTGGAACCTTTGAATTATCGATATTCCATAACTGGGATCATCTAAACGGGAACTTGATCTGCAAAAATGCCAGGACAATAGATCCAGATCAATAGATTTGTACTTGCATCCACTATTAAGGTTGAATTTCCTCTGACGTTAAGCTATAATGTCTGCATTAAAGCCGAAATATCTAAAACCCTGTGTTCTGTAAATATAATAAGCCACAGAGCCACCTAAGTGGCTTTTAACAGGGCTTGCTAGCACCATCTCAGGGAGAAAATTGTACTTTCACACATTTGTTGGCACACAGAGTGGAAACAGTCTTCAAATTCACACTATTCAGCTATCTACATATATCATCGTCATTTTACATGTACACATTCAGAATAAGTTATACAATATTTAGGCGGCATGTCATGCTCTTGCCCCTTCTCTCTCTGTCACTCACTGTGTGCACTTTAACCTGTCCTGAGAAAATTAATCTAGCTAGGAACAGGTGTCTGAGCCGGCGTGGCAGGAGGGAACTATTTCCCTCTCTGCCTCCAGCTGGCACTTCAAGCACATCCTCCATTCCTCTCAGTGTCTGCCTGTTTACCCACTGTCCGTACGAGTCAGCCTGCCTCCCAGCATGTTGCACTTTCTTTGCAAAACGGAAAGAAACATTTTGTGTCAAAGCGAAGAGAAGACTGTGCTCTGAACATGTTTTTAGCAGCGCTAGTGGCATGGCTCAGGGGATGGCAATGTAGGTCTGACAGTTGGTCCTTCTTTTGCTACACCACTTTGGTGGAGATTGAAATATCCCAACAAATCTCCTGTTGTTTTAGCTTAAGCATAGTAGCATGGCTGTTTTAATGTTAAAGTATGTTATTTTGGCTTCAATGTATGGGTCTTGTTCAAACCCTGGTCGGCTGCAACAAGGACTAAGACTTAGTAGATAAGGTGCACACGTTACCAGGTGAGCTATCTAGGCTAGACTGTTTAGGCTAGAGTACTTATCCTGATAGCATACGTGTGTAACATGCAGGTGCAGGACAAGAAATGGGCCCGTGTTTGTAAATTAGATACGTCGCTAAATTAAGATGTTAAGCTTATGTAGGTTGGGGCTAAAGATGTGCTGTTCTGTAGAAAGCTGCAGTCTGGGTATTTGCCAGTGTAACTTGTGTTGCAAACGTGTTTCAATGGAGATAAGCTGGAGACTGTGACAATGTCCAAATGTCTCCACCATTTACTTGTTTAGTTTTTAGTGTCATATTTAAACAATATCACTGAAGTTATTTCACATTGTTTTCTCCTCTAGGCGGTTATGTTATTCATGTGTACACCTGAGTATTGAAAGTGGCACCAGAAACATCATAGTGAATCTCTCAAGAGCTACAATGACCTAGAATTGACACAGTTGAAGTTCTTAAGACATTAAAGACACATAAGTGCAATCAATAATCAATGGACTCTCTGCTAAATAACTCATGAGCTCCCGACACTCAGTTGAGGGCCCATTCCTCTCAGAATATATGATTCTCTGAGCTTTTGACAGATGGGTAGAAACAGACAAAGGTTTCTCTCCCAAGGGATTGTAATCCTTTTTACATTCAGGGGACACGGGACAGGTGCATTTTCGTAAAAAATAAAATCTTCACTGTGCAGTCGGCACTGACAGCATAAAGACAGGTATGGGTCTTAATGTGTTTTGACCTGTGCTACCGAGGTAGTTCTAATGGTGGCAAAAAATACCCAAGAACTTCTTCAGAAAGGTGCTCAATATTTGATGCTCAAGTTCATTTTGGCTGGCAGAATGGAGTCTGGAAAAAAGAAAAAAAAAGCTTTGGGAAAGCTTTTCTTTTTTCTACTCACAATTCGATGTGGAGTGTAAGTAATTATAAGTTACCATTCATACTTAGAATATTTCATTTCTATCATTGTGTAACAGTTCATTTTATTTTTTCAGGGTTGTAAATCTTGAGCTGCATAGCATCTATTTATGATGATGTTTTATTGCCCCTTATTCCAATAAAGTATGAGCCTTTGCAGAGGACTGAGTCTTACTCTGTGGGTGGCAGTTTGCTATGGCTGTGACCAGTATAATCAGTTTAGAAGATAGATATGTACAGGAAACGCTATTAAATACAATTGTAATCATCTCAGATATTTATAAGCATTTTTCCAGTGATTATGAACAACGAGGCCACTTTCCAATCATGTAAGTCATTTTTGGAATATGTTTCATGGTATTCCTACTTTTATCATTGAGGCATCAGTGTTTTTGTTGTATATCATTTATAAAGAATCAAGGCATGTTTACAATTGGCATGAGTCTTGCTTGTGCTCCTTATGCCAGTACAGTGTAGGTAAGATAGGAATTTGTTTCTTACCCAACAGCTGGCAGCCCCATCTCCTATTAGCTGAAATTCTTAAGACATTCTTTTCAAAGATCAAAAACAATGATAATAATATTAACCAATGTTTTATCATTTGTGATTTTGTCTTGGGTAAGATCATAGCACATTTATTTCATGTGCGTTGTTATGGTGATTGGCTAGGAAATATCCATTCCCCAACCCAACTTTACATAATGATGATTGACCTGTCTCAACCAGAGAATAAAGAATACACTTAGTAATTTTTTGACTAATTTGGGCCATTTACTTTAGAATTCAAGCACGTACCCAAACTTAAAGGATAAGAATATAGTTTGTATTTTTTAACATTGAACAATACATCTACAGTAAATCGCTGTGTTTATCTTTGTGTTGTGAGGAAGAAGGCCTCACCTGCTCCCTTTTGGCTCCTTGGTTACCTCTGAACACCTTCACCTGCCTTCAATCAAGCTCATCACCTGCAGTATATCAAGCCTGGCTTTTGAGCCACCCGCCAGAGCATTCCTTCAGCCAGTGGTAGAGTAATGGTTCGCGCTGCGCCTGCTTGTGATTTTATGCCCTGCCTAATCCTGTGTTTCCTTGAGGTTTTGGATCATGTACAACAACGTGCTGTCACTTGCTTTTCCATCATCTCAGTTTACCTGACTATATACACTTCTCAAAGGTTAAATATCTTACTCCTCTCTGTGCAACAGACCATTGTTTTCCAAAAACTGTTTAGAAAGATTGTGAAGGAGACCAAAACCATGTCATCTGCCAACCACTGTAGGCCATTGTGTGATTTTAGCCATGCTTTTCACTTTCACAGAAACACATAATCAACATATTCTTAGGTATTGTGATTTTAGATTTAATGACAATAAAGTATCTTGTATCAAATCAATGAGACACGTTTACACATGTTTCTTCATTAAAATGAACATGAGAGTTATAGATTACTTGGACTCAAACTTAATACAGAAAAATAGTCCCCAACACATTTCTATCGTAAACCTTAGCTTAAAACTGTGCCCAGCTCTTTTAGGAAATTGCCTATTTGGAAATAGAGATGAAGTGCATATTTGTGACCTTTTTAAATATTTACACATTTCGTGACAATATAACGTTTCAGTGGCAGACGTCAGAAGGTACACATTTAGAAATGGTATGGGTGTCTTTGTAACATTTGCTGACAATATGAACATGGATGCTGCAAGAATAACCTTTTTTTAAACCTTTTTTTTCATTTTCCTGAAAATGCTGTAAAAATCAGCTGTGGGGTTTCTATCAGTAACTTCATTAACATAATTAAAAAGCAATGCAGTATCAAAGTTCCTAATTACATGTGTGATTAACTCTGAAAGCTAGTGTGATAAACAGCTTTTAGCACCTATACATTCCAAATAAACAGTGTTATTCCACTTTAGTTTCACTTCACTTATCTCTTGCTCACTCTCTAAAACACACAGACACATTTCCATACATATTTTTTTTCACTTCTCCCTGATTTGACAAATCTCCAAATTCTTTAACACACTCAACTAAATCGCAATATAACGGTTCCAATCCTATCTTTATTGTGCTGTAATCTCTATTTGATATGCCCTGTGCCTGTATCTTTCTGGAAACCTTGCTCTCAGTGAGTAATGAGCACAGGGTGAGGGGGCTCTGGAGTGTAATTATTTTCATTTGGGAGAAAGGGGGGTGTGGGGGCTGCTCTACATTTGTCTCACCCTTTCGTGACAGTTCACTATCTTCTTGGGCGGTAATGAGCACTCGTTATCTGTTGGGACTGGCACATCTAAAAATAAAAGTTACCTTTCACTGTCCACACATGACAAGAGTAGGGGAAGAAATACAGTAGAGCTGGTGTCATGAGCTGATATCAGTAAATGCCTTGTGGAAATGTTGTCTTTTGGAGAAATACAGAAAGAAAGGACAGGTCAAGGGAAGGTGAGTCTGTGACGGGTGTCAGAACGACTTTAATGATACATAACCAGCACATTGTCACCACACAGGACGTTTTATTTATGTCAACAATATAAATATACACCCACACTCACAAATATCCACCCCAAAAATGGGCTGGGACAGAAACACCAAGTTTTGTTTTTTTTACAAGGTGAAGCCTTTGGGCAATTTTGTCCCCTGTCAAGTTACATATTTCTAAAAGCTTCATTGCCTCGTCCCTAACTGCAGTCCATATTGCTCATAGTGGAAGAGAAATTCTCTAGGGTTTTAAACTGGCGAACAGTATTTTATCATCTGTCAATGGACCAACCTTGCTTTGTTAAACATAGTAAAACTGTTGGAAATGTTTTCACTATCTTTAGATGTTTTATGATTCTTATTAAGACAGTTAAATAGAGGGAATCTTTGTTTACTTTCCTATCTTGTATGTGAACTGCTTTACTACATTTAAACCCTCTATTTATCTGTTAAAACAAGGTGAAAGAAATGATAATCACATAAGAGAGTAATGATCATAATATTTTAATTTAACATGTTGGGCTATGAGGGTATGCTTGCAATGACTAGTTTTGCTATAAGCCGTGTTTTCGGTGTAGTGACGTAGCTTGAAACTACTTTGTATTGGGAGATTTGCATCAATTATTGTATTGGTAATGTCTGCACTTTCTCAATTTTAAGTTGTAGGGAACAGCGTCATTTAGTTGACCATCATTTAATTAAATCTGTGTTAAGTGAAGACAATTAAATGTGCTCCCTATTTACAGTAGTTTTGTATTTAAGAAGGGAGGTTTGCGCAGAATGTCCCATGATTTACTTGTGAGAATTTGAGGTGGTACTAAAACAAGTACTAGGTACTATCCCAACTGATGAAGCCCCCAAAACCTGAGTTGAGTCAGGGAGAGCTGTACCCTGCAGTGTAAATGTGTCATAATAGAGGGTAATCAGGCATCGCTGTTCCAAAAGTGCTGGAGCGACTGCAATTAATTTTAAAGCATTGGATTTTATCAGCTTTCTTATCCAGGAAGAGTGGTTTGACTGTAGCAGCAATACTTCTTCCAAATTAGGCTGTTTCTTTCACTGCATGCGAGAAAGTCTTGGGTGGTTCTATAGAAAAGGTCAAGAAAGCAACTGTGCGGGCTCTTTATCCGAGGTGGAGAAGTTAACAAGACCCACGTTTGCTGAACCACCCAGTTAGCCTTCAACCTATTAGTGATGTCTATAGTAAAACTGAAAAGTACTGTTCAAAAACACTTAGCCTAACCTTACCCCTAACCCTAAAAAAGTTAAAAGGGGAAAACTCATCTGATGGAGATCAGACATAAATGTTGACGTTGACACACTTACATTGTTGGTTGACTATAGCTTGATGAGTGCCATGTGTGTCTACTCCTACCATTCCCCTCAAAAACAAAGTGAATATAACTCAATTGCTCCTACTGTCTCTTTTAAAATCAAGCTAGTACTTCAGAAAACAAGCTTTTCTCCATATAAAGTTAAGGTAAGGCTTTTTTAAGGACCATCTGATTGCTACTTAAGAAGGACTGATGTGTCAATTTATTAATTTCACAATCACCACAGCCATGAGAGTTCCTTGAGCAATCATTCATTAATGAGCACCAACAAAGATTAGGCTGATGGGCCCAGTAGAGTGTGAGATTAGCTGTGATCTGACCAAACACATTATGTGCCCCCAGGCCTACATTGTGGATATATAAAAACACAAAACTCAATTTTCAACAGCTTATCAAGGTTTGTGTTTACAGCTGGTCAGGATATTCCACAGACCTTAGTTCAAATATTTTTTCATATGTGCTACCCTCTCAAAGGTTACAGTCCCGATGAAAGCCGTTCTCCCATTATCAAGGTCGAAAAATAAGATGACATCACTCGTGTGAGAGAGCAACCTTACTTATACAGCACTGTAGAGTTAGTATTTTGGATGAAAGTGATACTGAAAGTCTTAAAGAAGCTTTTCTTGGGTAAATACAGAACTAGGAAAACTGCTAAGCAATGAGTGAGTCAGCAATCCTGCCAACCTTAAGTGATTTTGGCAGTTGTTTAGAGAGGAGGTCCATCTGTAATGCAGATTAAGCTAATCCAGCACAAAGATAACACATTCCACATTTCTTGCACCAGTAATGCCCATGTGTCTGGATCATTTTTAACGATATATTACATTCCTCAAGGCAGTAGTCTTTGTGAAAACTGTTAAAAGTCTGACTTCAAGAGTTCAAACCCACTAAAGAACCACACAGTAGACATTTCCCATACTGACTACTAAGGCATTATTGACAAATAAACATGGATATGTACAGCAAGCGCCATTCTTCAGCCTTATGGACACTTTTACAGGACGATACCATATTTTAGTTGCATCTGGTGTCTTGTTTCTTCCTCAGCCCTTGAAGTTATTTTTCTGTTTGCATATTCATTATATAAGTAAATGACATAGTACTTAAGAGATAAATCCAAACAAAGTTTAGTTAACTTACCCAGTGTTTTTTAATCTTACAATGGTCTGATCATTAAGGCCCGACTCGCACACTTCGATCTTGGTTGTAGACCTTATATTTGCTCCAGCTGTCTAGTCACTTCAGACTCTTGTTCTGCCTGCTCAGTTGCGGTGGTCCCCCGTTTGTCTTGCCGAACCTCGGCAGGTTAACTTCCCCCTACATGTGTAGTTTCTACTGGGGTTCCACCCATAACCTTGTCTTCCAGTGGGGTTGTGTCCTTTGTTGTTGACCTCTTGTTTGGCCCTGCATGTTTTGCTAGTCTTTAATATGGCACAACCCCAATTGTGTATACTTGTCCTATACTTCCCGTCCCCTGGAGGGGTCATCGTATGCGACCTTCAGAGGGGTCCGGTCACAGACCTTCCGATTTGGCTATGCCTCCTGGTAGCCCTCCGGAGAGTCTTCCCTTACCCCAAGGCCATCCACATGGGGTCTGTTGATATTATTCACAGATTCAAAGTGATAGTGCAACATTGACAAAGAGGATTCAATATGTTTTTACATTTTGCTGTTGAAATGAGGGCTAAACAATTTAGTGGTTTTATTAAAACGTATAATGGTTTCCTTTACATAACATGCTCAAATTTTATTTTGCACTCCTGTCTCTTTTCTCTGGCTTCAAATATATTTAATTGGATAAAGATGCAATGAGATGCTTCACCAATAAAAAGCCACTGAATCAAGAAATGTGACCCATAAGGGCAGACCAATAATTGCTCAGGCTTTAGGAGTGGGAGTGTTTTTCTTCATGTCTCTGTTATGCTATTTCTGTCATTATCCAGTTTTCATTTTCAAATTGAGGAACTCACTCTTGGCATGAAAAATTGATGACCTCTTCTTTTGTGCACCACCCCCTCTGCTGCCCTCTATTTTCAATTGAAAGGTGAGAGCTGGCTAACTGCCAGGTAGCCACTAATGGCCATGGACAGCTAGCTTCCGGAGGGCCTTGTGGCAGGTAAGGAGCAATGTTAAAAAGCCCATTATGCTAATGCTAATTCTGCTGGGGGAAGGCTGGGAAGATCGCCCCGACACTTCTCATCCCCATCATTAGCGGCAGCACGTAAGGTGGGGATGGAGAAGCTCTTTACTGCAACCTGAGCCTTTCCAGAGGATTTCAAATGGGATCTGAGGGAGGGGCGGGCTGTTCTCTTCTTAATGCGCCGAGCCTTGACAGCTCATTTACACTGTTGAATGCAACACAGATGGAATATGATGAAATACTATGCTCAGTGTGGAAAAGCTTTATTAGATGTAAAGGAACAGTCCAATCCTTTTATAGTTGGTAAAGGGCCAGTAAAAAGCCACAGATACATGATTAAATGTTTACTTGACATACAACACCACTGTATGACTTTGTGCATGTGATCTCATAGTAAAATGTCTATTATTTATGTATAAAAATACCCAAGACACTCAAATAAAAATTATTCCTACGATATTGGAAAATGTATACTTATTGATTGATTTTTTTATACTTATAATAAGATTTTGTACAAAAGCACTCCGGTTAGACATTTGACACATTTGATTATGGACAGAAAAAAGATAAGTTATGTGGCGGAAAGTTTGTGCAATAAACAGGGCTTGAGTTCTGAGACTTTAATCATCTTTTGTAAAAGAGGCAATTAAAGAGTCTGCTTTATACAGTTTCACAGATAACTACGATTAATTCCAGCTTTTGTTTTTGTTTTATAAACTCTCCCGAACAATCTTTGAAGAAACGAATCTTGGCCATACAATCTTGTTGCTATTTTAAAAGTTAAATTGGAAGGGTGCCCTCTCTTTTCTTTTTTCATATTTTATATGATTACAATTCAAATGTGAATGCAGAGAAGTTTACTAATCCAATTATCTGTTAGAAAATAGAACGTTCTTTGTTTTTCCAGTTAATATGTTTACTACAACCTAAATTGGTTGTACAAATCCTTTGTTGCTGTTTTGTATGAATGTCTGATCTTGTTTAAATGTTGGTTAATTTTTTTGTCTTTTGGCTCTTTAATGACGTTTACGATTGTTGTTTTTGTTCTGTGTTTCTTTTACACGTTCTCAGTGCTTTTCTTTGAGACTTGTTTTGATGTAACAATATGCAGCTCCGGAAAAAAGTAAGAGACCACTTTTCTTAAATCTTTCCCCTACATGTATGGCAGCCATTCCAGTGTCTGTTGAGTTTCAACACAGAGAAATGTTGTCAGTAGTTTATAGAATAAACAAAACAAATCATTAAACTCAAAGACATACCTACCAATACTAAAATCAGAGAAACTGATAATGCTCAAGTGGTCTTTTAATTTTTTCCGGAGCTGTATATGTATTGCCAATAATACACAGAAGAATGTAGTGGTGTTTGGCACCCCTTTGTGCGCAAGTATCATTCAGGAGTAGAACCCCCCCCCCCCCCCCCCATTGCTTCAAATGATATGCATCCCTGAGTAGTGCGGTTCATATCTGTTACTGGTTGGGCTCCAATTTTGCATCCCATAAATGATACACCAATGAGAAATGACAGCGCTAATACGCATCGGATGGCTGCTGCAACAAGACTTGCTCATTTTACAATTATTCCAAGTAGTGAGCACACCACCATCACTTATAAAAGCCATGCATAAGTCAAGAGGCATGTAGACTAGATGTCTCGTCCACTCAGTTTACCCACGGTTCACAAGCAGGTGCAAACAAGGATGGTTTGCACAGCTAGTCTGGTCCCATTTTTACTTTGCGTGTTAGTTGCCTATATATATATAACATAACTTTGAAACTTGGCTGAGGTCCAGCTGTCATGTAGTGTAGCTGGGTATTGGTCCCACCATAAACAGGTAAAACATGAGCTCAACAACCTGCCTGATGACACAGTCTGAAGGGATATCCACAGTTATAATGTCAGCAAAATGGACTTGGGTTGAGTATTGCATAATATGCAAATTATTGTACATCCAGTGAATAAGCCAAGGGTAACACTGAAAAAAGTTGGTGTAGCTATAGCAAAGCTACAAGGTGAAAAAAGATTATTAAGTTGACAATGAACATGTAATACGAAATTCCATCAAAAAATAATAACAAGGGGCTCTGTGTAAGTCACTTGGCAGATCTGGTACCATATTATGGAAGCATCCCTTCAATTTCGTATGTCTAATAAAGGCATGAATAAAGGCAAGACCACTCCCAAAAATTTGAATCTCAAGAGATCCCAACAACCCAAGCACTACTCTGCTAATCTTTAGCTGCCTTGCTAGCTTGACTGTTTGTGTTATAAACAAAACAGTGTAACGCAGCGTACACATGGTTCCGTTGCGTTGACGCTTCGGGTTAATGTGACCAACAACCAATTGCATTAATCTCCCACCCCGGACACACATAAACGCAGTTTGATTGGTTAGCGCTTGTAATGGCATACTGCATACGTGGGATTTGATTGGCTGGCGCTTCTGTTGACGCTTGAAAAGTTGAACTTTTCTCAACTTTCACCGCAAGCAACGGAGTCGAAGCGAAGCAACGGAACCACAATGCAGTTCGGCAAAGCTTGACGTCACCCCATTCAAAGTGAATGGGAAGCTGCGTCAAGCGTCAACGCAACGGAACCGTGTGGACGGGCCGTTAGTTTGAATTGTACGTTATTTTGCCAGATTTCTTTGTTCTTTCAAATCTATTTAGCTTTAGCTCCCATCCCAAGCAAAATCTTGAAAATACACAATTGTAGCACTCACGCAATAATGTGATGATTGGTGAGATATGACTCACAACAACATTAGATCCCTCTAATGCTACAATCTGCAAGCATTTGAGATATTTCCATGGAAGATTGTATTTTCACTGTTTATTCCTCGTAATGGAGTCATTTAGGTTCCTCAGATCAATCACACACTAACATTTACTCACTAACATGTTTACTGCTTATCAGCATCACCATTAAAATCCCATTTTCAAAGCTCCAACAATCTGCTAATCATATGAACACTGATTAGATACCACATCATCAACACCTCAAGGATCGCCTGACGTTTAAACCTCGACATGTTCAATCACATCATGCTCTCACATTGTGCAAATGGATGGATGAAACCATTTTTCTCGAACACATCCACAAGCTGTAGCACCCTCGTGTTTGCATATTTACCTGCATGACAGTAAAATCTCATGCATATTCAGAATTTTTGGAGATTGGATTAGAGAATACAGAAAAAAGCAGATTAAGAGAAAAGTGGTTGCTATTAGAGTGAAGCCAGTAAGATATAGAATTTCTACTCAAAGCAGTATTTTTCAAAGCTTCCCTAACAATGTCTTCCTTTTTTCTGGGAGGCCAAGCTCCATGGAAAAAATGTTCCTACCTCTAGACCATTTTTCTTTCTTCCAGCGACATCCTTTTAAACGTCTCTCTTTGTTGACAACAACAAAGCCCCATACTGCATACATTAAATGTTTTAGAGACCAACCGTACCACTGATGTAACCATTAAAGCATTATTTCCGCATCCTTTTGGATCCATCCAGCAGTTTGCCACGTTATAAATAAATAAATACATGCTGTGGTTCTGTGCAACATAGTTTTCAGCTTTACCAAGGAAGAAAAAAGAACAGTATCTCACCTTTTGTAACTTTATTTTTCCCTTCTTTATTGAAAATGCATTTCTAAGATGGAACACAGACTATATATTCCAAGGTGTCTTTATGGATATATTGAATTGTCAGAGTCCAAAACCAATCAAAAAGGGTCTGGCACAGGAGCTCTACGGAAATCCTGGACATACTATATGCTCTTCTTCTACACTGTGGTCATTTTTCTAATGCAGCAGCTGTATGAACAAAACTAAATGCTTGCTTTGAAAATGCTAGCAGCACTGAAGACATTTCTATTGGGTATGTTTTGGCCTTAATTGCCTGCGTATGGATTAAGGAGACTATTCATCAACTCAAGCCACTGGCTATTGTTTTAAGCTCCTAGAAGAATCACCTCTCATCTCTGGTGGGAACTTTGAAGTTTCCATTCTCATAGAAACATCTTTCTACATGGCATTGAACTGCGCTGCGAGTGAAACAATAGCTTACCCACAGATTATTGACAAAAGCCGTTTTTTATGAAGGCTGATATAACCATAAAACCAAAGGATCAGCTCCTCACGCAAGAACTGGCTTATCAAGACTCTCTCATCACTCGAATGCATACAAGAGAGAGCGAAAACATAGGTGGGAGTTGGAGGGCCTGTCTCAAGATACCCCCACAGCAAGTCTCATTATACGCTTATGAGCTCCGAGCCTACTGGGAGACATGTATGTTGCTCTTTGAAGCTACTAGCGACACCTTCAAAGCTATGGCTTCCCTTTGAAGATTTCCTTTCCGTTTTCCTCCTCCAGATGACATCTCTTTATTCAGATGAGGGATTAAACTATCCTATTGCACATACATCATAGGATTGTGTTAGCCATGTGATAGCTGGTTTTGACACTTTGTGCTTGACACTGCATTTGATCGATTCACCGTACCATTTGAGGTCTCTGTAATATATTTGTGTCTATTACAGACAGTAGTGGAATACATGATAAAAGATTTGTCTAAATAGGTTGTTTTTTTTAATAATTTACTCTTTGGCCACTGCAAATACATGCATGTCTACTATTGCTCAATCACATGATCTCTTACTCAATCATTGCTATCCTTTTTTAACTCGTTTTTTAGTTCATGGGTTGCAACGCATCCTGCCATCAGTACACCACTTTGGTTCGGACTGGGACATCGAAAAAGATATTTAACCAAGCTTGTACATATAATTCCTTAAATGCTACAAACATTGATGAACAACTATTTTTTTATTTCGCAGAACCTGCAGCTTAATATTAATTTAACTTCATGATCCCAAGATGACGAACCCTTATGGTATTAGATTCCCTTATCCTTGGATATATAAAATATGTAATTACATTCAGTTGCGCTGTCAGTACACAACTGTTGCTCCGATTATTTAGATTTTTAGAAGAGTTTAGCAGAAACTGCATTGATTTTCTTGATTGAAATATTCATAGTTCCCAGGTGAATAGTGATCCCATAGCCTTAACAATTAACAGCTCCAGCAGGTCAAAGTTTTAACTAATCCTTTCCCAGATTCCCAGAGGACGAACCATAATGACTTTTACTCTAGCACAAATATGAGGTTGACATTTGTTGTTTGAATTATCTATACCAAGTATTTGATAAATAGCCATAACTTTTGGCATAGTTATTCATGTCCCCTTGGGGATGAATTGCAATCACTTTGGAGATCCCTTTCTGGTAAAATTGAGTATAATAAAAAATAACCGTGTTTTAGACGGATGACATTACCTCCCGCATCAGCTGCCTTTCATGTGTACAGCTAATTAGCGAATGATAGCACACTAAGCTAAGATGTGTTATCATTAAACTATACTAAAACCACTGTGCCCAAGTACAGTAAAACAAAGCATCAAGTAGGCATATAGCTGTAGGCAATTAGTCTTGTTCTTGTTAAAATGCAGCCAAGCTTCAAACTCTGTTTAGAAAATAGGGAACAAAAGGGAATCCCAGTTAATGAACCTCTTTTTGTTTAAGATGTCATTGCCCTTCAAAGGGAGTCACAGTTCTCCGGATAATTAAATGCAGTATGCAAAGACAGAGTTAAATGGTCACACTGTGTTCCTCCTCCTGCAGCAGAGACAACAACCTTCACCTTCTGACCTCTGGAAGAATGGAAAAACACAGAATGAGAGTGTAATAACATCAATTGGGAAACAGCCATTTGGTCCTTAAATCTGTTACCAGGTCATGACTCCATTATGATAGGATTGGGGGTACTTAATTGTTATTGCTTTGGTGTTTTGCATTCCCATTATGTCTGGTTTCTCTGCTGCTTAACTCTTAATAGTGCTTTTGATGTTAATCGGATCGGAAATGTTCAATTGCTGCAGAAACATGATGGAGCTCCATTGATTGGTGTTCCTTCAATTGTCACCCAGATGTTAGTAGTGAAATTTCTAAATTGTTTCCTCATGCAATATTGCTCGGAGTGATATGGTTATGCATTTAAATGAAAAACACAGCAAACAAAAATTCCCAGGCAAAGCTTTGTGTGCAGTTTGTAGCTTATGAGCTTAACTGTACTGTATATGCAAATATGATCCACACCAGGTTATTTGAATTGTAGCTCTGCTGCAATCTGAGCACCAACTGCGAAGAAGATAACAGATTTTCTCAGAGTAAGTAAATACAGGATGTGAAGGCTTTGTCTGTGTCATAACTGAAACAGCATGACTACAGTGTGTGATCAAATAATAATTTTTATCATGTTGTGTTCATGAAGGTACATTCATTTTTCAGCTCCCAACACTTGCTGTTTGTAATGATGCTCAAAAAATAATTATTACATTTTAAAAAACATTAGGTCAATTGTGTTTCAAATTATGCTCAGGGGCTCTTATTCAGAATCAGATTGGTTTAATTACCAAGTATAGGTGGAATTTGAAAGAACAATACGTTACAAAACAAAATAAAAATAGGACTGATGATTACCACATATATTATCACAAAGGTTTATATCACAGTACACTCAACATAACTATCAAACAAGACATGCAATAGAAAGAAGGTTCGTATTACCCACATCTAAATCAAATATCAGACAGAAAACAGTCATGTACAGAGCCATGGTCAGCTGGAACTCTTTACCAGTCCACATAATTCAGGAAAATTCTCAAGTACATTTCAAAAGGTTGCTAAAACATTATATGAGTATTACAGAGTAAAATGTAACTGTGCCTGTGGTTTGGCCTTGTGATGATGGCTAAAATGTGATGACCATTTTTGTTTCACTTCATATACCATTGTTCATATGATGAAATGAGTTGTTCTATTTTGCTTTTAGTTTTGTTTAATGTTTGTTCTGTGTGTGTGTGTGAGGACCCCAGGAAGAATAGCCAACGCTTATGCTAGTGCTAATGGGGATCCTAATAAAGAATAAAGAATGACAGCTATTTAAAAAATCTCTTTTAAGACATTAACAATATTTAGATATAACAAATACTATATACAGTATTTAAAGTGGAGAGCTGCGCTGATTTAAAAGAGGAAGTGTGGCGAACAAATGTGCAACATGTGCATGAAACTTAATAAACGCACAAAACAAGACAAAATATAGCGCACCACAAAACTAGTCCTGTAAGCAATTCATTGTTTTACATTTCTGAAGGCAACGCAAAATTCAGAATTTAGTTTTTTGTTCATTTGATCGTTCTAGGAATTGCACACTTACCTTTTTATTTTAATGATCTTAACGAGGCAAACTTATTATAACATGACTTATTTAGTTGTCCAGTGTTTTTCAATGAATTTAAACTCATTATAATAAAAAGTGTTGGCTCATTTTTTTGTTCATGGGGTTATGTGCTAACTCGAGATAACAAAAAATACTGTTGCTCGTCAAAAAAGAAGAGCAATAAATCCATATAATAGAACTGTCATTGTAATGTCATTTTTGTTTTGCTTTTGAGTGTGCAAGGATTTTAAAACTTGATTTCCTAGCTTTGCTAGTGTTCAAAAAGTCCAATGATTTCCAATGAATGGTTGAGGCCAGTCAGCAGTTTTTATTGAACTGAGACGCACACAAACTCTTGTTAAAGTGTCAAAGACAAACATTTAAGATGGCGTTCAAACTGCACTGAATTTTGGAATATGTAAAATCTTTCTTTAAAAAGTATTTGAAATAAGATTATTTCCTATGAGACTTTCAAAATACTTATATATTGGAAACAAAATGCTACTAAAGAAACCTGGTCATTTAAATGGTGTGATGTAGGGCTTCCTCTTTCAAAAACAGTTTGTTATCCAAGATAGGTAACATTTAAGTCATAACATCAACAATGTATACCTTTTATACAATTCTGTGAAAGGCCCTTTGAGAGGGCTGATACTTAAAAAGAGGGCCTGCTCAATACTAAATATTCTCGGCACTGAACTTTTCCATAAACTATTTGTGTTTTGAACATCATTTGAAGTTAAAAGAAGATTTACCTCAGCAGAAGTTTATCTGAAATGCTGTGTGTGAGGTAAATAAAATCAAAGCATGGAAGAACACATCATTTTCCCCGTGCCTCCCGGGCCCCCGGGGCAGATGCTTGTAGTGCAAAAATAGAACATTTGTCACTCATCTACTTAAAGATTGTTTAGCAAGGAAAACTAACTTTAAAACACTTTTACAAGGGATGCACCGATACATCGGTGAGACATCGGCATCGGCCGATGTTAGTCCTATTTAACACCATCGGCACATCGGTGAATAAGGTGACATCACCGATGGCAGTCGCCGATGTTTATGTTTTACTACGTGACTGGGAGAAGTCGCATTAGCGTCGTTGTTTTTAAATCTGACGGACCAAATCTGAAGTCAGGGCAACATTTTAAAGGATTAGAACAGTGACTGTGGGTCTGCTGTAACTTTAAAGTCATTCGGGGGGTGGCGTCTCCTCTTCTTTGTGAGGAGCTGCTGCTGCAGGACTTCTCCCCGTGTACCGGGTTTCTGGAGGATCGGTAAATTAAATCCATCATTCAGTGTTCTTTGGAGGCCGTAGTATATATTTGTAACTTTGTTATAATTGCTGCTACTCCCGTTAACTTCCAGAAACTTACTATGGCTCGCTCAACCTCTCTCTCGCGTTTACACATGCAGACACTCTCTCTCTTAAAGGGATAGGCTGCCTTAGTCTGCATTGTGCTACCATTACAGTTTACATAGTAAAACATCGGCACCTTATCGTGGTGGAGAGGTTTGTGTGCCCCAATGAACCGGGGGGCTATGTTGTCTGGAACCTTGTGTTCCTGGTAGGGTCTCCCATGGCAAATTGGGTAAGGGGCCAGACTAAGATTGGTTCAAAAAGACCTCATGACAAGGTTTCAAGGTTTCAAGGTTTCAAGGTTTTATTGGTCATATGCACAGCATATACAACGTATATGTTGGCAATGAAAATCTTATGTCCCATGCTCCTCCAACAACTCAACATACATGGTGCAAATAAGATAAATAAAGTAGTGCAAAAAGAGAGAAGAATATTTACAACAACAACACTAAAGATTTAAGGATGTGAAATATATACATATGTGGAATACATTGAGAGTATTTCAATACTTTACACTGTTGAATGAGGAGGTATGGACAGATGCATATATTATGTATAACAGATGTATATGGCAGATATGTATAATATATAGATATGTGTACTATAAACAGATGTGTATGGCAGATGTGTACAATATATATATATATATATATATATATATGTATGTGTGTACTATAAACAGATGCGAGTAGACATTCACAGAGCTCAGGAGTTCAGCAGTCTTATAGCCTGTGGTATAAAACTGTCTCTGAGTCTGGTGGTCTTGGTCCGGATGCTGCGGTACCGTCTGCCAGACGGCAGCAGACAGAACAGATTGTTGCTGGGGTGATGGGGGTCCTTTAATATCCTACCGGCCTTCTTGGATATGACCCTGGTGTGATGTGTCCATGTCAGGTCCTCACTGATGTTTACCCCGAGGAACCTGAAGCTGCTGACTCTCTCCACAGGAGTCCAGTCGATGGTGATGGGTGTGTGTGCCTCTCTCTACCTCTTCCTGTAGTCCACAATCAGCTCCTTTGTTTTGCTGACGTTGAGATGGAGGTTGTTGTCCTGGCACCAAGATGTCAGGGCTCTGACCTCCTCTCTGTACGCCGTCTCGTCGTCGTCTGTGATCAGGCCGATGACGGTCGTGTCGTCAGCAAACTTGATGATGGTGTTGGAGCTGTGTGTGGCCACGCAGTCGTGCGTGAACAGGGAGTAGAGGAGAGGGCTGAGCACACAACCCTGAGGGGCTGGGGTGTTGAGGGTCAAGGTGGAGGATGTGATGTTCCCCATCCGCACTGCCTGGGATCTGCCCGTTAGGAAGCCCATGATCCAGTCACAGAGGGCGCTGTTGAGCCCAAGGTCCCTGAGCTTAATGATGAGCTTGGAGGGCACAAAGGTGTTGAATGCTGAACTGTAGTCAATGAACAGCATTCTCACATAAGTGTTCCTCTGGTCCAGGTGGGAGAGGGCAGTGTGGAGGGTGAGGGAGATGGCATCAACAAACAAACTTAGAAGCGAGGATACCCGGCCCGGAGGAAGCCCGGGGTCCCCTTCTGGAGCCAGGCCCAGAAGGAGGACTCGTCAGCGAGTGTCTGGTGGCCGGGCTTGCCACGGAGCCCGGCCGGGCACAGCCAGAAAAAGCAACGTGGGCAACATCTTCGCTTCTCCGTCCCGCGGGCCCACCACCTACGGGAAACAATGATGGGGTCGGGTGCGCTGCCAGAAGGGTGGCAGTGAAAGCAGAGGGTCTCGACGGACCAGACTCAGGCGACAGAAGCTGTCTTTGGGGACGTAGAATGTCACCTCTCTGGGGGGGGAAGGAGCCGGAGCTTGTGCGGGAGGTGGAGCGTTACCAGTTGGATCTGGTGGGGCTCACCTCTACGCACAGCGTCGGCTCTGGAACCTTACTTCTGGATAGGGGTTGGACTCTATTCTTCTCCGGAGTTGCCCAAGGTGTGAGGCGCCGAGCGGGTGTGGGGATACGCTTTGTTGGAGTTTACCCCAGTGGACAAGAGGGTCGCCTCCCTAAGCCTGCGGGTCATGGGGGGGAAAACTCTGACTGTTGTGTGTGCTTATGCACCAAACAGCAGTTCAGTATTCGACCTTCTTGGAGACCCTGAAAGAAGTCCTGTATGGGGCTCCTGAAGGGGACTCCTTAGTCTTGCTGGGAGACTTCAACGCACACGTGGGCAATGATGGAGACACTTGGAGGGGCGTGATTGGGAGGAACGGCCCCACTGATCTGAACCGGAGTGGTGGTTTGTTACTGGACTTCTGTGCTAGTCATGGATTGGCCATAACAAACACCATGTTCGAACATAAGGATGCTCATAAGTGTACGTGGTACCAGAGCACCCTAGGCAGAAGGTCCAAGATTGATTTTGTTATCGTATCATCGGACCTGAGGCCGCATGTTTTGGACACTCGGGTGAAGAGAGGGGCGGAGTTGTCAACTGATCACCATCTGGTGGTGAGTTGGGTCGAGTGGCGGGGGACTCCTCTAGACAGACCTGGTAAGCCCAAACGTGTAGTGCGGGTGAACTGGGAACATCTGGAGGAGTCCCAAGACCAGGAGGCCTTCAACTCACACCTCCGGCGGAGCTTTTCAGGCATCCCTGTGGAGGCTGGGGACATTGAACCAGAGTGGGCGGTGTTCAAAGCCTCCATTGCCGAAGCTGCGGCGAGGAGCTGTGGTCTCAAGGTCTTAGGTGCCTCAAGGGGAGGTAACCCTCGAACCTCCTGGTGGACACCGGTGGTCAGGGAAGCCGTCCGACTGAAGAAGGAGGCCTTCCGGGATATGTTATCCCTGGGTACTCCTGACAAAGTTGCAAGGTATCGATGGGCCCGAGGGGCAGCAGCCTCAGCCATGGCCGAGGCAAAGCAGCGGGTGTGGGAGAAGTTCAAAGAAGCCATGGAGAAGGACTTTCGGTCGGCACCAAAGTTGTTCTGGAAAACCGTTCGACACCTCAGGAGGGGGAAGCAGGGAACCATCCAAGCTTTGTAAAGTAAGGATGGGACGCAGTTGACCTCAACTGATAGTGTGTTAGGGCGGTGGAAGGAACACTTTGAGGAACTCCTGAATCCGACAACTCCACCCTCTATGTTAGAGGCGGAGCTGGAGTATGAAGGGGGATCAATTCCAATCTCACGGGAGGAAGTCACGGAGGTAGTTAAACAGCTCCACAGTGGCAAAGCCCCGGGGGTGGATGAGATCCTCCCAGAAATGCTGAAGGCTCTGGGTGTTGAGGGACTGTCATGGTTGACACGTCTCATCAACATTGCGTGGAAGTCAGAAGGCAAAGCTCTCGGTCTACCGGGCCATCTTCGTTCCTACCCTCACCTATGGTCATGAAGGATGGGTCATGACCGAAAGAACGAGATTGCGGATACAAGCGGCCGAAATTTCTCCGCAGGCTGGCTGGCATCTCCTTTAGGGATAAGGTGAGAAGTTCAGTCATCCGGGAGGGACTCGGAGTAGAACCGCTGCTCCTTCGCGTTGAAAGGAGCCAGTTCAGGTGGTTCAGGCACCTAGTGAGGATGCCACCTGGGCGCCTCCCTATAGAGGTGTTCCAGGCACGTCCAGCTGGGAAGAGACCGAGGGGTAGACGTAGGACCAGGTGGAGGGATTATATCTCTTCGCTGGCCTGGGAGCGCCTTGAAATCCCCCAGGCAGAGCTGGTTGATGTGGCCAGGGAAAGAGAAGTTTGGGGCTCTCTGCTGGAGCTGTTACCATCGCGACCCTGACGGAAAAGCGGGAGAAGACGGACGGATGGAACATCGGCTATCGGCATCGGTAGAAAAATGTTATTCTTAACATCGGTATCGGCTGACATTTTTGCAATCGGTGCATCCCTAACTTTTATATAAGCTGAAAGAGTAAAAAAAAAAAGTAAAAAGTCAATATATTTTTCACTGATAGCAATATTTATTTAATTTTTCAAATGTTTTGCAGGTATTATAGTTTTTTTGTAACAACACTTGTGTAGAGAAAATCTGATTTTGAAAATACTTAAATTCAACATTCATAACACCTTTAAGGGGAAAAGTTTTTTAAATCAGATATGCAGATTTTTTTGCCCATCTCTCCATGGTATCACATCATCCAACAAGAACAATGCAAATGCTGTGGTATTAATAAGAGACCTGCGCTGAGGCAATATCCCAGATTACACAGAAAAGTCATTACCACCCTCATCTTGCCATACATTAATTCAACACTGAGATTGATAGGAAACCCTCAGGCAGACTTAGATTACAAGGGCACCATCCTGTGAAATCCCCAAACCAATATCATATTTTAATTCAACACGTTTTACGACGTGAGATCGACATTCGTAGTCCGAGCAAAGAAGCCTACTAACTCGTAGGAGCCCGTCCAATAACCTTTCCATGTGGATAATTACAAACTTAAGCCACGGCATTAGAGCTATGGGCAGGGGTACTGAGCATAGCTGTACATGAGTGCTAAAATTAAAAAATGAAATTTAACAAGCGATGTGTGAAGGTGAGGATGATGTAACGCTGAGCATGAAATATGCAATACTTCACCTGACATACATTGTTAAATCGATATATGTTTTGCCTGCAGACTTCCAAATGCATTACAGTTTATCTATGTTTTTTTTTGTTGATTGAAATAAAAGTATACTTGCTCCATATATCCTGTGTGGAATTGCAGACAAATTGACATTTATTTTTAGCTTATTGGAAAGCCAGAAGTGAAAAGAAAATGTCTATGCAAATCTGCTGCTGACCAGCTGAAATAATCAAGGGCATTTGTGGCTAAAGATTGATTTAGTGTGTAAGTATTCACCTTATGCAGCCACGCCCCTTTTTCATCTGCCGATTCAACGCTTTTTCCCTTTGTTCTTATAATCAAGCACCAGCAACATTGTTATCAATTCAATTGTATTCAACATATGTACAGTTACACTGCGGTAATCTGATTGTTTTACATAATCACATCCGTCCTCTGCTAGTGAGTGGCAGGATGACATATGACAATGGCCTAAAATGTTATATGAGGACTTTTTTTTTTATCACTCAGTAGTCTATTGTTAAAGCACCTACGGTCCTTAGGTGTTGACCTAACTTAACACCCAATGGTTAGAGTTGCAGTGCTGAACTGTGTCTACCGTTCAGGCAGTGAGAGAAATTATAATACAACGAGCAGCTCCTTACATTGCTTTAGATTAAATTCATCGCATATTGGTTATCGAAATACTTATAACTGTTATAAAAGTTCAATCAAAAGCTTAAAAATAGTTTAATTGGCAAGTAATGTTTGTCAAAGTTGACAACGCTTAGAAAAGCTATAGCAACAACGTTTTAACCGCAATGTGGAAGCGCCCTAGAACTGGCTAAACATACAAGCAAGCTTCTTAAAGTTCAATCTGTAATCCCCATTTTTTTTTTCTGAAAAGCTAGTCCTGTGTCTGTAAAGAAAGAAGGAGGATGGAGGAATGAAAATTGATTTCCATCAATCTCCTTCTTGACCTCTCTACTCTTCACCCATCAGGGAGACATTGCATATTGACTGACATGCTGTCACCTCTGGCAGAGAGGATAAACGATTTGAGAACACCTTCAACACTTTTGGACATATAGACAAAATACAAGTTGGGTTTAAAGCATTGGCTCCATGCATTGCATAGGACCATGACCTTTTATTAATCCCAAAGGGGAAAACCCACTTCAGGTGTTAAACTCTGTTAATCACAAACTACACTATCACATATTACAATGAATCACTCTTCTTTGTATCGGACGGTCGGATTGACATCAGTGAAAAAAAAAATATATAATTCTATTATTTTTTTAAGCTTTCTTAACTGCCTACAATCTCTGTTTTCATTTAAACGTGTACACAATCCAGTAACTACTTAATCTTAGGTATCCCTCATGTATGCGCTAATGTTTGCAGAATGCACTTTTGAAAAGAACAAAACTGCAAACTGCCCTCCAACAACAGTCTTGCATTCCCTCGTGACGATTTAAAAGCTTTATTATCCAATGTTATTTTCTGATTAGTATAACTGTTTTTAATTCCCTCTCTATGTGCAGTTCTTGTAAATGTTTTTGTTCTTAGTTTCTCTAGGGAAGGAGATTTTAAAGAGGCCCGATTATGCCTTATTTTGGCATTCCCTTTTCTGTAGTGAGTTACATGGGTTTTCATGTATAAAATAAAAAATGAAATATGAAACCTGAAAGTTACCTGAATAGGGTTTTAATACCAAATAGGCATGCCTAATTTAGTCAGGGTTAAATAAATTATTGTGATCTGCACTACGCGTTTTTGGTAGATTTACAGATACAAATGCTAAACTGTGTTTTTTCTGACATATCTTTTGTGTTATTACATGTATAATTTCATGGCTAGACCTGAAATAACCTTTATTTATCAAACTATAGATCCTACACATCCACTGGTCGTAGATCATGAAAGTAGAATATACACTTAAAATTGCTATAAATGTAATTAAAACCATTATAATGGCCAAACTATCCTACAAATTTGGATTTTTCCCCCAAAAAAAGTTGGGTGTCCGCCATGTTTTTTTTTCACACCCGGAAAGTTAATGATCACGTGACATGGGTACTGGCCATTAGAAATCTATAGGAAAGAATAATGTGGCAATATCACGTTTTGAAAGGGATGTTGTTAACATATTACGTTTTGCCCTGTGGAACAGCTATTACATGCTTTTTTGTGAGACTGGGTTGGCATAGAGGAAAGAATAGTAAGACTAATTAAGCCATGGTTTTATTCAGTCCCGTAATTACAGTCACTAGACCCATAACCACCAGTTCCTCGTTGTACAAATTCACCAACATCTTTAACATACAGTAACACATTTTTCTTATAATATTTCATGTATAAAATAAAAAATCTGGGCAGCCCAAAATGCAGGCAATTTCAGGTCAAAATGACCCAAATTGAACTGCACCGTCTACTCTGCATACAAACTACCTCCGATGCACCTCTTTAACACGCACATTGGCAAGAGCAGGTTGCTGGAACCCACAAAACGACCAAACAGGAGCGAGCCTAAACAAAATCCAACTGGTGCAATAAAGATAAGATATAGGCCTATACATAATGCTGCTTCATGCACATTTGTCCCTTTCTTGTGGTACTCAAGGGCTTCCAAGAAACCGTGCAGCAGAACAGGACCAGACAGGAAACAGCCTCACATTAAAAACTGAACCAAAACTATACTGAAGAGGAGGCCTTGTTTTAGAAGATTTGATTAAGGGTTCAGTGTCTGTTGTCATGAATCTAATGAGGCTGTGTGTTTCAGTCACTGTAAAGAATGACTCTTTTTGAGTTGTGAAATGCTATGAAGTACATTTATTTAAGTATTCAAGTACTCAGATTTCCAGCAGCACTATACAAACAAACCTTCCATATGTATCAGATGTTATGAACACATTTTCATCAATAAATCATAATGCAGTCATTTTAAATTTGATTGTGAAAAAGGTAATTATGCATAATGAGTACTTGTGCTTTTACTCAAATAAAACTTCTATGTACTAGGCTACCTCATCCACTGCCTTTTTCTCTTACAGTACAACATTCAGCATATAAAATAAATATGGTTATTGTAAAATATGCATTATTATTTGAGGTTCTCTGAGGACATCTAGTCATTTGAGCTAATGATGGAAAAGTAGCCTGTAGCCACAATACCTGATTCATAGACTTAGCCTACTTGTAGTTTACATGCTTCTCCTCACTATATGTTTGGAATATGTTGGGCTACATACCATTTGGATAGCATAAGAGCAGAGGCTGAAATCCCAAAAGTTCTCCACAGTGACAATAAATAAATAATAAAGGGCTTTTTGTACGTTAAGGCATGCAGACATGTCGCAATAGAGGCGCAAAATACTGATATGAACCTGACAATGAGCACAATATGTAATCTTTAAGTGAACAAAGAATCATATGAGACTTGTTTGCCTGGTGTGACCTAGCAGTGACCTTAGACTTAGTTGAATGATTCCTGACATCAAAGGACAGTCAACTGTTTGAATATGCTAATCTTAAATATATAGTGATTAGCTAAAACAATTGCTTTACAAAAGTGAGTATTGCTGCAATTCACACACGAGTAAATGTTCCTTAACATCTCAAAAAGTATGGAATGTGTGAAAGGCTTAAAATTGCCTGATGACACTTACATCATTGGGTCCAGACATGGATCACAGGTCTGAATGTATAGTACATTACAGTAGGTGTTGATAATTATTTCTGGCTTCCCAATACAAAATGAAGAGAAAAAGAGTTGTAAAGACTCCTGCTAGGAACATTTAAAATGTGATAACAGATGCTTTGATTCTTGGTGTTACATGAAAGCCTTTCTGCACAGTGTACATGGTTAATGACAGAAACATAGCATGACAGTGTGTGCCTTATGTAGTTGTAAAATGGCGCCGGGTGTGTCTGGCAGCCTGCTGCTCCTACAGTGGCTTGTGTTTTTGGTGTTCTTAACCCTTGTCGCTACACAGATCAAGTCTCTGCTGGTGTATGATCGCCAATCTCTTTTAGATCTTTGACATAATGTTGTTTGGGTGCGTTTGAGCATGGTGGACAGAAAACTGTGCCCCCGCTACTGGTGGGGGCCCCGACTCACCGGGCCTTGGCCTTACCTCCTCCGCGAAAGCGTTTCCGTCGCCGAGGCAAACGCGGCGGTTTGCTGGTGAAGCTTAAAGCCTGGCTGGCAGGATTAATCCATCCTTTCGTTGTGCCCCGGCGTTTCCTGGATCCCATCGATGCCTGCCTGGTACCTGTCACCGGATCGTTTGTGGGACTCCAGCCCCGCTGCCCCTGACCTCCTCGGCTTTCCCAGCGCTGGATGAACCGCTGTCTTCTGAAGACGCTGCCACGATCTCGCAGATCCGCCGAACCGCAGCCCCGGGCGCCCGCCAGGATCAGCCTGGTGAACGCCAGATCACTGGCGAACAAAACGTTTATTCTGAAGGATTTCTTCAACTCTCGCGGCCTGGATTTTCTCTGCGTGACAGAGGCCTGGATCGGTGCCGGTGAGTGCAGCCCTCTGATCGAACTTTTACCGGCTAGCTGTTCTTATTTTAACTCCCTGCGGACGTCGGGCCGTGGAGGAGGAACGGCGACTTTAAAAAATGATTTTAAATGTAAGCAGCGCGCGGTCTCATCCTCCTCTTCCAGGTTAGAGGCACATTTATTTGAGGTAGCTCGCTCATATCCGGTGCTGTGTGTCGTCATCTACCGACCCCCCAAATACAATCAAGACTTCTTAAATGACTTCTCTGATCTGCTGGCTGAAATTATGCCGAAGTATGACCGTGTCCTCCTTGTTGGGGATTTTAACATTCATGTGTGTTGTCCTGACAAGCCGTTGGTGAAGGACTTTTTAAGCCTTATTGACTCTTTTAATTTGGTGTAGTGTGTGTCTGGTCCCACACACGCAGGCCCGTCGCGTTCAGGTAGGCATGGTAGGCAATTGCCTAGGGCCCCCGAGTAGGAGGAGGCCCCCCAAAGACGACAGGTTAAGATTATTTTTTTTTTTTTTTTTTTTTTTTTTTCAAAATTCAAAGAAAAGTCTGATACAAATGCAACATGAATCAAACAACATGCATACCAATAAGACAGGTCATGTATTCAACAGCAATGACGATTTTAAATAGCTTCATAATAATAAGCAGTCATCTGTATATGAAGGGCTCTGCTGCGACTGCGAGGGCAGCAACAGCGCCTCCCTAGAGCATGCGATGTCCGAAAAGCGCAACGACACATTGTAGTCGAAATACCCCAGCTCGAGGGGGCCCCCCTTTCCCATGCATTAGCGCGACAGCGTCAAGTGCAAGTGAAAAGTGAAAAATTAAAATGAAGCGAAATTATCTCTCCGGCAATCAAAAAAAGAAGAAGAAAAGGGAAGAGGAGCAGAAAAGAAAACAAGACACCGGTAAGTAGAATATACACAATCAACATGAAAATTGTGCCAGGCAGGGTATACCATATTTTGCTAGAGTAGCGAGGTTGTAACGACGACTAGCTAGGAACCAGTGGTTTGGCATGCTAGCATGCTAACCAAACTTAAACTGCTACCTTTGACTTCACTATAAGTTCATAACGTTATCAGCTGGCCAAATTGATCAACGATTAATTCCTCTTGATATCCTAAATAAACTTCACATATGTTTTCAGTCGTTAGAGCCTTGAGACAACCAGTGAAATAGTTATTCCTGTAGTAGCTAGCTATTTAATAGGAGATTAACATGGGAGTTTACAATAATTTTGCTAGAATACCATTGGGTTGATTTACTTACTTTATTTACATTTTAACGGTTAACATCCCGGCGCAGATCAGCCACATGAAGAAAACAGCCACTTTAGTGTCAATTAATCCTTTTCTAAACCTATTCTGCTGTTTGTTGTTGTTGGTCTCCATGATAGCTGTAAATACCACTGGACCACCGTTAAAAACTGTACCGATAGCTTTGAGCTTTTTCTATGGGACACAGACAGTACACAGACACACACAGACACACCACGGGTGCGGGGATGGCGCTGTTGCCACTCACAGAATTGATTTCAGGAAAACAGCTCGTCTTAGTGACTGTATTTCTGTTTTCAAACCAGTGAAAACGGGATTATTGTAAGATTTTATTATTATTATTTTTTTTACTTTTTTTTGGTGAAGCAGTGCTTCATCTGTAGTCGTATAGAAACCGCCACTAAACCGCCTAGTAGGAACTGTGTGTAATGCTTTTAATATCTATTTCACCACAATTATCAGACTGTAAAATGATAGGATTTCAAAAGCATTTGAAAAATAACCAAGCTAATCATACAGTACTTATTCTTTCTCCAAGGGGCATTGCTGAAATTTCTTCATCCCGCTCTACCAAGTGTTGTCTCTGGTGCTACTGAAGGTAACGTTCTTTTCTACCTATTATTAGTGCCTTCTATCAACACACTTGATGTTATCAAAATGACTTTACATTTTTCTAATTCAAGTCATAGTTGTGTGTATTCATTCCACTTGCCCACAGAGTCTTCTGGACATTTCAAATATGTGGGACATTCACTAATGTTAATGAATAACTGAGTTGTTGAGATCAATGCATGCAAAATGTGCAATATAAATAAAAAGAATATTATTTATGTATTTATTTATTTTTGCACCAGGGCCATCAACATCGTCTTCGTCACATGTTTATGAGGAGGAGCAAGTGGAAGACAACATTGCGGCGTCCACACCACTTCCCAGCAGTGGTTCAACAGAAGGTGCATTAAGCCGCACAATTTCAACTTATCACCTATCATAGTGACCCAAAGTTATAGCAGCATGTGCTGTGAAAGTGTATTAAAATGACCATTTGCTATAAAGCGTTACACAAGTAGATCACCATACCTTAAGCATTTAGTTGTCGTACTTCACACATGAAACTGTGCCATGAATTAATTTGTAATTACATATTTTTCAGCAGTGCCATCAACTCCATCACGACTTGAGGAGGAGCAAGTGGAAGCATCCACACCACTTCCCAGCAGTGGTTCAACAGAAGGTGCATTAAGCCGCACAATTTCAACTTATCACCTAACACCCATGTGCTATGAAAGTGTATTAAAATGACCCTTTCTTTTTAAAGCATTATACAAGTAGATCACCATTCCCTAGTTGCTGTACTTACCACATGGCAATTGTGCTATAAATTAATTTGCAACTATATGTTTTCAACAGTGCCATCAACTCCATCTCCACTTCATGAGGAGGACAAAGAGGAAGATGACATTGACATGGCAGAGACCACCCCACCATCCAGAACTGGGGTACCTGTAGGTATTGCAAGCACCACATTAAGTGATGACCCAGGATGTTGGCCCAGTGTCCTAACAAGCAGTATGCGCTGTGAAATAGTCAAAAAAGGACCTGTGCAAATCATGGACATTGAATTCCCGCAAAACTTAGACAATCCTCCTCGAAGATTCACCAAGGACAGTTACAAAACAACCATGAAAAATGGTGAGAATATACATCGATCGTGGCTGGTGTATTCCATCCACACAGATGGAGTGTTCTGTTTCCCTTGTACTGTTTTCGGGAAGCGTGAGCGTGACAATGCCTTAACGACCTGTGGCTACGGTGGATGGAAGAACCTTTCCTATCGCCTAAAAAAACACGAGTGCACAAAGGTGCACTGTGACAATGTGAAAAAGTGGCACGACCTTCAGAGGAGACTGCAAACCAGTACACTGATTGATCAAAGACAGATGGAGTTGATGCAACTTGAAGTTGAACACTGGAAAGGCGTGATTCGGAGAGTGATTGCCATAGTTTCCCATCTGGCAGAACGCAACCAGGCTTTGAGAGGAACTACCAGTACCGTGTATGATCGCCACAATGGGAATTTTCTGGCTCAAGTGGAACTCCTAGCACAGTTTGATCCGGTAATGAATGAACACATCAGACGAATACAATGCAAAGAGACAAAGGTGCATTACCTGAGTGGAGTCATTCAGAACGAAATCATTCAGCTGGTCGGAGACAAAATCCTACAGGAGATTGCAAGAAGAGTGCACAAAGCAAAATACTTCTCCGTGATCATGGATTGCACTCCTGACATCAGCCACAAGGAACAACTTTCTGTTGTTCTCAGGATTGTCAACTGTGAAACACCTGTTTCTATTGCTGAGCATTTTTTGGGATTTGTACATGTTGAAGACACAACTGGTAAAGGGCTCAGTGAAATCCTGCTTGACCAGTTGGAGAAGCACAACCTCAGCATTTCAGATTGCCGTGGGCAGTCATACGACAATGGCAGCAATATGATGGGCCACAAACAGGGTGTGCAGGCAAGAATTTTAGAGCTGAACAACAAGGCGCTATGCATCCCATGCAGCAGTCACACACTAAATCTGGTTGTGTCAGATGCTGCCAAGTCTTCAGTGTTGTCCATGTCTTTTTTTGGTATGCTGCAACGACTGTACAACCTTTTCAGTTCCTCTGTGCACCGCTGGGCAATTTTGAAGCAGCATGTGAAGCAGCTCACCCTTAAGCCACTTTCAGGGACGAGATGGGAGGCCCGAATTGACAGTGTGAAGGTAGTGCGGTACCATCTACCTGAAATACTAGACGGACTGTCAGCACTGGAGACATATGCTACAGAGAAGGGGGACTCAGAGACCATGTCCTCAGCAAAAAGCTTACATGGTGAGCTTAAAACATGGTCCTTTCTTCTGTGCACAATAACCTGGTACAACGTTTTGTATCAGGTTAACCATATGAGCAAGCTCCTCCAGAGCCCGGATGTTTCAATGCAAACACTGAAAAAAGAAACCGAGGGAGTGACAGAGTACCTAGAAGATTTCAGGGAAAATGGACTCGCATCAAGCCAAACGGATGCAATGGAGATTGCAGAAGATCTGGAAATTGAGAGGAAATTGCCTGAGAAAAGGCAACGTAAAAAGAAAAGGCAGTTCCTTTACGAGAGTACAGATGAAACCCAATCGACCCCAGAAGAGGCCTTCAGAAGGGACTTCTTCCTGCCTTTGGTTGACACTGCCATCACCAGCCTAAAAGACAGATTTTCCAGACTGGAGGGGGTGTATGCCCTGTACGACTTCCTGTTCAGCATTGATATCATGAGGGCCACAATCAAGACTGGGAAATTGCATGAGAGATGCAGGAAAGTGGAACAAACCCTCCATGATATTGATGCAGACGACTTGGCATTGGAGATCAACTCTGCTGTCCACACCTTTCCAGATGAAGTATCCAGGTGCCCATTTAAAATGCTGGACTACATATACAGTGAGAAGCTGTTGGACCTGTACAGCAATTTAAGCATTGCACTGCGCCTACTTCTGACCCTTCCTGTCTCGGTTGCCTCCGGAGAGAGGAGCTTTTCATCTCTGAAGCGCATAAAGAATTACATGAGGTCAACTATGAGCCAAGAGAGGCTCTCTGGACTGGCACTCATGTCAATTGAGAGTGACGTCCGCAGGTCTTTGGACTTGGAGGGGATTGTGTCTGCATTTGCTGAGGCCAAGGGCCGCAAGCAGCAGTTTCAGTAGGAAATAAAAAAAATAATAAAGGCTACTTTTCAGTGTATGTTTGACCTCTTTTGTGATTAAAACGCACAGAATTGCGGAAATTTTTTTTTTAAAGGCCCCCAACAACTTCTTTGACCTTGTCCTTTCTCATGGTTTGTCTGTGTCCAACCTGGAAATCTGTGACAATGTGTTTTCTGGTCATTAGCCGTTGATGTTTGAAGCTGCCTTTTCCCGCACTGCAGTTACATCTGGTGCTCCTGCTCGGAGCTGTCGGATTTTTAACCCTGTCACTGCTGGTCAGTTCTCGTCTGCTTTAACCAGCTGTGTGTCCCTCTGGCTTAACATCTGCAAACACAGAGGAGCTCAGTTCTTGATTTCACTCCTGCTGCTTTCATACTGGACTCTGTGGCTCCATTGAAAAACTGTGCAGCCCAAAGCTAAACCTGAGCCCTGGCTTGATGCGAGAACTCGCACAGCTAGACAGGAATGCCGGCAAGCTGAACGCAGGTGGAAGAAGGACAAGCTGCAGGTTTTCTATCAAATCCTAATGGACTGTTGGCGCTGCTACCAGAGCACTGTTAAAGAGGCCAGAAGAGAATACCTGGCTAACCTTCTCGACTCTAATTGTGTGCGTGTGTTATTTAAAACCATTGAAACTGTTAACCCCGCCCAGCCTGGGTGCACAGAGGCATCCCCCGAAATGTGCAATAGCTTCCTGCACTTTTTCATTGACAAGGTTACTACTGCAAAGGCTCTCATCTCTACTCCTGCATCTGACCCCTCTGACCCTGTTCCTTGCTGATGACAGCCAGATCTATGTGCCACTGAAGAAGAAGGATGCTTTCTCCCTGAAACCACTTCTGTTATGTCTTGAAGACATTACAGCCTGGATGTCCATGAACTTCTTAAAATGTAATGAAAATAAAACGGAAGTGATGGTGTTCAGTCCCAGTGGCTCTTGTGAACCCCCTCCTGTTGACTTGGGCCCCTATGCGCACTACAGGAAGCCAACAGTCACAAACTTGGGTTTTAAGATGGACAGTGATTTTAAACTGGACCGGCAAATTGGTGCAATAGTGAAGTCCAGCTTTTTTATCTTAGGCAGCTGGCAAAGGTGAAGCCCTTCCTTGCACATAAGCACTTTGAAACAGTAATCCACGCCTTTATTACATCTCGGCTGGATTACTGTAATGCAATTTATCTTGGAGTCAGCCAGTCTTCCCTCGCACGTCTCCAATTAGACCAAAATGCTGCCGCTCGCCTCCTAACTGGAACACGTAAAAGGGAGCACAATACTCCCATTTTAGCCTCCCTCCACTGGCTGCCTGTGCATTTTAGAGTCCATTTTAAGAGTGTTTTATTTGTTTTTAAATCTTTATATGGTCTCGCCCTGTCTTACCGCTCTGAGCTGCGTATCCTTACACTCCTGCCCGGTGCCTCAGGTCAGCTGATCAGCTGCTCCTGGAGGTACCAAGGCCTAAACGGAAGCTCAGAGGGGATAGAGCCTTTTCCGCTGCCGGTCCTAAACTGTGGAATGACCTCCCATTGAACATTAGACAAGCCCCTTCACTGCCCATTTTTAAAACTCGTCTTAAAACCCACTTCTATATTTTGGCTTTTAACTCAGCATGAGACTCTGTTTCTGTTTTTGTTTCATTGATCTTGTTGTTTTGATATTATTGTTTATTGTTGTTTTTATATTGTTTTTGTGTTTTGTGCTACATGTTTTCATCCATGTGCAGCACTTTGTTTCAGCTGCGGCTGTGTTTTTAAAGGGCTTTATAAATAAAGTTGAGTTGAAATAAAGTTGAGACAGAGACAGGTTTTAGTAATTGGCCAACATGTGCTGATCAGTAGAGAGAGGCATGTGCTTAAGCTTTGAAAATGCTAATTTTCCTGTTAGTCACACAGTGTGGATGTGTAATGACATTCCAGTGTGTGATGGAATAAATTACTGTCTTGCCTAATGATGACAATGCTACAATTCTGGGCAGATGATCAATAATCAAAGTTAAATCTTCTCATGATTGCAATGGGCGTTAATTAACTTGTAGATTGGCCTGATTAATGATTTTTGTGTTAAGATCTAAAAATCACTGTAAGGGAAAGTAACACTAGTGAACAGTTCAGATAGGATACGTTTTGTGAGGGACTGCCTAACAACCTAAGCAATCACTTTATTGAATAGAAACAAGTCCCACATCAACTACGCTCACAGCTTGGATTACATCAGTTTCATATGATTTGTGTAGTAAGTTGACTATTCCTTAGAGCCAAAGAAACTAATGGATTTTGATTGGGGTCAGATTCACCTAAAGAATAGAACAACACATACATAGGGACAAGGTTAATAGCAAGGCTAGGAGATGTAGAAAAAAGTGGTGTGTTAAATATTGTTTTTCTCCCTGGCTGCCCATTTACTCAGAACAGGAAGAACTAAGTGATGTCCACTTACTGTAGTGTCATCATAATCATCACTTGTTCATCAATCCCACTCAATTTCTTCCAACCCATGTTGCAGTTTTCAACTGGCAGCATGGATAAGAAGTGCATAATGTGAGCATTAATTCCCGCTTCACAAAAAAAGGACCTTCCTGATTTTTGATTTTGTATATTTAACATGAGAATGTATGAAAACCCTGTTTTTGCCATTGAAATATACCAAATTTGAGATGTGAAAAAGGACTTCTTCTATTCCAAAACATTGGAACATAAATAAAGACTCTTTTTATGTTTTTTGAAAAATAATAAATACTTCTTGATGGATTTACCCTTTAAAGTAATGTGTGTGTACCTTTACCAGCTTTCACAATTATAAAGAGGAACTGCACATTGTTCTGAAAACCCTCATCCGAAACATGTCCTATTGGATAGAAACACCCATTTGTTTGAAAGCCATTGACATCAAAACAACAGCATGGCACTGTTAAAACGACCTTAATTCATGTCAAACCGATCACCTAGGCTTTTATAGCCCTGACCTATACAAATAAAGAACACATTTTATTGAACCTTAAAGACCTTTTATGTGCTATCAAATTTTGGAAAAAACAAAGTGAATCCTTCAGTTCTCAATTTAAGAAGTTTACGCTGTACAGTTCATACAAAGTGATTTCCTGCATTGGTTTGATGGGAATTCCAAAATTGTAATTAGTTCTCTTTGTTACCAAAATCTGTCATACAACCTTGAACACATTTTGTATCGCACTAGACTGATTTAACCTGAAATACCAGTGGTTACAGGTAGTGAGAGCTATAAAAAAACATTTCCATCATTTCCTCTTGGATCTGTGTGGGCTAAGGCCAACAGGAACACTTCTCTAACATCCATTGATTGAAAAAGGAGAGCCATGCAATGTTCAAACCTGGTGGGGAAGGTGATAAGGCTGTTTACCAGTGTTCAGCCCATACAGGGTATTTACATAAGCCCAGAGGCACATGAAAGCTGGCCAGCTATGTCTGCACTGACGCTTTTACCGTGTCTTTTTGGCTTGAGAGAGACAGTAATACGGTGTGCCTCCAACCCTCTCCAGTATAATCTCAACTACCAAATTGTAAAGAGTATAAACAACCCACTGTGACCAGTGGCCCTTGTGATGTGGTTCCCAAGGTGGTCAAAGGGAAAACATTTTATTCAGGAGATTGAAAAGAAACTGGATTTTGCTTTATGTTTGCATAACTTCCTTCAAAATGTTAGTATCCCTGTAAGATCTATTGATCATCGTGTGTATGGAAATCCAAATTCAATAACCGTCTGAAGGACATCCTCTGATGATTTAGTCTGTAGCATGTTTTTTGTGTCCTGATTTTCTGAGATCCTTTGAAGATGCACCACGCATGGCAAATCTCATTATCAAGTGTATGCAATATTTCTATCAAAATTGTCATATTGGATGTTGAGCCTGCTTCTCTGTTGACTGCTTTACATCCAGATAAATCCAAAGAATGATGGGTGTACAATACTGCTTTTGTAAATCTCTTTTGAGCAGGAATTGATTGCGTATAATAACCATGTTGATATGTTTTGGTTTATACCGGACTGACGTGAACCATACTTAAAAATAGTAAAAACCCAGATTCCAACATCAAAGATAAACCATGTTTCCAGGTTTACGAATGGGAAACTATATCATAACTCCAACAAGAATTGGCTTGATGTCAAGGGCTGCCGGATAGCTCAGTGGTTGGAGCTGGTGGCCCATATTCGGTCACTGCTGCCTAGTAAGTCAGTTCGAACAGTTCAAGCAATGTCCTCCTATCTGTCTCCCCCTTCGAACTCTCACATCTACAAGTTCTGTGAAGACAAGAGTGTCTACAGTCAACCGGCAGAAACTCTGCTAAACGCAACCGTGATTAAGCGCCATATAATGTTCCAAATCGAGCATTATTTCTGAAACAGTATGGAGCTCAAACATTTCTGTTTTGCGGTTTTACCACAGGGACAGCACCTTTTATATCTGGCTTCTTTACACATATTCTCTCCAATACAACGTTAGCTCTGAGTGTTAGTGATGCATGCTAATGTAAATGCACACCAAATTACTTCCAAAACAAGTCGCGCATTTTTTCTGATACAGCACATAGCTTGACATGTTCTTTCCTCAGTGTTTACCACTAGAAAAGTGCCATTATATGTATTATATATATAACAACTTTACTTTAAGTACCTCCCATAAACATCCTGCTGAATACACACACACATCTGCGGGAGGGGATTCAGCTAGCCGACTGGATATGGGAGACAATAGGTTGGGACGTGGGCGGGACTTTGCCAGGAGTTCAATGTTAAGCCAGCCCACACTTCCGATATGACGTCAAGTCTGCAGCAAATCTGGATTCAGCTCTGTTGTACCCCCATTTTTAGAGATGTGGGTAAGGAGAAAAAGAGAGAGGGTTGTATTTTCTGACATTTTGTGAGTCTCCTTAGACACCAGGGACACATTCGTGTATAAAAGACATCAAAAAGTGCATTTTGCATAATAGGTGACCGTTAACTCACAAAAGTGTCAACATTTGTGAGCAGGGTATTTACTGACATATGTTTTGTTGTAGAACAAAATGTTAAAATGTCTAGGGTGGACGACCTGATCTGTTTTTCAAACCAAATTACTAATTCAAATAAATCATTAACGTACAAACAAAGGAAGTGGATGTCCTGACCAATTTCCAGGTTATAGTTCTCATTCGTGCAGAGATTTTTGGATGGTATAGAGGCTTTTACTGCCTTAGTCGTAGTTAGTAGCTCACACAATGACCTTAGTCAGTTGTCTGTTATCTGACAGTGCTCTTCAATTATGTAAGCAAGTGAGGTGCTTTGGTGTGTGTCTCTTTCAAGCTCCAAGGAAGTTAGCAAGGCATTGAAGTCAATTTCCTTATTGTCCAAACGGTGGTTCTACAACTTCTGTGTCAATCAGTGACATCATGGGGCACCAAAATACATATAAATTATTTTTCCATTGACAAACATTACGGAAGAGATGTCTGAAAATCTGGGAATAGTTTTTTCCGAAGTACAACTACCCGGTACAAATACCTGAATAGCCCTTGCAAAATGCACTTAAAGCCGAATCCAGAATTATTATCCCTCTCCATGCATGCAGCAGATGGAGGCGGGGCTTAAGTATCATTCAAGTGTGTATGCTCTTTTGGCCAAAGTCCCTTGATGTTCGTTTTTTTTTTTTTTGAGTCAGGCCATTTTGACTTTCTGCGCTGAGAACCGTGTGTGTGTGTGTGTGTGTGTTTGTGATTATCTCTCTCCCTCTTCTATTAACTGTCTCCCTCCAGGTGCTGTCTCCCACAGGTGCTCCCAATCCCTAATCAGGTCCTGCATAAAATGCTTCGAAAAACTGTAGCAGCTCTCCATTCTGTCCACCAGTTGTTAGTGTGTGTTGGTGTGTCTCTGTGTCAAGTTGTTTGCTGTTAGAGTTAGGGGATGTTTTCCATTAACAGTCTTTAATTGGTTTTATATCTTTGTACTGGTGCCCCTTTCTTCCTTTTGAGAAAGTTGTGTTTTGCATTGGCTTGTAAACAGATTCAAAACACAATCTTTTGTTTTTTAAATTAATTTCATCTGTGTTTGGGGAACTTAACAGAATGTGACAACTGATGCTGTGTCAACAACTGACCCTCTTGTAGGGAAAGCATGTGCCTGTGTGTTGTAGTGAGCAACAGAGGCCTGTATCATGAAGCCAGTTCACAAACGCTGGATATGTTTGAGTTATTTGGCTTAACTAAACCTAACAAACGCAATCTCGCTACTCGGTCCTACGACGCTGGATATCAACTCGGTAAATCAACCCAGGGTGATGAGCGCGTTCACGTGAAAGGGGCAGGGTTTGCAACATTTGATCAATCACAAACCCGGAGAAGCGTAGGCCTACTGACAGCAGAGTGCCATAGGTCATGAATGAAGAGTAAACTATCATGTTAGACAAATAACAAGTTCAAATTTAAACATACATTAATTAAACACTTGATCTAGGATAAAACCAACATAGTTGCAGCTGGAGTTGCAGGAGGAACAGCTGGTAAAAAACTACAGACTGTTTGAATGCGTAAATTGACAGGTTTATAATATCACTGCCCCCCCATCCAAGCCACGAATGGATCTGACCTATTAATTACACTTCAGTTTTTCGTCAACTTAATGTGTTGTTGTGCATAAAGTATGTGCCACTGTGTTGCACGGCCTGATACGGCTCGAGGAGCTGACACAGATAAGGAAATATATATTATGATGTGATTGGTGTGATTTGAATGATAAATGTGACACATCCACGTCTGTACTTACAGTACCGCGGACTGTACGCAATCCTCTGAGTTACTTTTCTCCGGTTACTACTGTTGTGGCAGATATTCAAGTAAACTTCCTTGCTGCAAATGTAATAATAGTCTAATTGCTCTGAAGATGGGCAGTGATTCTATTCATTATCCTGTTCACACAGTCGGTGAGTTTGCCGTCCGTTGTTCTTGCATACGGCAGTTTAAACTGTATTTCCTTTATCCTGTATGACTTTAGCTTTAAACTCCCCACACAGAGCTCTGATTGGTCAGCAGGCAGGGCTTTCACAGAGTTGATCTCTTATCTGGAACATAATCTGCTCCGAAGCATGTTAAGTGTACAGCATAAATTACCATGCACATCTACCCCGGTAAGAAGTGAACCAGCGTCATAGGACCGAACACCAAAGAGTTAACCACTGAAGTTACCTCGGTAACCCCAAATCCTGCTTCGTGGTACAGGCTTCAGGACTGCCAGACAGTTCCTGTAATTAAGCATCATTTAAGCCTCCATATGGGTCTATCCTCTAAAAATAAGAGACTTACTGTACATAAGGGTGTGGGGTTGTGGTCATGTAGATTTTCTTAAAAGGAAAAATGTTTTAGCTTTAGTTGTTCAATTGACAGGGTTTGTCTTAGCTAATAAGTTGTTTTGTTAGCTATAACAGATCTATAAACTTAGTACTTTACTGGCTTTATAACCAGATCACGTCCCCTGTCTTACTCTGAATAGTCAACCGTTTGTCTAATTGAGCGGGTAACAAAGGGCAATTACATAACTCTAGACCTGTTGGAATTACTCAACAAATTTGACTTGAGGATGGGAAATAGAAGGTTTGAAACCAAGCTACCACTCGAGAAAATCCTTCAAAAAAGATGTTTTTCTGAATCTTCTGCCATACGAATATCATATAAGCAGCGAGTATTTTTTTGAAGATGGCTCATAAACCCCTTTTAGTGTTCCCCAAATGTCACCATAGGCTTGAAGTTTTTGCATTGCAGGTTCTTCTTTTTTTTACTTGAATGACTTCACAACATGGTTTGCTAAGGAATGTTCTCACACTTGGGATCAGCTGATCACCCATAGGTACTCACCACATCAAAGAATCTGTACGTGCCTAACAGCAGGGGAGAAACCATGTCATGAATCAAAGATTGTCAAACACCATGAATGCGCACTCCACTGTGTTCAGCATGCAGTAGGAATATCAGAAGTACATCACAAGATAAATCCAGAGGACTGCAGGATAATCCAGTTGCACACGCAACCCACCCAGCGGATGTGAAACAGAGCGCAAAGAGCAAAAGGAGAGAAAGGTCTTGCTGTTTTTCTTATCTGTAGTTGATAGAATCTCTGGGACACCATTGTTATACAATATTCCCTCATCTGATGTATTCTATGTAGCCTTTAGACTAAAAAGTAAGCCTCTTCATTATTATACTTTTGTTTTAGGTTTCATAATTGTTTTGTTTTTTTGCCTTTTACTGTGACTTAATGTTCAAAAGATGTTTTATTTGTTCTCATACTGCTTGAGTTGCAGCACTTCTTCAACACGCTCCAAGCCCAATCTGCTCTAATTTGGTAGCTGGCCAGCTCCGTTATGATTGATCAACCACTTAGAGATGTCCCGGCACCTAAAACGTGAAATGTGTCGGAACTCTTGCCAATGGAAGTGTAAGTGTAACATGGTGAGGTCATTATGTTATCAGTGGAAAACATCACATCTCCACCCTGATTCTCAACACCAGAGCCCCTCAAGGCTGCTTGCTCAGCCCTCTCCTCTTCTCCCTGTTTCACACATGATTGCATGGCCACACACATCTCCAACACCATTGTGACGTTTGCTGAAAACATGACGATTCATGTTGATTTTTCAGTGTCATGTGTCATTGTGTCTATGTATAAACAATAACAAATATAAATGTCTTGTGTGGCCTTATTAACTCGGGTAGATGTATTAAGTTGCCTATTAACTGAAGTGTTAAAAGCATGAAGTTGAATCACCAGTGTGACAGTGTTTCTACAGTGAATGTGATTAAGCTTTATTGTCCAGGATGTTTTGACCGTATGTTATGTGTCTTCCCACTGAACTCTACTTCGATTATTGTCATTTTATTCAAGAACATAATCATACCAATTAGCTTATCTTGGTGATAATATGATGCCTATCATGCACACGTTGTTTATCCCACCGCAGTGTCAGTTATATGTGCATTAAATAACAAAAAAAGTGTATGGCCCCCATCCTCCACCACCATGAATGTACAATTGTAGTGTAGGATTGTTCAGAAAGTATAGTTTGTATTGTACATTTGTCACGGTACGTATACAATACCTTAAGTAGTTTAAGTGATAAGGCTAGTGATATTCAGTCATTTTGTAAATTTTCAAGATATTCAATTAAAAGATTAAAAGCAACAATAACTTGATTTCTTCTAACTATTAAAATCTGTATACTTTAAACTTGAAGATTTCCCAAAATACACATTGTCGATTTGTAAAGATGGCCTATTATGCATTTGAGGGTTTTCCCTTTCCTGTAATGTGTTTTATAGGTTTTCATGCATGTAAAGGTTGCAAAGTCTAAAATCCCTGTGTTCCTTCCAGAGGGAGGTTGCGGTCGAATTGTCATTCGGCCATTCACGGAAACAACCGATTGTGACCGAGAAATGCGTATCATGAAAGTTACAATACTTATTAAGCAATTTAAAAGTTATGCCGTAACTTGATTAAGTGCTTTGTTTTGAAACTTCAACACTGTATTAACCAAAAGGCACAATATGAACGTTACTTTTTTACTGAAATTATCAAATAAAGTCAACATTTCTCAGTGTTTACTGAGCTGTGTGGGGTTTGTTAAAGGTTTTAAACCATGTTTTAATGGTGATATACAAAGTGATAGGTTAAGGCATAACACGTTCATTATAAATACATTTGTATTTATTTAAACATATTTTCATATAATCATAAGTATTGGGATTTATCTGGAATAATAGGTGTGGACCGGAGGGTGAGGGGGACAAGCATACGTTTCACTTTCCTTTTTTATTTCTTTAAGTCTCTAGGTGCGCTAACAGTAGTCCGCTTTATAGAAAACTGTAGTGTCCCCACCGCAGACCCACATTTATAACGTCCGCTGGCGCATGATAAATAGGTTGGATAATGTAAGTGCAGTCGGATTCTCAAAGCACCGCAGTCTCTTTTCCTAAGTCCTTTTGCATTCTCCTATTCACTATTCCTTAACCCCGTGACATTTCACCAAAGTTCAAGGGATAGTAGATGATGCTGACGATGCAGATTTTTTGACAATTTGACTGTACCCAGAGTTTCTCTTCCACAAACTCAATGCGCCAAGTATTATTCATTGTCATTATGCAGGGCCTCATCTCTGTCCCTTTATCTTAATTGCATTAACATTTTATTTGTTTTTTGTGGTTGACTAAGCCAGAATTCCAAACTTACTTTTTAAGTGTGTATGCAAATCTCATGGTACATTTCAATAAAAATACCTCCCTAACAGAAAACAGGAGAGGTTTTATTCCAAGTCAAGTCTTTCCAGATGGAGTTTAAGTGGAGAACTGGGACTGGAACTCTAATGCAAAATGATTGAAAAACTAAGTACCAAAACAGCTTGGAGGAGGTGTTGAGTAAGACAAGACGGATTACTTGGCATAAAGTTTTAAGCCAAATGATGGGGGTGAGAAGACTGATTTTAAATGAGTGTTTTTCAACTGTTTTTTTGCCAGATTACTCATCACCCTGCTCACCAACCAAAACAGTCTGCAACTCTCCCTGACTGAGAGTGAAGTTGAAGCACACAAAATCCCAAGACACTGTCAGTCCCAGCTCCAATTTAGCCTGTCACAAAAACTTCCTTTGCACCCAAGTGTATATTACTGTCAAAGTGTAAGAATGGTGTTGGAGAATGAGTCATTGTTAGTGGCCAGTCAGACAAAAAGTGGCACACTAGAATCTTCTACTTGCTTTACAGTGGTGCACTACAGTTGGTGATGTAGTGACTACTTTCTCTATGAATGCAAAACCATACTGGACCTCTTTTACATAGCAATACCTTTTTTTAAATCAGGCGGTGAAGCTGAAGCTTCCTCGATTTCGACCTATCCACGTCTAAACATTGGATTTAGATGACTTCCATTAAAGGTCTCCTATTATGCTATATTTCAACTATATTGTAGGGCAATATCTATACAAAACATGTCTGTCAAGTGTTTTGCTCTAAATACCAAACAGATCAACCATTGTAGCATGCCTCATCCTTCTCTATTTCAGCCCTGTTCCCGAAGTGCTGATTCTGTGACTGTAGCTTTAAATTTGAGCTGAGCTGAAGCTGGCCACGCCCCTTTGCAGCGTCATGCAGTTCTCTCTCCTCTGTGAATGTGTTCCACCGGGAGAAGATACTCAGCTAAATGCTGCCGTGATTAAACCCCATATTATGTTCCAAACAACATCCAGCATTATTTCTGAAACACTCCTCAGTGTTTACCACTAGAACAGAGACATTATATGTATTATACAACAACTCTAAGTCCCTCCTGCAGACATCCTGCTGAACACACAGACACACAGAGGTGCTGCAGAGGGGATTCAGCTCGCAACTGTATATGGGGGACGATGGGACGTGTCACGTGGGCGAGACGTTGCCAGGAGTTTAATGTAAAGCCAGCCCACATTTCCGATATGACATCATAACAGAAGCAAATCTGCATCAGCTTGTTTGTACCCCCTTTTTAGATGTGTGGGTAAGGAGGAAAAGAGAGAGGGTTGTATTTTCTGACACTTTGTGAGTCTCCTTACACACCGGGGACACATATTTATGTATAAAAGACAGCAAAAAGTGCATTTTGCATAATAGGGGACCTTTATATGAAATGGCAGAATTCCCTCCTGGGATAGAGCAAGGCAGTAGCCTATACACCAACAATGAAACACATCAGCACATACTACAGTTTAAAAAAGCAGAAATACATTCTGAGTGGACAGAAAATGCTCTGTTATAGTTTATAACATAGAGTTAAGATCAAATACACTATTTTAATAACATAAAGGTTCACTTGCTGAATTAAAAACAGAACAAATAATTCAAAGAAAGTGAAAAACAAATTCAGACAGTAGGCGTATAATTTCACACAGCCAAATCAACATCACATTTCTTTTCGCTGGCCTCTGAGGCAACACGTGGGGGAAGGAGGCTTTTGTGCTATCAATACTTCTATGTTGACACATACAGTGACTGTGGTGCAGGCCATAAAAAGCATAGAATCGAAGGGTCTTGGTACATCCCAGCCCCTGGAGTCAAAATGTGTTATAGGGCAAGGTATCTAACCCCATTTTGCTCCTGAATGCAGTGTATACAAATTGCTTTGAATTAAAACATGGTATTTAATAATTCATGCTTTTATATAACCCTTAATATTTACACTTATCATACATTTGTATATTTGAAATGCACATATTTACAGTTTCCTGTAGGTTTTTGAAAGCTAGATATATATTTTCCTGTAGCTTTACATATTAAATTAAAAGCTAAAAAAAAAAATGCTGAAAAATGATTCAGCGTTATACAGTTCAATAGTGGTTCTGTCACTCATCCAGAGTATGCAGTCTGGTAAAAACAACAAACTCTGACACATTTATAAAGTGCATACTGCGGTAATGGTGTCAGAATCAGGGACAAAGCACCTGTGAGGACAGGTTATGTTCAGCTGGGCATTCAATTGTCCCTTTACTAATAAACTACAGTCTGCTGTTATGATAGTTACACCCCCCGTGGATGTTCGGTGCCTTGCCTGTGGTCTGGGTCAGCAAAACAGTCAACGTTGGCTGTGGCCATGTCTCAGTGGGGAATTGAACTTTCTAACTGACACAGCAACACTGAATTTCTCCTTGCTGAAGAGATGAACTCCTTTCGCTTCCTGAGTAATTACACTCATTATCATCCCTGCTAGCTTCTGACTGAGGCGGGTGTTTTGCGCCTGAAGGAGGCAGAGATGTTGAAGTTATGGATCTAAAGTGAAAGCTTGAGGGTTGTGCAGGAGGTCACCATTTGTTATGAAGATGCTTGCTTTCCTCTTTTTTTTTCTTACCATTACATATCCTTTAATTTACGCTTTACCCAAAGCGACTTACATTTTGAGTTTAGTATCTTGCCCGCCGACACCTCAACAAGTTGACTGCAGAGAAAGAGGATCGTACAACTGACCCTGAAGTTGGTAGAACTGTTTTATTCCCTAAGCCACAGCTGCCCTAAGAATGAGTTTTATATTCCTTTATTACTGCAGGAGAAATGTCCTTATGGGGACAATTAAGTTTATTGCTTGTATCGTACAGAGTAATGTAAAAGTACCTACTTTCATTGCCTCTTTGCACTTAAAAAATCCTTGCTTCATCTTTTGTCAAATATAAGTTACTCACCTATGTTATAAGGCCATAGTAAAATGTTTGAATGGTCCAACTTCAGCTCCAGTTGCACCAATACTCTAAACCCTTACCCTAATCCCAGCCTTGATGTAAATATTTAAAGCTAACAACTAAAATATTGTTTACATGTGTTATACAGCATTCCCAATTTAATGACCAATGCTGAATAGAAATCAGGCAAAAGTCTCTTAAGTGAAGCAATATGTTCCTCTTCCTGTCAGTATCCATGTTACCGTGGCCAATGCCTGACAGCTTCTGGGCCAGGAGCAAACTGTGCTTCAAAAGCGGTTTTGCCATGGAGAGAGCTGCTTTATCCTACAGTAGGCAGCCGGGATAGAGGGAAGAATATTGATTTATATTCTGTACATTGTTATGAGTGAACATATATACAGTAAGGGTTCTTCTTGTAGGAGGATGTGGTGCCAGCAGTGATTTGAATAAAGTTCTCCATATGGAGTGTATCTTTCATCAATGAGGTGCCTTTTCCTTTGGTTTTCTTTGTTTTCCTGCTGTATCTGTAATGGTATTACTTGGTTGTCCTGCCTGGCTTTGTCAAGCTTCACTAACATCCCCCTTTCATCATTCTGAATATCCACTCTTTCATTTTTCCCTTCATCCATCAGTCACTTTCTCCTCCTCATTTCAGATTTATTGCTTTCTTAATGGCTGTTTTAACATGGTGCTACGGGTTTGTCTTTGTCTGGGAAAGGTATATGGCTACAAAAATGCTCTGGAGATCAATAGATCTAGTTTATCTCTATTCAACAAGCTTTCACAACTCATCTATTGCGTTTATAGATATAAAAAACATGCAGTTATTGTTTCTTCAACCTTGTGAATGTAACCATATTTTCAAAGAGAATGGAAGAAAAAATGTATATAAACATAAGTCAAATTGGGCAATATAAGTTATTGTAGCCACATGGGCTTGGCGTATAAGGCACAATGTCTGAGACACAGGAAGAGGCAGGATGTCCAGCAAAACACGGGAAGCCTCTGAAAACTTAGGCTGATGATGAAGACATGGTGAAGCTTCGATGCAATCCCTGCCAGCCCAAACTGTCCGGAAGCCATCAAAGGAAACGTTGTTGTATGAAAGGTTAAAGGAAACGTATTCCATCTGACTCCAGGCTAACGCTGTTAGCTTGTCGATTACTAACAATTTATCTTACTTAGCTTGAAGGTAAGCTTCAAGTAGTCCAAATCTAGCAACTGCAACAGGCTGAATGCACTGTCTTTCATTAAATCCTTTTAATAAGAAGTCTATCCAGGACACAAGGTACTTTGACACTGAGGAGAGAAATGCCACCTTGTGTGCTTCCTGGCACAGCTTTGATCCAGAAATAGAGCTCGATCTCACTTTCTCACTATTAACCCCATCAGACAAATGACAAACACTGCAAGTTCAATCAACCTGGCTTATGGCAAACAAGCGACCTCATGCCCTGCAAATATGGGATACATTCCAAGTTATTGACGCTGTGGGCAGGCTATCAAGTTGTGCTTGTTTAGATGACTGGCACAATGACAGAATATCTGATGGAAAATGTAGAGCTTTTTGCAGCAGTCCTCTCTTTTAGTGTGTAGATCTTAGAGTTTGGCTGATGCATTTAAGCACTGACCCTGCTTTAACTGATGGTGACACAATCCACTTGCCTACCTAAATAGATGAAAGCAATATTAAAATTAAATAAAACACCCAATTACATATTGTAGACATACTAAGTATTTTCCCGCTTAAATATACGTTAAAGTGCACTTCGAAGGCCACATATCATACTGCCAGCTTTTTAGCCCCGTTACAGTATAGTATTTTACAAAAAATGTACTTGAGACAAGCATGTCTCAAAGTAGCCGTTAGCGTACATAGTCCTACAATTGTGTGGTTTTGGATGCATATGTATTTTCATTTTACAGCTTGGTGCAGGCTCCATTCAAAGTCCGCCCAGAGAACTAGGCTTCCTAAGTTTTATGTAGAACTGTCGACACAAATAACTTCACTTGGAGTACTGCACTCCGTGGGGTCATCACTGTTCAGCGCATCACATGCCAAACTAGTCAAGCTAATCTGTCTAAGGGTTGGTGAGATAATTGAAACTTGGATGCACAAACTTCAGAAACACACAGCTGATCGTTTATATTCATTCAAACAACATATTACAAGAGAAAAGCCTTTGAGGATAAGGACTTACTAAGGAGTTTGGCAAACATACTTTACTTAGACAACAGAAAAGTTAAATGTTGGGCTTGTTATGAAGTGACTCACAGAATAATTTGAAATTGCGACAGCTGATAAGATGTCCCGCTGCGACCGTCTGTCATTTTAACCTGTGAAAGCAACAGTCTGTGCCGGCTGAAAATGAGAAGCTGCTACCCTGGATGTTTTGCACACTTCTTTCTGCTAATGAGAACGACAGAGGAGCGATAACAGAGCAGAGAAAATCTGTGTATTTTGCCAAACTCATTGCCAGAACTCAATGTCAGTCACTGATGAGCCAAAATTATTTGTCCCATTCCTACACTTTAATTTCTCTTGCATCTATTGTCCAGAATAGCTTGGAACATTCATGTTTGCTTCACAAAGCCTCGTTAAGAAGTCGATGAGGTTCCTTATATTCATATTTCCATTTATTTAAGAATGGACAATGCACATTGATTAACATGAGCGCTTTAATTCATTGTGTAATTGTTGCTGATTTAGCCATAGAACCTTATTTTCATCTGGGGTTCTTGGAGGTTGATGGCAATAAAAGAAAACTTAAGAGCACATAGGCACAGGCAAAAATGCATTAGCGAAATTAAAACACATAGGCACAATTGACACACGATTGCAGCACATATAAAGCACACATGCCCAGTTAAAAGCCCTTATATACCAACCCATTCAAACACAAGGTGCCATTTCTTCATTGTATCGTCTTAGTCATGGAAAAATAGGTGTTGAAAGGTGTTGTTCTACCCTCACATATGGTCATGAAGGATGGGTCATGACCGAAAGAACGAGATCGCGGATACAAGCGGCCGAAATGGGATTTCTCCGCAGGGTAGCTGGCATCTCCCTTAGGGATAAGGTGAGAAGTTCAGTCATCCGGGAGGGACTCGGAGTAGAACCGCTCCTTCGCGTTGAAAGGAGCCAGTTGAGGCGGGTCGGGCACCTAATAAGGATGCCACCTGGGCGCCTCCCTAGGGAGTGTTCCAGGAGCTGCTACCTCCGCGACCCTGACAGATAAGTGGGAGAATATGGATGGAAAGGTGTTGTTTTTCTAGTGAATATGGGAGACAGGAGCATCAGGGTCTGAATATGTTCCCATCAATGCTCTGTACGGAAGTATCTTCAATCATAGCATCACATTGAAAAATCAAAATCAATATACATAATTATTGTGGCTCTCTGATGACACAGCCAAGGACTGGTTACATCAGCAGTAATGTGTCTTTTAGAAAAATGGAATTTCATAAAATTGACTAAACAGATCATGATTGGCTGAACAATTGCATGGCAAGGTATTGCAAGGCAATTGTTCAGAAACAATGAGATAAGAAGCTCAGTCAATGAAAGCTGTGTAAGAGGGATCCTCCTGTGATCACTGAGCTGTTATTACATTGTGGGTATGTATCGATTCTGTCCTTCACAGCTAAACTGTGGTTAATCAATGAACAATAGTATATGAAAATAAAGCTTTTTCTTGCGATCCATTCAGACAGGTCTCTTGGTTTACTTAGGTTAGATTGGTCTGTGTCTGGGGCAAAGATAGACTCTGCTGTTTTCTGTCCATTTAGCCATAGAGCTAACCATGTGCGACCACTTTCTGTTTTGACAAATGTAGAATACCTTTTCTGGAACTTTAAGCGGACTCCATTTGAAGCTTAGAAATGTAATTTTAAAAGAACCTGACCCCATAGTCAGCCCCACTCGATTCTCATCCACACCCATGTCTTTTTGACTTTCTTCCCCTACATCTACTCATTCTCCCCTGTTATTCCATCTGTCCTCCCATTTTTATCATCCTCTTACCCTTTCTTCCCCTCCCCTGCCATTCATTTCTGTTCTCCATGACGCATACCTGGTGGCCGTCTCTCATGCTCTATTCCATCGGGAGAAAGGTAAAGCCACAAAAGCACAGCGTTCTCAGTGTGTGCTCATTCGTTCACATTTAATCATCCACAATGGCAGTGACCATCATTCCCAATTTCCTCAGTCACTGGGCTGACAGCACAGGGATAGTAAAGCCGTAGCGCTTTGTGCATGCTGATAAAAATATTACAAGGCAACATGGAATTCACTCTCTCATGTCTTACTTCTACAGCTGTAGTTGTATTGTACTGTACTTGAACTGAAAATGTATATTCCTTTGACCGTTAGAATAACAGAAATAAGTACATCCCAGAGGAACAAGTAGGTTGCACTGTCAGTATACTGGTATTTGCAGCACCACATTTTATAATGCAAAGTGCAATCATCCATATTGCCATGTTTTTAATTAATTTGCTTTCTCATTGTAATGCTTTTCTTTTATGAGATTCTGAAAGACTTGTTTGAGAACGATGTGAAGCAGTTAATTGTATTGTTTTGTAATGGCTAATAGGATTCACCATATGTTGGGTTAGGTTTCCTGAATGGCACAGGGGTAATTTATTTTTATTTTTTACTGGGCAGTTTGTTGTTTCCATTGTAAACACATTTTTTTGCCCTAAGGATGGAAATGTCAGTTGGTGGGTCAAACACTTTGGTTCAGACTGAAATATCTCCGCCAATATCAGTTGGATTTTTTGTTTAGTTTCATACAGGTATTCATTGCCTAGAGGAAGAATTATAATAAGACCATGAGGTTGATAGTTAATTGCCTCTCTTCAGAGGGTTTTCTTTGAATTCGGTACACAAATTCAAGCCTCCATTGGGCCGATCATGTTACTTTTACACTAGTGGCAACGTCAAGGCAAATATTTCATTCTGCTATGGTGGGATTTATTATCAAATTCCTGCAAAACTAATGACCATCACAACAGCTTTCGCCACACTTTAAGCTTAATGTTTATAAGCAAGTGTTAGCTAATAAGCTAAACTAAGATGGTGAGCAGGGTTAGCATTATAGCATTATACCTGTTTAACATCAGAATTTTAACATAACATAGTGACATGACAGCATAGCTAAAATAGCATTAAGCTCGAATCACAGAGCCGGGAGCATTTCTGCAGAATACTTGTTGTCTTGTTATTTCATAGTAATACAAGTTAATGATTACAAACTTTAACCAATAATGAACTTGTTAAGCAAAAAAAAGTTCATATTTTTATCTATATTGATGGTGTCATAGCCGAAGGTGTTTTTAATTTCATAAAAATCTGGCTCCTTTCGGAGAACCAGCACCTTATCGTGGTAGAGAGGTTTGTGTGCCCCGATGAACTTGGGGGCTGTGATGTCTGGAACCTTGTGTTCCTGGTAGAGTGTCCCATGGCAAATTGGTCTATAGTCTACTAAGATTGGTTCTAAAGACCTCAAGACAAACACACATGAAAGCGAGGATACCCGGCCCGGAGGAAGCCCGGGGTCCCCTTCTGGAGCCAGGCCCAGAAGGAGGACTCGTCGGCAAGCGTATGGTGGCCGGGCTTGCCAGGGAGCCTGGCTGGGCACAGCCCGAAAAGGCAAAATGGGTAACACCTCCGCTTCTCCGTCCCGCGGGCCCACCACCTACGGGAAACAGCGATGGGGTCAGGTGCATGGCCAGAAGGGTGGCATTGAAAGCAGAGGATCTCGACGGACCAGACCCGGGTCATAGGGGGGAAAACTCTGACTGTTGTGTGTGCTTATGCACCAAACAGCAAAGGGAAGCCTCTGGGCAGACCTGGTATGCCCAAATGTGTAGTGCGGGTGAACTGGGGAGACCGAGGGGTAGACCTTGGACCAGGTGTAGGGATTATATCTGTTCGCTGGCCTGGGAGCGCCTTGGAATCTCCCAGTCAGAGCTGGCTGATGTGGCCAGGGAAAGAGAAGTTTGGGGCTCTCTGCTGGAGCTGTTACCTCCGCAACCCTGACGGATAAGCGGGAGAGATGATGGATGGATGGATGGATGGATGGATGGATGGAAAAATGTGGCTTAACTGGTTTATATTACAATTAATTACAATTTACAATGACATGTAACAGATCGACTTTGTCACAGTTTAATGTAATTTTCTGTATTCTTTAGAGCAGCGGTTCCCAAACTTTTTTTGCGGCGCACCCCCTTCTACGTCCCAACCGGGTTGACGCACCCCCCAAAAAAATGCAAAAAAACCCAAAAAAAAACGCGACAAAGCTTTGTTTTATCGCCATATAAATAACTTTGTCATGAGACGTTCCAGCGGCTGTCTTCTTCTACGTTTCTATCAAAAACTAATAAATTATAGTTTTTTTATTTAAAATAAAAGGGATTACAAAGGAAATGTTTATTGTTCCTGTTTTTTATTGTAGCCTATGGAAAAATCCCACTTAAAAAACAAAACTGTGTAATATTTTTATACCAGACCACCATTACATGTTTCATCTTGCGCAACCCCTGGTGGCAGCTCGCGCACAGCTGCCACACTTTGGGAATCCCATGCTTTGGGAATCCCTGCTTTAGAGTATAAGGATTCATTTACCATTACAACAAATGATTACATGATTCACACCACATCCCGAGTTCAAACATCCTGCAGCATCTGCAAGAGCCATGTTCATGCACACATGGTCAATTTCCTTCCAAAGCATTAATTGAATGATACCAATTTGGGACGTTGATTTCTCTGAATTATGGATTCAATTTTGAACAAGGAATATCAAATCTATAAAATAATTTTGTTTTTCAAGGCATGTTAAAAATACTACGAGTTTTATTCAATCTTCTTCCATCACCTTTAATTAATCTTGGCAGGAAAAGCAATCATTTGTTTGTGAAAGACCTGGGCCAAGTAATAACTGAAAAATGTTTTCATGTGTCTTTTCTTTTATTGAACTACGTGAATAAGACAATAGCTTTACTGTTGAAAAAGCTGGAAATTACGTTTGCTCCTGCTTGTTATCGCCCTTTATTAATATTGACATATTGAACTACAAACAGAATTGTTAGCAAAGATTACACCATGAATCCGCATTGATTGATATTCAAGTATGACTCAGGTTTGCTGTAAACAACATTTTTACAATGTCTAAAAATGACATTTCCAATTTAAAACAACACTTTTTTTCACAGTATGCAACACAAAGGACATATAACCAATCTCGTAATATCCATATTTATCTCTTATACCCTCCAGATTCCATTGAATACACCAATAAATAACAAGTGGAGTTGGATGCATTCCTTCACAACATGTTTTTTGTAATTCAGAGGGAGCATTGTTAGGCAGCCAGCATTTGAATGAGTCATCATTATCTGCAAATAGAGAGCAACCAGTCACACAGCAGGCTTCCCTGCTGGTTAAATGTACAGCCCCACCTCCTCTTTTGAAGCTTTCCCCTAATGTTATGCTGTTCCAGACTCCTGGGATTGTATTAAGTGTTGAGATGTTCAAATGGCAGTGCTAGCACCAATAACTAAAGCTAATAGCAAAGCCATTTATTACTTCTAGATGTGTGTATGTGTGTTTTTGTCCATGATGGTGCTGAATGTTGCTCTTGGAGCATGCAAACTTTGTCTAGAATACATGCCTTTAACCAATATGTTATTTATCATACTGTGTTTGTTTATGTGACAGACTATTTGTGTGTTTGCTTCAGGTTCTAAGGTAAATATCTTTGGCCCTGTGAGTGAATGCAATGATTGGTTTGCCATGTTCTTTGTCCTCTTCTGCTTTTGTGAAACCATTGAATAGGAGTCCTGGCAGTGTCGACTCCAAGTATTACCTGCAAAGACAAAAACCGACAAGTCAAGGGCACTTAGTGTACACTTTGTACTGGTATTGCTATGCATGCGAGGCAAACAACCTGATATTGACACTGTGTGGCATAACTTTCCCACTGACCGCTCAACATTGACCATCAATCACCAAGGTGGCCAATTCATCAAGTAGCCCCATCGGTCCGGCCCCCTTGTGACACACAAATATTTTTACAATTTAAAATCTGATATTGATAGAGCACTATGTACTGCTGCAGCCTCTGTGAGCCTCGCTGGGGCCAATAGTGTTATCCATATGCTTACTCACTTTCCTTGGTCGTTATTCAAGGCACAACTATACCATACAGGATTCAGCTACTGCCGACCACTGTGACTTAAATAAAATAGAGAAAGAAATACCCATTGTTACTTGTTTGACGGATTGAACATATGAACTTATGAAAGTAACTATATAACTAGCCTCAAAACCTTCCTTTTCAATTGTGATTTTTCATACTTTTCATTACACTCTGTAGTGTTTCAGCTTATTGTTTGTTTTCACATCCTGCCTTCACTCAAAACGTTCTCATCATTGTAATTTCCACTTGTTTTCAGGAGAAAAAAAACAAAAACAAAACGGTTGCGTTAACACAAATAATTCAACTATACAGAGACGTTGAGAACTGATAATCAGCTGTCACATAACTATTTAAAATAGTTTTACCTCTGTTTGTTGAACCACACCAGATTTAGTATCATTACAAATAGAGAATGTTTCAGTTCTGTGAAACCCTTAGATTAAAAACAGCCATTATTTTCAACTCTATGGCATTAAAAGGTTTTCTTAAACATAGAATCACAATCATCAAATGTTTAAAAAAGGTGTTGTTTTCTAATTGTATTGTTTTCACATAATCAAAACAATCTCACCTACAGTTTTCTGTTTGCTGAACAGAGAGGGATTTGTGTTTGTGCACAAAGAATAGTGTTGTTGTTTTTTTATTCTAGACATTTTGAATGCCCTTGACTTGACCTGCCGGTAATTCAACATCCGAAGCTTCTAAGGCTCTACTTTAGAATGGTAGATGGTCAGTATTGATTGTGTTTGACAAGCCCATCCTGCAAATATCATAGGTATAGCAGAGATTGGCATTACACAAGCTCTCACAAGCTCTCAGCTCTTATTTCTACTCATTGCTATGTGCATGATGACATCAAAGTAAAGAGCACTGTGTCAAGATCAAACAAGACAGGGAATCAGTGAAGCAAAGGAGGAAGTGTTCTGTTGTAGTTATTGACAAGGGCTTACAAGAGCTTATGAGGGTTATCAGTCGGAAGGCGACGCTGAATATAGCCAGTGGCCCATTGTTTTTCTACCTGCTGGCAATTGCAAGTAAAGACAGTAATAGCATAGCTTGTTAACTATTCTCTTACTGAATGTGTTTAAGTAAAGGATCATTTGCAGCAAGCCGGTCAATAGTCAAAAAAGAACACTGACAGGGTGAGCAGGATCCTGATGCAATGCGAGATCTCAATAACCCTGAAGGTGTTCTTACCATTTTGTTCCCATACCGTGTTCCCTTTATTGTTTACTTCCTTACTGTTTTTTTTCTGATGATTTCTGACAGAGGAAAACTAATGTTTTTTCGGCAACTTCTGATGTGAAATTGACTGGACTTCTTTCCGAGGCTTAATATGACTGCATATAGACCCTTGTTCAGAGTGTCCTCCTTAGTATTGGGTCTGCTATACTTATCCTTAAGTTTGAAATCGACTTATAAGCATCAGTATTCAATCAAGCCATGCATTAATTAATATATAATATGTGCATATAGGTAAATTGTTTTTAATATGTTGAGATACTTGCAACTGTTCTTATATTATTAGTATTTAACCAGTATCAAGCTAAAATTGACTCCAATGTTGTTTGACAAGCAAATGTGGTGATGTGTGTTGTGTTCGAAATAAAGCAGTAGTGCCTTGTATCTCACGCAGTGAATGAATCGTTGTGGGTTTGCTAGCTATTGTAGTCTTCTCAGCAGCACTTCCAACTAACTAAAGTATCAAATTTAGTTAAACGTTTAATTATAAACAGCTAGACCCAGTGCATAATTTTAACTGAATGACGAGGTCCAGGTGAATGGAGCTGTCTTCTCAACCTTTACAAGTCGACCTAGAGCCGGTAATGACTCTTGGTGCACCACCATTTTGCAAATGTGCCTGGTTTGGCTAGCCAGAGCTAGGGAGAGCAAGAGCTCCCAGGGGGGATCCTCCCACACCGTGCAGCAGTTTCTGAACACATTGAGTTGAATCCCCTGGGCAAACTGCGCCGGCACTACCTGTCAAGAAGAGTTCAAATTTCTTGGGTTGGGATTAATGATGAAACTGTAGTGGGCCATTATGAAACTGGGGGAAACATTTCATCCAACAAACAATATTTGCCTTGTCACTGTTAGCTTCAGCTCTGCTGTTCTTTCCCATAGAATCAATAACCAGGGGGAAGTTTTGAGGTTTTGCTTACAGTTTAAGGTTTCAAGAGTTAGATTTACTCACAAAACGTTCATTGGTAAAATATTCATAAAACCCACAGGCAGACGTAAAGTGTAACAAATAACTTTGATTTTAGAAAGTTAAATATATCATAAACGTTTTCTAACCAAACAGCCAAGATATATGATTTTTACGTAACATGTGGTTGACGAGTCTTTGACAGAACTGGGTTGAGTAAGAAAATAAAATGAACAACTAATATAACCCATTGCTTGTTAGAAAAGTAATAAGTTACAAGTTTATGATAACATTCACCAAGTATTGGTCAGTAATGGTTGGAAGCCTATTTAAATGGGGTCAACTCTCATCAGCAAACAGCTTTTTGCAACCCTCTTCCTTCCCCAGGTTGAATACTGTATATTGGAAGCTTCAAATGGATTACATTTGTATTGGCTCTTAGGAGTTATTTATTGTCTGACCAAAAACAGAATGAGCAGAGAGAGAAAAATACCCAAGTGTGGAAAAGCAACCGAGAGCAAACCAGTGTGAGAGAAGAAGAATAGGAAAATGCAACTCAGGTAATGATATTCTATTTTTTTCAGTGTAATGCAATGTTCTATGGCCTTTATTATGTGCATGTTCAGTCATTTGTTCTTTTCCAGTATGAAATATGACATACCTGCAGATATTGCAAAAGTAAACAAGTTCATGCTGCATTAAAACGTTAATAATCATAAACACCCCCCTATACTCGTAAGAAAACCTGCAAGAACGTCAAAGTTCTAAATCTGTCCATTCCTGGTATAAAGCTGCAGATATAATAGTTTACATTTCAGGTCTTTAGTGCTTGTTTAAAAAGGCCAAAGATATTTATATTTGAGCCAGGGATACAGACAAGAAGATTGGACTAAGGCCAAGCCCTAAGATATTCTTTCTGAGGCTTCCCATTGGACAGCAGCATTAATGGACAGCCACATTCCACCTCTAAGTGGTTTGACATCTTGCAGCCATAAATAAACGCTAACAGGGACGCTCTATTAGGCTAAACAAGGCCCTGTGTGTCCCTCCAAAGCCAGGAAGTGCCTTCCTAATGGTACACTAATGCCTTTATTGCATTACCCCAACATCTCCTATTCCAGTGCGTCACAAATACAGAATTCTGGTGGTTTTGATGGAATGGAGAAGGACTGGGTGCGATTGATATCACACCGTTCCAACTTGTCTGCAATTAAGAGTATTTCCAGATGAAGATTATACTAATCTCTGATTACTAAATGCTTTTTTTGGTCACAGAAACTGTTGATGTTTTGTACGGTTGGGACTGATTTCATAATTTGCCAATGCTTTTAGACTTGCCAACATGTCGCCATAGGAATTACATGTCTCATACTGTAAGTAAGAACACTGCACCATAAGCAACTTTCCATGAAAGCCTCCACACATTTGCATTAATGTTTTTTAATGTCAAAGTGTACTTAGTGGAAAACAAGAGGGTGAGAAAAAGGTAACATCTGTAAAACACAAATGCCAAATACAATACTGATTTTCAGATTTTCATTAATTCCCCACACCTTTGTGCATTTACGGAGATAACATACTAATCATTGCACATTATTTATAATGCCGCAGAGGTTATACATTCTAACCTGCAGACCACGAAAGCAATTACTGTGCGAATAATGCAGATGGTGCAACAAAGTACTTACGGAAATGGTTTTTCCATTAAGCAGACACTTTGGTTTCTATAAAGCACCTTGACTTGTGTGTTATCCCCTTTGAAAGTATGTGTGTGGTGAATGCATTTAAGTATTTGTGGCCATACATGTGGAATGTTGTGTATGTGAATGGATTTTAATGCCTATTCCCCAGTGTTTAACAAAGAAGATGTTACAAAACACTGACCGCTTTTAGGGGCGGTCATGCTAAAGAAGTTATAGTCTAAAGAATCTGAAAAAATATTTCATTTCCAAGAGGTTTAGAAAAACTGTGTTTGCCAACATAAATAGAAACAAATACATAGAAATTGAGTCCATGCATGTTACTGTTCTCACCCTACGTGCTTAATGACCTGGTAATGGATCCATCCAACGACCAGTTGAGTAGGCCTCTCACACCCAGAGGAGTTTGTTAGTGGTGCTAATGGCAACGCTGATGGGTGCAGTTGCTTCTAATATCTGCTCATCTCCCCTCGTAAGTCTCTTGACACTAAATCCAACCGCCATTCACTCACCTCTCCATATCACCACTCAACAGTTTGAAGCAGTGCGGGATATATCACCTTTGATTCAACAGCAGAACTTTCCCTTTCCCTTATTCCTTGGAGGGTCTTTAGAACCCACCTGACCAAATGCTCATGTATTTGCTGACCTTTTTAGAAGATGGTGCCCTGTCACCTGGCTATTGCTGATCCCGAAACCATACGCAGTGGAACATAACCCATCCTAATGCATACATTATTAACTTTGCATATCTAATGAACATCTATTACCAAATTAGAAAGCATTAGAGGTGGTTTGAGTGTGATGCTGCTTTCCAATGTATCTCACGCATTACCTTTTAATGCCTTCTATGGGCTTGACCACTGGTCCCTTCGGGGCATACATTTGCATGTACTTTTGCATGGTCAATGATTATGGACCCATCAACCCTGACCCAGCATCCACTTTGGAAAATGACTTGCATTTTTTTTGCATGACTCAAGGCCAAAGGCTGGCCTCATTTTGGCTTAATGGCTGCAAGTACAAGCATCTGGCTTTTTCCTCTGTAATCTGAGAAAATTAGATGGCAAAGGCTATGTGAGATAGTGTTGAATAATGGTAACAATATATAAGTGCATAAGCTACAAGCACATACAGCCTTCTAACCTCATCACCCTATTCCCTGAGTTCCCAAACCAGTGCTTTTCAGCAAGCTGCTCTGCAAGGGTGGGGATTTAAGAGTGTACAGTTTGTTAGAGGTGCCAGTTTTGGTCATATTAACTAGTTATCATGCATACACTTTATTTGTTAATTTCCTATTCCCAATGTATAACACAACAAAGGTTTACAGCCATGCTGGCAGGTCTGTTCTCAACAAGGTAGGGCGAGGAGCCTTGTGGTGAAAAAAGATAGTTGATGGTTATGGTAACCTCCCCTGCTAGTTTGAAGCACTGTCGTCCAAATGGTTGCGGGTTGAAAGGTTTGTGGTAAACACAGTCAAAGTTGATATAACTTGAACTGTTTCTGGACGATTTTGAATGGTGTTATATGATGAGCATTGCACTCTCCATAGAAACACAACTGTAATGTCAGCGCAGAGCCGTTTTACCGCTTAGCGTGTGAATGCAGCTTAAGGCTTTACTAACGCACAGTGGCAAAAGCTCAAAAGCTCAAATCTGCATGCTCACTGTTTAGCTTGACAAATGTTAACTATCTTAGTTAAGCATGTTAGTATGCTAACATTAACTTAGCAATACCACTCACACTCCATATAAAAGCTGAGGCTGATTGGTTTATGATCCAATACTTCGAATCTACTTGCCTTCTAAAGTATTGGCCAAAAATACATTTTGACCTAAGGATTTTGCTAAATGATAACTCAGCAGATCACTTTTTTTTACAATTCATCTCCTGAGGATCTGTAGGAATATCTGTACAAATCCCATGGCAATGTTGATATACAGTATCTCAATAAAAAAGACAAAAAGACAAGTAAGGCAGTCTTAAACAATAGAATTTATGTTAGACAAAAAGTCAGAGATTCGACCAAAGTCATTAAAATCTATCTACCAGGGACCTTTGAATAGCTATAGCAAATTCCCTGGCAATCCATCTGTTTTGGCAGTTAGACTCTATTCACTTCTGATTCTGCTTCCCATGTGAAAGTGTTTAACTACAGCTTCCCAGCCGAAGTCAATAGTCCAACTTCTGATTCCCAGCAGACATTCTAAAAGAAAGTCTCTGGAAATACGGTTGTGAATGAACAGACGAAACATTGTGTATTTATAAAAATTTTTTTTTAAAAAAGCTCAGGGTAAGAATTTGGGATTTTTTTTGCACCTGGCAAGCTGGGAGATCCCTATTTTCCAAAATAACCCTGTTTATTTAATGATGTTCATTGATGTGCCATCATCTGTTGATGAAGATCTGTGTACTGTGATTCTGGGAACTCACAAACTTTAGAAAATCAGCTCCTAAAGGAAACAATGGAGGTTTGATGTTGCCGAGAGAATGGAAGGTGTATTGTCAAACAGGGTTCTTAGCATTAAATCATCCAATCTTTAAATACCTAAATCCTTGCTCACACAATTGTCGGTATTGTCACGACTGTATAAAACATAAACATTGTTTATTGTCCAATGTTTCTGAAATAATCCTGGCTGACTGGGGATCTGAGTGTGTGAACACAAAGCGAAACATTCTGTGTCCAACAATATAATTGTCTTGTTAGCTAGTGTTTGTGTGGCATGTGGACCATTACTTCTGGACAGCATTTAAGAAATACAGTTAAAAGTTAGTCATTTTTGACAATTTTCACACAGGAAAAGGGTCAGCAAGGACCCATGCAAGATAATCTGGTACCCTGGGGTCTTCTGAAGACTTTAGGGTAAAGTTGTCCTAAATAACTGGCAGTAGACTGATGGATGTACAACAGAGCTGAGGCTATTATTGGACACAAGGTGACTTCTGCAGGGCTATTTCCTCAGCCCTCTTCACAGGCTCATATCTGGTTCATCTGGTGCAGGCAGTGAGGAGACGAAGGGCTATCCATAAATGGCTCAAATGAAAGATTTGCACTGAAGAAATCAACCAATCCAAAAAAGAGTTGACGTATACAGTGAGAAGAAATGATTGGTTCTTAAGAACACTTGGGTGAGCAATATTTTCTAGGACACTGAGCTGTTACTGTGAGACTGGGGGTATGTGGGTTGGTGTATCTCAAGGGCTTGTACACGTGTGACAAAAAATAGCTCTATGTTGAAACTTTGTTGCTCATTAGGCATCTTGAGCAATACAAGGTTGGATCCTAATTGAATCACAGAATGCTTGACAAACTTGTTTCTGTACAAAACAGCAGCGAACATCCAACTGAATGCAATTATTCATTACAGTTAAACTAAACCTTATTAATTTAAAGTTCATGATAGAAATGCAATTCACAATTTATTGTAAGTACAAACCTTCCTATCCTTCTTACTTTGTAAAAACAATTAGTATGTTTTCATTTTTCTACAAACCCTCTGAACGTTTCTTCACGGTTGAGAGTTAAGGCATTGAGATTAATCGTCCAAATATCGTATATACCTTTTACTGTATGTGTGGTCAATATCCATCATCATTTCAGAGTGTCTAAATTTTCCCATTTTATTTGCTCTAATCCCCTGCAGCGGGTCAAGAGAGGAGAGAGGAGCGGAGGGAGAGTTGTGGGAGAATAATGCCATTTCAGGATAGGCCTTATTTAATTTACTGCAGGTCGATAGAGGTTCTCCAATTGCCTCTCCCGGATTAATAAGTAACCCACACGCGCTGTCCATCACTGTCCATCTCCCATTAGGCCTCTGAAATGGGGGCCCAAATTGCCTGGCGAGGTTGACTCTGATGGAAAACACACTGTCTCACTCCTTTTCCCTCTCCATCGCTATCCATTTGTCTTTCTCACTTTTCCCTTTTTGCTATTTTGTTTCATTTTTAAGATGTACTCGCTGCACATCAAAACAGGTCAACTGTATTAAAATCACATGATCATCCATAAATGCCTTTTTTTAATGAGCAAAAAGAGTAAGAGTTGATGACCGGTTACTCTATCTTCAGTTTTTTTGCATGACAAAATATGTCTTGTCTGGTATGAAATTTGCTTATGAGAAATAGTTGTGAAAGCAGTTCAATTCATCTTGTCAATGCCAAAGTAACTTACATTACATATGAGCTGGAAGCCAAGTCTCTTATTTGTAATTTCCTCACTCCTCGATCCTTACTCGAACCGGAAGTTGTTCTGGTGCACCATCGAGAGTTCCATGGCGCTTATTTGTGCCCGGAGGACCGAGGAGTGATAAGCAAGGAACCACCAGACCATCCTTCCATGAAATCCTCAGCCACTCGACACGCCCACTCACTGTGTATCAGTCACTTATTGGATGCTGCAACGCATCAACTGCTCTGATGCATCTTAACATAAGAGCTTAACAGCTGAGTGAAGACACCATTATTGAAACAATAATACTGAAAATAAGTGAAAATACTTCTGAACAACAAAAGGGCCACATACATCTTTCTTCATCTATATATATATATATATATATATATATATATTTTTTTACCGGGCCATCTTCGTTCCTACCCTCACCTATGGTCATGAAGGATGGGTCATGACCGAAAGAACGAGATCGCGGATACAAGCGGCCGAAATGGGATTTCTCCGCAGGGTAGCTGGCATCTCCCTTAGGGATAAGGTGAGAAGTTCAGTCATCAGGAAAGTCTCGGAGTAGAACCGCTGCTCCTTCGTGTTGAAAGGAGCCAGTTGAGGTGGTTCGGGCACCTAGTGAGGATGCCACCTGGGCGCCTCCCTAGGGAGGTGTTCCAGGCACGTCCAGCTGGGAAGAGACCGAGGGGTAGACCTAGGACCAGGTGGAGGGATTATATCTCTTCGCTGGCCTGGGAGCGCCTTGGAATCCCCCAGTCAGAGCTGGTTGATGTGGCCAGGGAAAGAGAAGTTTGGGGCTCTCTGCTGGAGCTGTTACCTCCGCGACCCTGAAGGATAGGCGGGAGAGGGAGGGAGGGAGGGAGGGATGGATGGATGGATGGATGGATGGATGGATGGATGGATGGATGGATGGATGGATGGACGGACGGACGGACGGATGGATGGATGGATGGATGGATGGATGGATGGATGGATGGATGGATGGATGGATATATTTTTTTATTTATCCTCCTTTTCATTCAGGCCTAACATTTTTGAGCATTGGGTGTAACAGCCTACTGAAACAAGTTATTGTAATTCTTCCTTAAAAAATAAAGCTGATGATCATATCCTGGATTATAATATTATGAATTCAAAATTCAGGATATCTACAATTGTGGCCGTAAATAAGTCAATTAAAAATATAAACGCATTCTGCCGGTAGGACAGGACCTGTGCCGCTCAGCAGAACACAGTACAGACAAATAACTACAGAGGGCAGGGTGTTATTTATGTGCAGGTGTGTGTGAAACAGGTAACACCTGTGCTTCTCAGGCTATGACAAGTCAAAATGTCTGCTATGAAAAAGGCTTGGAAGTTACCCCTATCAGATTATTAGATAATAAAACGTATAATAAATAGATTATTTACCATGCTTTATTGATACTTATAAGATACACTTTATTGAAATATGGTGACATTCTTAACCAAACAGACAATACACTGATTATAATTATCATTATGGTTTAACCTTATAATTTAAAGTTCATGATAGCAAGGCAATTCACAATGTATAATGAGTAAAAACCTTCCTATTTTTTATATATTTATATATACAGATGAATATAAATGTTTCTTACAATTAGTTATTTTACTATTACTTTCTATATAGATATATATGTAGTAGTAGTACTAAAGTATTTCTAAACTGTGGTATTAGTCACATTGTCACAACACTGCCTTAGATACTTAAATGAAATGTTACTTGGTTGGAGCGTAAAAAGGGTAAAAAGATAAAATATGTAGACTTGTCGATGATGATCGAACATGCCAACAGTCAGCCCCTCAGTCAGAGCAGATGTACAGCAGTAAGATTGTCTCTTTGAAAAGCACACATTCTTGTACTTTACTCCCAAAGCTCTAATGCCTCAAGCAACTGAACAAACACATAGGAAACTTCCTTCCATTCCATCCACACAGTAATTATCTACATGTATATATAGACACTTGAAAAGATGGCCATATATATCCCCCTAGAACCACCTAGAGATTGTGTAACTTGTAACATCACAGATATGGCTGAAATAGATGAAGCTTTTTTCTTTTCAGTCGGATGGTTTGTATGTTCTGCAAAGCAAATGGAACTTATAAATATATTTTTTTTCCTATATTTCCCTGAAAATGTCACCACACAGTCTCACAAATAATAAAGTACTTTAAGATCCCCGTACACTTGAAAGGTGCCTTTGGAAGGTTTGAAGCTTGCTCCTTTGTGTAGGACGGCAGCTGCGGTCAGCTTGACTTCACACAGCAGTTGAGATCGATTCGAACAGTGACCCAGAGCCACGGCAAAAAAACGTGGAAAAACACAGCTAAACCTAAACAGAAAGTCACTCCTGCAGCAGAGGCCACCTTGCTGCAGCTCATTCTTATGTTCCATATGTATTCGAAAATACATTCTATGCCGTTAACACAAGGCTCAGTTGAATACTCAATTGTGATTGGTCAATGGAGAAATTTCCATTCTCGCTAACAAACTGCTGTTAAAAACAAACTGTTGCTAAGGAGGCTCAAGAGACTTTGTGCAGTCATATCAATCCGGACGAAGAAGTCTGGTAAATTACACATTTATAAAGAATATCAGCTTGGTAGAGAAGAAGTGTATTTGGATATGTTGTGTAGAAACTCAACGTATTCACTCACAAGAATCTGTATGATATTTTCCTTCTTATACAGTATCTTACATTCTCCTATTAATATCCTGCAACATGTGTCAATGTAAACCAGTACATGCATACTGTCCTTTCAAAATAAACAGTTTGAAAACAAAATAGTTCTGTTAAGGGCTAGAAAATACTTTATTAGTTTCTGGAAAAGTTTGTGGCTTGGTTAAAAATAATTACCTAAGTGGCAAAGTTATCTAACAAAAATCCTGTTTCGGCTCAAAATAACTATGGAGGTGGTGTTACCTCGTAATGGAAGCTACGTGATAAATATTAAATAGATCAATTCTTGTTTCACAAGGAACATAAACAATGGTGTACTAGAAATAGAGCATTCAAATTGAAACCCTCTTTATTGTTCACAGACATGAACATGTACACAGCCTTTGCATTTGACCTATGGTACAAGGAGCAGTGGGCATCTATCATGTAGCAATGGGGGAGCAGCGAGGAGGGGTATGGTGCCTTGCTCAATGGTCTGAATTAAGTCTTCTTAAATTAACAGTCAAAATAGATACTTGGGGACTTAAACAGGCGATCCTCTGATTCCCAAGCCATGTCTCTACACACCGAGATACTGCTGCTCACACAGGGGAGAAGGTATCGTTTTTTTTGTTCAATCCACCCATCCACCTTGACCTCCTACATTGCCTTACTCATTTTAGTGGTTAAAGCCACGAAGATCATATGAGAACAGCCTGAGAATCTACTGTATAGGTGAGTCGTAAGCCTCTCAGTCTTTTATCTGTTAACTGCGGTACATATGCCTTGTCCATATTTTTTAATCCCACAAAAAAGCCCTTACACTGTACATTTGGCAGATATGTTGAAAAAAAACTAAAGATTCACAATCAAGATATAGTTCAACACAAATCACATTTTCCATGTTTTAAAGCGGATAGATGGCCATCGGGCAGATTTACGTTACAAGGCTTTCCCAATGTTTTGGCTCTCGTAGTAGATTACCCAGCAGAGACTGATGCTGAGGATGTGAGTGATGATAACATATTATCTCCTTACACCAGCTGCGTTGGAAAGGATTCTTCTCTCGAGTCAAAGGACGGAGATAGGGAGAAAGACGAGTCTGATAAAAACAACGGAGGTGGTGCAAGGCCTTTTTTATAGGGAAGACTATCCCCAGCAGGAAAACAACAGCACTGGTCGATTGTTCAACACTTAAAACGACTCATGTTTCCTCAAAAGTGACCTTGGCTTAAACTCAATGAAGGCAGTCATTATTTTCACAGTCAAAGACATTATTTTACCACCGTAAAAAATAATGAAGAGTGTACACCCAATGTGCCCACTCTCAACTATAATGGACACATTTTGTTGCCTTTGTATCCTCTATTTCGAAGTTGAATCTTTTTTTGCAGTTAGATGAACTAAACCATATTTCTGCCAGTAATGTTTTTAAAGTTTACAACAGGTAAAGATTATGTTTGTTTGGGGGGGGGGGGGGTAACATATACTTTATGAGACCAGGAATAGATTAGCTGTTGCTGAGTAGAACAGCAAGTCTCGACCCAAACAGTCCGGAAGCCATTGACGACAACATTGTCCTCAGGTAGATCCTGGTGCAGCCAGGTTTCCCTAATGGCTAATGCCGTTAGCTTTTACATTTTTTCCTAGGGAGGGGGGAGACATTGCTTTTATTTCCTTATCTTTACAAGTCTGGACACAGCTCTTATCCTTTGTTGCTTTGGTTAACCCGTGCATCTTCTGTTTGCTAGTCTCCAGATTTCCAGATATGTGTTGTGTTTGTTTACAATTGCCTTTAAGAATTGTTCATTTAATCGTATCAAGCTAAACAATTTTCAATTCCAGGGACCATATTTATTTGACAATTATTTGCCAACTGCTTTCTTTAATTGCATTATAATCAGTTTTTTGCTTCTTCCTGGAATCCATGATGCTGCTCTCCCCAAATAAAACCTTGAAACCTTGTCTTTTCAGTGATAAACAAATCACACAACAGTGTGGCATTAGGTAGGTTTCCACCACATTTGTAATCAATGACAGTAGTCATCTCTACTGATAACTCGTACATTTCCCAGTAAGGTTGTGTTTTGTTTTTTTCAACATAGCTGTTGTTAAAGCCTACAGTACTTGTAGCAGCTGTTCATTTTTGGCATTTGTGAAATACCAAATCCTCTCTGATGCCCCTTGGTTTAGAGATTTTCCCATTAAATCACTGCTCTAGCCCACTGTGCTCTGTGGTGGCTTTAATGCAGATGCCTGCAGCACTAAATACATGAAATGTAATATTCTTTTTGAGCCCCTGCAGATCAAACTCAATGTATTCCAAGCTTGTAAATTAAGAAAATAACACAAGAGACCATTATTAGTGATGAAGAGAGTGTGAAACAAGGAATTCATTATGACAAAAAAAAGTCAGTGGGGTTATAGATCAGTATAACATTCAGAGGCTTCCCCTATTCTTTGTAAAATGTAAAACATTTAATATCAAGGTTTTGATGTGTGGAAAAAGAAATGGTCTCGCTGTTTCATTCATTTGATGGTACAAAGGCAGTGGTAATTGAAATTGATATTCTTAATTTCAGGTTATGCATAACCTTCTGTGCAAATGATTAACACAAAATGAACAGTAAAGAAGGAGTAGATGAATTAACCCTTGTGTGGTATTCATATTTTCATATCCGCTGCACTTTGGGGTTTTTAATTCAACACAATCAAACTATTTTATGTTAAAATACTCAACAGATGTTTACTTCATCCAAATGACAAGCAATATAAACAGCATGTATGGTTAATATTTGCCCATTATCTTTGTTAGAACACATTAATGAATTAAAGTGCAACTCGTTTTCTGTTGGTTTTTTCATAAAATATAATGAAAAAAGAAAATATATTATAATCAAGATATAAGTGGAATAATGCAACCAATTTACAAATGAAGCAAGGTTTTACACAACAATTGATTTTTTATTTATTTCAATTTCATCTGAAATTCAACCCATTCACCCCAGTTTACACAGCACAAGCTGACCACATACAGCAATCAGTCAGTCAAGACCACACATCAGTCCCATTGAACACATTGCCTTTCGTACCAGGCTACACAACACATGAGGGGCAGAGTTTTTACTGGGTATGGGTTGCATATGTTCATTGCACTTGATGCATGCATTTGTGTTTTTCTGTCCATCTTGGGTCAACACACTTTACGTGTCAGACATGTACTGCAGCAACATTACACACTTACTTCTGTCTGACGGGTGCAAGTCGTTTTGGAACTAGCTGATGCTAAATCTCATCCTCTTCTCCAAAGTTGGACCCAACCTTTTCAGTACTATGATCCTCAAATGATGTAACCTCTTCCTCTACATCATCATCAGAATCTTCTATTTCTTCCAAAATCAATTGCAAGGCCCTCTAAGCATTACATCTTTTGGACATCTTGATCAGTTGTGATAAGGAACCAAACTGGCAAAGCTATACAGTACAGTATGTATTGTTTCCTGTCATCCAATTTGAGACTGGGATAGAATATGAAAAAATAAACATTGGTTCCCACAACACAGAGGGTAAAATGTGCGGGATTGTGAGAACAGACAGATGTCGGTGCTTGAATTTTGCTGGGGCACACAGACACAGACAGACAGACAGACAGACAGACAGACAGACAGACAGACAGACAGACAGACAGACAGACAGACAGACACACACACACACCCACACACACACACACACACACACACACACACACACACACACACACACACACACACACACACATACACACACACACACACACACACACACACACACAGGAGGAGGAGGACAGAGTGAAATACACTGGACAACACTACAATTTACCACTGTAAAAAGTAATGAAGAGTGTACACCAAATGTGCCCACTCTCAACTATAATGGACACATTTTCTTGCCTTTGTATCCTTTATTTCAAGGTTGAATCTTCTTTTACAGTTAGATGAACTAAACCATTTTTCTGCCAGTAATGTTTTTTTAAGCTTACAACAGGAAAATATTTTGTTCATCTTTTTTTTTTTAAGACAATAATATTTTCTTTAAAAAAAGAAACCCCGTATGTAATGTAAATGTGTAGGGGGAGTGTACAACGTGTGGTCATTAAAAATGTGTTCTGATATATGTTGTTCATAGTAAATGAGCCAAGGCCATTGACAAAATAATTAATTAAAAAATGATACGATTAATTATTTTTGTCAATGGCCTTGGCTCATTTACTATTGCTTGATAACAAATGAAAACGGGTCCCACAGACCCGAACACCATACAAGGGTTAAACAAAGGAATTCTTACCCTTTCAAACTAAATATAATCTGTTCTTGCAGCAGAAACAGAGGGATGGGAGAACTAACTTTCACTGTGAAAAGTATTTTCACACACCTTCTTTGACGGCACTCAAGGGCTATGGCTATACAGTGTTAGACCCTATATGTTTATTTAGCCAAAGTTCTGTCTTACGATTCATCCAACTTTTAGCCATTAATTTATCCCTACCAATGTTTAAAGGTTTATTTACTACATCACAAATAGACAAATCATATATTATAAAGGCCTTTTTTTTAATTAGCTGACGTTCATATATCTAGAGCTGGTGTTTACTGTATACTGTATCTATATTGCATGATTTAAACATGTATTTCTATGGTCAAAGGGTTTTATATGATAAAGTCATGATTCAATGAAGTCAGAGGACATTTTGTGTATTTAGAAATTGCTTCTTAGATATCACCCAGAATGTAATGTAAATGGAGGTTTTAGACTGTGTACTAAGCTTGTTAAGGGTATTATGCAATAAAAAATATACATTTAGCTTTAGGTTATTAAAATGAACCACCTGCCAGTTTTAACCAGGCAACATGTAGAGGATAAAGGCCTGCGTTCTTTCCTTAGGGGGTAAGGTGAGGGTTAACAAATCCAAAAAGGAAAGGCCAAAACCAGCAATGCACAAGTCCGCCTTTAATAACTTTCTGACTTTGTTACCATGTTAGTCGCACTTATACTCCAAATGATTGGTTAAAACAGCTGGGAATTTAGTTTTAACAAAATGTTACTCAAGCAGGAACAAAAGCGCATGTGGTTTGCTAGGTTATATGTACAGCAGCTATACACAAAATGCATGCTAGATACATGATATCATAATGTCTAGCCTAGGATCTTAGATAATTTGACTTCCTCCTTGAAATTAATTTACGATTAACTAATCACCTTAAAAACGTATGGAGTTGTATACAGTATGTGGTATCACTGTTCTCATTGGCCATTGAAACATAGTGGTAGACATAATTTCTCCTGTTGTATCATGTTTATTTAAGGAGATATGGTGCAGAAAACAATACTTGGTTATGACTGAGGGAAAAAATGGAAAACACCATGAGGCATTTAAACATGGCTCCAATCCTGAAATGTTCAGGTCCCCTAACTGTAGAAGTTTACAAAGAGTTATGGTGTCAAATGCAAAATCGAGAGAAAATGAAGTATACCTTTTGCCCATGTTACTGATTGTAAAAGTACATTAACAATTTTTTCTGAATGGACTATGTGTTGTGTGTTGTAAATTATTGTAAATTAATTCATATAAAAATGACAAAAACGTTACAATGCTGGTCAAAAACTATGTGTAAAAATCATAAGAATAGTGTCTTAGAAAGGTACAGAAATTGATTGATGAAAGTAACAAATGCACTTTTAATGGAATTAATGCATATCTGAAATTAAGATACCCGAGTTAGATAACTGTCAAACATCACAAAGCATTTGGTAGGGGTGTTCTCAAAAGGTCACTGTCTTGCCACAGAGTTCGGGAAAGGGATTGTCTTTATGACACGCTGTTCTGTAAGCCAACAGTCTGTTCACAACGGCTCCAGCAACCAAACCTCATCTCTGTCCGGTAATCCTGAGGTCAGCCGTGCGTGTCCCGTCGCAGGTTCATCTCCTTTGGCAAATCAGCTGACACCACTACCATGGATATGTAACACTCATCCACATGTCCCCCCCCCCGTGTTACGTCCGGGAGATATCGAACACTTAATAAAACACACGCTCATGGGCTCAAATGTCACCGTTCTAAGCAGGGTTCTGTCAATACCTCCATGACCTTTCTCTGTGTTTAACTTTGTAGGATGTCAAGGCCTGGTGGTACAGCAGAATGGAAGGCATACAGAGGAGGCGTGCTGTGCGAGACGTGGGGGGGAGGGAGGTTTACATTGGAGACATGTGAAGCATTGAATTCTAAAATGGTCTTAGGGAGACAATATAAGACCTTGAAAAGCCTCCATTAGTGAAATAAAAACAGAGGTTCTCAATAGTTTTTCATCCCATTCTTTGGATTAGATTTTTTCCATCAAATATTTAAGATTTAAAAGTAATATACCAGCCCCCACTTGGAGAATTTAGCCAGCGTAAAATTACCAATCCTGATATTAACCTAATAAACTAATGTTTAACCAATATGTTTAATAGGGAATGGGAATGTGACCTCAACTGTAAAGTCATCCATCTTTGGAGGACACCAGCAAAGGCAACCTATTCACATAACCTGTAGGTAGCGAAGAAGCTCAACTTTTCCCCTTTAAACTTTTTAAACATGTTGGTACTGTAGGCCCTGTTATGTCGCTGGCTGTAACAGACACTATGATGACGAACTAAATACAAGAAGGATACAAACCACTAAACAGGGAATACGATTTAAAACCTGAAATATTGCAGGATACATACTATACTGGTAGATTTATCAGCCATAAGATAGCGTTTTGCTGGCGTTCAGTTAGCATCACATTAGACATGTAACGTCTGACTATAGTTGTCAATTAACCAGTAGATTTTTTAAATAACGCTCCCCTGCTTCTGGTCATAGCTTTTGTTTGTAAGGGCATTTATGATTTGCGCATACCTTATTCATTTTGGATGCAAAATAGCTGACAAATTACTGGGTAGAGCTGATATAAATTGATGACTGCTGCAGTTGCCACAGACGCTATCCTCCAAAGATGTGCCCCGCTTTTCCCATTCCCTGTATCAGTCGTCAAAACATTAATAACAGATTTAATATCAAAAACAATTCTTCCAGAGTTTCTTTTTTTGTTTGCAGTTTTAGCAGAAAATCCATTCCCAGAGATTCCAATTATCTAAAAGAAAGTGATTGACATGCTGCAGAAATTAAATTCAAAATGAGAAAAAAGGCTGAACCAAGTTAAAGCTTATCTTTTCCTCTTTGAGAGATGAAGTGGGAATAAGTCTTTTTAACACTGTTGGCATGGTAACAGGATCAGTCAGTCTGAAAAATTATATTCCAGCAAAAAGAAAATCATCTCGATGTCACCGATCACTCTGACAACTTGTCTATTAACATCATGACACACTCAGCATGAGGCAATACACTTAGTTTTTCAAATCATCACTTTTTCTCCTTTTTTTTACAGGGTAGAGATAATTTTCCTGGATATTTTCAAAGATTGCGCCATACACTGATGAATCACTTTCTTGTGAAATATTTTAACCTTTCGTGCCTGAATACTAGTATCACCTTATCTGCCTTCTGACACATGTACTGTAAATTGAACTTTACATAGCTAAATGTATGGTTACAGTTTAGGGTCATGTCGCCTTCTGTTCAAGTTTGTTTTTCTGTGTTCTCTGCTGTCCTTTTAGACCAAGCCAATCCCTTTGGCCTTCATTCCCATCATCACAATTCCTAAACCTGCTCATCCTCTCCACTCACCTGCTACCCATTCCCTAATCAGCTCCCTAGAATATAAACTGTACCACATCCTCCAGTTATCTGCCAGATTGTCTTCATACCATGTTCCTTAGCGGTCTAGCAGTTTTAGGACCAATGCATTCAAGTACCTCCTTTTCCTGTTTGTTCACCAGACATTGATTTTGCCTAATCCTACACTTTGTTTAGCTGACAGGATATTTGTATGCTTGTTCTACTTTTTGTCAATACATATTTTGGTTGCCTTTGTTGACTAGTGCTCTTGTTTTTTGTACTTGAGTTCTGATAATGGTATTTAAAGAGACATTTCTACAAAAAGTGAGATAACAAATCTTTAGCCAGTGTTTCCTTTGGGCTCCCATTACTAGTTTTGACCCCAACTTGCCAAAGTTGAACCACAAACCTTAAAGATTTGGCAAGCCACTGATCCAAACCAATTTGACATTAGTCAACCATTTAAAACAACTTTGGAAGAAACCTACAATATGTAGTTTAACATGCATGCCACAAGTTTGGTGTGTATATCATTTCTGTAACTTTACGGAAAGCAGCCTATATCAAACACACCTTATCATTTGAATCTAAATATGATCCTAAACATAACAGAAGGCAGTGTCATACGTTTTAGGACGCTCAGATTAATAGTATAATGGTTGATTCTCATCTAAAAGGAAAATGAAGACTTCCAGGAGATTTAGTCACATGTATTGCATAATTAAATCGATAATGCTGTGTTCATTTCAGTTTGGTATCATATCAGTGATTAATTAAGCCTCTCCTGAAAAAAGTAGTCTTTTTTCTGTTTGCACATCCATATACTACCATGTGACCATTGTACCTTTTTAACACAGGAGTTCACCAGACCAGCAACACATATTCCCAGACATCTATATGCAACATAAGTTGATGAAAGCCATTCAACTAATGACTCTGCTGGTAATTATGATTACATACTCAAGTATGCAAGGCTAAAAACAGTTTACACCTTTGCTACTCTGCCTGTATCCTTATTTAGGTTTAAACAACCGGAATTTATTGAACTGTAACAACATAATCATTAATCCTTTTGAAAGTCCCCTGGTAGTGGGAGTAATTGACTTACCTGAGGACAGAAAAAAATAAAAAAGCGCTTTTCAACAAAAACATTTAAGCTACAGCTTTATACTGTAAAGCACTGCAAATTGATTCTATGCTGTTCCGCTTCTACGACCCAGGCTTCCATTACAAACGCTTTGATTGGAAGCAGTAAGTGAGATAACAAGATGAAGTGTTTCCTAAGGTTCATCGTGCTTTAACCGAAGAAAAACTATTGTCTTCGCCTGCTCCTCTGTCTCTGTCTTTCTTGGTGGCATCATTAAGATAGCGGAGATTATTGCGGTGTGGGATTAATGGACACCCTCCACTGTAGAACAAAGCCTTTCCAGGCACACAGGATCCCAGGTAATGAAGAAGCGGCATGAGTTATGACTTCATGCAGGGCCAGGCTGATACATTTGGAGTGCAGAAATGGTCACTGCTGACATATCACCCCTGTGGAGATGACTGAAATCCCCACACCATGTGCTGCTTTGGTACAGTGACATTTTTCACCCCAGGGCATATACAATGTGCTTGTTATTTTACCTTTAAATAAATAGGTTGACATTTCAAGAAATAGACTTATTTACATCATTACAAAGAGTAAGATGAGAATATTGATACTATTTCATGTTTCTACCTCACATACAGCATGAAGCTAAGCTGCGGAAAATGTTTGTTCTCATATGGAACCCCTGGTTCCAGTCTTTATGCTAAACAATGCTAACTGCTTGTAACAAACTATATAGAGAAAGTGGACGCAGTGGGCGTGGAATCTCTGATTGGTGAGTGTATCAATAACATTTCCCATTTGCACCCTAAATAAAGCATGAAGCTATAGCCAGAAAAACAAAGTTGTTCTCATGTTAAACCCCTACCTCCAGTCTTTATGCTAAGCTAAGCTAACTGCTTGTCACAGACTGAAGTGGACACAGTGAGTGTGGAGTCACCCATTGGTAAAAATATTGATGTCATGTTTGTATCTTAAATACAGCATTATGATACAGCCAGGAGCAAATGTTTTTCTCCTTTTAAACTGACCAGGTTAGCTAATTGCCTTCCCTAGCAGTCATTAGGCTAAGCTAACTACTTGATAGAGATAGTATAGAGATGGACAATGTCAGCTTGATGAAACCAATTGATTTGCGGATCACTGTTTTGAATACTTGAGTTTAATATTTTGTCCTTCCCATCTTGGTTTTGATCTGCGCCATCTTTTTCTTTGCAATCAGAAATAACGTCTAAAACAAAAAACATACACCTTGTTAATGACATTACATTCATCAGGTAGATACACCATAAAGCATACATTGCATTATCAACTATATAACTCTGAATAGGAGCATAATATACAAATTACAGCATGGTTTAAAGTAGAAATTAAGACTATACATTAGGGAAATGTTAACTGAGGTTATAAATTAACGGAGCTAAAGTGTCATTTTCTCATAGACTTCCATACAATTAGACTTCTGTTAGCAAACAAATGAATTGCATCCTGCTGTCCAGTAGAAAGAATCCAGTGCAAGTGCTTAGGGCACTTCTCCTTGGATTGCCTTTATTAGACCTGCAGAGTGTCGATTAATGGCTTCAGCCACTTCATCACTCTGTGTCGGTAGGCTTTCAAAAGTGTGATGTCTGAGTAGTGACCTGTTCACACCATCTCCATGCCTTTCGTGCAGTGCATGCTGGAAAAAGGGATGAAGTGTTCAGAGAAAAATTAGTTATTTTGAACTGTCACACTATAAGAGTGGTCTTTGTACTACTGCAGTCAATACTATAGCCCAAGGCTAAACCTAGAATAAAGGTTCTGACAACAGTGGAGACAACTGGATTAAATCTTTACATTGGCATCTCACAAAACACTTGTTTGGCGTATTCCTAACAGGTGGAGTGTTTTTAAATTATGGATAATGGGTATTATTAATTCATAAAACCATTTGAATCAAGTACAGCACCAAATAAATGACCTTTTCTCATTCATTTGTTCCTTTCGATAGCTGTAACATAATTTGAACAAAATGTCTTTGTTTTCTGACAGTAGAGGTTGGTGCTAAATGAGCTATGTAACCCCCAGCAGATGTTTTTTGAACTTAGTTTTTCACTTGGCCTGTTTTTTGTATGACCCCAAGGAATATTACATGCTGCCAAGGTCAACTAATGACACATGGGGTTTGTTTGTTGATCATCTTGAATCTATAGTGAAATTGCAAAGACAGATGAGCCATATTTATCTTAACTGGATTTGATGTTAACACCACATATCCTACAAGATTAATATGGCTGATACCTTTTGCCAAGTGTTTTGCATAATAGGGATAACTGCTTGTTCTTTGTGACAGCGCAAGCCCCCTCTGATCATTAGGAAAGTGAATTTTAATTCATAAAACCATAAAATCCAGTACCAAAACAATCGACCCATCCTCATTAAGTAGAAATAAAACCCTGCTCATATCTTTGTTAAGGATTAGGTTGGTGCTAAATGCATGTAACACCCAGAAGCAGTGTTTTGATTGGCTTTCACTCATTAACGCTAATTTGATTCCATGGTGTGAATTACTTTCACTGTCTTTCCTAAATAACTGGCATGCAGTCTTTCATGTTCAGCCTGAAAATCACTGTTTCTGCTGACTTTTATTAATTATACTAAGGAAAAATGTTCAGTGTATTAATAGTTACCTGACCAGAGCTAATTATTCCACAACGGTTATTCAAAGCCCTTATACATTCCACTCAGGTAAGCCCACCAGCAAATCGCTCTAGCAGTAGAGGGCATAGCCATGTCACGTAATATGACACAAATGAATTCATGAACTGTTTAATTAGACGGCATATACTGCTCACATTCACAGGGGTTTATTCGCAGTCTAGCACTCACGAGACACCTGACAGACTGTGTCTTGCTTTAACAAGCCCAGAGGAGATGGAGCGTGACTGGCGGTGACACTGTAATGTGGCGCGTCATGCCAAAGGTTGTGCCCTTTCTGTCCTTGCCTGCCATCGCACGTGTAGACCAAAGTAGCCTCTTCCTCTAACATGTGGCGTGGCACATTATACGGGCCATTGGTTTTGTTTGAGCAGTCACGCATTATGGTGTCCTGCAATATGCCCTTGTATTCTTTTTTTAAACAGGGAATCTCAATACTGTTGCTCATTTTCCACAGTTTTGTTTACAGAATTTGTGCATGTGTCCAATTAGTTTTAAAATTATTTGAGCGCCTTGTTATGCTTTTACCTAATTGTGATCATGACCCCTTTTAAAATATAAAGTCGCAAGATGTGCCCAATTGCATCTCCAGGAAAAAATTAAAACATATTTTATTTATTGATATAAGCGATAAAAACACGATGCTGATAGGTAACATTTTTACATTCTTAAATGGTTAATTCAATATGTAAAGTTAATTAAACATCAGTTTTACATTCCTGTTAGCAATGATTAAAAAAGTGTTTACTTATTTAAACAATTATAGTGCAAACACTAAAACATTTAATATCCTAATTTAAGTATGTTAATAATAAACATTGAATAGTTTTTAAAGGCTATATACAAATTACATAAAAAGATGGACACTTGATTACATTACATATTATGAATAATAATCGATTAGTAAATCATTTAGACATCAATCGGCTAAAATGTTGCAACTAATGATAATTATAGCCTTATAGCCCAATTAATACTTCCATTAGCATATCTTATCATTATAAAGTATCAAATAGTCAGTCAATAGCTCATTTTTAGTTTCTGGTCCATCGGGTTCTAGATGTTTAACAAATGATGTCTTAAAGCTTGGTATTGTCTCTCGTCAGCTATAATACATCATGATGTCATATTACAGAAACACAAAACACTGTAACTATAAAGTTAAGGGAAAGAGAACATTACCATATTCAGTAACATTAAGAAATTCAATTGTGCAAATTAAAAACTTTTAACTTGAGTTTAATTTACTGTCAATTAACCATTTATTAAAGGTACTGTTCCCTGTCTTGTAAAAAAGTACCTGTGTCAAATGATAGGAGTGCAATGATGAAATGTATAGTGTTAAAGTCACTCCAGTTCTGTCTTTGAGCATCAACTCAACCAATAAACACCTTGAAATCAGCCTCTATGAATAATCCAAAAGAGAGTGAACTGTAATTTCCTGGCTTGAGATGTGTTGTGGATAGGAAGCAGCTGCGGTTACCTCTGTGTATAATATTGATACAATTCCAATATTCACCAAACTGTCCCTCCCAATCTAAACTCTAAGTGGTTATTTAAACTTCACGAGATGGGACCCAAATTGGATTTGACATTTCCCATGTCAGTGTATTAGCATTTCACTGCCAGCACAAACTGTGTTTTGGAAGGTCCTCTCCATTCATTCTACTTGAGTGAGCCATCTGCAGATGACAACTTGTTGAGTAAATTAAAGGCTGATTAGACCATCTCACTGTCGCAGACATGTGTTTTGCATACTGTGTGAATATCAAAGACCTAAATAGCTTTCTACCTCATTACCCTTTCACATTCAACTATTGATTATTGCCACATGATTGATCTTGCTGTATGCAAGATGATGGAATCCTGACAACTCTTCTTTTTTAAATTATACATTTCACAAGCAGGTACAGAGGAGACTCTTTTCTTTTTTAGAACAAAAACAGTTTGTTTGCAATCATTTCAAAGTAATTGCAAGTCTTATGTCTTATGCAAATGAAGGATGACAGATGGTTTACATGATAATTGCTTTCCATTGAAATCATGTCATGAATGAACAACTCTCCTACAGAGGAAGTGGCTGGTCAAACAGTAAAGTAATAATGGACTTACAACTTACCTGACCTATGATAAACAACAGAATTGGGGAGCCCTATAGTGTTGCATAATGTAATGCTTAACTTTTGACATTTATAATCTATTATTCACCTAGGGTTCATTGCACAAATTAAAAGATTGGTTGAATTCTTAATGAACCATTGCAACCGCGTACATTTCAAATTATACTTTTTTCGGCAATGATTTATATAAATGGGGGTAATGTGAACTTTGAAGATATTTTCAACAGATGATGAGTATCCATTAGATTTTGCTTCAGTTTCAGATTGGCATTGACCAATGCCTTTATCTTAATGTCTCTTCTATGAAAGGTGGCACTGCAAACCCTAAAGAGGTTGCTCATGGCTGAAAGTTTCATTAAATATAAAAGTGAACAAGCAGTAATACTGTGTTGATTTCCAGTGACCCCCTTTCATACCATTCTCTTGATGGATAGATAAATGGATTGACATTTCTCAGTTCTCAAACTAGTTCTCAAGAATAAAAGGCCTGTGTATTCACTCACTGCAGTCTCCAGCTCTCTAAAGGTTAGAGGCAAGGGCACCTCTGGGAATAAGAAGCCCTGTGTCATATCTCATCAGAGAGCCCAAAAGCTTAAACTGTCTGGGTAGTTCATTTCGAGCGAGGAGTTCCATTGCACATTGCCTGACTTTATTCCAGCAATCCTCTGTTTTAATACACTCAGATCCTTGTGCCCTTCATGCCTGAGAAGAGAAAAAGTGCAGGTTAAGTCACACTGATCATGTAGTAGAGTGCAACTTACTCCACTGAGAATAACCTCGCCCTCCATTTTCAATGTTGTTAATGCAAATCAAGCAGGGCAAAGGGACTAAGTGCAGAAATGTGAGATGAATATTGATACCTACTGGTTAATATAACGCCCTTTTTTTCTTTTCAAGCCAGTTGCACTGATTTGAATTGGATACCAGGGAACCAGACCTACAGTGAAAGAGTACACGTTATTCCCCTTTTAAGGTTTATATTTGTATTTTTGTGCCTCTGCTGTTACATGTTTCTATGCTCTAATATTCACAAAGGTATTTATTTTATTCACCCACTGTCTGACACCAGAGCCCAGTTTACTCTGATTGGTTAGCTGGCTGGCTCTGTTGTGATTGGTCAACCGCTTAGAGGTCCTGCCCCTTATTCTATCACTTCTAAGTTGTAAGCGCGCTAGTCAAAAGAAGCGCCAGTGTAGTGATAGTAATAGAAGTAAAAAAAGGAATCCAATGGAGGCATTTCTGGCAAGGGGGGAGCGTTTGGGAGAGAAACTCCCTCTGGAGGAACTCTGGGATGTTAGGCTTTGCAGACCATTTACTGTGCATGCACAAACACCTATAAAAAACAACAGGAAATGGAAATCCCCAAAAAGCATAATAGGGCATCTATATTTTTTTACTCTGCAATTCAAATTAATTGGTTTGAACTCTTCTTAAAATATAATAGGGAATCTGTATTGTGCTATGTGTGCTTGAATCTAAGCTGTCCTATCATTTTGTTTAAGAACCTGTAGTTGTCATTGCAAATGTCTTCAGTTATTTATTTCATGATTTATGCCAGTAGAAGTACACTGTCAATTATGTTTATTTGTTGTGTTTTGTTGTGTCTATTTATGCTGATTGGAATCACTGTCCTATTATGATGGTATACTAATTCTTCAGTTCTGGGTTGACTGATTTTAAAACAAGGTGTTTGCACATCCACTGCCTGCACTGATCTTGCCTCTATCCTATTATCCATACTTGATGACCCCCTAAAACGCTTAGACACTTATTCATGTGCGTCCGTTTGCTCAGTGCAAGTGGGTCCCTTACCTCCAACAAACTAGACTACTTTGTGCCAGCAATGCAGTTTGTCTGCAATTAGACAAAGACCATGGGGTAACTGTGTGTTGTTAAGCATGTGACCCACAATAAACCATGTTGCTGACATTGCATCTCAAAGAGGCAGACCACAGTAATCATAGCACCAGAGGGAGCATAACTCTGTAATAACTCCACCCACTCCCTCTTCACTTTTAGAAATCATGTTGAAACAAAGATATAGAAAGGGCTTGTGTCTATTTAATCTTTACAGCCAGTAATTCACCCGAACACACACATTGACACACCTTGGATGGAATATATACAGAGGTAATTGCATCCGTGTTTCTTGGTGATGATTGTCTTTACTGGAAATAATTTCTGCTACACAAAGGGATAGAAACAGCATGACCTTGGTTAGGCTATTACCACTATGTAGATTTTGTACTGGTGATTTTGACTTTGGCCCTAATTTACACTCGTCCTTTCAAAGGCCAAAATCCAGATGCCTTTGAACAGACTTTAATTTACGCTTAACTCTATAATATATGCTTTTCTGTTTGCCAAATCACAAATGTGATTACAATTTGTCTTTGTTTCCACAGGTTACATGCAAATCAGGGTCAGCCCTACTTCAGTAGGCGGTAGTGTTAATGCACCTTGAAGATGGTTGCTGAAAGCCCAAAAAATGCAGAAGTCTCTAATCAGAATCAAAATACTATATGAATCCCAGGGGGAAGTTAGGTTTGAAACAATTGAAACATTTTGGAATAAAAATAAATATTACTGCTAAAGTATCAGTTGTAGTAAAATGTGCAATGTATAAAATAAAGTCTTGTAGTCACTGGGATACAGTGTCTTAAGCTGCATTCATATTATATGTTGTATACACTCAGACAGTTTTGTTTCTATGGTTACATCCCCTGCTAGCATGCAACGGATCAATCAGCTGTCCTCAAATTTGAACTTTGAGTGCAGTGCATAGCGGGAATTTGGAGCGGTGTAAGCCGCCTAGGGTAGCGATTCCGCCTAGCCTGGCAGCACCGCTCTATCCATAGAAACACAAAGGCAACCTCAACGCAGAGACATTTATACCACATGTGATGTCAATGCAGCTTTAAGCACAGGAACAGGGCAGGTCATTTAGCAGGTTACATCCATAGCACAACACCAAAAAGGCTGTGCTAGTTAGCTAAGAAATATCTGAAAACTAAAGCAAATACTTAAATAAATCCGATTCTCTTACTGGAAACAAGGTGTTATTATTGTCACAGGCTTTCAATAGAGCCACTCTATGACTCACATGGATTATAACTGGTTGGACTGATCAGGGATCAAAAAGCACCTTCTGTATGAAAGCATGTGACAAAAAGGCTAGAGCTAAGAAGAATGACTGAGTTTAATTCCTCAAGAGGCTTGCTGACATAATAACACCTTAAGGGAGTAAATGTGACATGTGCATTTTGGATTGATGGACGCATAACATCAACTTCCAAAATGGTTTGAATATCCTTTGTAGATGTATTTACAGAACAGAGACACTTGACTTGGCTTGGCATAAATGGGGTCTTTGAACTGACTAGCATGTCGAATTATTCAAAATGGAAATGTGGGTTGTAGTTTGCTTAAAACAAACCATGCTTGGAATGGAGGACACTTTGTAGTGGCCCCTTGTCGGAGCCTTCAAATCCATGAAAATGATGTCTGTGTTTCCTTGCTCTTGACCTTATAAGCACTGGAGTGCATCCAAAATACAGCTAACAAGTCAAATTGTTAATTGCAAATGACAGTGGATAACAGAGCATAACAGTTTACTCAGCTAAGATTGTGCTTTGTAATTTATTCTATAGCATTTCTGTATTGTTTTTGTATCAGGGATATCATATTTTCAATATTTATTATCTGAGGAAGTATTTGCTTCTTTGATGTGGCTTCACTGAATACCTGTCTTTAAAATGGTAACCGATTTTAGAATCAATATGTAGAGGTGTTCACCAAAGGGTGAAGGGCTTCATTCCATCAACAACTTAAAGAAATCTTGGTCCTTCATTTCAGTGCAACATTGGAATCAATACAGACTGATGATGTAAACAAAGCCCGGTGCGAAAGAGAACAGGCTTTAATGACTTCAACAACCCGAAAGAAAAACCTCTCTTGAGTCTCATTAGCCATAACATATTCTAATGTGGTCACACGATCAATAGATATAGACATTGAAAAAGTGGTCCAACATGACATCACTGGTCAAGATAGTTGAAGTCACTGAGCCATCACAAATCTCACTCTGACATTTGGAGGAATGCAACAAAATAAAACAGTTGATTCTGCCATCAGGAAAGTAGGAAGGACCATTTGGAAAGATATGCTCGTTTTCACCACGAGTGTATACTCAAATGAGGCTTACTGGGTGAAGTCAGCACTTAATTTGTGCCAATTGACCCATATGTCAGTCAATACAATGAAACGGAAACAGTCAATATGTTGAAGCAATGAAGTAATATTCTTCAAAATCTCAAATTCCAGCTCTAAAACAATGTATTGTCCTCTTTCTATAGTGGTAGTCATTAAATAAAACCAGTAATGCAACTTCTTTATTTGGATCCCCATTTGCACTAGCATGATCATTGGCTACTCTTCTTGGGCTCCACAATTCTATTGTTTTTGGGAACATTGAAGAAACCAGCAAGAATAAGCTAGATTTTAACTTTTTCTTTTTATTAACAAATGCAACCAATTGTTGTCAACAGATTTTCTTCTTTGCTCTATGGCTGTCAGATTTGGCAGTGACAAGCTAATTCATACAACGTACAAGAGCAAGCTTCCTTTGGTTTGGGATAATGCTGAAAAAACAATATCAAACAAATCAATATTGGCATTAATCTGAACAAAAATGAAGGGGCGAGGCAAGCCTATCATACAATCAGGATTCTTTATTGAAACAATGCTCAAATAATTGTGTTTGCTGAGGGTTTGTAAAGCAGCATGTTAAAAGATAGAAAATATTTTTAGATTTTGAAGACAATGCTGCAAAGCTACGAGTAAAAGTAAAACAACCATGCCATTACCATTGGTAACCATGACTGACTGTAAAATCTTAATAATTATTATTGATTTATTCATTTATATTTTGACATATGATATATTGCTATTCAATATTTTTTCCCCACCATGCACCAATTAGTATTGTTGTTCTAAGATGCGGGAATATTCTTGAACATGTCAATGCTGTTCTAGTGTTGCGGCTGCTGTGAACAACATATCTAACAACAAGATTCCCACCCTTTTCAGAGATCAGTAACATTGCAGTGCAAATGTAGGGTTATATCGATAACCTAAGCAAATATTTAGAATCTCTCCTGCACAAACCATCAGTCATGTCATATCAGTGTGACTTTTGGATCGATAGCCATATTTATTGGATTTCTCTAGGTTTTCCAATCAAATTGTATGGGTGGACTGAAATGTACTAATAATGAGTAACGTTCTGACTGTATGTGAAATCACTAATAGAAAGGAAACATGTTTCAGAGTCTATTGAGCTCAGATGCAAATCAATACTGCTCATCTTGAAGTGCAACATAGTACAGGGGGCTTAAGTGACATCACTTCAAAGTTAAAATGGTCAACTTTTATCTGAATGTCCAATTAGTTTGGATAACAAATGTAGTCCATTAAGGAAAATAATTCCTCCGTGCCTGTTGAATTCAAATTCTAAGGTTTCTTAGGTCAAATGCACAGCTACAGTGTAGTCATACTTATACATAAAATCTGTGTTTAGTTTAATGTAAATATATCATTGTATTTATGCAATGGACTTTACAACAAGTTAAGGGTTGTTTTTGTTGAGTGGGATCGAGAGCACAGTGCTACCTGGCTCCCCAGGTTTCAATGGTTTGCAGTTTTCCCTTTTCTCGAATGAGGCTAGAATTAACATACTTTACAGCAGTACTCACTTTTTCGATCAATACAGCAGGTACTGAAGTTTTATAAAATGCAAGCTATTTAAACCTGATTTGCATTAATCAGAATGAGCTTAATTCATGGACTAATCCACTTGTTTGCTTCTCTCCTTTTATCCACCACAACATTTCACACATCTCTCTTTATATGTGCCTTTAAACACCTTTTTCCAATCTGAAAGTTAATTTACACTGGTTTAGCCTTGGCACACCCATAAGAACCAGGCAAAATCCATCATATAATGTATTACTGAAGCGCTTGTTCTTCATTTGTAGTTTTGCCCCCTGACATCCACATGGCAAAAGAGTAATCAAAGTTTTGTTCTAAATGGAGTATTTCTCTGTGGTTCTAAAAGAAAATACATTAACCAGAGAAAGACAGAGAGACAAAATAAAAAGGAGAGATGTCCCTCACTTTGCCCCCTAAGTGCCTCCAGACAGAACTGTCCTGGCAACCTGTAGGTTGAATACAGAGAGATACATTTTCAGCCTGAGATCCCGAAGGGTCTTTCGGGACCAAAGTGTCACTGAAACAGAGAGGCTCAGTATCGCAACACTTTCGAAAAGGCTCGGGGTGACAGAGCATTGACATCACTCAAGATGAAAACCAGACCTCTCTGACCTTTTGGTGTTGGAATAAAACCACAAATGCATGCACACGCACCCACACAGCGTGACAGAGCACATGAAGCAACAGTGTTGGGTGGCTGTGGGTGCTCTCAAATGACTGCTAGCATTCACTTCTGCTAAAGCTCACAATGGCTGTAGAGGAGAGGGAATGAGCTCTACAACCAGAATCTTTACAATAGACAATGGATCATGGATGTGTATGTGTATTTATGAGAGCGATATGATATCCCCATCTGAGAATTATAAATCTGTGGTCCTCTCAGCTCTATGGATCTACTTAGTCAGTTTTACCTCATTATTTTAGCTTCTGGCCAGCACAGACTTCTCCCATCCCACGTATGTATAGCAGCAGCAGCAGCAGCAGCACGGCAGTTGTTCTCAGCAGTAAAAGTGTCATAAACCCTCTGCATGCTACCTGCCTAGCACTAAATAAAAAGCAAGAACTTAGCAGGATGGAACTTAAATGTGCCTTACTTTTCAACAGGCCATCGGTTTAGTTTAGGATTAGAATATGGACAGGTGCACAACATTTTGTTTATAGGGTTGCATGAGCAAGGATTTCATACTAACTTTATTCACATAAGAAACGGTGCCAAAAACGTGTTCTAATCAGAGCCCAAAGTCAGTTTCAACTGATTTTACCTGACTGACCTCAACCTTTTATGTAACAATAGGGTTAGGGTTACATAACTGTAGAAAACGGAGGAGAAGCCTCTAGTTGGTGTTCATGATGAAAAAGCTAAATCAAACAGATGTATAATGGCAATTGTCATGACCACCCCTAATCCAGTAGGGGTCCACTGTGTGTTTTCTGCTTGTTGGCTCTCTGTTTGTGTTACAGGTGATCCAGATTGTCAACCTTATAAGCCACACTAGCTTGGGTATCAAAGCCACCACCATCCAACTGGGTGGCTGACTCTTCTTAAGAACACAGCTACTGTTTCGTCTATTGCACATTTTCACACAGACATACATGCATACTTTAATGATTACTGACTCATGCTTGTTTTAGTTTTGTTTAGCTGTTCTCCCATCTTTGTTGCAGCTACTGCAAAACAGATAATAAAGTCCACAGTGGCGTTGCTTGTTTGTCAATTATCTAGTATACATAATATGTATCGAAAAAAATCTACAAATTCCAGCCTCTTAAAAAGCTAATTGCTTATTCTGGAGAATATCGGAAGCTTTTGAGACAGATATGTTTCCCAGGAGTTGGTGGAGAAAGAAATTAAGAGTAAAGGAGAATGAATATTGAATTAACATCTGTTTGCTTGTCAGAAACACAATTCCAAATGAATGATAGTTTTGCTCTTTGTCTGTTGCCATATGTCACTACAGCAACTTTATTTAGGCATAATATATCATTGTTGTGTTTTCAGTATTATTTTGTTGACCCAACGTGTTAAGAAAACTAAATCTATTAATTCAGCTTTGAAACATGAGGCATTGATTGATGCAGACGTCAGTTCAACACACTGTGCGGCTTTGTCATTTACCAGTATATCTATGACAACAACGCAAGCCTTACACTGTGGGACGTTAAAACTCGGCCATATGTGAGGCAGCCTCACTTTACAGCGAGGAGGAGATTTGCTGCAGAATTCACTTACACACACTGAAACTTGCTTGTTCGAGTGTCGAGATATATGTCCAGTGCCCACTCCTCATTAGCCAGCTTGCAGGTCAATAACAGATGTGTGTGTATTCTTCCTTCGGGGTATGGCTGGGAAAAAGGATGCCATCTCCTCCAGCAGCAACCATGAGCAGCAGATAAGGCTGTTGTTTTAGATGTAAATTATTGCCATCTGCCGTGTTGGGGAAAGTTTATCCCGAGATGGGAGTCATTATATTGAGCCAGGACTATGAGGGGACTTTGAAGAGAAAGTTTGAAGGCGGTATGTGAGTGTTCTGACGTTAGAGAGCCATCCTTATTTTTAGAAATCAGCATTTGGCAGGTATAGCTTAGCATCACAGCAACTAGTGAACATATGCATTGCTCTCGGTGTCTTGTCAAGTGGGTGGCTCACAAGCAGAGTTATGCGACATGTTTTTTTCATAAATATGCTTATACTGAAGGCAAATGTACAGCTGGTAGGAACAGGGCTATTTCATGAAGGATATATTGATTGTACATTATTTATAACAAATTATTTGTCGCTTGTATGCATTCCTAAATGCATGTTGTGCTCCAGGGCCTTGCGCGATTTAGCTAGTTCTGTCAAGCAGGATGAAAACGTGTGGTGGAATGATAATGCTTCCAATTTATGTTTAGTACACAAATAAATATGAAGAAAAACATGGCCTGGATTCATGCATGCACATCCACAGGCATGCACACACATACATGCAAATATACAATATGCATACATTAACATGAACGCAGGCCTTTTGAAGTTAAGCTAGAAGACCAAGATGGGGGTGTTTCCGGAACATGGTGTTACGCATTGAATCCCAAATCTTTTGCTCAGTTTCGCACTTCCTTCAGTGGCCAATTCTTTATCTCTAATCCAAAGTGCTGCCAAAAGGCTTCAGGCATAAATCCTCGAAGGATGAATAATCCTCTGCTGGATTGGCCTGATTGTCCAACCATGTGGCTCTTTTAAAGGGGTTAAATGAGGCTAGATGATGTGCTTAGTGGGAGTAAATACAAATAAGTGTTTTAAAAGTTTAAATGACCCTTTTTTCCATATTTAAATGCATGAAAGTTTAAAACTAATGTTTATAAAGAAGCACTATGTTTATATGGATGATGGGATAGATTGCACAGTTTGAATGTTATCAGCCTAAAACATATTTGTTCCATCAGAAGGGACCTGCTACACCAACTAGTGAGGCAAGGCAAGTGTATTTATATAGCACACTTCAACACAAGGCAATTCAAAGTGTTCTACAAACAAAAGTAAAGCATTAGGATAAAGTGCAAAAGAAAGACATTATAAAATGACATTTAAATGCATTGCAGTATCCTAGACATTTTTAGATTTTTCATCAAATATGACTTTTATGTTCCAGCTTATACTTTGTGTCACTAGTGATACATTTCCAAATAAGGCTTTACATTCATATAATATTAAACTCATATGTTATCAATTTTACATCCATATTAAGCTATTATTACACCCTTATAACAACCAAATTACATGCCTTTAACACCAAAATTACCCACCCTTAGCACACCCATATAACACACATAAAACCACATTTTCTTTCACTCTTATTACACCATTATTGTAAATCCATATAAAAATACATTAGACCCATGCTACACATTAACACAGCTGGTCAAATGACTCTGTCCCTCAGGATACAGAACCCATTTGAGGGATAAGAAAAGTTTAAAAATGACATTGCAGTGTAAGTTCTATGATTAACTAGAAGGCAGAGGAGTCCGATTTTGTTCCAGATACATGGATCGTAATAATTAAATGCGCCTTCTCCAAATTTAGTTTTGTATTATATTAACCCAAATCGTGGTCTATTTCTAACCATAATAACACTGTTGCGTATACCTTTTTTTAAACCATACGTTTGGTTGGCTTTATTTTGTTGGCTTTTTTAGTTTTTGTTCAAAATCATTCATTGTTTTTAATTTCCATTTAAAACTTGGTAGTTTGGCTTATCTATAGTAGAATGCAGATTCTATAGGCGGATAGCATTCAAAATGGGTTTGCTGTTGTGCACATCTTTCAAATCTCTACAGTACTGTACTTGCATAAGCTGGTAAAGTATACATTCATACATGTGTGGGTGTATACTATGCAATGTGTTGGCAACTGAGTCTATATGTTCTCTTTACATCACACATACAGTAGCCTGACTTATTTCTCCAATCACTGGGAAACACAACCCCAAGCTTAATGCAACCTCATTAAAAGAACATGATGCAATTTGGATCAAATGTTGATAAGAAGCCACATTAGTTCGCCCATAAGGGACCTTTCCGTTGTGATACAGCGCTCATTGTGCCAGGCACGCTATGTTTTCCTGGCTGTGTAACCACATCAATTGAGCGGCAATTCAGCCTTTCCTGCAGGATGGTTTAATCCTCATTTTTCAGGATGAGGAGAGTGCTACTTCCTGCAAAATCTAATAAGCTGTGTACTGCTCCAAGAACTACCTCACCACAGCAGCCAGCTTAGATATAAAACTAAATAACGATCAAAGGCCAAACCTACAAAAGGCTTCCAGGGGAAAGAGAGGAGAGGATACTGGAGCTTAGCCTGTTAGCTGTCTGCATCAGAAACCATATGTTTTCTTCAGTGTTATGCATTATCATTTGTCACCCACACTACTGAAGAATGTATTAACTTGGACTGTCAGCGTGTTAATGCCAGATTCCTCTTGTGATCCCAGCACAGATGTTTTACCATGAATTGCATGCCAGCAAAAATGAACTGACTACAGACCGCTGGACATCAGGGTGAACCATCACTATCTCAGTGAGACGGCACACCTAATTCATGAAAAATAGCAACTGCACTCATTTGCTTTAGATGTGGTGGAAAATAAATTTTGGCGAACCATGCTTCAGTCTCTTCAAGTTGCACAATAATTTGAGATATTAGACAAGGTCACCACTTTAGGAACAGTGCTTACATTCTCTGAGTGATAGACCAATCACAACAGAGTCGACCAACTAACCAATCAGAGCACTTTGGGCTATGGTTTCAAACAGAGGGTTAAAAGAGGTGCTGCAGCACAGGCAGTTTGAGAAAAATGAAGACCTTTTTGAACATTAAAGCATGGAAACGTCTCACAGAAGAGGAACAAAACCATTACAAATTAGCACAATATGTCCTCTTGAAAGCAAGACCAGGTGTGAACCCCCCCAAAAAATATAATTGAATTCTAGGAATCCTCATGCTCATTATGAGGCTTTGAGAGAAGCAAATCATTTTCACAACAAGTGTTTAATGTCACTGCCTCATGCTTGTCTTTTCATCCACTCGCTGCACTTTTTATCACTTACCTCTACCATCGACACATCCTCAGGCAAAATTAACACTTGTTAAAAAGCTTTTTAAGATCCCCTGCCAAAGGCTTATATTTTTATTCTCTATTCTCTCCCACCCTGTCTTCTATCTCTAGTTTCTTTATCACTGCTCTCTCCTCAATTCACCCGCCTGCTTGCCCTCTTTTCTACTTCACTTTCTCTTTCCCTACCTCTTCCTCTCCCCTCTTATTATCGCTCTCTTGTGTCTTGGCCTGGACTTGTTCTCACTGTTTGAGTATCGATTAAAAGGCTCTCTCTGGGGTGTGGGCCTGCCTGTGTCTGATCTAACGGAACTGAGATTAGTTCACATTTCTCTTCGCGCCCCTTACGGTATTTTTGTCAAGACGTCTCAGCACCTGATGTTGAGTTCCCTTCATGAAAGCCCACAACCATCTGCTTACCTTCAATTAGACACGGAACGCTAGCATTTCCTTCACTTGATTGAGTTGCTGCTTGTGTGGGAGTGTGTTTGTTTGGAAATGTGTTTGGATTCCTTTGACAGTACTGAATCTGGAATTTTTGTCACTCTTGTATTCCACCTGCATGTTCAGTTTCAGGCCCAATAAAATGCACTTTTGTGTGGTGTTGCAGTATTATGCACATTTATTCATGTTATTTTTTTCAGGCATAAAGCGAATTGATCTACATCACTGTAAACGTGTCAAAATGCACATAGTTTTCCACTGCTGTCCCTTGGACAGATGTTGAATTAGCCATTAAAACAATATAACCAATATGGCATCTGCTTTTGCCTCCTACCTTTTTTTACACAAAAATGAGTATGTCAAACTTGGCAACATTTCTATTCTCGTGCATTTTCATTTTAATTTATACCAGAGCCTTACTTAAATTGAAAGCTACATTCATGATGTTGACAGCTTTTTTTGCATGTTTATTCATTATGTTAAGAGTGGTATTTCTGCACAGATGTAGAAAAATATCTCCAATAACTCATGAGTGTTGTAAACACAAAAAGACAAATGTGTTGTAATCAATTCCATAATTCACAAAATGTGCATATTTGTTTATGTAAAGGCTTACACATTGTTTTATCCCTGCTACAAAAAAAAAGACACACACTGACAATTTTTTTACGTTAAAGAAATTAGATTTAACAAGAAAGTACTTACTGATTTAATTCCATGAATTACTGAGGGTTAAGTTTGAGGATTAAAAAACATGTTCAGGGTGTGGACAGCATATACAGCATATCATGACAGAAATCCAAACAAAAATCAAAGGTGCCTTATTATGCTTTTTGGGATTTTCCCTTTCCTGCAGTGTGTTATATAGGTTTCGTGCATGTAAATGGTCTGCAAAAGGTAAATTACACATACACATAAGAGGAATTTGCTTTGGTATAATACAAAGACACAGAAAGAAGAATATGTAACCAAAAATGTACAATTAAAAAAGCTAAGACCATTGCAACAAATGAAAAATAAAGACAATGTACACAACACACACAGTCACATTTAACCTCTCCCTACAGACTGAGCCCAGTATCCCAGTACTAGAAGAATCACAGGATGGATTGTATGGATCTTGTGTTCTAAAGAACCCAGAATTCTTTTAATATTGCAAGATTGTATTTGAAAGGTAGTTTCATTACATGTTTAAAAGTCCTATAGTTGTATGTGAAAAAGACCTGCTCCTGTTGATCAGTTCAAAGAGAATTCCCCCCTAACACTTCAGATACCTTCAGCTCTACGAAACATGTCAGCGTCTTTGAGTTCATTTCTTTGGTTTTATGGGCAACAACTTTTCAGTTCTTTTCAGTGTCATTGCTCTATCAATATCAGGTCAAGCAGCAAAAGCCATCAGCTGAGTACAAGCAAAAAAGCCAACGTTGTGTTGGATGTGTAATAGACCAATTTTCATCTTCACCAAAGGTGTTAATATGTTGATTTCTGTGTTTGGAGTGTTTCTGCTGCCTTCAAATGGAAAAAATTCGAATCCACAGTTCAGCTTTAAAGTAAGCCTTGAATACAAAACCTTGAAATTGGAGGCACACTACCAAAATACTAAATGATATATACACTTAAACATATATGAAATGTACATGTACATTGTAGAAATGGGTGACAAATTAAATGAAAGTCTTAACAAAAGACTGGAGAAAAATGCAAATACTTTACTGCATTTAGTGCCCTTTATACCTTACTTGACAAAGTGCTTTGCGCTTCATTCGCATACACATTCATGCATAGACATTAGCAGAACTGACATGAATTGTGCTTGCCTGCCAATTGGGATCAGCTTGGGTGTCAGTATCTTGCTCAAGGACACCTTAACTTGTACACAGAAGGATCAAACTGCCAACATCATGATCAAAGGACGACCCATTGTATACCCTGAGCCACCGCACCCCCTCACAGTCTTGTGAGTGGTCAGTGAATGATTTGAAAAGACTGACAAGTAAGTTCATTAAAATATATTGCCTTCAGTCACCAAACCACACTTTTGTCACCCATCTATATATCCATAGTTTTGTGGTAAAAAGCATTGATTTTCTTTTAATTTCTTATTATTCCTCTACGTGGCATGACAATATGCCCTCTATTTCAAAATATTGCTTTAGATGTGAAATACTGAAGCAGTACGGCAAAGACAGTTGCTTGACGTTGCCTGCTAGCAACCAAAGTTTCAGCTTTGATTTGGAATTTGGACAGACAATAACTTTGCAAGGGCTTGAAGCAATTCAATCGTCCTCAATATTTCAATCAATGCAAAAGCACGGACGCTGCAAATAAATCAGACATTTCTCCTGCTCCGATTTAGTGCTCTATTTGCCACAAATAATACATTTTGGTTCCGAGTGATGGGTTACAGTTATTTGACATTTAATTATACAGCGGCCGAGCATTGCAGGAAAGTAGGACATATTGTCCATCAAAGTAAAAAGGGGGATTGAAGTCTGGGAGGGGGTGAGTGGATAAATTGGGGCAAGCTTGGCCACAAAGACGAGCTGTCAGTCAGTGTCCTCATTTGTGGTGCACACCTGCCACCCCTTGTGATGTGTGTTTCCCTCTTGGAAGTACATACATCACCTACTTTATATACACACACTCGAGCATGATGGCATGTACATCAGTAGACAATCAGCTCACATGAGCATGCTCAAAGACAAATGGGTGACACGCATGCACGCCGGCAGACTGATGCTCCTCTCTAACCTCCAGCTGGAGGGCCTTGCTGCACTTTGTTGAACTCCCTTGACAATAGCAGTCAGCCGCTGGGTATCTCTTCTCCTGCAACCCCCACCTCCAACCACTTCAGTCCTGCTCCCTTTCTTCTGTTTTCTGTCTGCCAGGTAAACAGATGTGAGCCGAAACAGCATCACACCCTCATCATTTGAAGTTAATGAAGGTATACACATTTTGGGGTAAGCTTAAAACTCCCATTTTTCATTTTAGGTTTGGCTCAAGTTACATTGAACCAGCCTGCTATAGGCTTGCTGTGGTTGGACTTTGACCTTCACCTTTCATCTTTCTTCTCTTTATGTGAACTTGTCCCAAAAATGAGTCATGGCCACATGTTATAATTTCCTGGTGGCACCTGGAAGACATTGAACATCCACCTTGATCCGTAATTTTGAAACATCTTACATCATCATTTTCACCATTTCGATTGTTTTTTGATTTTTTTTTAAACAAGACATATGTTCGTCCTAGAAGGAAGATCCACCCACTGTTGCGTTGCCCGAGGTGTCTTTTTTCCCCTGTTCATTGTGGGGTTTCCTTGGGAGTGTTTCCTTGTCCACTGCAATGGTGTCATATGCTGTACACCATGTAAAGCACCCTGAGACAAATATGTAATTTGTGATATTGGGCAATATCTATAAAATAGTATTGAATTTGATTGATCAAAACGCATGGAGGATGCAGAAACGATGAGGCGTGTGCATGTTATCAGATGTTTGCCAACCAACTGTCGCCCTTTTGTAACATTCGTACCTGGTCTGAGGCTAAATTAACAGACCACTTGCAATTGAACATTACCATTAATGTTCATACAGAGCATCTGCAAAGAGATCATCAACACTTCCTCAATACAAACCATCAGGGCCGCCTTCCGACCATAAAATCTTGTTTTGCCAAGCAGGCTGTGGCATTCAATTCTCTCCCCTGCATTGCTTAAGGCAGGAAGAACCCGTGGAATACATGATTTATTATTCTGTTTTGCATTGACTCACTGCATCCATTGACATTCATGCATAATGGACGTGAATGTGAAATCAGCAGCCAGGAGGGAGGAGAGGAAGCCTGCCATTGTTGGTTGTTTTTTGGGGGGAAAGACTGAGGCAAGCCTTTTAAAGCAAACTGTGCAACGACCCGGGGCCCGGCCTGCGGGAGTTACAGTGGTCTTTGGGTTTCAAGGAAGTTTCTATGAAGAAAAACAGTGGGATCCATCACCTTGCACTGCTGTATTCTATCTGTGTTTCACTTCTGTTCTCTTCCTTTTCATCACCTCTTGTTGTGTTGCGTTGTAAAAAGACATTAAGTGTGTATGTTTTGAGCTGATTGTGTTTGTGAATGTGTAGTATGTGATGCCCTAGAGGTGATAACATCATGCTGTGCCGCATCCACATAATCGCTTATTGATTCTCTTTTTGTCAGCAGAGCTATACATTTCCCCCATCATGGACCCTTTCTGGCAGCGGTCACAGGGGACCCGTCCATGCAAAGTGCCACTATATTGATGTGGACAGGAGACACTATGTGCATCTGATTTGCATTAGTTTTATGCACCACTCTGCAGTTTCTAACATGAACTTTTCAGCATTTCAGGTTTGTTTGTTTTTCTTTGAATGCATGCATGCTGCTACTATAGTTATTTTTCAATTTTGCAAAATGTACAGATGCATACAATATGTTTTGAGCAATGGGATGCATAACGTACAACTAAACAACCTTTACAAAAGGATTCTGTTTCAGTGCAGGGGGTGATTTAGTAACTGTCTACTTTTATTTCTGTTATGGGAACCAAACAGAACACTTTGGGGCCAGAAATGTATTTTACTGTGTATCGAAATTCAGCCTGCTTCGGACTATAGGTTAAATCAAAGTCATTCAAATGTCTTGTGAGAATGTGTACTTTGTTTTGAGTACTTGGTTACAGGTGGTAACTTGAGACGCATGGAGAGACGCATTCTAACGCCAGGTATGAGCTAACATACTCAGAGTTGTTGAGAGAGTTGTTGAAATCCCTGCTCCAGCCGGCAGGGGGATTGCCGGGTACTAGCTCACATAGTGGAACGTCCCCATTTTGATATAATGAAAATGAAATAAAACTAAACCAAAGGGTCACAATTAAATAACACTTTTAATGCATGGCCAGTGTTGGTAATGTTATATAACTCCAAATGGTTCCAAAACATCCACTTGGAACACACGCACGCACGCACACACAGAATACACACACACACACACACACACACACACACACACACACACACACACACACACACACACACACACACACACACACACACACATACACACACACAGAGCGAATACACTCAACTTTTCACATTAAATCTTATGAAAGTACTTTGATATTAGTCATATTGTTTGGCTAATACAAGGGATATCATTTTCTACTACATCCAATACTTACAGTCAGTGCCATGCAAGGACCAGGACATTAATCATATTAATTATATTGATTTAAAAGTGTGTTCTGCACAGAGTGTTAAATGGCTATGTAGTCATACTGTACAATCTAGTTAATAACATGCTAATGCTAACATTTGCTAGCCATCTGCCTGAAGATAATCAGGATGATGTCGAGAAGCACAAACAGAAGAAGCAGATTAATTAATGTGCAGACTTTTCGGCTCCGTCTGTGTTAAAAGTAATTATCTAAATGGATATACTGTACATGCACTACTTCGTCGCTGTTATTTGTCCTCCTCTCTGTTCTGGCTTTGAAGTGATTCCTTCATCACGTAATTGCACTGTAAAAGAGTGGGAACAATTTCAAATACCTCATTCTTAAAAAAAAAAAAAAAAGCTGAATCTAAAACTAGGCAATTGGGTTTACAAAAAAAAGAAAATGGCCTCCTTGTCTTCCCTGGGCTTGTGTTTCCTCACATTGAGCGGATTGACCTTCAATCATAAGAGAATGTGCCAGAAACAAATCCTGTGGAGATTTAATTAATCGTTAAGGGAATGAGTACATGACATGTCCATAGTTCAAATGATTTATGAATAAATCAATCAGACCATTCAGGAGACAGGCAAGTAAAAGTAAAAAAAAACATGAATAATAATAATAATATTAATAGTTATAATATAACCAAACACCATTGTTTGTAAAAGGCTCTGAAAACAAGTGTTTACACCAAGTGATTCCTTAAAATGTAGTTGTTTCACTTCTGTCCAGACAATCATCAAAAGAGAAATGTATCGTATGCTTTTTAAAGTATATGTGTAACATTTTTTTGCCTTGACTAACGGACAGTTATATTTAGACATTGAGTATCACATCAAAAGTATATCTTACATTTCACAGCTTTCGGCAAACTGAATCAAAAAAATTGTCATCAAGCAGAAAAGTTGAGCTTTCAGCACTTAATCAGGAGCAATACCTGCAATCAAAAATCCTCCATGGGTATCAGAAGAGGGTGAAGACACCACATTTTATTGTCGCATTTATGATGTTAAGACTGTCGATATGCATTCAACCTGTGTTGGAACCGTTCTGTCTTGGCTATCCTGCCCTCACTGCTGACAACACACACATGCTGGCAACAGTTGGTTCGAGCTGGAGGATAGGGCACTCCTAATCAATATGCAACAGGGTTGAACTGAGAACATGATATTGCTAATGTAAAGATACACCCACCTACAAAATGTATGTTAGATCTCTAGTGTAAACTAGACAAACGCAGAACCAATTTTAAAAAGGTTTCTCCCGCTTGTGTTGATTATCTGTCCTGGCCTTATTAGTTGAACCTGTTCCCCATCAGCCCAGTAACCACCTGACCTCCTGTACACCTGCACTTTATCCCCTCGTTAGTTTTGCCTGTATCTAAGTCTTGGTTGCGTGTTAATCTTTCTTGGATCCTTAAATGTAGTTCTACAAGAAGTTTTGTTCAGTTCGGCTTGTCTTGCCATGCCTGGAGGACCTAAAATACAAGTATTTTCTGTCCCGCCCTCCTTCGTTTTGGTCCTCCCTGTGACATAGTCAATTTTAAAATAACCGAAGCCTTACTTTACTTCTAAATTTTGCAAACAAAAAGGAACCTAAAATGCCCATTTCAGCAATATAATAACACTTCAGACAATTTAATATGTAGTGTTTCAAGTTTACTGACAGCCCACAGAGTAAACAAAGTTAGTTGTGACTGGGGTCAAACTCTGCAGCCTTTTTAAATTGAAATCTTCAATTAGCTGCTATTTAAAGGCCTGTGTGTCAGCAGATTGATGATGTGATGATGTGGTGATGTGTTGCAAAGACAATCATCTACTGCACAATTGATTGCTATGATGGAAAGAACTTGAAACCTAGGTTTGAAACAAATCATGATGATATTTAACTAAGAGTATTGTCATTTTGCTCCCAGTCCGCTTTTTATTGTAAGCTTTCACGCATAATCATGATTTAGATTATTTGATGAGGTGAAGCAATTTGGATCTAGCTGTTTATGTCACTTTTTTCCAAACACACACACACAAGGGCTTGAATTTAATCTGTGTGTAAACTCCCATTGTGATATTTGGATCTCTGTCAACATAGGTATTTTTTTTTATAAGCGCCCAAAACTGTATTTAATTGTTCCCATTGAGGAGAGTGCTCTTATTTTGAGTGCTTGGTCATTTTGTTTTTCAGCTGAAAGCTTCTAGTTGAACATTTAAAATCTTCAGGAAAGTGCCAGTAACCTCACTGTAAAAAAAACTGAAAGAAAATCTTGTTTTGGCTAGCATGAGCTTATCACAGAGACAATATCACAACAAAGACAGAAAAAGTCCATTTCTAGGAGCAGATTGGCCAGACGGACACATAATTTTAGCTTCAGGTGAACGTTTCATCAAAAAAGAGCTGGGAGCGCTTTTTTGATGAAACGGTGAGATGAGGTTCTGGCCAGCAAACACCTTTCTGTCAGAATGTGGATAGCAGCCCTTAGGGTACAAATTGTATGCACAGACAACTAACTACACTCTACAATCTCACTTAAATATAACATTTCCTATAAAGAAATTTGCATCCTGACATAATCTCCCAAAATGTGTAAAGTAACTAAGCTAGAGGACCACGAAAACCAATATATGCTTAAGTAGGTAAGTAAGTAAGTAAGTAAGTAAGTAAGTAAGTAAGTAAGTAAGTAAGTAACATTTATTTATTATGCGCTTCATTAAGTATGTGCAAACTACCCAGGAGTTAAAGGGTAGATGTTGAGTACACGTTCATTCCAAAGATCCATTTTTGATAGAAATGTATTGCAGTGGCTGGGCCATTATTGCTGTGTCACCAGAGAGGAATGATACAAGCACGATACCTGGATGATACTTCCAGTTTGACAGAAAGCATCATGTTGTTTAATGAAGCCGTACTCTGAGGGAACATGATGATCATGATTGGATGAACAATGTTCTGATTTAACCCTTAACAAGCGGCCTACAAAGTGTTCAAAACCCCAAAACTGTATTTGAAATTCTAGGGGATCAAGCAATTTCCAAAACTAGAAACAATTCTTAGGATAAATTGTGTGAAATGGACAGGGACATTATTACAAAGTTTATTAGGTGGTCATGGTATAATAATGTTTTACAAAAACATTGAGAGAGGGCGTTTGGAAAGATCACAATTTTTAGCCAAGTCGGTTTTGACAAAAGCTGCTTAATATATCAAGAAAAATAAAAAAACTGAAAAATAATTTGTTATATAGGAACGTCCAATCTTAAATGTCCAACTGGAGGAAAAGTTACAAATGACCCTAACCCTAAAATGACTGTGTAGTTGCAACCAGGCATGACGACTCCAATGCCTCGCATTGACATTGGGTTGATTTTGCAGTCTGGAATTTCTATCAGACTAGACTGCCTTGTCCAGTCATCATAGACCAATCCTGCTGTTCCTGGGGCTGTCCAATGCCACAAATAGGTTTACATTTAGGACATCCTGGTGCATATAGACCATAGGTCCGTGACAAAACATATGTTCTAAGCTGTTAGACTGAAACCTGACTGTAATAACTCACCTTTCTGTTACTCCAGATCACCAACAGGCTCATTTCATCACACTTATCATAATACCCCACCTCTACGACAGTAATCCATAACAGTAGCCCTGTGGTAGCATTCATTCAACTCGGCTCAGCCCTCAACAGTAGGCCCCAATGTGTAAATTTGTTCAGGCATATGCCATTCCTCCCACATAATAACAGTCTGACTGAACGTAAGTTTTGACTGTCAGAAAGTGAATGCTTGAAAGTGCTTGCTCTAAACTTTCTGTCACCAGACGTATGGGATTCTGGGGCCCCTGGACAGGTTAGATCACTGCATTAAACACAAATTCTCTTTAACTCTCTTTATGTCTTTCTCAGTCACTCTGCTGTCATTGGGGCAAGGGAAGAGCAGAAAAGAAGAGTGACACATTTATACATCTGTGAGTGGAATGGCAAAGTTCAGAGTCAAACTGACACACTCACCAAAGGACAAAGGTAGGACATTTAGCTTTCAAATGGATTTAATGTCGGTTTGCAAATTATGCAGCCAAAGTACAAAGTCTTTTTATGCTGTTCAATGAATTTGTTCATGATATCTTATAGCAAATTATTTAACATTTATGTTTTAAAAGGAATTTGACTGCACCGATATATACATTCTGCTATGTATGTGACTGATATAACCTCGCTCATCCAGCCTACTTTTCCACCAACACACTAAGAATATTCATGAGCACTAATCCTCATAAAATCAAACAAAGGATAGCTAAGTGCATTTGCTTATGTGGATAGGTAATTTGCTTCTGAATAGAGCAGGTCTCGAGATGTATGTGCATTTTCATATAAATAAAACATGGAGCGTGTACAGGAAATGCTATCTTTTTCAATTCTCCCACAAATGTGTTCCATTTGTGCTAATTATGACCCAGCAACAGGAAGCCTTTCTAGCATGCATTTAGAGTCTTGTTCTCTGTTCTTTTATTTCCAGCTTGTGCAAATTAAAGCGTTTCGAAACAAATGACATGTTCCCTATGCATTCATTTTGTCAGATAAATGTTCAAAGAAATAGCAAACAAGAGTTGAGGGTGAAGAAAAATAACTTGCTGTTTAAGGACTTTATACTAAATTCTGCCAGTATTCATGAATGTTGTTGAGCAAGGTTTATTTATGTCTGAAAAACATTTAAAGTGTTGCATGAACATGTTCTGTAACAGATAGCAAACCTGGAGACTATATTTAAATCAAAAACATTTTCAGGTTATGTGAACACTGTAATCAAGTGCACAAAACTGAGGCAGTAGAGTGCGAAATGGAACCATGACCAGGTTATTATAGTTAATGAAAATGCAGAGTACTACCCTTCTCTACTTTCAGCAACCTCTACAGTTTCACACCTAAATCAATAAAGTGCTATGACCAAATCGCCCCTTCTAAACTAAGTGATTATCGCATATGGCAGTGATTAAAAGTAGAGCTTTATCAACGTTAACTTATGTGGATGGTTGCACTCTATAGGCAGATGTTCACTCTTGATAATTAGCTCGCTGACTGGACTGAACTCTTGCTCTCTGTTGTTGGAGGTTCTGTTTGGTGGTGTAAAAATAAACACAGTGGGCAATAGAAGAAAAAACTATGCAATAGAAATAGGACAGAAATGCTGATTTTAAATGAATACATTTTACCAAATTTAAAGTTGGATGTGCCAAAATCACTGTTTAGCCCCATGTATAGTTTATCACTACATTGTAGTCACAAAGTATTACTTTTCCCAACTTTGATTTATGGTCAAATACCTGCACAAAAAAACACTGCAAAACTAATGAAAGTTGGAAGTATGCTAATTATTATAGTTGCTTGCCGTTTCATAGTCTTTCGAATAGCCGGTTACAGTGTATTTAACCTTTATTCATTTATTTAACTATCAATTATTCAGATCAAGAAGTATAAATGTCATAGTTCCTATCAAAAAAGGTATGGTTTTCACCTGTGAAGTTCATAATAAAGAACTGAACGGATATTTTGTGTCTTATTTGCTTGATTTCAAGACATGTAAGACAATGTGTATGTGAAAGCATTCACATAAAAGTCAATTTAGGTAAAAGATTGGAAGTATGATGTGCAATGAAAAGGTTGGTTCTTGTTTTTATGACAAACCAAATTGACAGAGATAGAACTGTTAAATAGCCTGGCGATGTCATGTGGAAGATATTTGTTTGTAAATTCAAGGTGTTATTCCAAGATTTCATTCCTGGTTGATTTGGCAAAACTTTAGTCACTGGTCAATTACATGAAATGCATCTAGAAACTAGTATTTCGTCCTCTGAATGTGACCATAGACATCCAGCTCTTGATATTGCAAATATATAAATATTGTAATACTTAAATCCGTGGGACATAGGATTAATCCCCATTGGGGTTGCCTCATTCGAAGATGGATAGTGACATTTAAATCCCAATTACAACTGTGAAAAGGACATTGAACAAAACCCTTTTTTAGAGCAACACAAACCCAAAATTATTCAGATGTGGCATATTAAAGCTCTAATGTCCCAATTAAAAGAGAAACTTTCCACCTCATTTACGAGGCTTTCAAAGCCAACATAAATGAAAGGACATTGTGTTGTGTCAAACCGCAGAATAAAATAAATGATCGGCCTGTGTTGGTGGGAAATATAGTTTCCATTTGCTGAAACACCTGAGACTCAACGCTCAAAGACACCGCGCTAACAGATGTTGTGTGCCGGGGGAGCATCCATCCCCCCTCTTTTCCTTTCCTTCTTCCACTCCGCTCGTGATGTAAGGTCCCCCTGGCATTTTTTAGCCCTGAAATTCACAAACAACGTCCTTGTAAGTTATTTCTCCCTAAACTCCTTTTCACCATCTGTTTTAGAACAGGTCATGTACTGAATGGAAGGTGAGAAAATTCAGAAACAAGGCAAAATGAAAGAAAGACATGCTTGATCTGCACTACACTCCCAGCCATTAGGGATACGTTCAACAAGACCTGGCGTTCAGTGTTAGTTGACAACAGAAGTACATAACAACGGCTCAAACTGACAGCTTGCCAGTGCCGGTTTTTATTTGCTAACAAGCACATCAACTTCCCATTAACGACCTTGAAGGAGAGACAGAGTGAGGTCAACATAGGGGAATTCGAGACAGACTTTCATAAAAATTACATCAGATAAGGTGATGCAGCCCGTTGAACCGTAGCCGTATTGGGAGCAATTTTGAGTTTTCATTAATACTAAGAGACAAGCAAATATGAGGAGGAAATATCCAGAGTTTTCTATTCTGGTTAGTATTCTACAGGGCGCTAGGTTTACATTTCCTCCAAAAAGACTTTAAATAGGTGGATGAATATCTGAAATCACACCATGCTACCTCTCTGTCTCCCTTTACAAACTCAGTTATTCTGTTTTAGCTTCTCTGACTTTGATATTCACATTCTTATGTTCTTTCCCCCTTTCTCACGGACATTCCACTCTTTATCCTAGATCTTGCTCTATATTCCTCCCCCTAAGGCCTTATCTCTAACCCAGCAGCACTACCACACACACTCGATCACACATGTAGCAACACACACACACAACTCGCCCCACACCCCTATCCTTCATCTTAGTGTCAGGCGTCTGTCTCTTCAGCTCCGGCGGTGTAGCCAGCTAGCTCTAGCTGTCAGGGCCGGGAGCTGTCTACTTCTGATTGTGCTATCATATTGCTCTGCCGATGCAGTTACATCCCATTCGGACCAAGAGGAATCCAGTTTCATTTTGGCCATTAATGTTTAACGAGACAGCAGTTTATATGGGTGTGTGGGGAGCCACTGACCCTGAGAGCAAGATCCCGTTCAGCTTTTAGTGTGACGCACTTACGGAACATCGACAACTCACATTATAACATATGCCTTAAAGGGGCCCTATTATGCTCACTTTTTCATGTTCATATTTGTATTTAGTGCCTCTCCTTTGACATGTCTCCATGCTTTAATGTTCAAAAAGCTCCTTATTTTTCTCATACTGCCTGTGCTGCAGTAGCTCTTGTCACCCTCTGCCTTAAACCAGAGCCCAGTCTGCTCTGATTGGTTAGCTGACCAGCTCTGCTGTGATGGGTTAACAGCTTAGAGGTGTCCCGCCTGTCATGTACAATGTGTTTGAGTGCTAGTCAATTGAAGCGCTGGTGTTACTTGGTGACGTCACGGAAGTAAACAAAGGATTTCAATCGAGGCATTTCTGGAACTCTGGGATTCTAGCCTTTGCAGACCATCAACATGCACAAAAACCTATATAACACCTTAAGAAACAGAAACATCATTGTTCAGTTATCGTATTAGCTTTAAGGACAACATCATGGGCCAGAGGTTTAGGTCCAGATGAGAAGTGGCCTCCAAAAACACCATTTCCCATATGCCCTTAAAATTTGCAAGTAGAACTTCATGGCTCAACAAAAGAGTGAGATGAGACTTTTTTTAATGGAATTTAAAGGAAGCATAACAATTACAGTTTGCCTGCATTGTAGACTGTTATTTTTAGGAAAACCTTGGGGTGGTCTGTATGACGCTTACAATTCACTTTGGGGTCAACTATAGATAGATCTAGGGCTAGACAGATACTTTATTTATCCAAAAATTGGGAAATGATTTTCCAATTTTGTGATGAACTCAAAATAGATGCCATAAATATCCATCCCCTGCCCATTTCAGATATCCCTTCCTATCATGTGATATCTATCTGGCTGCCTGCCAGTTGCTGAGTCATTAATAAAACTTTGGTTGATGGAAAAAGGTGCTCCAACAACAGGGAACAGATAGAAAGGGTTCAGAGAAGGATAACTGTGCAACGTTTCTCCTGGGTTCTCATTTTCAGAAGTATTGATTGTTGTTCAGAGCATGCAAAGCTTTTAGTGTTAGCAGAGAGTGAACTGTGGTGATAGTCGATTAGACAAACACAAGTAGAAGCCAGACTGTTCGTTGCTATATATACATTTTTTCAGCTGCGGTAATTATTGTAGTATCTAATTAATTATGTGTATTAACGGACGGAAACTGTTTTCAAGGGCACATCCTTTTATTCAATACTACTGAAACCAGATGATATTAACAATATAACAGCAAGTAATACTCACAATTGTTCTACCATAAATACAAATTCTTAGTGTGCAATAATGAAAGACAAAGTAAATAATCACCCTTTTTTGTAGTTTGCAATAATTGATCCATAACGTTCAATATCTGATTGTACTAAATCTATGCCATGCTTTTTGCATGGCATCCAGAGAGGCACCTGATGTGTAAATATGTAATATAAAGCTACCCGAATGAAAATATCCCTGATGGCTAACATTTTATTAGCCCAAGCAGTTTTGTTACTTAAATTTAAGAAAGAAACTTTAACCACTTTTGTTACCTGGGGGAAAATATGTTTACCTTGCTAGTAGGAGGCATCATTATGTGATTTTGAAACAAATAGCAAGATATCCAATTTAATATTTTCTTTTATGTCGATGCTAATGTATTTGGTCATCATCTGGTAGATGGATTACACGTTAGTGCTACTGAGCTCCACGGTTTGAAAATATGAATATGCATGTTTTAACCTATTGTAAGGGGTTGAGAGGCAGTTTAGTTGGAGGCATCACTCTACTCCCAATTGGCATTATTGGGCACAGGTGTGAAGATCCACACACCTAGAGCTGATCTCCTCAACAAGAGCGATAAAAGCCAACTGAGCAGTTCAGTTTATTCTTAGGTGGGCCATGCTTAGAGCAGTAGGCTCCCAGATTCAGTTTGAAGAAATGTGTTATTTGATTTTAAACCAGTTTTTACATGTTGTACCTAAGCTACATTTTAGATGAGAGCATTTCTGCACCAGCCACTAAAGTACTTGTCATTCTTTCTTAAGGTGTCACCTTGTATCCCAAAAATATCAAGAACTTCATAACAGTAACTCACTAAAAAGGTTTCTCAGAGTAAATCATTTACCAACCATCTAACTGCACAACTATTTTCAATAAATCTTCAATACAATAATGTGTCTTAGAAATAGAGTAATGCTTGAAAGCAGAGAAATAATAAAGCTTGCCTCAGTGTATTGGCAGTCAGCTGTTTCATGTATTCTTTACATGTATTTAGTTTACTTCAGAAGGATCTGTTCCTTTACTTTTGCAGTTGTATTCACCATCTGCTTCTCATCATATTTTGAAGTGCATGTAGAGTGTGCTGTAGCTGCCTTAGTGCATATCTGAGGCTACAGCTTATACATTTTTCACACTGATAAAATGTTTCAGCGTAGGAGGTCAGATCAGCCTCCCTGATAATGGTTCTATTGCTTATTCAGAACTATTGGAATTTAAGTAGCAACATGTTCTAACAACACACTCTTAAATCCTTGGTGTATGTGAACTCAGAGCTCTCAACAAGGCACTGTGCATTCGTGCCAGACATTACTGTTAGATTCAGACAGGTTAATGTGTGCTAGAGCAGAGCAAACTGGAAAAGGGGCAGGTTATCATTATATTTTAGTTTGTAACAATCATTGCTTTGAAAGATCAAATTAGCTATAAGAGGGGCATTTAACACTCAGAAAGTTGCATTTTGTCCTCTTGCCCATAGGCAGATTGGATATGACTGTGTATCCAGTTGGTGATATTTAAACTGTCACTTACTCATCATTTGCAAAAACTGCAAATGGCCAGTGTTGGTAGCCAAAGCCACTGCACATTTTTTTATACTGTTTACAGTTCGAAAGTTAGTAACATTTCTTTACAAACATAACATTGAACGTATGTTTTTTTTTTTTTAGGTTGTGTATAGATTCCCTGGAGCTTCGGTTCTAGGTCACATTAGTTTTGCACATCATGACACTGGTGAGCATGTTTGTGTTTCTCTGCTTGTTCTGTGACATACAATCCCATGGTACATCAATAGCTGTCTCAGGCGGGACGTCCATTACTGGTTTTGTGTTGCATGCATCCAAGGCCCATTGCCCGGAAATGTCAGTTCCTTTTCTGATCAGTGTCTCCACCCATATGCCGCTATGGTAGTATCGGACAGATCCTGCGGCTAATGGCGTTGACGCTCAGCGGCTGAAAACCAATCCATCACACTGAAAAAATGGTGAGGAAATGAAAGGAGGGAGTGAAAGGGGGGGGAGTCAGGAGGAGGGGAGAAAAACAATGGTGGCGCAGTACTTCATAGTTTTAAAAGGCTATTCATCAAAGTGGTCACACTGTCAGGATCCCTGCCTGTACATCCATGGGGGGAATCAAACCCATGCCAAACTCATTTATGGGCGTTGACGTGGAGAAATGGCCCATGATGAAGTCACACAGACAGACTGCAGGCATCGGAAACGCATGGATGTGTTGTGTCTAGAGTTGCCGAATATCAGATGATACATTCTAAACTCAAGACTAAAGGCTAAGAGCTAACAATTGATTATATTCTAAGAGGGATATATATTTATATATATACATATATCTATATATACAAGTAAAACGAGCCGAACAAACAAGATGGCAGCTAGCTTTGGCATGTTACAAATGAGGCTTTTACAATATTACATTTGAGTGTTTAAAAATAATACTTCAACTGACTGTATTTTATACTTGCCTTTTCGCTGTGACAATTTCTTTGCCGAGGTTGGTCATCTCGAGCTTATAGGTTCTCTCCAGGGTCAAGAGTTTCCCTATGTAGAGCCTTACCCCTGGAAACCATGTCCTAAACCTGCAACTATGTTACCTGCCTACAAAGGAATACCATCAAAAAAATACTGTTAAAAAAAAACAAACATTCAATTTGATTCGATTTTTATCAATTGTAATAATGTGATCAACAACAACAATTTTCGCTAATTGCTTTACAAGGCCAAAGGTCTAAAACCCGTAGAACAAGCAGAAGGCGCCAGTGGCAATTATTTTGACAGTGTTTAAAATACTATCTCTTCACTGGATCTGCTAAATATTTGAGGTAGGTTGGGGGAACTGACCCGAGGTGAAATGAATAAGGGCTAAGGTATAGTGTTTGACGTCCTGGGTCACATTCTCTTTTGATTTTTTCTTCTAGAGTTGGATCCTGAATGATCAGCATTGTCTCATGGATCTACATATACTTTCCCTAAACCAATTAATCCTGTTGCAGCATTGGAAGAAAAGCAGATTGGATTATGGTTAGGGTAAGAAGATGTCAGGCCAAAACGCCACTATATTCCATGCTCTGACCTCCTCAGACAAGACAATGATGATGCCTACGGCTTTAATTGCTTGCAGATTAAGGTTTTCTAATGGCCATTCTTTCTGTAGAGCAGTAAACATATTCTAAATACAGTGTACTCTTAAACTGCAGCCTCATCCAACAGAAGTTTATTGCTTTGATTTGGCGCCAATATTCCTGTCTGTTTCCCAAAACTGGGCTCTGTAATAAACTGACAATGGACACAACCCCACTTAAACCATATGAACAATAATATTTGAACAGAGGAATGACTCCCTCCTATTTCCAACCCTCAATAGCCTAGACTATTGGCTGTAGAAAAACATTGCCCTGAGAAAATGTTGCTTTATTCTGCTAAAGAAATATCAAACTGTTAATGAAATACAAATGTAAAAGATATTCGTTATGTTAACTTCCTTAAAGGACAAAACGTTTTTTTTTAATGAGTCATCTAGAACTGTTCTCCCCAGTCTAAAGGCGTGTGTGGTGAAACAAATCGCTTGCTGTGCCATTACAGGGTTTAATGAAAAACTCCAAAGAAAGAAGGAAGTGTCATTTTCATGCACTTGGATTAGTTGGAGCCGCTTTCATTGAGTGAGGAAAATGAAGAAATCTGTTGTTGGTGTTGTTGGTTCTCGCTTCACTCCTGCTATGTTTGCCAGTAGGTGTCTAAACAAAGCCGAAGCACTGGAAGTGAAGGAAGGGTAATGGGTGTTCAGCATTTAATGTGGAGTTTCGGGAGCTGCATGTCCAGGGAAAATCAATTTATAGGCTCCTTCAAATGAAACGGATTTGGAAATTAATTGAACTCCCGATGGCTGAACATGTTGAGTGTGTTGGCTCTCTGCACGGTCTGATCGAGTACAACCAGCTTTAGGGAATGAACCGATCTTGCCATTATTTTTAATTTGTGTCAGACCCTTTTCATGAATGTGCTCATTAACACCCTCTGTTTTACACCCTTGCTCCCTGTTATAAATGAAAAGAGTCACACTTGTCGCTGCATGGTCACAGCTACTTAAAAACTTTAAAAAATCTGGAAGATAAAGAGATGGGATATTTTCTTTTTGGGCACAACACAAATGCTTTACCTTTTATCCCTGCCAAAATAGACTCTGCACATTTGGCAACTGAAGTATGGGATTACGTGGAATAAGAAGTGCTATTAATTGTGTGCAATAAGAATGCAAAGTTGTTTCCGAAAAATTGGAATGTCGCAAGTTCATTATTTATAAGAAAAATATGAATCAGCCTGCAGTAGTAGTTACTTTACTCAGTGCTGTATGTGCATTGTCTTTTTGTGAAATTTGGGTCAAATGGGTCACAGGACGGGCGGGATGTTGATCAGTATCGAATGGGTTTCATCTCATCTTAACCAATGGGAGCATAAGGGTCAGGCATAAGACTGCTGCAAGCGCTCACACAAACTGAAACAGAAAAGAACTGGCAGGGACAGATTTTTAAAAAGAGGGAAAGGTACCAAATGGACATTTTGAATCTCTTGCAGATGGCGGAGTATTAGAACCACAGTTATTTGTAACCACTGCAAAGTAGAATTTTCTTATTACTGGACTCTGAGGCTAACTTATTTTTCTATGACAAACTAAATACAACGTAAATGCCCTGGCAGTGAAAAATTGCGTTGGTTTTATATTTGATTGATTACATTAATTCATGTTAAATATGTTAACTGCTACAGCATAAAGGGAATACTGCTGTTTAAAAGCACCTTATTTGTTTAAAGCTTTTGCAAACCAACATAACCATATTCAAAATAACTATGATTTAACAATACATTCATAAAAACAAACATTATGTTTGAAAACCCTTGAATAAGATTGCTCAAAGTGAGTCCGTCCTAATACCAACACCAGCAATAACAGTGTTGAGCATTTGGGATTGTGAACCAAGACATCCCAAAACTACTGTATCTCTGGGCCATATCTTCAACAAAATTGCTTACATTTAGGCCTTGTTATCTTTTGATAATTAATAGCAAAATATTATCTTTTGGGGCTTACCTGATAGAGCAGGCACTCCATGTCAGGTATTCCGATATGGAATCCTACGCCTTCCTGTCTTGCGTGACACAAGGCCGAAAAACAGTCCTTACGCGATCAGCAGGTCTGGCATACTCCAAACCTGGCAGCAGCTGCTCCTCCTCCAGCCAGGACACTTCTCTTTATCAGCTCATACCATTTTTGAAGTGATATTCAGAGCAAATTGTCTAAGGTGCAACACTAAGATGGTTTCGGGTTCAAGTTTCAGTTTCGACAGAAATGATCATATTCACACTGAATCTCAGAATACTTACAGCAGCATCCTCACATTGTATATCTATAATGCACATCAATGTACAATTAAAAAAAGGACAACATCTGTATTTACGAAATCGTATTGTTTTAAAATACAACAGGAAACAACTTCTACAGCTTATTTGAAATAAGAACCACAGGTGCGCACATAACCCATTACTCTTTTATAAATGTGTGAGTACACAAGTAGGACTGAGGAAGACTCAGATGTTTTGATTTTGCCACTTGTTTCCATACGCTTTGAGGAGACTAAGCTTTTCATTGAGAGAAAAGTGCTTTCTTTTACCTGTCATGATTTCAAAGTACATGCAGCTCCAACTTCCAGTGGATAGCCAACAGGGTTCCAGAAGGCAAGCTATCATAAGAGAGAGAGTAGAGTAAAAAAAGAAACGTTTTTCTATGTGTGTGGCAACCTACTTCTGACGGGAACTGTGCTAACTGTGATCACTGTAAGGAGCTTTCTATTGTGTCTCATATTAGATAACCTGCTCATATAGTCAACATGAAAATGAAATATCTGACTCAACAAGACATTTCCTGAATATCATATTATGGCTCTTACATTGACAGTGCTGCCCTGTGCTTTAACATGCTGTGCCTTTGCTTACATTTCCAGAAGTACATCTCAGAAATAAGCATTTAACTTTCCTCATTTAGTGACCTTTTGTCAGCATTCCAATGCTTTTTATAATAAAGTTACTTATTTCTCTAAGACGTTTCTGTGACTTGTGAAAAAAAATGTTCACTTCAAATTTTCTACATCCAATTTATTAACATTGTGTTAGTGTCAGTATTGGTGTTATCAGTGTGTTGCAGATCTCACTCTGGAACATTTTCTAAATTTACTCCAGAAACCAGACTATTCACAGTGGTTGTTGAACAATAAAGTACATGCTTCTTAACTAGTAATAACCACTGAGTGCTCATTACAATACTCATTTCTTACAGCACACATTTTGACATGAGGAGCCAGGTGTAACTAATGACATTAATATTTTCTGTATCCCATTTAGCGTCGCCAGTTCCAGGGCCCTGGTGTTGTGCCTGCTGGCTCACTATCACGGCAAACTGGAACATCCAAATGGATGAGAGCCATCATTAGCATTATTAGTTCCACCTGTGCGTTCCTTGCGACGTAGACTCGAAATGCAGTGAAAAAGGCTTTATAAAGGGTTTAACATCTACTACAATGCTGACTCGTCTAGAAATATTCAGTTACGGGAATGTAATACCACTGTCTAAAGAAACTCCAGAACGCAACATCCCTAAAGTTTCATCAGTTAAACTATTTATTCTGTAAAATGGCTCTTTCAAAATGTCTGCATTTATTTGTATCACTGAAAAATAGATATGAGTTTCTCAATTTTGTAATTTGTCAGTATAGTTTTGGATATTTTGTTAAATACCGATAAAATAGAATATAAACACATGTTATTTGAATGAAAAGTAACTAGTAACTACAAGTGTCAGAGAAAGGTAATGCACAACCCTCTGGTGTAGAAGTAGAAAGTGTCATGATCTGTCTTTTGTTTCCTGTTTTATTTGGGAATGTCTTCTCTGTTTTAAGTTCTTGTCTTGTGTTTTCCTGCCTGTGCAATTGTGTGCCCCGCCCTGATTCTCACCACCTGCTGCCTTTTTGTTTTTGCCTGCCTTTTCCAGCTGTGTCTTGTGTTGTGTGATTAGTTCTGATTGCATGTTGGTCTTGTCAACCATGTTGAAGAGGCATTGTTATGTCATTCCTAAATTGCTGCAGTGCTTCAGCGCAGCTAGAATCAAGCCAACAAACCACTGTATTTGCAATCATTGTTTTCCAAACCATGGCAACAAGGGTCTGACATGTTCACGTGTTTATCAGATGCACTGTCTATTGTTGTGTCACTGATGTGCAGTCAGAAGGTCTTGACATGTTTGTGCTGCCCCCTTATGTAATCACCCTGTCGGCTTTATTTGACGACAAGGTGGGATGCCTTGGAAAGCGCCATGGCTGTCAGAAACTGTATATCAGCATCAGGGTCCCATAATATAAAAGAATGATTACCGATATCTCCTGTTGGCTATCAAAATCTTAAATCAAGTTTATAATAGAAATATGACTTATCTTTATTACATGGGATATACTGTCACAGCTGCATGTGAGAATAGAAGATAAATTGGAAACACAGCTTGAAGTCAGTTGCATTTATAGTGTGTTGTGTTTTCAAGTAGATTTTTTGATATATTCTCTTTATGTGGACTTCAGTTTTTCAGTCTACTAATATAGCTGTTTGACACAGCTTCACACTACAAAAGGTCTGGTATTGGCCATGTATTAATGTATGAGTCTAGGAGAGTAGGAAAAGGTCAAATTCCTCAAAACAATCAGCAGAGTACTGTATCCCTCTCTTTAACCAAATCACTCACATTCTTTTATCTGTGAACTTCGTTTGATAACTTTTGTTGGAAAAAAAGCCTTTTTGCCCATCCTTGAAGAGCGGGGACAACATGTTCTAAAGTTAAGTCCTTGCTGCAGTAAATTAAGTTTCAACACCTTGGTCGCAACTATTTGTAATAACTGTGCTAAATAATTTTCCTTTGAAAAACATCAATACTTGCATTGACACAAATGCAATATGGTTTCACTTTACCATACACATCCAGGTGTTTACTGAAGTTTGGCCCTTTTTTAGAAAGAAGCTTTTTTTGTCTAAGGTTTTTTTTTTGTTTTAATGACACTCTTTGAGGATCTATGTTTTTCAACATCAAGCGCACATCCTGTTTCCTCTCACATGGTCCATGTCCTATATTTAGCATATGTCCGCCAGTACCGTTAGTACTGCAGTGGGTTTCTCATTAATTCAACAAGGACCGTCAGTCTGAAAACTCTTATCAAACATTAAGTCTTCTCTTCACATGTTTAACACTTCTTCGAAAACTGCACCTACTGCCAAGCTCTTATTCATTGTCTTAATATTTGAGGCCAATCCCAAAATAAATGTATATGAACCTCTTCCTAGGGGAGGGTGCTTCATTGACTTTAACAAATAAGTCGACCCTAAATTGCACGATGTTGCAAAATAAACGTTTCTACCTTTTGATTGCTATGCTTTATGTCACTTCCAGGGCTGTGTAAAAAGAAATGGCATTGATATAAAAGAATGTCCTAATTTAAATGTATCTTGTGTTCCTATTTACTTAGATTATTTCCTTTCTCAAAGTCATGCTCTTCCACAATAAATTTGAGCTAAATTCTATATTTAAGCATTTGGAAAGCTGAAAGAATCAGTTTTAGAACTGCGGTCAAACAAACGTATCATCCCGGTACCCCTTCAGGTCACAAATTCTCCTGATCCAAACGAAAACGCTAAAAAAGGCCAGAACATCAATCAGGTCGGTGCTTTGTGAATGCATCCGCCTAATATTTCTCACAATGTTTCTCACCTTTCTCTTGATTACATCAGCCATAGAGACCCACAGTGGGGACTGCGGCGGGTATTGTGGTGAGCGGGGGCCCACAATGGGGCCAGCAAGATGAATGTGATGAAGATGTTCTCATCTTTCTGCCTGCTGGTGTTAAACAGAGGCTGGCAACAGCACAGGCACATACTCTGTTAATCACTTACATCCTCTGGAGGAAGGGGACATGCTGTGCTGTTGCCGTGGTTACAACCTCTGCACCTCGACCAATTTTAAACTTCTACCGTACATCTGTATCTGTATTTATAAAGCAATATAATTGTAATTGTATTCTAATCAAAGTTGGAATATGTGTAACAATCCTGTAATTGTTTTTATTACACCTTTTTATAGAATGTATAAAAGTGTAGGTGAACTTTTATACTAATTATGAATACTTTATAGCCTATATGTATGTTGACTCAATGGGTCGTGGGCAACCACAGATGTGTATTTAAGAGGGTCCTAGAGAATTGGATACCCAATAATATATGAGTTTTATGACGGATTTTAGTTTGTCAAGGTTGATGTGAAATTGTTATAATGATAGTTTTATTGGTAATTACAGAAGAAGATTACAAGAGTGTTTACTTTGAAAGACTCTGTATTTATTGTTATTTACAGAACATTATAAGAATCAAATGTGATAAAAGGAGAAAGTGAGAAATCGTAAACTTTTTTTACTGTCTTGTAAGAACGTATGATGCAGAAAGGGCATTTAGTCCAGTTCCATATTCCCCCTACCATACACGGACACGCACACACGCACACACGCACACACGCACACACGCACACACACACACACACACACACACACACACACACACACACACACACACACACACACTTCAGGCCCCTGCCCTGTCTATTGAACGAGAGTGGGAATAAAAGAGTGGATGAAGAAAGTAAGTTGAAGTACCACTCGAAAGAGAAAAAGAGGACGTGCATTCCATGTATAACATCATAGATATATTATGTGAATTCTCATTATATTTGTGATTTGCAGAATCCCGCTATATCAATGTTTAATAAAATAATCCCTTTAATGTTGTTTATTAAGTTATGCTGGTTGAAAATCTAACTGTATAACACTGTAATATCTTAGATTGACAGCTAAGAAGCAACACACAACAGTGACATTGTGCAAGATGTAGAGTAGCTTACTAAAGCTACGCATCTTGCATATTTCTTGAGCAGCCACTAGGCAGACTTTGTTTAACTTTGCATGGTTTTCAATGAGCGGTCTCAAGAATGTATGTATCAGCATTAATCGGCTCATTTCAAAAGGCGAAAAACCTGTTGTTTTAGTATTAACCAGGCCAATTCGCTAAATAAATAGGACCCCTTCCCATTTCCTACCCACATAATTGTTGCTCTTTGAACACCCGACACTCTCTGGCTCTAATCTTTTCAAGTGTGGAGAAGCTGAGGCTTAGCTCTGTGCGTGGGACGGCCATAGAACGGGGATGAACAATTGTGTAATTTCTTGGCTTGAGGGTGTATGATTGGATATGGACTCCCCTGTTATAGCATTCGCACAAAAGTGCGATTTTAACCTCATTATCAAGGGGAACTTGACTTAACACACACAACCTCTCCTTGAATGCAGTGCCAACTTTCACACAAGCACTTGAGTCCATCCAGCAAAACCACAAACCGGCAGGGATTGACCAGCTTGTGCGGAGGTACCTCAGTGGTGGATGCTGATGCCGTGGTACTGCTATCCTTGAGTATAATTGACTCACATTTGATACCAGAAGCTTTTCTGTCTTTTGTTTTCCTCCACAGCTACTACCCCTTTAGGCGAAATGGGTTGATCAGCTGATTGCCAAAAGAAAGCCAAAACTGCTGTGACCATGAACAAACCAAGAAACAGTCACACTTTGCCAATTGTGCAGCATAGCTTTGTTACCATTTCTTTAATCTGGGTCAAATGAATGACGATTATCCCAGACCAATCAGTGGTCTGCTCGCTTGCTTCCCTGTCCAAAAAAGTATTAGGATCTAACCATAGCTTTTTTACTAAACCTAACCTAAAGGGAGAGATGTAGAGCTGATCAGAACCATGCCATGTCATGCGGCAGAAAAAGAGAGCAACAGATGTTAGATCTTTGGTTTAAGCTGCCTTTTTTCTACTGTATGTTATGGCTTTGCTTGACTTGAATTACAGTGCAGTGAGTAAAAGTCACCACTGTTGACCGTAGTTTGGTTTTTTAATATGACTGGGTGTCCATTGTCCTCTAGATGTTCCTTTCCGACCAATTAACAGACCAGTATCCTACTGCTGGAGTTCGTTATGGTTGTTTGGAATATGCCAAAGGGTGTTCCAGAAGTATTAAGTTCTAACCATAACAGAAAGTCTTAAAGGAGCGTGTTGAAAGGTTAAGAACCATGCTATTTCATTCATTGGAAACCCGGCAGAAGGGAGATTGGAGGTTTTTAGATGTTTGGTTCAAGCTGCTAATGCGGTGTTTCCACTTTTTGGTATGACTTAAAATGGCTTAAAATGACTTTAGATACCAGGTGCCTTTCTCTCTTTTGCCTGCCACAGGAGATAGAACCATCTTAGTCTAGACGGGCTGATCAACTGAACGCTGTCGCAAACATAGAGATGAAGTGAAAACTGTGCCATTCACTGTATTGGCAAACATCTGCACGTTGTAAATGCCATTATTAAAATCTAGGAAATGGGAATACAAGTAATCACTATTGACGGTAGCCTGCCTATTTAATAAGTGTCTTTTCTCTGAATAGAGTTTCATGTTCTGGCTTTGCTCTACGATTTCCTCAGACTAATCATCGGTCTGCATGGTCTTCCTTCTAGAACTGGCTCTGGCACTTGCAACCTCCACAATGGTTGTACCAAAACAAGTATAAGATACTACCCATTCCTATATCAAGAAAACATGGGAAACCGAAAAGAAGCGTGTAGAGTTGGGGTAAAAATCATGCAGTATCATTTGAGGGGGAGAGGGAAGCCCCGGTTTCCAAGGTCTTAATATTTGGACTAGAGTCCTTCTGCACGTGTTTTAATGTTTAACCTCTTAGCTTCCATCACAATGTAGTTAATGTGTGTGCACAGGAACGATCCTATTAGCACATGGCTGCTTGATTCCAAAGTTCCACTTCCACAATATGTGAAGGGGTAATTGAATGTTCTGTGGTGAATATCCACTATGTAATGTATTCTATAATGAGATCAATGATCCAAGACTTACTTTGATGTGCAACCTCCCACACATGAAGGAAAAATATCTCATTTGTGAGCTCTTGCTTCAAGTATGATTAGCGGTGGATTCACTAATATTTACTTTCATAGCAAGTCAAAATATTTGTCATTTTCTCCGAAGAAATGTAAGTACGGTTTGTGTTGTGAGACTTACAGATCCCACTGAAAGTGTTTTTTTGTTGAGTTAAAACAGGACCGCGGGAACTTTTCCATAGAACATCAGATCTGGTGAACGCCGGTTCCTAAATGAAGACAGTTTACCCTGGTTTGTGTTCACTAATTATAGTATGTGTGGGAGTGTTCAAACAGATCTGAATAAGGAACCTAATGTTCTCTCTGATTATTCTGTTGTCGCAGGCCCCATTGTAATATGACAATTTTGGAATGACTCATCATTCTCTGTCCTTATCAGGTCGTCATTTGAACTTCCTGTTGACAGTCATCAAGAGCGAGTCAGTCATCCTTCTTCACAGGCGCTAGGGAGGCGAGATAGGAATCAGCCACTAAAGGGACTGCCTTGGAGATGATGTAGCAGTAAAAGGAGATTGTAGCAGATTTGTCCTGGTAATTGTATATCAGGTCTGTGAGTAATGTATTTGAGAACAGTTTGTTTATTTGTTTTTCTGGGCAATGAATTGCAAAATAGTATACACACATTGTATACAGTACAGAATAAATGAGCATTGTAGAATATATACACTGATTTGCTAGTTTATTATATACACCTAGATAAACGAATGTAGTATTTATGCAATTGGGTTAGGGTTACTTGCAACCTGGGTTGGGCGGGTTACTATAGAACAGTATTTTGTTACATTTACTTCAAAAATAAAAATAAAAAAGTAAGATTACTTTCTGTTACTTTTAGATGACCTCAATATCAAATGCAATGCAAATAAAAACATTAAAAAAGAAATATCAAAAAGTGAACTATGTAAGACAATAGAATATGTTAACCTTAGAAAAGAAGAAACCAAGATATTTTTTATTGAAAAAATGTCCTCTGCCTTTCATCAAGCATTTTCAGGCAGTCGTCTACGTAAATACAAATTCTGAAACAAATGAGCACATAGAGTACTATAGTTTAAAAAAGCACAAATACAATCTGAGCCAACAGAACATACAGTTATGCTCACACAGTATTTTATGATAATAGCAAAGTCCAGCAGTGGCTCAGTAAGTAGGGGCTTGGACTGGGAATCGTAGGGTCGCCGGTTCAAGTCCCCGAACAGACTTGAAATATGGAAAGTGGACTGCTACTTGGAGAGGTCCCAGTACACCTCCTAGGCCCTGCTGTGGTGCCCTTGAGCAAGGCACCGGACACCTCCAATCCCCCCTCCCCATTGCTCCCCGGGCGCTGCCCACTGCTCCTAGTACTAGGATGGGTTAAATGCAGAGGACTAATTTCACTCTGTGTGCTCTGCTGTGTGCATGTATGTGACAATAAAGAGGGTTTCATCCTCCGATTCTATCTATCTATAATATAGGTTCACCTACTGAATTTCAACTATGGACAAATAGAAAGAAAGTAAAGCAAGTTCAAAGAGTAGGCGTATAGATTCACACTTAAAGTACGAGCCTAGAGAACAGTACAAGAAATGAAATCTGATCCTTTTACAACAAATAGCTACAGTGTTTTATTTTTTGTCATCCCGCTATCAACCCCACATTGTTGTGATCTGATTTCATCTTTTTTTAATGTAACTTTAATGAAATAAATATCCTGTTTATTTTGTCTCTGTTACTCCCCAAACCTCCTTTCCACAGGATTTTGTCCATACAGTGTGTTTTTTTAAGGGTGAATGAGTCCGTGTTCTTTAAGGTTCGCTTAAGTTGCTGTTTTGTAATTCAAAAGGTCCTTTTATTGTATTGTACGATTTAAGAAAATTACCCTGGTCTTGATGACCATGAAAGTAAATGCAAATATAATATTCCCCCAACAGACCACCAAGATACAGTCCTTTCATAAGTGATTTCCCAGCAGTACTTGCAATTGCAGTCCTTTCAAACACCTCTAGCACTCACACTTGAATGCAAAGCCTGCGGTAGTTTTATTCATGTCATCATTTCACCACTCCCCTGAGGCGCCATTGCAATAACGCGTGCAGGGTTGGCCAGTATTTAGGTGAATATGCGGTATGTTCCTGCCAGCTTCTCCTTATGGGTACAGAATGGCGGCAAGATCACAGACAGAACCCCAAAGTGCATGTTTACCTGCCGTTGGTGTGACAGGCTCTCATAAATCACCGTTATCTCCCACCGGTGGCACACGCCGCTTTTGTCCTTCACACAATGAGGACCATCCTACATGATGGCTGCAGACACTTTTAGAAGCAGTGGGGCAGCTGGAGGCTGATACACATGTACACACATGTGGTTTATTACACACACAAACACTCTCCTGATGCACATTAATCACATCCCACATCATCGCACTTGTCTCCTCTAATCAAATGCACACGTTGGAAAATGTATGCTAATTGTCTTCCCTTTAAATACCATGTGTGTTGGGTTGTCACAGTGTGGTGGCAGCCTTACATTTAACAGTTTCAAACCCCCCCCAATAAGCAATAACAGCCTTTGCGGGCTATATGGAACCTGTAGGTAGTGTTAAACGTCTTCTAATGGTATCCCCACATGTTCCCATATTAATGTAGACACACACGCACTACACAGGATGTGAATTAGCTGCGACAAAAAAGGTGAAGGATTACAACATTATGCAAATGTGATTACAACATTTATATAAGATTGGATTCTTTCTGTAACAATGCGACCCATTAGCGTTATCGCAGGAGAAACTAAATGATATGTGGGTTTGAAGATTTCATCATCCATATGCCTCTCTCTCCATGCACACATTACTTCTTTGTGTTCCTGTGTGCACAGTGTGGGCCTTGTTGGTTCAGTCGTTTATTTTTACTATAGTGTTATCAGTATCCTGCACACCAGGGTTCCATTGACTTGTTGATTCTGCACATATATTAATTCATAATAGTAACTCTCATCTGTGGTGAGACCCTTTCCAACCTGCTCTCCATTGAGAGGTAAGACAGACACTTTTATGAGATTTGCCTTTATTGGTGGCGAAGACGGGTCATTTTGAGAACATTTCTTCCTTTATCACCTTTTTTATGTCCTTGAGTCTCTAAGGTTTTGTTTTCCTGAAACACATCTGGGGTTATGGTAGGTTGCCAGAAAATTAAAGTCTATTGTAGGATTTACAATTTGGACTATTTTCTTTTTAAACTTTGGAGACAGAGCAACGTAATTTGCTTAAGTCACCTCTAAGAATAAAGACTGGCATTCCAGGGATTTGGGATCGCTCAAAATTGGCGAATGTAACTTTTAGTCGAATGGTCACACAAATATAATAATACATGGTTGAGAAATGGAATCACTTTGGCATAAACTGTTTGCAGCTTTAGATGGATGTAAGTTGGGAACAACCTTTTTTTTAAAATATCCGTTTGGTAACACTTCCTCGTATGCTAATTATTTTGGCTATAGATAGTTTCTGCTCAATATTTCCATTGCTGTTCCTTTCACACTATAGTTCTCACGTCAAAATCTGGGATCGTGAACACTCTGGAATTGTCAGGAGGGGTGAAACAGAACAAAATAACCACAATCCCACATGTCCCACATGTCTGATTTTGAAAAACAAAGCACACCAGTTTCTTCAAATTACTCGAGATTGTATGCAGGGGTGAAGCTTCTTACTCTGTAGACATACACAAAACCAACCAGTAGCCATTTATCTTTAGGCAGGTTTTTTTTTTTCATAATCACAAAACTGGCTCACCTATAACTGCAGCCGATTTTCATGGTAACCTGTGCTCTGAAGAAACAGCAAAGGGATTTTACTAACTACATAAGACCATCCATCCAGAAAAATAACGTTCTTACTTGTCAGTTTTTTGTTAACTTATCCTGGGATGTTTGAAAGCTTTTGATGCAAATTTCTGAAGTCAACCTGTTTCTAAACAGGTTTGCTGTGAAGCACAAACTCAATGGGATTCTTGAATGTGTGTATCAACTGCCATTGAAAGGGTCAGAGTAAAACATTAAAACAAACCTCAAGGCTGTTTTTTAATGGATATACCACCAATAAGCTGTGACCCTGTGGGAGACATTGAGGCTTCGCACAATTGCATGCCAAACATTTGAAACATTACTTTCAACCAGCTCATTCTTCATGACCAGTTCCCATTTTGTATGATAAGAATAAGCCTTCTATAAACTTACCACAAAAAGTAAGGACATTTGTGTTTGGTAGGTTATTTCTTTGACATAACAATGCTTCTTAGCAATAAATCCTATACCATTGGAAGGCCTGTTTTCTTACCTTTCAAACGGTGCCAGATTTGTGACAAACATGCATTTGTGGGAAGAGCAGCAGAGTTGAGCATGTGGGTTGCGCCAATGAAAAATGTGACATATCGCCTCCGTAACAGCTTTTTTTTTGCTGTTGACTCTTTTGGTTTTGTTTGGTGGTTGGATGATTGAAATCTGATTAAAAAAATATATATAGAAAATATTGGCAACAATTTTTTTATTAACAATTTATTAATTTAACAAGCAGCAGAGTAGCGTATGGAAGAACTATATACAGCCACAACAGCCTCTCCTCCTCATGCTGGTCACCAGCCTGGTCACACACTGCTGTGGGATAGCATCCTATTTATTCAACCAGCATTTGTCCCAAGTCATCCAACATGGTTGTGTTGGTCACTCTGGCACGGACAGCAGTGGCAGAGGAGATTTGTCAAATTTTTATGGGCGCAACCCACATACTCAGCTCTGCTGCTCCTCCCAATTGCTTGCTCTTCACAAATGTTGCACCATTTAAAAAGGTAAGAAAACAGGCTTTCCAACGGTGTAAGATGTATTGCGAAGAAGCATTGTCACAACAAAGAAATAATCTACCAAACACACATTTCCTTACTTTTTTGTTAAGTTTAGATGTAGCATGTCTGCTGAAAAGTATTATTGCAAGGTATTTTTTTCTTTTGACCACTAGTGATTACTAAAGCATTCTCTTAAAAACTGAAATAGTTATTTATATGAACAGTACTTGAATACTTTTGTATACTCAAACATCTGCAGAATTGTATAGAGCTCAATTAGATGGCAAGTAAGAAAGTAGAGATTCTTTTTTTTATTTATTTTTTAAACAATTTTTATTTGAAGTTATACTGCACTTTGTTAGCAGCACACATTGGTCAGAAATGTACACAAACATAAAATGGCTGCAATGTCCAGCTGAATTCCAATTTCCCTTGCTCATCCCTCCCAATCCCACCCAATCAACCCTCCCCAGCAATCCCAGCTGTCCCCTCGAGTTCAGATTTAATAAGAATAATTGTTCAATATATTTGTCACACCAAGTATATAGAAAAAAGTGCCATTACATATGATATAATTCAATGTACAAGGATAACAAAATATATCAGTCTATAAAGAAGTAAAGGAAATCAAATAAAAACAATGGAAAAATAAAAAAGTAAATAAAGAGTAATTGAAAGAAAGAAAGGGGGGGGGGCCCTACTCATCCTGGGTTAGTGGTACTTGAAGACTATCATAATAATCTAAGAAGGGGGTCCAAATCTGTCTAAACTTCTGCAAAGATCCTTTCAGTGTGTATCTGATTTTCTCAAGTTTAAGGAAGTGCATAGTGTCTCTAATCCATCTTGTAAAGTTGGGAGGTGCTTGGTCCTTCCAGGAGAGAAGGATCAGTCGTCTAGCGATCAGGGAGGTAAAAGCTGTGACTGCCTGAGCTCTACCTTTAAGGGAGCCGGCTACAGGAGTGAAACCAAATAAGGCACATATAGGGTTGGGAGTGATGTCCTTTTGAAACATCTTGGAGTAAGCACTGAAAATGTTGCCCCAAAATGTGCTGAGGTTGGGGCATGACCAGAACATGTGCATGTGATCTGCTGGTTGATTGCTACAGCGAGGACATGAAGGGTCTATATTAGGGAACAGTTTCGCCAGCCTTGCTTTGGTATAATGGACTCTCAGAACAATTTTAAGTTGTATTAACCTGTGCCTAGCACACGGGGAAGAGGTATGTATTAAGTCCAGCATTTTTTGCCATTGTTCATCTGCTATTTCCTCACCTAAGTCGTTCTCCCAAAGGTTCCGGACATCCTGCAGAGATAAAGGAATGATATTGCTTATAGTACTATAGAGAATAGAAACTAGCCCTTTGTTGCATGGAGATAATGAGAGAATATGATCGACGGCATTGTTCATAGGACGGTCAGGAAAAGAGGAAGTCTTTTTTTTAACAAAATTCCTAATCTGGAGATATCTGAAGAAGTTAGATTTTGGTAGATTAAATAATTGAGAAAGTTGTGTAAATGATCCAAATTTCCCATCAACGTACAGAGCACCAATGGATTTAATGCCCTTCGAGTCCCAGATCCTAAAAGTAGAGTCAGAGAGGGAGGGAGGGAAGTTGTAGTTATTCTTGAGGGGAGAGTGTATCGATGTTGTCTGCAAACTGAAATGCCTTTTGAACTGTGACCAAATTCTGATGGAGTCATATACCACTGGATTAGATTTGAATTGGCATAAAGGAGGAGGTGACGGAGCACATAGTGCAGAACGCAGATTAAATGGAGTATAGGACTGTTCCAATTGTACCCAGGTCTCACCCCTGTCAGGTTCAGCTCCCCTCATCCATTGTAACAGTGCTTTTATGTTGCATGCCCAATAGTAGTGAATACAATTAGGTAGGGCCAGGCCGGCAAGTTTTTAGGTCTCTGAAGTGCATTTCTCCTAATTCTTGGAGGTTTGCCATTCCAAATAAGGGATGATATGCTCATCTCCAAGGAGTGAAAAAAAGACTTTTTTATCAAGATAGGAATGCTCTGGAAAAGGTAGAGAAATGTTGGTAACACAGACATTTTAATTAGATTAACACAACTGATTATGGACAGTGGAAGGTTCATCCATCTAGACATGTCTTTTTTGCATTTTTCGAATAAAGTGCCAAAATCCTTGGTAAAGAGAGATGAAAAAGAAGATGTAATCTCAACTCCAAGATATTTAAAGCCCTTTTTGACAATTCTGAATGGGAAGTTTGCTGCAGGGATTAAAGAGGCAGATTGATTGAGGGGAAACATCTCGCTTTTTTCATAATTAGTCTTGTAGCCTGAGATTTTCCCAAATTGATGTAGGATATTGAGAATAGGGGGGACAGATGTGAGTGGGTCTGTAACATATAAAAGAATGTCATCGGCATATAAGGATATTTTGTGTGTAATGCCTCCGCGTGTCACACCAAAGAAGTCATCGGATTGTCTTAGCGCTATGGCTAGAGGTTCCACGGCAATGGCAAACAGAAGGGGAGATAAAGTGCAGCCTTGGCGTGTGCCTCTGCCAAGAGGGAAGTTTCCAGAATGTTGTCCGTTAGTAATTACAGTGGCTAGCGGTTGAGAGTAGAGGAGTTTAATCCATGAGATAAAAGAGTCTAGGACCTTAGATAGAATTTTGTAATCTACATTAAGTAGGGAGATTGGACGATATGAGGCGCATTGAAGTGGGTCTTTGCCCCCTTTTGGTATGAGAGTTATTGCAGCTTGTTGTAAAGTAGGTGGAAGAAGGCCAGATGAGAGGGATTCATTAAACATGTCTTTAAGCAAGGGGCATAGTTGATGCGCACATTTTTTATAGAATTCTGAAATATAACCGTCCGGTCCAGGTGTTTTATTACATTTTAAAGATTTGATCGCTTACAGAATTTCTTCTTTGGAGATCTGACCTCCCAATAAAGAGTTTTGTTCGGCTGGAACAGAAGGGAAAGGAAGTTTGTCAAAGAAATGGTTGAGTTGTGAAGAATTATCCCACTCAGAGCTGTATAAGCCGCTATAATACTCTTTGAAAGTGTTGTTGATTTCCTTGTGGTCTGTGACTATTTCTCCTGTTTTATTATTAATCTTAGGAATAAGACGAGAGGACTGGGCTTGACGAGCCTGCCGGGCCAGTAGCCTGCCAGCCTTATCACCCGAGTCATAAACAGCGTATTGAGTTTTGTAAGTAGATGTGTGGCTCTGTCTGTGGAAAGTAAGTTGTATTCTGTCTGTAGGCGTAGCCGTTCTTTAAAAAGTTCAGGACAAGGCGATAATGAGTAGCGATTATCAATCTCCGAAATAGAACGTGAGATCTCACTGATTTTGGATTCTCTTGTTTTTTTTGCCCTGGAGGAAAATTCTATTATTTGCCCACGAAGGTAGGCCTTAAGGGTCTCCCATAAGGTTGAATGAGAGATTTCTGGGGAGGCATTAGTTTCAAGAAAAAAAACAATCTGAGAAATAATATGAGTTACGAATTGTGTGTCAGCTAGGAGGAGGGAGTTAAGTCTCCAGTTGCGAGAGGGTCTAAAGGAGTTCGGTAATGTTATTTGAAATGAAACTGCTCCATGGTCTGATATTGTAATACTGTGATATGAGCAGGAGCTAACATTTCCCAGTAATCTCTTATCTAAAATAAAGTAGTCGATACGGGTGTATGTGTGATGAACATTGGAGAAAAAGGAAACAACTTTCTTGTTGTTGAATTTAAATCTCCAGATATCAGAAACACCATTTTCAACAATGAAATTGTTGATAACTTTGGCAGATTTGGTGAGAGGTTGAACACTGATGGATGATCTATCCAATGCAGTGTTAAGCACACAGTTAAAGTCTCCCCCTATTATCAAATTGTAGTTGTTGTTGTCGGGTATGATTGAGAATAGCTTGTTAAAGAAATTATAATCATCACAGTTTGGAGCATAAACATTCACCATAATGACAAGGCTGGCAAATAACCGACCCGAGACAATGACAAATCTCCCATTTGTGTCAGCGATCACCTCCTTAGCTTGAAATGGAATGTCCTTATGTATGAGGATAGCTGTCCCTCTTGCTTTGGCATTAAACCGCGAATGATAAACCTGGCCAACCCATCCCCTCTTGAGATACTTAGCGTGATCGTTTTTGAGATGCGTTTCCTGTAGAAAGACTATGTGTGAATGTAGCTTTCGGAGATAGGAGTCTATTTTCTGTCTTTTCCCCAATTATTCATACCTTTAGTATTTAAAGATATAAAGTGGATGGGCTAAGTTTGATTGCAGTTAGATGCAGTTGTCATGTTGTAAGAGATTAGAGAGGTAAATACAAGCAGTAGGGGTGAAGGGGGGAGTGGAGTAGGGCAAAGAAAAAAAAGAGAAGAAAAAGGAAACTGAACAGATGGCATAAAACACAAAACAAAAAAACCTGGTGAAGGACAGCATCCCAGAGGGGACGTGGAACTCGAACTGTGCTCTTGCCAGTTCTCAACACTCAACTTACACAGAACTCTGTTATCAGCAGTAGCTAACATTTGCAAAAACAGTATACAGGTTCACATGAACTTGTGCAAAAAACCCTGAGAGACTGGTTATAATGAATGGTAGAACTTTACGTAACGTAAGTAGGTAACATGGAGGAAAACTATTGTGTGTGTGGTGTGAGTATGCGTGCGTGCGGGTACGTGTGTGTGTGTGTGTGTGTGTGTGTGTGTGTGTGTGTGTGTGTGTGTGTGTGAGTGAGCGCATCTATCTGACCGGGCATCTTTGTGCATCTTAATTATCATTAAAGAGGAGCAGCGTTGTGTGGACCAACCATAAAAGTTCAACAAAAGTCTGGCTGTCCCGGGTTTAGCTCCACATAAAATCCATGCACATAAGTAAGAAAGACGGAGCCTGGTGAATTCAAATACCTTTCAACGCATCCACAACTCCATCTCTATGATTTCCACGGTAATTATACACGTTTATGAAATAGATGGAGAGGAAGATGTACCTGGGAGGCTGCCGCGAATGAAGGAGGAAACTTCTTCTGGCGAGAAAAAAATTCATTTCTGACCGTTCTTGTCAGTGACCTGGAGCTTTGCAGGAAAAAACATCCTGTATGCGAACCCGGCGTTTCTCAGCTGCTGTTTGACCGCGGAGTATGTGGCTTTTTTCTTGGAGACCTCCACGCTGTAGTCCGAGAAAATGTGTATTTGGGCTCCGTGAAAAGAGAGAGGTCCGGTCTCCCTCGCTAGTTTCAGGATGCGCTCCTTGGTCTGGAAGTGGTGGATCCAGGCGATGAACGGGCGCGGGGTGTCATCCTGCCTCCTGCGGGCGGCAGCCACCCTGTGGGCCCTGTCGAGAGCCGGGGGAGAAGGAAAGGCCTCTGAACCAAACATTTCTTTCAGGAACACCTCCATAAAGGCGGTTGGCTGTGAGCCCTCAATTCTCTCAGGTAAGCCAATTATACGGATATTATTACATCTCGATCTGTTTTCAAGGTCGTCCGCTTTAAGTTTGAGGCTCTCGTTTTCCTTGGACAGGGCTGTGCAGGTGGATTCGAGGGTCATTAGTCTGGCCTCCATGTCGTTGAGTGCCTCTTCCATTCGTTGAATTGTCTGGTCGTGACGGTCAATGATAGCGTGGTCAGCCGAAAGTTGAATGGATAATTTGGCTATGATGCGGTCCTCCATTGAGCGGAGAAGCTTCTCCATGTGAGCCAGCGTTAGCGGTGCGTGGCTAGCTGCATGCTCTTCGTTTTGGCTAGCTAGCGTGCAGTCGTCTGTTCCACTGTCGGAGGATTTTCCGTCAACGGGCTGACTTGGCTTCTTGGTAGTTTTCCCCATGTTCATTGGTCTCTCAGACAAGGCCGCACAAGTTAGCTGGTGCAAATAAGCAGGTATACTGCAGTTTTGGATAGGATTTCAACAGAGCTCTCCCGGGGTGCGACCTACTCCTCCATTAGACAGACCGGAAGCAGAAAGTAGAGATTCTTTAAGGGCTTTTCGTCTTACATGGTGACATTAAGTATTGTAGGCTGAGGTTTATTTATTGCATCAACATTTTAACAGCAATCGTTCATAATAAACTCCGTGGTCAAGGCTACACCGTATTACTCTTTATTCACCCAGCAAATAAATCCTACATAAAACGTTTTTAAATGATTTTTCTGTTAATTCTATACCAATTACACTCTGGTCATAATTCCATTCAATGATATCACATGTAAATGGCTATGGCTAAACCCAGAGGAAATGTTTACATTTACAGACAAAACTTTGAAATCATCAATTTAATTTAAACAGTAAAATCGTCAATAGATTGGTTTTATTTTTACCCAACCAGACTATGTATATATCTTATGCATCTGTCACAAAGCCTTATGTTCCTAAGGGGACAAAGAGGAGTAAGTAAGTATCTGTCACAAACACTTCACAGGTCATTTAAATACCCCAGTTTTGAATCACACAAAGTCTATGGTTTATGCAATAGCAAAACTATACATTTAATTGTTTCCTATTGTAGATTAAAAAGGATCACAATAGAATAGTCCAAAGATTATAATAGATAAAACAAAGGGATCAGGGCTTTACCCAGCTACTGGCCATACACGAGGAGAGAGAGTCAGAGAGGTGAGAGAGGTGGGTTCCGTGTGTTTCCTCCAGTTATCAGCACGCTCTTCCTGGTCGAGAAGGCAGTGCTGGGATGGCGATGTGTGTGTTTGTCATTGCGGCATCAGATTTAACCGCTCGTACTCCAGACAGTCCTGTTGTTTCGTTTCCAAGCGTCGTACCGTCTTGAAATCCGATTTCCTGCACGCCCGCACGACGTCAGGTCCTCGTCTCGTCTGGTCCTCCCTCTCTCCTTCTCCCAGAGTCTTTTATTAGATCAGTCTTAATTATGCGATGCGCTTCAGGTGCGTCCTCAGGTGTCTCATCAGTGTCCCAAATAGCCTGCCAGGTGAATCAAACAGAAAACAAAAGCACCGCACTCCAATAATATTTAAGACACAACACCACAACTGCTATTATAAATCAAACATGCATAAACCGGCTTTCTGGCTGCCCTTTGTGACATATCTGCCTTGTTACTCGGCAAGACAGTGAATGATTATCGGCTCCACAGGTGTGGCTTGGTGGTTGTATTCAATCCAATGTGGTATTCTGTGGCCTGCATAGTCCATGCACTGCATCAAAGAAAAGGGGAAGCCCATTAAATGGACTGAATGATACATTTAGGTGTTGGGTCCTTTTTTTTCAAGCTGTTACGTTCCCTTAAAAACTACGGGTACAAGGGAAGTAACAGAAGATAAAAAACAAGGGAGAAAAAAGGAGAGAGGAAACTGATTGCAAAAATTGGGAGACTTTAATTACTCAACAGTAAATAGAGCAAACTAACTGTAAATCAACACAACTTTCTTACAAACGAAAGCGACAGCAATAACTACAAAAAAAGCTCTAATTAATAGCTGTTGAACGGACAATGAGAAGTCACGCTGCTGCACCGACTGCAACTGTTGTCCATGCAGGTCACAGGAGGGGAAAGAGAGTGAGACCGCAGCCTTCCTCAGGCCTATATCCAGGCCATGATTGCGGATTGAGAGCACCTGAGGGAGAGGCTGCACCTGCAGGGAGACAATCAGAGGGGGTGGAGGAGAGAAACACACACAAACAACACTGCACGTAACACAAGCTGCCATTTGTCCTTTCGCACTCTGTTGCCCTGTTCCAATACCCGTACTTTCCGCCCTTTCCGCCCTGTGTTTGGGTACGTAGGGTGTTCCATTTCTAATCGCGGCAGTGAAGTGCACTGTAAAATACCCGGATAACGCCCTCAAATCGTCCATTTTTTGAAGTGTGGAGTTACTGGACACTCAACCGCACTCAACGGCCGCCATATTGTCTACGTACAACCCACGTAGCGGAAGTTACGTACGTACGTACGTGCCCGCGAAAACAGAAAGGAGAAAATTGATAAAATGGCTGACGAAGCGAGCGAAGCGAGCCCGAGTGCGTACCGATGTAAGTTCTAGGTATACACACCAGTGCGTTGTTGGCCATTAGAAAGACACGTTGACGACGGCGGCGACGACAACGTATCAAAAACAGATTAAGGTTCACGAACAAAAGCAGTACAACAATGGCATCCATTTTGACAAAAGATTTGAATTATTGTATTTTTCGCGGTTTCTGGGGGTTTCGTTGTACACATCCAACGTAATTTCCGGTAAGTGCGGCAGGCAGGGTGAAGTTTGGAACGATACTCAGCCGTCGAATTTCGCCCACTCTCTGAGGGCGGACAGTGCACAGTGCACAGTACACAGTACACAGAACGGGTAACGGAACAGGGCATACTATTCGCCTTATTCACCTGGCGGCCATTTTGAAACTCGAACGAGGCTGAGGGGTACACAAACCCGGAAGTTTGACTCCGACGCATACGATCTATTGAAGATTCAGCAGCACCAGCAATGGAAACTCCAGTGTGGACCACCAACCTTTCTTGTTTGCCAGAATTAACAATTCAAAATGTGGAGCAGTGGGCCAGTACCGACTGCAACATCCCCCGGGCGGTGTTAATTAAAGGATACAGTAACTGGATCGAAGGTTTTATCCACGACATTGAAGGTAAGAATGGACGCTAATTTACCTCAGTTTCTGCTAGCGTGTAGCAGCTAGGGGTAGTAAGCTTAGCTGTGATATGGAGTTGTTGACTGTACTATGTTTGATTTTATTTAAAACTTAACATGTATTTAATCGACAGTTAATAGGAGCCCAACACACATATTTGTGAGGGCTAGGTCTTTTCCCTCGGTGCGGAAAAATGAGTCACCGTACAACATACAGGTATCATAGTGCTAAGTGGGCAAACTGCTCAGTTCGCAGAGCAGTGCCACAGTTTAAACCAGCTTGCTAAATGTTCATTATGAGTTTTATCAACGATGTACCTTTCCCTGTCTGACTGAAAATAACATGTTGATTTTATCTCATTAACATGTTATCTCTAGTTGATGTAATATCACATAAGCCTCATTGATATCTACTCAAATACAGTATTATCTTGTTTCAAATTAGCAAAGCCAGCGCTAGGTGCATGTTGCTATTGCTTGTTGACAATGATAGTATAATGACAGTATAACTATCAGGTAAGTGATAAGGTAAGCTAAGTATTAACATTCATAAGATAAGAGTTGCTCAGTTCTTGGAGCAGTGTATCCAGGGTTGAGGAAGGTTCACTGCACACTCAGTGTATGTGTGTGTGTGTGTGGAGCAGTCGGTACTGGCCCACTGCTCCACATTTTGAATTGTTAATTCTGGCAAACAAGAAAGGTTGGTGGTCCACACTGGAGTTTCCATTGCTGGTGCTGCTGAATCTTCCATAGATCGTATGCGTCGGAGTCAAACTTCCGGGTTTGTGTACCCCTCAGCCTCGTTCGAGTTTCAAAATGGCCGCCAGGTGAATAAGGCGAATTCCCTGACTAACCATGATTTGCGATATAGTCCACTGACTTACTTGAATATATGTACTTTAGGCAAATCATTTTGATCCATAACATGGTAGTGTATTATAAAAGTATAAAAAACGTTTTAACTTTTTCCGGTTTCAACTTTATTGGAAGCTGCACTGTTTGCTTACAGTAGTATGTAGTAACTACAGAGCACACATTTAGTGGGGGCTCCCGCGTAGCTCACAGCACTCACAGATTAGAGATTCGTCATATGTATTAGTCATAGAATGGCATTCAGGCTCCCAGTATGACTCCTTTCTTGCCCACACACTTGGCTTCCAGTGGATCAACAGTCATGATGAAAAGAAGAGACTACTTCTAGTACTTGTGGAGAACTGAGTTTCCACGACTGTTTGGTTCAACCATGTCTTAGATTTTGTGACCTCCCTTGTGAGTATCTATTAATTCAAAGGAAAGTTTCACTTAGTTTCATGTGTAGCTTAATGGAATACTCACATGATAATAATGTCATGGCCACGCCCCTATTTTGGTGAAAACATTTATGGAACAAAAATTCACATCAAAAAATGATGATTGCCATGGATTTTTTTATTTACAAGGATCCCAATTACCAGTCAGTGAGACAAATAAAATGTCTTTGAAGATCCATTGTTGGTGTCAATATAAAGTGAAATTGAAAGCAAGAGGGGGGTCGTAATCCCTTTCAGTCTGCAGGTAACAGGCAACTGGGATGTCCTTGGCTTGACAGTATTTTATATTGAAATGCTTGCAGTTTTAAGGAAAGACCATTTACCTTTCATCCCAATGGGGACAGTGCAGCTCTTTTTATTTCTCCTGTGAGGTGAGCTTTTTAACGCCTATAATGAAATCTACCCAGTGTGATGTAGGTTCAGATGAATTGGTATTACTCTATGTGATAATGACTCAGTCTTTCAGCAGCTTACAGCCTTTTACTGTAAAAAGGACATTTTGACGATTACCATTATTTTAATTGACCTAACCTTTGTAGTCCATTAGCATCAGCAGGACGGATTCTGCTGCTGCGCCTGTGTGCCAAACATCTGAAACACCCAACTGTGCTAACCAGGAACATTAAACGTTACCGCCTGCAGTCAAATCACACATCCACACTAAAACATCAATGGCTTTATTTGAGTCTTTTAACTGTGAACCATTCCTGTCGTAAACACAGTATATTTCCCAAAAAGAATCATAAAGTCACTCTGCACGTTAAGGGCATGTTTTGTTAAGGAGTACATTAGCCTATCAAAATCTCCTTGACACGAATTGCAAACAGTAGTTTCCACCAAGTCTTACCCTCTATATTTTAATTATTTCTGTTTCTACATTTTGCAGGTAAAGTTAAATCACATTTACTTTTCATTGGATTGTTTCAATAAGTGTTCCAATAATTAAAGGAGACATATGGCTTGTATTTTATGTATTTTTTTTTTATTACAAGCACTTTTTGAATTGCATCCATTCCTTTTTCGCTTGTCTTTTTTCCTGTGACAAATTCAGCTGTTGTTTTCCACTTTTCAACTATCACTTTGTCATCAGCCAGTCACAGTTAGTCCAGAGCACTCTGGAACAAAGTCCAGTCAATTTATCACATCCCTCTTTCCCCGGAGGTGCTCTGTGCCTCAGCCAGGCCGGCTGCAGGATGTTTGCAACAGCCGCCAACTCACCTGTGCTAGCAATAATGCCAACTGCACTAACACTGAAACCTCACCATCCCCCGGTGAGCATTTTATGTAAATAAAATTATAAATGAGGAGGCAATGAGCTTTTCTAAAAGTCATTCTTCATCATAGGTAATTATTGTCTAACCTGATAAAGAGATAAAGGCAAATAAATGAGTAAGTATTGAAATAAGTATTGCTTATAGTAAACGAAAAATAAATAAATATGAGAGCATCAAAACAGTAAGCTAATAACAATTGACCTGTACCCACATACAAAATCATTTTGTTTATAATTGAACTTGAGTACATTGATTGTATCAATTCTCAAGCAATGCTACAGGTACTTTATTGAATTGTACAAAATACAAAAGGAAAACATTTGCCCCCTATACACAAAAACCCCACAATTGTAAAGCCTTTATTTTGTTGTGTCTTTGGGTTCCATAGTTCCATTGAGTTGCATGCATAATATGTAATTACCTTCCCATTAAGTCACAACACCACAAAAGGAAAGTTTGATGTTAATATACATATTTTTTTAAATGTCATCTTATCCTATTTTTAGGCTGCCTTTCCAACATCTCGACACAACTGAGGAGTATTACCTCTGAGGCTCGTTATTGTTGTTTTTCTGTTGTCAATGAGCAATGTCCCTGTCTTTTAAATGAAAAACTACACTTAATCATGTTGTGTAAATCATACATTAATAAACCTGTTTCTGAAGACTAATGAGTTCCTGGCAAAACATTAGTCATTTCATAGATTATTTTACATTCAATAAAGGATTAATGCAGTGGTGTAAGTATTCCTACTGAAGTAAAAGTGGGTAGCTAAGTATAATTAGGAAGGATGCATTCGTCTTTATGTTTCAGTTTCTACTAACTTACATTTTCGATAAATGTAAAATAAAAGTTAAAAATATGTTTTAAATGTTGTTTAATCTCGTACTAACCTTGACGGAGTGGTGCAGTGATGACATATTTTCGTAGGCCAACCCGGAAGTCTGCTTTGCAATGGCTCTCTTGACAAAAGCAATTTTCCCATTGGATTTCGGTATATTGCAGAAAACAAGCTCTGCTCCAGAAGCATATTTACATGTCACAAAAATGAGTAGGTCTTCAGAAACCTCAGCAAAACAATGAAGCAGAATGGATTTAACATTGTATATTTGATTATGGATTGGACAACCATGACAATATCTTGAACATAAGACCCAGATTGAACTCTATAGATGTGGAAGAGTCCTATTCGGAGGATGATGTGGACTAGTAGCCTATAGGCCTTCTTTCATTCATTCTGAAATCATTTATTAATTCACAGAGATATAAACAACTATAAACATAAGCTAGGCTATATTTGCTTTTCTAACTGCTTAATTCACTGGTCCCTGTACAGCAAAAAGGAAGTGGCGTGGTGTGCTGCCTTCAGGCAGATATAAAACATTTTGGGACTTTTATTTAATGTAAAATTCATTTAGCAGGAATACTTTTATTTTGACATAACGTCACAGTGTTAGAAACAGGAAGTAGGGAGTTGGAAGTTAGTTGGAGCAAGGTTAGCTAATGTTAACATGCTGTGAAAGGGCTCCTCACGAAACGTGGACTCATTTGCCCCAGCAGAGGCATCACTTGTATGTATTCCTTTCTTAATGTTGTTAAACTTTGTTGTAATTTATAATTTCATAGTTTATGTCGAATTCATGTTGTTAAAAAGCAGTTATAAAAGTAAATGGTTTAAAAACGATTTTTTGAAGATGTTAGCTAAATGTTAGCTACAGGTCAGTTTAGGCACTGCAGTCAACAGTGAATATCAAGGTCATTAGCTTAGCTTGTCTAGTTGATGTATGTTAACTTTCCAACCAAGTAGAACCTAATTATATTTCTCATTGTTTTATTTTTAGTTTCACTTTCCTGACTTTGTGAAAAATTTCAATAAAGACTGCATCACGGATAAAGGAAAGTTTAGCTCACTGTCTAGCTGGGTTCCCACACCTTAGTGAGGACAGTACAGTGAAAAAGTGTTATTCAGCTGGAACGCAACATCTCAAGTAGCAAAAAGGAAAATCTAACAAGGAAAATGGCAGAAAGAATGAGTGAGAAGGCTGAGAATGTATCACACAAGTCAAGGACCTCTCGCTTATCTTCATCCAGCGCCGCAGTACGGGCTGAGTTTGCAGTGAAAGAAGCAAGGCTTAAAGTTGAAAAGGCTGAAAAAGAGGCAGAGCTACAGTTGGGAAAGGCAAAGCTGGAAGCTGAATTAAGCGCACTTGAACAACAAAAAGAGGCAGCCGCAGCTGAAGCACAAGCTGAAGCACAAGCTGAAGCATTAGAAGCGGCTGAATATCGAGAGAATTCAGTTAAGTCTGGTTCATCTTCACATGAGGTCCTCCAAGAGGAAATTGTAACACGCACAAAAGAGTATGTTGCAGCACAAACTGAACTGCACCGAGCAAGCATTCCAGTGTCCCACCCTGACCCAGCACATGATGCAGCAATGTCTGAAGAGAGTTACATTACATGGCGTCCTTTGTCAGCGATAGGCCCGAACGAGGATGATGTACACGAACAGGGCGAGGCCCCTAGCAGACCACCTGGCCACAGCAAGCCATTGAGTCAGAGTGCGCCTCATACTGGAAACCAAACAATTCCAAATCAAGATAGTGGACGCCCCGAAGTGCCCAAGAAAGCGCATTTCCCTCAGAAACCAGCACTTAACGCAACGACGCCGCCATATTTTCCCAGTTATGTCCCACCAACCTCACGCGTGGCACCTGAAACAGAACACCTGGCACGCTACCTGGCTCGCCACGATCTAGTGAGTACCAGCCTCTACCAATTCGATGACAAACCCGAAAATTACATGGCGTGGCAGTCATCATTCGATAATGCCACTGCAGGCCTGGGGCTCACATACACTGAATCATTGGATCTGCTCATTAAGTGGCTTGGGCCAGAGTCTGTCAAGCACATTAAACGCTTACGCTCTGTGCATGTAAGGCACCCAGATGTAGCACTACAAAAGGCCTGGGAGCGCCTCCAGCAATGTTATGCTGCGCCTGAAGTCATGGAGAAGTCTCTGTTTAAACGACTGGACGAATTCCCAAAAATATCTACAAAAGATTACGAGAAACTGAGAGACCTAGGTGATCTCCTAATGGAACTGCAAGGTGCTAGAGAAGAAGGTTACCTCACAGGACTGGCATATTTGGATACAGCCAGGGGAATAGGGCCCATCGTTGAAAAACTCCCCTATGGGCTTCAGGAGAAATGGCTCGCAATTGGATCAAAGTTTAAAGAAAAGAACAAAGGCTATTTCCCTCCATTTGATGTCTTTTCTGATTTCATCTGTCACGAAGCACAAAGAAGGAACGATCCCAGCTTCGTCCTACCATCTAGCAACAGCACCAGCTGGAAATCAGACAAAACAACTTCACGCAACTTTGGAAGCAAGATATCCGTTCAGAAGACAGGGGTTTCCTCAGGTAAAGATCCGCCTACAGATATACCTGAGAAAAAAGCCGAAGGGCCAGAGAAAAATTGCCCCATTCACAACAAACCACACGCGCTGTGGAAATGCAGAACATTCAGAGGAAAGCTGCTTGAGGAGAGGAAGAGCATTCTCAAAGACAATGGGATGTGTTTCAAATGCTGCATGTCCTCTAGTCATCTCGCTAGAGACTGTAAGACAATTCTGAAGTGCGCAGAGTGTGGCAGTGACCGTCACCATGCCGCCATGCACCCAGGTCCTCCACCTCAAGCTGCGAAATGGCCTCGTCCGGCACCAGACAATGGCGGGGAGGAAGACGTACCAACTGGTGACAGCACAGTCATCAGTTCCAGCTGCACTCAGGTTTGTGGTCCAGGCCGAACAGCAAGATCCTGCTCAAAGATCTGTCTAGTTCGAGTATATCCCCAAGGTCAACGTGAGAAAGCAACTAACATGTACGTAATTCTGGACGACCAAAGTAATCGTTCATTGGTCAGATCCGACTTCTTTGAACTTTTCCACATCAAAGGCCAGTCTTTCCCTTACTCACTGAAGACCTGTGCAGGGCTGGTGGAGACGTCGGGCCGGAAGGCTGAAGGGTTCCAAGTCGAAATCTCTGGATGGGCAAACCAAGCTACCACTTCCGCCTCTAATTGAGTGTAATGAAATACTCAATGATCGCTCTGAAATACCGACACCCGATGCAGCCCGCCACCATCCACACCTCAAGAGCGTAGCACCATACATACCTGAGCTTGACCACAAAGCGGAAATACTCATCCTGCTTGGCAGAGATCTCGTCAGAGTCCATAAAGTCCGGAAGCAAGTGAGCGGACCACCAGACGCTCCTTTCGCACAAAAATTGGAACTAGGATGGGTGCTTGTCGGGGATGTGTGTTTAGGCAGTGCACATAGACCAGTCGTGGGGACATTCAAGACAAATGTGCTGGAGAATGGCCGTCCCTCTCTCCTCACACCCTGTAAAAGCTCCATAAAGCTGACTCAGACCGTGTCTCATGTCGGGGAGCAGAACAGTAAGTCCATAAAACCATCACTGGACGCCCCTGGACAGAAAGTGTTCAACGAGACCGAGTATGACAACAGACCTGCCCCGTCCATCGAGGACACAATCTTCCTGGAGATCATGGACCGAGAAGTCTACAGAGACAAGTCAAACAACTGGGTCGCTCCGTTACCTTTTAGGGTCCCTCGACAGCGTTTATCCAACAACCGCGAACAAGTATACCCTCGCTTCGCTGCGCTGGAGAAGACACTACGAAGGAAACCGGAGATGAAAGACCAGTTTCTGGAATTCATGAAGAAAATATTTGAAAAGAAACACGCAGAAGTGGCTCCGCCACTAGAAGACAAGGAAGAGTGTTGGTATCTGCCAACCTTCGGAGTCTACCACCCACAAAAGCCTGGGAACATTCGCGTGGTCTTCAATTCAAGCGCCAAGTATTCAGGAACATCTCTGAACGACGTTCTTCTCACAGGACCGGACCTCAATAACTCACTCATTGGGGTGCTGATCCGCTTTTGGAAGGAACAGGTTGCAGTGATCGCCGACATACAGCAGATGTTCCACTGCTTCCTTGTTCGTAGCGACCATAGGAACTATCTGCGGTTCTTGTGGTACAGGGACAATGACATGTCCAAGGACATCATCGACTATAGGATGAGGGTCCATTTTTTCGGCAACAGTCCGTCCCCATCTGTGGCCATCTACGGTCTCAGGAGGGCCATCCAAGAAGGTGCGCACAGACACGGAGCAGACACAGCCCAGTTCGTGGAACGTCATTTCTACGTTGATGACGGGCTCATTAGCCTACCCACCGATGCTGAAGCCATCAGCCTCCTGCGTAGAACACAGGCGTCCCTCAGTGAATCAAACCTGAGGCTGCACAAGTTCGCTTCAAACAGCGACGTCGTCCTGCAAGCCTTCGCTCCAGAAGACAGGGCAGTCGTGAAGGACCTTGACTTCAGCGGCGAAGCTACGCCTATGCAACGCAGCTTGGGACTATTGTGGGAGACCACAACAGACACGTTCACATTTGCCGTCTCACCAGAGAAGAAGGCCTTCACTCGCAGAGGAGTGTTGTCTACGGTGAACAGCATCTTTGATCCGCTGGGCATGGTTGCAACCGTGACCATTGAAGGAAAAAGTCTCCTGAGAGAACTTAGTGTCGACATGTGTGACTGGGATGCACCGCTCCCAGAACAAAAGCTGAAACAATGGGAATCATGGCGAGAGTCGTTGCATGATTTAAGCAAGCTGCACATCCCACGTGCTTACACTGCGACATCACTCTCCAAGGCTGAGCACACAGAGCTATGTGTGTTCTCTGACGCAATGCGTGGCCCATGGCAAGGATTACAGCGGTCGTCCCTGGCAGGGACGGCAGAGTAAGGAAGGTCGAGCTGAAGACAGCAGGCAAAGAAACCAAGCTGTTCCAAAGGCCGGCGTCAGAATTAGTTCTTCTGCTGCCGAAAGACTGAAACTTTAGGCCAGTGACATTTATTGGTTAATAGTGACCTTTAAGGTCAGACGGGGAGTGTGCTGCCTTCAGGCAGATATAAAACATTTTGGGACTTTTATTTAATGTGAAATTCATTTAGCAGGAATACTTTTATTTTGACATAACGTCACAGTGTTAGAAACAGGAAGTAGGGAGTTGGAAGTTAGTTGGAGCAAGGTTAGCTAATGTTAACATGCTGTGAAAGGGCTCCTTCTCACGAAACGCGGACTCATTTGCCCCAGCAGAGGCATCACTTGTATGTATTCCTTTCTTAATGTTGTTAAACTTTGTTGTAATTTATAATTTCATAGTTTATGTCGAATTCATGTTGTTAAAAAGCAGTTATAAAAGTAAATGGTTTAAAAACGATTTTTTGAAGATGTTAGCTAAATGTTAGCTACAGGTCAGTTTAGGCACTGCAGTCAACAGTGAATGTCAAGGTCATTAGCTTAGCTTGTCTAGTTGATGTATGTTAACTTTCCAACCAAGTAGAACCTAATTATATTTCTCATTGTTTTATTTTTAGTTTCACTTTCCTGACTTTGTGATTTGTGAAGAATTTCAATAAAGACTGCATCACGGATAAAGGAAAGTTTAGCTCACTGTCTAGCTGGGTTCCCACACCTTAGTGAGGACAGTACACGTGGTGCAATGTGATCAAAGCCACCTGTCATCGGTGAAACATCCTCCTTACTGCAGAGCGTCTCTCCGTATACACATGTGTAATAATGTTTTAACACACGTTGTTTGATTATATAATCATATGCGTTTTTATCCGCTTAATGCTGGTGCAATTGTTGAACAGCATTTCCATGCACATGACTTTTGTTTACAGTTGATAGTCCGGTGGAGGTGTGCCTGTGTGAATGCAAACCAAACCTTCTAATAAATAAAAAAATGTAACAAACTTGCGTCTGGTCCGCACTAAAGAAGCGGACAATTGGGTGTGAATGAGACCCTAGTTGCCCTATGCTTGCTATCAGACTTCACTTTTTTGTAGGTTGTTGACTATTGCACATGGAAACATGTAAGGGGTACTTAGAGAGAGGGCATTCAAATGTCACCTCAGTCAATGCCTGGCTCCTGTTGACATTGTGTATGTAATCACCAGTAACCAGGCTGTTTCTATATTTCTATTTTAGGCTGTTACATGATCAAGGTGTTCTCAGCTCTTTCGACTGGCTAAGTTATTTTCATCATGCACCCTGATTACTGCCACAGATTACTAAGAGGTATGAATGAGTGTACATTCCACATGCATCCACTTAAATAACACCACTGGCTTGGATATTTATTCCACCTGATGCAGCACACTAATGACTATGAGTCACCGTGATGTGACAACAGAAAATATGAAATCCAAAATGTTCTACCTTTTCACTTTATAACACAGAAGTAAGACTGAGAAGTCATTTTTGGTTTATTGTGAGTCCCTGTTTCCTCCCGTTATTGAGATCTTTTTTGTTAAGAATGTTACGGTATCTTTCTGTTTAGAAATCTTCGGTTTGTTGTTTTTTGGCTTCACTGTATATGTTTGAAGTTAGGTAAACTGCTAAATTGAAGTTCTTCATAGTATCCCTGACCCTGTTGGTTATGTCTAGGTTTCCTTAGACCGTAGACATAAAATAATTGAATAACCATTAGGTCATGTAATAAAACCAAAAGACAAAATTCATTCTCTTTTAGCTCAGTCATTTTTACATCAAGTATTCTCAATTAGACAAAGTGGCTATTGCCAGTTTGAATATACTTAACACATTATCTCAGACCTTTTTTCCAAGAAAACCCTTTACGGGCTGTGCACACCAGCAGCTGTCAGAAACTCAGACCCAGAAGTATTTTCTATCGGGAACACATTCTACTTTTCTTTTGTATTTCTGTCTAGAGGGAAATATCTGTCTCTTTACCTGCTAAATGCTCCATATGCTCCTGAGCTAGTCTCCAACTGAGTCTGTCTGTCTGGTGCAGAGCACGTACTGTGCAGAGCATACAGAACCTTTTGTGACTATGCAGATGAGAAAAGTTCTGTATCATGAAATAAGAAATACTGTGTGCTTTTTAACTCTGCGGTAGCCTAAATGATTAGGTAGGCTTATTTGACCCTTAATGAAATATGTTTAACAATGAAATAAATAAAGGGCAGTATGACATTATGAGGACATCTCACTTCCTTGTATACTGTATTTTACTGTCTTACAATCAGCTTTATCCTAAATATGTGTTCTCTTTTTTTTCCTATTCTTTAAAAAAACCCAGATTTGTATTATTATTCCCTTGATATGGTATGTTTATTTATTTTTTCATCTACTTTCAAAAACCTAGATTTTGTTTTTAATATTATCCCTCTTGATATGGTTTGTTTTATTTAATTAATATACATTTTTTTACCTCCACATCAAAAAACCTCAGATGTTTATAATTTTTATTTTTGAATTTTTACCATTCCCCTTAATATGATAATTTCATTAGTTTTCATTTTATCCACCTAAAAAAACCCAGATCTTTAAGTATTATCCCATTTAATATTATACGATGTATTCATTTAAGATTATGTTTGATATATGTTTTTCGTCAACATAAAAAAGCCTGATTTAACATCATTAATATTTTCCCCATTAATGAGTTATTTATTTAATTGTATATGTATCTTTATTTTTCTTTCATGTAAAACAAAAACTGCCTTTATATATATATGGAATATGATAAGACATGTTTTTTATTTTGTTTTATTTTTGCTGTATTTTTAACAAACACATGAATGGACAAACTACGCCAATAAATAAAAAGTATATAAAATAAATAAATAAATTCTCCTCCCTCAGAATTCTTAAATGTGTTTCCTATTCCACCTACATTTATCCCCCTCACCCTTTGTCCACTTCATTTTCTTTATTCTCTCTACAACTGTCTTGGTACCTGCCTCCTGCGGTGCTGCCCTTGCCCCTGTTCCCAGCAGTCCCTCTTCCCCCCCTGACAGGTGAACTCATGGAGCATTGGTCACACACGGCTGGCTGCGTCCACACAGATGTGTCCCCACTCGTCCTTTTCTGTCCTGCATCCATTGACGTGGACCTCTACTGTCTCCCCGATGTCGCCCCTTGGGTTGTCGCCCCCTCTTCACTTGTAAGTCCTCTGCTGTCATCCTCCTCTTCCTTCTCCTCCTCCCACTCCTCTGCATAACTTTTCTCCCCATAATTTCTTCTTTTCTATCTTATTGGATTTTCGAAATAACTTTTGATCTGCGCTGGCTCACACGAATCTTACCGCCGTGTCAGCTTCGGAGGCTTTATTCTTTTCTGCCTCCGTCTCAATCCTTTTAATCTTTCTCAAATCCCTCCCACTCCTTTGCATTGTCTGTGTTCCCATTGTTTCCCGATTATTATGAGTTTTCCGTAAGATCCTACTGCTTTCTCTCACCTGGTCTTCTGTAATCATGGCTCCTTGGAAATGTTGCCCCCTTTCTGCCCCAGACAAAACTTTTGACATCCCAAAGATGAGCATTTCTTAAGAAATGCAAAAGGACTTTAATTGAAACATGCATCAAAACATGAATTTGATTGCATTTTTTTTACCTTTGATAATTGGGCAGAATGAAACGTTTCTGAGAAAGGGAGAAGTATAACTTGGTCTGACAAGAAAAGTCATAATTTAGTCTCAATTCAAACATCCAAAATGAAAAGTCAAGGATATAACACTTTAAGTTCTTTGCCACTGACCTTTTTTATTAATGAATTCAATTGAAGTTTTAGGTATGAGGTAGTCATGTCAAAGCCAAAATGACGTGGGTTATATGATAAGCAAAACTGAAATTAGACCCCAAAGCTAACTCAAAATCCTATTTAAATATAATTTCACAAAGCAATCACACAAATAAATGGTGACTATACATTATTAGATAAGTGTCCTTCATGTTGGAGTTAGGGTCAAAAATTGACCAACCTAAAAAGGACGGAAAACAAAAACTTGATGAAACTTTATAATCCCAAAACGCCAAGAGCTCCGGTCCCAGCTGTGTGCATCACTTTTAAGTGTCCCCTGAAAAGACTTTCCCTTGTGTTTTTAACTTCGTGCAGCATTTTTATATGCAGCCAGTGGTTAATTTGAGCCGGATCCTGCCGGTACAGGATCCGGCACCTCTTCATTTTGACCACCCTGTGTTCCGGCACCTATTTGGGCAGATCCGGTACCTCTCACAAAAAATAAAAATAAAAAAATGGTTAAAATGAAATAAAATATACAGATATTAATTTACAGAAAAAAATCCCAAGAATTTCATGTCGTTTATTAAGATTAAGATTTGAAAGAGTCGGAGATCTGTGTTGACGCACTGAAAAGCTGGACCAACGGACAAACGCGTTCACTTTTGAAATTCGCCACATGAGGAGCACTTCGCAGAGAGGAAGAAACTAATTAAATGCATGTCAAAAAGACAGTTAAATGTACTGTCTTTCTTCAAAAAGAAGGAAGAGGTAATAGAAACTTCAAAACGAGTCAGAAAAGCCTCCACAAGCAGCGACGAGGGCAGCTGCAGCGGTCATGTTGATGGTCAAAACCAGGAGGAGGTTAGCGCCGCAACAGCTAGCCAGCTAGCTAACCGACAGCTAGCCAAGCCCGGGCAGGAGGCTGGCACCGTGTCAGCAGCGGGTCAGGTTCACCGCCAGCCGGAGCAGGAGCCAGCTACCGTCGGCCAGGTGGACCACCAACAGCAACCGGTGGGTACCCTGGCATCAACTAGCCCGGTACAACAGCTGGAGCAGGCAAGTGGAACCGCGACATCAGGCTTACAGCAGGAAGAGTCAGTAGGAGAGGAGAGCGTAGAGGAGTGTGGGACGTCCAGCGACAGGTCAGGGATGGGATGCACAACTGCTTGGACAGAAGCTCAGCTAAAAGTGAAGCAGACTTACTATCCCTGGCTTTTTAGGGGAAAATCAGGTTTGGGTTGCACAACGTGTAAGGCGGTGGGGACTTTGGGGGCAGAGAAGACGTCGGGGATGAAACTGGCAAAAGAGTGGGTTTTATGCACAGTAACCTCATCTGCTTCAGATATTATAAAACAGCAACGCGCACTTAGACAAAAGGTATTTGAACATGCCCGTACCAAGGCTCACCTAGCAGCAGCAAACATTCTCGAAAAGGCAAAAGTGGACACTTTAGGACAATCTATAATTAATAGTCAGTCTGAACAGATGGCCACTACAGCTCGCGTATTTCGCACGGCGTACAAGGAGGCTAAACGCCACCGTCCCGCATATGGCTTCGAACAGGAGATTGATTGCCAAGAATTAAATGGACTCGATATGGGGAGAATTTTACATTCCAATGTTGCATGTGGAAACATACAGAAACATATTTCTGAAGAAATGAAAAGAAAACTGTTTGAAAAAATAGTACAGTGCACTCCCAAAATCAGTGTACTGCTGGATGAGTCAACCAGTTTAAGCAAAAAGAGCTGCTTGATAATATACATTAGGGCTCAGTTGCCCGATATGGACAAGCCTACAAACATTTTTACTGAACTCGTAGAGCTAGATGATCTAACTGCTCAAGGTATTGTCCACAAACTGTTGTCTGCTCTGGAGTGCCTGCATTTGACACAGGATTTTCTCTCTAAGACCCTCATTGGAGTAACTTGTGATGGTGCTTCGGTTATGTTAGGGCGTAAAAGCGGAGTGGCGAGTCGGCTCCAGGCCATGTTTCCCAACATTACTGTGTGGCACTGCTCAGCCCACAGGCTTGAGCTTGCAGTCGCAGACGTAGTGAAAGAGATGGGTGCTATAAATCACTTTAAAATATTGATGGACAAGATATATGCACTGTATACAGGGTGTCCGCGGGGTCTTAAAAAGTCTAAAAAAGTCTAAAATTACACATTTTCAATTTAAGGCCTAAAAAAGTCTAAAATATAGAGATATTTCGCAGTGTAAGTCTAAAATTGGGTATGAGTAATTTAAGACCTACGTTTCAATGCAAAATATCGACAAAGGATTATTTTTTTGGTTTGTTTTGTTTTTACGTCCTTTTCCACGCCGTTCTGTTTTTTTCTTTTTCTGTTATGGTGGCAGTTATGGTCCGTGTAGTTCTACATGACATGTGCTGTTAGTGGAACGTACAATAATAAAACTACAGATGTGAAACGGAAATGTACTGTCGTCACAGGATGCAGCAGCAAGTATTTTGATTCTCTGTGTGCGAGCAAGGCGGGAATAGTTACGAAGTAGGATAACGTCCGAATGGCAGGAGAAAGTTAAAAAAAAGGATGGGTAAATTCAACGCCAATTGGCTCTCAATAGGGCAATTTGCAGACTGGCTGAAACGCGTTCCCGCTGATGACAGTGAGGCATACTGCACGTTTTGCAAAAGAACTCTTAAACTCGGGACCCTGGGCATCAAGGCACTGGAGTCTCACACAAAATCCAGCAAACACAAGGAGTCGGCAAATGCAGCACGCAATTCCCATGGAATTGCCCAGTTCTGTTCAGTAGCAAGCAGCACGTCGTCAATAAATAATACGGGTAATATTCGTGATCTATTGGGCTCCACTGATACAATGAAGGCAGAAGTTCTGTGGGCGCTTAACACAGTGGCTAAACACCAGTCATGCAGATCCAATGACGGCATCGGAGAGCTTTTCCAAGCGATGTTCCCCGACTCCACAGTTGCCAAAACATTCCAATGCGGGAGAGACAAGACGTCGTACATACTCCGATTTGGAGTGGCAGAGTTCGTCAAAAAAGAGCTTATCTCAAAGGTGACCGGGCCCTTCGTCATTATGTTTGACGAAAGTCTTAACCACGCAACAAAGAGGAAGCAACTGGACCTTCACGTAAGGTACTGGGATGACGGCCAGGTACAGTCCCGGTACCTGGGCTCACAATTTATGGGCCATGCCACAGCAAACGACTTGCTGAAGGAGATCAAAGTAAGTGCTTTTTTTGTATTATTTTTATCCACTGATTGGTCGTAAAAATGTCACTCTTGATTAAAATTAATAGAAGTACTTTTGGCCAATCGCTGCGTTTCTTACATCTGGAGTAACATCTTGTTACGGGGTAGCCAGCTGTCACACCGGGTTTATCGTAACGCAACATTGCCCCCAGCACCGGTTGTTGCATAACAACAACATGGCCCCAGATGTCGGTTGCTGCGTAGCGCAGCATAGTTGATTTGTCATTGTTGGGGATGTATGTTATTCGTCGGTCTCTGCAGTACGGCAGGGATCATACAACTTCCGTGTTGCGGTAGTTTTATGATCCCAAAAGTAATGCAAAGACTGACTAACGATTTCATCTCCTGTTATGAAAAGGGGCTCCATTTAAAATCGGAAGGTGTGTGGCTGCGCGTCTGATCCGCATATACAGTTGTCTCTGTCACCATGTCCAAACGTTTCTTAGTGAAAATATTTTGATCATTGGGAGATTTGGTTTATTCATTTTCTGAAGTAGTGCTCTGCAATTGCTGTGTGAGAGAATGAATGAGGACATCTGTGTATTAAATTGCCTTCTCTTAATCATAATTTGTACATGCCTCCTTTTCATTGGCCAACCTTTACATTCTGCTCCCATTACTTATTTGTATGCTAGCTGCACATAACTATTGCCTGTGTGTGTGATTTTGTTGTTTAAATATATGCTAATTTAATTGACTGGTTGATTTGTTTCCTTCCCTTAGGAATGTGCGGGCCACCTGGACCTCAGCAAGCTGATTTCGATCTCAATGGATGGTCCAAATGTAAATTTTAAGTTCTTTGAGCTGTTCCAGGCGGAATATGCTGACCTGTACGCTGGTTCTCAGCTCATATCTGTTGGTAGCTGCGGGTTACACACCGTACACCATGCCTTTAAAACAGGCTTCTCGTGGCAGGTGGACAAGATCCTCAGGGCCTTGCACACATTGTTGCATAATGTTCCCGCAAGACGAGAGGACTACGAGAAGACCACCAGGTCTACCCGCTTCCCGTTGGCATGGTGTGGGCACCGATGGCTGGTAAACCTGCCTGTCGTGATACGAGCGTTGGATATCTGGTCATCTATGCTGGTGTACACCAATGCTGTGAGGAGAAAGGAGCTTCCAAATCCTGGCACTGGAAGCTTTGCTGTAATCGAAGAAGCCCAGAAAGATCCCCTGACTCTACCTAAGCTGCAGTTTTTCAGGAGCATCGCCCAGCTATTTGATCCGTTTTTAAGGAAGTACCAGACTGAGGAGCCGGTGATGCCTTACCTAGGCAGAGATCTGGCAGAGTTGATCAAGGTAATGCCTTTTCTAATGAGCAGAACATTATTTAGGAAACTGTCATGAAATGGATGTATGGATTTTATGATTGCATTATATTGATTTTGAGAGTTTTGGTGTGGTTATGATGCCAGCCCACCGACCCACCCCATTACACCGCCAGCTCAAAAGTAAAGCATTATGTAGGCCTGTAATTAAACAAATACAGTTGTGAACAAAGACACATTCACAGCAAATCTACAGCAGTCAAAATGGTACACAGTATTTTGCAAAGTAATTATGTAATTGAAATGTTTCTTTTGTTATCGTCCAACAGAGTCTGATGCGTCGTTTCGTGAAACGAGAGGTTCTGCAGGACATCACCACAGCCCAGCTTACCAAACTGGACATAGGTGACAAGAATATCTTGATGCCGGTGCACTGTGTTGATATTGGCTTGGGTGCTGAGGAGGCCCTCAAGGTACTAATAGCTTAATGTCAAAGATTATCAGGGGGAAGCCCATGTGTACAGCATTTTTGCTTACATTCCTTTCGCATTTCTCTGTACAGAACAGCAAAAGTTCAGACCTCAGGATTCTTGAATTTAAAAGGGACTGCATGCAAGGACTCTCAAGCATGGTGAAGAAAGTACAGGAGAAGAGTCCTCTTAAGTACAGTACCGTTAGGCAGATGGATTGTCTAGACCCCACAGTGATGAGCAGTGATCCAGACGGCTGCAAGGCAAAGATGAAGGGACTTGTGCAGACATTTCTGCTCAACAGGCAGCTGGCAGGAGGAGTTTGTGCTGGTACTAGGAGTTCTAGAAAGGGCTGAGGAAAATTATGCGTGCCACTTTCAGATAATCTTGTATATTATATTTAGCATCTGCATTTAGCAACTGATCAGTATTTATTGTATGTCAAAATATGATCACAATATATTTGAGTGTAGATCTCTTAAGTTAGGTTACTCCAGCAAATCATTTCCATGCACCCGTTTTGTGTGGTTTAAAGACTGTACCCCCACAGAGCTGTAAGGAAAGCCACAATGGTGATGACTAAATGGAAGCCATAAGTAAATTTATTTTTACATCTTTTTGTCTCAGGGGACACCATTCTCCAACAGTTCGATGCTGCGTTGTCTGTGGAGTGCAGGCATGAAGATTTCATCTCCTTCAAGCCAATGCAAAAGAGGCTAGATGTCTTCCTTCATGGCTTCATCGGCAAGGCATACCCAGATCTTTGGGCCTTTTGCAAGACCCTTTTACTGCTTTCTCATGGTCAGGCGTCTGTAGAGAGAGGCTTCTCAGTGAACAAAGAGATCGAGACGGAGAATATGCAAGAAGAAACATTGGTCGCACACAGGCTTGTTTACGACTACGTTGCAATACATGGGGGCGTTACCAAGGTTCCACTTACACCTGACCTAATGAAATCTGTCATGGCGGCCAGGTCACGGTACCGTGTGCATTTGGACGAACAGAGGAAGAAGAAGGAGACAGAGACACAAGGGAAGAAAAGGGCACACGCGGAGGAGCAGTTACAAGACCTGAAAGTCAAGAGGGACAGTCTACATAAAGTTACTGAGAGCCTGGGCAAAGAGGCAGATGAGTTGGCAGAGCAAGCAGAGGGCAAGGCTGGGAGCAAAATGGCACATCTGATTTCAAAATCAAATGCTCTGAGGAGGGCTGCCAAAGACAAGCTCTCCCAGCTTAAGGTTCTGGGGGATGAAATTGCCACCAAAAGTGCAGAGCTTAAAAGCATGTAAATAATGTAAATAATATGTTTGTTTCATTGACAATAAATGTAAATTGACGGCAATCTGGCTTTGTTATTTCTTTTTTTTTAATACTTCGTGAAGGTCTTAAATTTAACCCATGATGGTCTAAAAAAGGTCTAAAAAAGTCTAAAATTGCACTTGTTAAAACCTGCAGAGACCCTGTGTATAGCACATCTAACAAAAATCGAATGGAGCTGAGAGAGTCAGCTGAGAGCTTGGATGTCCAGCTATGCAAAATAGGTCGTATTTTAGACACTAGATGGGTGGCATCAAGTTTTAGAACCGTTGAAGCAGTGTGGAAGAACTACCCAGCACTTTACAAGCATTTCAAAACTGCATCAGAAGATCCCTCCCGTAACAGTGTCACAAAGCAAACATATAGTGGGCTTGCTATGCGCTTATCTTCGCATGCGTTTGTGAACAATTTAGGCATAATGTGCGATGCATTGCAAGAATTATCTGAGCTCTCAGTCGAGCTTCAAAAACGAGACATTACCATCATTTCAGCACACAAGTCAATTTGTCGGGAAATCAGGGTACTTGAGGCCATGTCGGATCGGCCAGGTCGCTACACTGAACTGAGCCAAAGGGGAATTGAGGAAAACTCTTTCCATGGCATCACGCTGAATGGAGGAAAATCAAGCGACAGATCACTCGACCCCAAGCAGTTTTTTCTAACTGTGGCCAAGAACTTGGAGGACCGTATGTTATCTCAAGGAGGCCGGATGCCAGATAAAACTGGATATAACAAGTTCATTGAGGAGTTGAAGGTGCTTTACGCACAATACTGGCCCGAGGACGCAGGTGCGCTGTATGGAGAGACTGAGGTCGAGTCACTGTGTCAGCGCTTCAACATTGCCAACCCGCGCGCAGTCATACGGGCCTACAGAAGGTACAGAGACTCAGATGGCAAAGACCCCCCCGATGAGCTGATGGAGTTACTTGTTGCTGTCAACAGCATTCCAATTGCAAGTGCTGAATGTGAGCGCGGATTTTCACAAATGAACTTGATTTGCACTCCCAACCGTAGCTCTTTGCTCACATCCACCATGTCATCTTTACTCTTCCTAAATCTTGTTGGACCCCCCCTGGCTAAATTCAATCCAGTCCCGTACGTGAGGTCCTGGGTGGCCAAAGGACACAGAACTGCCACAGACACACGCAGTAAAAGTAGAAAAAAAGAGATGGAGGACAATCCGGACATGCTCGTGATGTGGGGTGTTTTAAACAACTAAATATGGTGAGCAAACATACTGTCTATTAATAGGCCGCCGTGCCAATCTTTGAATAATACATATTGTTTTTACACGTTAAACCTGTTGAGAAATTGATTGCTGGCTGTATACTGAAGTCCCACCTGTGGTGATGTGTTGTTGTTGTGCGTTGTGCGTACTATCCTAAAATAATTGTAAATTATCGTCATAACATTTATACCATGGATACTATTTGAAATCGAGGCTTGTATGTCCCACAGCGTTGCAAGTGGACATTTTCATGTTGTTTTCAGCACCTTTTATGTATACGTTCCGGGACCTGTACGCGTCTCGTCATCCCTGAGCTGTCATGTACTTTGCGTTCCGGCACCTTATGATTTACAAATTAAGCACTGTATGCAGCGTTTCATTTATGCAGTGCTTTTAGTAAACACTGTACATGTTTCATCAGGTCAGTGACGGTGTTTCTTCATTTGCATGTGTTTTGACACATAAGTGCCTCATTTCTGAAACTGAGTGTTTCTCCTATTGGAAATGTTTTGGGCCATTTAGCGCGTTTGCCCCCTAGACCACCAAAAAGACACTTACAAATGTGTTCCTCTGGTCTTAACTATTCCAAATATGGTATGACCTAATTGTGGTTCTTTGTTCTACCTAAAGTGAGCAACAAGAAAAAGATGCCATAATAATCAAAAAATAAGTGAAAAACTTGTCGTCATGACTGCAAACAAATTGGAAAAGATTGTCTTTGCAGTCAATTTAGCTTAATAAAGTTGGAGTTATTTTAAAGATTTGTTTACATTGTGAAGAAATACAATAAAGCTGAGAAGCCCCCACTTATATTAACCAAAATGTGGATGTTAATTACCCTCTAGCTGTTAGAAATGGATTGCACAAACCAGATGATAGTCAGACTCGTTGGTTCTCGCCCTCATAATAATGCAGGAACACAGACACACACATTCACACTTTTACATGAAGTAACACAAACACGCATACACACACACACACACATTCCCTCCAACCTTGCTACAAATGGCACTTGTCTATAATTAATACTTTAATGCCAGTTTTAACAGCTGCCTGTGGTGGTGGTGATGGTGGCACGGAAGTCTAATCTGATTAACAAAGAAGACAGGCTTAAGATTTTAACCTCCACTGCTCCAGTAAATATCCAGTGGCATAAACACAGCCCCTCTCCCAAACAAAAATTGAACCCCACACCACCGTGCCCGATTAAATAATACCATTCGGAACCCAAGGCACTTCATTGCTCAGACTTGGATTTGCATTTTGGAAAAAAAAGCACTTCCCCCAGTTCCCAGGTAAATATTTTTGGTCTGTTCTATGTTTACACTCTCCAATGGCAAACAGAAGGCACAGTTTAAACCTGATAGTTTTTAATAGTTGTGTTTCATTTCATATTTTACCTCTAGGTATACATGTTTAATTAGCATTCCAACATATTGTACTATCTTCTCATATGTATGCAATGAAGGGAATCATGCAAAATGTTATTTTTATGTAAATTGTGTTATGTTATTTATGTCAGGTCTAGACCCTAGGAACATCAGCTGTTTTCTATCAGCTAATAACAATGTTTTCCTTATGAAGTTTTTTATTTCAAGTTTGGCTTAAGTTTCTAGTCAGAATTAGCTGTCTGCTGGCAAGGTCTTGCACTCAAAATATTGTACGTATAGTTTAATCTTAAACTGAATATCATGAGTTTCATTAAATCTTAGTTGTTTCTGATTTTGCATATTACATTTTTACTATCCTGCCATTTCATAACCTGTCTACCACCCAGTAGTGCAATCAGCTCATTCCCCTCGCCTGGTTTCTGCAGCCCATCCGCTCACCTGCGCCTCATGCCCTCGTTATACGGTATATCACCTCACTCTCACTTGTGCACTGCCAGATTGTGAATTGCCGAACTTTCCAATGTTATGTTCATATTTTTCCGTTTATCTTCTCTGCCTTTCTCTGACCCCGCCTGCTTGAGTTTGGACACCCCATTTTTGAGTAGCATTAAGCTAGTTAGCCCAATTTGGAAACATTAGCTTATGAAAGAGCAGATAAAAACACATCTAACAGCTTGCCTTTGCCCTCACTATTTATCTTTTTGGCTTTGGAAAAACAACATTTGTTAAAAGTATGGGGACAGGTCATTGCTAAGGAGCATCCAGCATGAGGGACAAGCTGAGGGACAGACAAGCTGAGGCTGAGCAAGGATGCATACAGGAAGAAGCTGGAGTCCAAGCTCCAGCAGAACAATAGAAAGGGTGTGTGGACTGGAATGAAGGCCATCACAGGGTTCAAGGGGAGAGACAGACTGAGAGTGGGCACCCTGAAGAGGGCTAACGAGCTGAACACCTTCTTCAATAGATAGATAGAATCGGAGGATGAAACCCTCTTTATTTGTCACATACATGCACACAGCAGAGCACACACAGTGAAATTGGTCCTCTGCATTTAACCCATCCTAGTACTAGGAGCAGTGGGCAGCGCCCGGGGAGCAATGGGGAGGGGGGAGGTGTCCGGTGCCTTGCTCAAGGGCACCACAGCAGGGCCTAGGAGGTGAACTGGGACCTCTCCAAGTAGCAGTCCACTTTCTATATTTCAAGTCTGTTCGGGGACTTGAACCGGCGACCCTACGATTCCCAGTCCAAGCCCCTACTGACTGAGCCACTGCTGGACTAGGCAATAGGTTCAGCTCCCCCCCTCCTGCTGCTTCCTCCACTTCACACCTCACCTCCACCACTTCAACTTCAGCCAGCTGTCTCCTGTTCTTCAACATCTGTTCAACCTGAGCCTGTACCTGGAGACCATCCCGGTGCTGTGGAAGAAGTCCTGCATTGTTCCTGTCCCTAAAAAGATGACTCCTTCTGGGCTCAATGACTATCGGCCGGTAGCTCTCACATCTCATGTGGTGAAGGTGCTGGAGAGACTGGTCCTGTCCCATCTCAGACCGCAGGTGAGATCATTTCTAGACCCTCTGTAATTTGCTTACCAGCCTCAACTGGGGGTGGACGAAGCCATTATTTAGCTGCTGCACCGTGTTCACTCGTACTTGGATGGGCCGGGATGCACTGTGAGAATCACCTTCTTTGATTTCTCCAGTGCATTCAACACGATCCAGCCACGGCTACTGAGTGAAAAGCTGCAGGCTATGAGGGTAGATGCGTCCACCATCTCCTGGATTACCAACTACCCCACAGACACAGTATGTCCGGCTAGGCAGTGTGCTGTCTGATGTGCTGGTTGGCAGCACAGGAGCCCCTCAGGGGACTGTGCTGTCTCCTTTTCTGTTCACCTTATACACCACTGACTTTAAATACAACTCAGAGTCATACCACCTGCAGAGATTTTTGGATGACTCTGCAGTGGTAGGGTGTACAAGGGATGGACGGGAGGAGGATTACAGAGCGCTTGTTGAGGATTTTGTGGAGTGGACTGGAAGAAACCATCTGCTTCTGATTGTGGCCAAGAACAGAGAGATGGTCATTGAGTTCAGGAGGAAGAGGACGTCTTCACTGCCCCTGTGCATCCTGGGAGAGGATGTGGCTGTTGTGGAGGACTGCAAGTACTTGGGAGTGCACCTTGACAACGGATTGAACTGGAGGGCCAACACTGACGCTGTTTATAAGAAAGGGATGAGCCGACTTTATTTCCTGAGGAGGCTGAGATCCTTCAACGTGTGCAGCAAGATGTTGGAGAAGTTCTACTAGTCTGTTGTTGCTAGTGCACTCTTCTTTGCTGCTGTCTGCTGTGGGGGCAGCATCAGGGCCGGTGACACCAGCAGACTCAAAAAACTAATTAAAAAAGCTGGCTCTGTCATCGGCATCAGACTGGACCCTTTTGAAGCTGTGGTGGAGAGGAGGACTCTGAACAATCTGTTTTTCATTTACATGTCTAGAATACATTTTGCTGCTGCCCCTGTTCTGTGCAGCACATTACAATACCCCCTTGATGTGTTTTCTGTCTGCTTTTCCCAATTGCTATCTACTGTGGTTAACACACTGACTATGGAAAAGTACTGTATACAACCCCAGTTAAAATATTCTGAGTTATCCCTATAAATAACCACTTAGTTAGGAATACTCTGATCTACAAAAAGTCCCCTTCCAGTTTTGTGACATTTCTAAACCAGTGTATCCTGAACATATACAGAGCTAGGGATTGTGGTCCTGTTGGGTGGGATGGGGGTAGATTGTGGGAAAGTGGTTGGAATTACTATAAAATACTCACAGAACTAACTTGTCCTATTATATATTCCCTCTCAGACTCTATTGGAGCCAGGAGGACAACTGGCGAGCAGCAGCACTAGGTAACCTTTCTCTAATCTGTGTGTGTGTGTGTGTGTGTGTGTGTGTGTGTGTGTGTGTGTGTGTGTGTGTGTGTGTGTGTGTGTGTGTGTGTGTGTGTGTGTGTGTGTGTGTGTGTGTGTGTGTGTGTGTGTGTGTGTGTGTGTGTGTGTGTGTGTGTGTGTGTGTGTGTGTGTGTGCCTAGCGCACCAGGCGGCCATATTGTGAGGGAGTAGAGAATAGCCCAGCCCTCAGCATGTGGCAGGGTTTGACGGGAGGGGGTTGATGCAGCCGTGCAGCTTGAGTGATGCACCACAATCAGACGCCAGACTAACAGGCACAGTCTGAAGAGGAGCCTTTAATTTCTCTGCAGACTGCTCAAAACTTTCTTAGTTTCCCTTTCAACGGTGATGTTGCCAACGTAATACTTTTATGTTGGAGCGTCTACAGTGATACTGATTAAACTCAAGCATACTGAATAGAATATATACTTGCAATAATATACTTGCTTGGAGCATAGTAATTGCACTACACTTGATTCCTGTCACCTTTCAGCTTAAGGCTGATGTGAATGTCTGCTAAATGAACAGGCCATGTGCATTGAGCTGTAGGACATTTTAAGAGTTTAAAGGGAAGTGTATTTTGTCTTTCCAAAGCCAATAACATAATTAGTAAGAGAAATGGATGCAGTTAAGATAAGATAAGCTAAGAGGTACCTTATTGATCTCAAATTGAGATTTTTTTGTTTTTGTTGCAGCAGCATAAAACAAAACAAGGTATTGCACATAATTACAAATAAAAAGACTAAAAATAAACTATTTTAAAATAGAAACATCTCAAAATATAAATAAACCAACATTACAGAGTAAACAAATATACAGTTGACCATGGATATAAAGAATCTATAAACTGTCTGACAAATAAAACACTATTGAAGGGCCAATTTTCAGTTAACACAATATAAAGCGGGATTTAGTAGAGTTAGCTGTGTTTATCTTTTCAAACACAAGCTATCATTAGCATGTTGGGCTGACTAGCTTCATGCTACTATTCATAGTTTAAAACAAATAAAGGATCCCCATTCACAAATAGCACTGGCACATTAACCAAGAATTTGTGTCCATGGATAACACTGAGAACTGCGTAAAGTTCCAATCCACAAAAGACGTTGCGCTAAGGATATTTAGCACAAACCTACCTTCTGTTTTTTTACCTTGTGTTTTCAAATACACACATTTATGACTACAGCATGTCCTCATCCTCTTCTCTTTATTTATGTCTCCCACTTTCTGTGTTTGTTATTCTCTCCTACCTGCACTAATGGTGTACTTGAACTTTGCTGGAGTGTTTTTGTAGTTTGTCCTCTTTTGAGGTCTCCATGGTGGAGAGGATGTCATGTGGCTTACTTTCTATCGGTTTGGCAACACTTGATGTCCTCCTTTGAGATTGTCTTGGTTTAGTTTTTTTCTCAAAAGGAGTTTTTTGTTATCCAAATCTCATGCCAAGGGTTGGTAAGATTTGAATACCAATTGTTTTGTCCTCGCAGTTGAGTCACACTGCATAGCTTGACAGAATGGCGACACTGACTCCGCATCTGTACTTTATGTTGAGCGTGGTTCACTGAGGCTTAGCTTATAAAACTGGAAGCATAAAAAAAGAAACACAGAACATGTCCCACAGTTATAATAACATATTTTCAATAGGGTGATCGGATAGCTCGCCTAGTACAGCTGGTGACCCATTTAAGTGTGTCATCCTGCTATCTCTATTCCATCTGTTTAATACAGCCACTGGTGACGGAAAGCCTATTCAACATACATTTGCAATAACAATATTTAAACTTAAAAAGCAGAATAAGAAAGCAGCCTTTACATGTTAGCAATCAGGCATACAGTGGGGCAAAAAAGTATTTAGTCAGCCACCAATTGTGCAAGTTCTCCCATTTAAAAAGATGAGAGAGGCCTGTAATTTTTATCATAGGTATACCTCAACTATGAGAGACAGAATGAGAAAAAAAAATCCAGGAAATCACATGGTAGGATTTTTAATGAATTAATTGGTAAATTCCTCGGTAAAATAAGTATTTGGTCACCTACAAACAAGCAAGATTTCTGGCTCTCACAGACCTGTAACTTCTTCTTTAAGAGGCTCCTCTGTCCTCCACTCGTTACCTGTATTAATGGCACCTTTTTGAACTCGTTATCAGTATAAAAGACACCTGTCCACAACCTCAAACAGTCATACTCCAAACTCCACTATGGCCAAGACCAAAGAGCTGTCAAAGGAGACCAGAGACAAAATTGTAGACCTGCACCAGGCTGGGAAAACTGAATCTGCAATAGGTAAGCAGCTTGGTGTGAAGAAATCAACTGTGGGAGCAATTATTAGAAAATGGAAGACATACAAGACCACTGCTAATCTCCCTCGATCTGGGGCTCCACGCAAGATCTCACCCCGTGGGGTCAAAATGATCACAAGAACGGTGAGCAAAAATCCCAGAACCACACGGGGGGACCTAGTGAATGACCTGCAGAGAGCTGGGAACAAAGTAACAGAGGCTACCATCAGTAACACACTACGCCGCCAGGGACTTAAATCCTGCAGTTCCAGACGTGTCCCCCTGCTTAAGCCAGTACATGTCCAGGCCCGTCTGAAGTTTGCTAGAGGGCATTTGGATGATCCAGAAGAGGATTGGGAGAATGTCATATGGTCAGATGAAACCAAAATAGAACTTTTTGGTAAAAACTCAACTCGTCGTGTTTGGAGGAGAAAGAATGCAGAGTTGCATCCAAAGAACACCATACCTACTGTGAAGCATGGGGGTGGAAACATCATGTTTTGGGGCTGTTTTTCTGCAAAGGGACCAGGATGACTGATCCGTGTAAAGGAAAGAATGAATGGGGCCATGTATCGTGAGATTTTGAGTGAAAACCTCCTTCCATCAGCAAGGGCACTGAAGATGAAGCGTGGCTGGGTCTTTCAGCATGACAATGATCCCAAACACACCACCAGGGCAACGAAGGAGTGGCTTCGTAAGAAGCATTTCAAGGTCCTGGAGTGGCCTAGCCAGTCTCCAGATCTCAACCCCATAGAAAATCTTTGGAGGGAGTTGAAAGTCCGTGTTGCCCAGCGACAGCCCCAAAACATCACTGCTTTAGAGGAGATCTGCATGGAGGAATGGGCCAAAATACCAGCAACAGTGTGTGAAAACCTTGTGAAGACTTACAGAAAACGTTTGACCTCTGTCATTGCCAACAAAGGGTAAATAACAAAGTATTGAGATGAACTTTTGTTATTGACCAAATACTTATTTTTCACAATAATTTGAAATAAATTCTTTAAAAATCCTACAATGTGATTTTCTGGATTTTTTTTTCTCATTCTGTCTCTCATAGTTGAGGTATACCTATGATAAAAATTACAGGCCTCTCTCATCTTTTTAAATGGGAGAACTTGCACAATTGGTGGCTGACTAAATACTTTTTTGCCCCACTGTATATCACAAGCACATAACATAACCACAATACAAAAATAAGTTCATACACTTACAGACAAGTGGACTCCAAGAATCAAAACAACATTTTCATCAAAACAAAACAGCTTGGAGGATACATATATTTACAGAGAAACACCTCAGCTTGCCACCAACTTGAAAACCGATTGTAAAGCCCCTTGACACAGATTTAGCATTTGTGACATTGGGTTATTATGACATCATCTGAATCCTCCTTTAAGACTCTGCTTTGAATGTTAAAATTGATGAAAATACAAACAGATGTATAAGCATTGAGGTAGGTTCAAAGTACATTAGTCTAATCTACAGCACAGACTGTGACCAAACTTCTGTTGCTGTCCTTTGTGCTGATCCTCTCTGTACATGAGAACTTGAGTGCTTTAGTGGAAGCTATAGTAGGCAACCACATTTACTGTACAGCTATTTTCTTTCCTTAAAAACCTCTTCTCTTTCGATTAATGTACTTTTTTTCCACAGCGGACAAAGCTTTGGAAACAAAGTATGCTTCTTTTTTGCCAATTTTCTTTAGAATACTGTACTTTTTTCCCCACAGGTCAATGTTATGATAATAATGTTTGCCACATAGCCTTTCAAACTTTTAATAATCCAGGGAAGGTTTGCTGAATGCACCTTTTTTCCAGTAAACACTTATAATGATGCAGCGAGCACACAATCATACCTTAGAGCATCTTGGGCCAACCAGTGTTTCACTGTGCGTCAATTAGTTACTCAACCGGAACATTTGTGGCTTCCCCAGCAGCACCATGGCAACAGCTGTTTAAGGGTAATGTTGACCCATTAACATTCTCCACCCAAATTATCCACCCATCCTGACAACGTGAAGCAGCAATGCCCTGGTAACGACCCTTCTGGGTAACAGATAACTGCAGAAGCAATTACTGCTTCTATTTAGTTTTGCGTATTTCTTTTTCTTCAATTAAAATCGCTCTCCTTTTAACAGTTTGTCATTTACAATGGGAACATAGCTACATATGTACCTGTGTAAGAAAAGTAGGCACACTGCTGCAGTAACAATGTGCGCCAAATGGAAAGCTGCAGGAAGTGATGTACTGTAATTGTATTGATCGATTGTAGTAGGAAAAATATATTTGATACACATCAAAAAATAAAACAGACCACCAAAACTACCATTCATGGCCAACCTGTTTCCTCCGCCTTCTCAACCAGCAGTCTGTCTTAATTAAATTGGTTGGGCTATTTTCTCTCTCCTTCTGTGACAAATTCCCACTCAGACCTGGGGTCTTATAACAGAAAGAACCTTTGTCTAAAACGCTACCTTATCTCATTTAGGAAGATGATAGCCTTTTTGGTAAAACAGAACCAGGATTTCTAACTGCATTTAGGAAACAATCTTATCTTACAGAAACTATGCTATTTTAGGGAATTATGCTGGTATCAAAAAATACCAGCAGTAATGTTGTTAGGTCTAAAGAAAAAAGAAGGGGGAACAACAACACCTAAAAAACAGCTGCTTCAACCATATTTCCAGGAACATGTATTAATGCGTATGTATTGACTCATATACAGTGGGGCAAAAAAGTATTTAGTCAGCCACCAATTGTACAAGTTCTCCCATTTAAAAAGATGAGAGAGGCCTGTAATTTTTATCATAGGTATACGTCAACTATGAGAGACAGAATGAGAAAACAAAATCCAGGAAATCACATTGTAGGATTTTTAAAGAATTAATTTTCAAATGATTGTGGAAAATAAGTATTTGGTCAATAACAAAAGTTCATCTCAATACTTTGTTATATACCCTTTGTTGGCAATGACAGAGGTCAAACGTTTTCTGTAAGTCTTCACAAGGTTTTCACACTGTTGCTGGTATTTTGGCCCATTCCTCCATGCAGATCTCCTCTAAAGCAGTGATGTTTTGGGGCTGTCGCTGGGCAACATGGACTTTCAACTCCCTCCAAAGATTTTCTATGGGGTTGAGATCTGGAGACTGGCTAGGCCACTCCAGGACCTTGAAATGCTTCTTACGAAGCCACTCCTTCGTTGCCCTGGCGGTGTGTTTGGGATCATTGTCATGCTGAAAGACCCAGCCACGCTTCATCTTCAGTGCCCTTGCTGATGGAAGGAGGTTTTCACTGAAAATCTCACGATACATGGCCCCATTCATTCTTTCCTTTACACGGATCAGTCGTCCTGGTCCCTTTGCAGAAAAACAGCCCCAAAGCATGATGTTTCCACCCCCATGCTTCACAGTAGGTATGGTGTTGTTTGGATGCAACTCTGCATTCTTTCTCCTCCAAACACGACGAGTTGAGTTTTTACCAAAAAGTTCTATTTTGGTTTCATCTGACCATATGACATTCTCCCAATCCTCTTCTGGATCATCCAAATGCCCTCTAGCAAACTTCAGACGGGCCTGGACATGTACTGGCATAAGCAGGGGGACACGTCTGGAACTGCAGGATTTAAGTCCCTGGCGGCGTAGTGTGTTACTGATGGTAGCCTCTGTTACTTTGGTCCCAGCTCTCTGCAGGTCATTCACTAGGTCCCCCCGTGTGGTTCTGGGATTTTTGCTCACCGTTCTTGTGATCATTTTGACCCCACGGGGTGAGATCTTGCGTGGAGCCCCAGATCGAGGGAGATTAGCAGTGGTCTTGTATGTCTTCCATTTTCTAATAATTGCTCCCACAGTTAATTTCTTCACACCAAGCTGCTTACCTATTGCAGATTCAGTTTTCCCAGCCTGGTGCAGGTCTACAATTTTGTCTCTGGTCTCCTTTGACAGCTCTTTGGTCTTGGCCATAGTGGAGTTTGGAGTATGACTGTTTGAGGTTGTGGACAGGTGTCTTTTATACTGATAAAGAGTTCAAAAAGGTGCCATTAATACAGGTAACGAGTGGAGGACAGAGGAGCCTCTTAAAGAAGAAGTTACAGGTCTGTGAGAGCCAGAAATCTTGCTTGTTTGTAGGTGACCAAATACTTATTTTACAGAGGAATTTACCAATTAATTCATTAAAAATCCTACAATGTGATTTCCTGGATTGTTTTCCCCATTCTGTCTCTCATAGTTGAAGTATACCTATGATAAAAAATTACAGGCCTCTCTCATCTTTTTAAATGGGAGAACTTGCACAATTGGTGGCTGACTAAATACTTTTTTGCCCCACTGTATAATTCCTTTTATTTTGACAAAAACGTGCATCTCTTTTTAAGTGGGGTTTCCTCTACTGACTCACTATCTGTCTAAAGTCCCCCTACTTAGAATTGTAGACTGTGTTTTTTTGTTTTGTGGTAGCAAACCAGCTTGCCAAGTGACAAGACGCGTTGATTAAGGATTTTTCTAAAGATTACGGTACAGGTAGTACATTCTAGATTAAAGGATGACAGAACCAATGCCCATTGAAGAAACAAGGCTACAGCAGTAGGAGGTCTGATAAATGATTGGACAAAGCCACATGTTAAGGAATTGCTTAATAGGAAGATTTTCCCATCTTTGAAACCTTAATTAAGATTGGAAAGGGTTGGGAAGTTTTTTCAGTAATAGGTCCCTAGGGCCCTGTATTCTTAATTCTTAGAGGCCTTCATTTAAACTTAAGACAAAGAACTAAAGCGTTTTGGAATGAAACCATATATTTCAGTATTCCACTCTGTGCTATTCGTCCAGCAGCACAGCTAGGGGTGCATTTTACCTTTTGTTGACACTTTGAAAATTACACGATTTCTTTTTGTCTTGTTTGTGCAATGCAATCCTTTTGTGAATTTGCCCCCTCGGTCTCTTAAAGCCAATTGTGTTTATGTGATAGAGAAGGTTATGTTACTGCTGATACAGCCTCTAATTTAGAGGAAGTGAAGAAGAAAAGGAACATTGGGAGAAACAGCATCCAGAAGCTAAAGGGAAGAAGGTGCACTTACCAAGATACCTGTTAAATTGTCTGGAATGACCCCCTGTTAACAGCAAAACGTCCACCATCCAGCCCAACAGCTTTTGTTCCAAATGTGTAATTTACCAGTTACAGTTCTAGGCCCTTTACAGACCTCCTGTGGTTTATGGTTGCTGGGCTTTTTCCAGCTGAACCACACAACCACAAGGTCATTTTCTGCCAATGTGAAGCACAACCATCATTGACACCAAAATGGCTTTACAATCTTAGTCCAGTGTGCCAGTTCAGACCCAGCACCAGCAACATTGTTATTATTTACTACATGGGTTGGCAGGGTTGAGACATGGCTTTGCTATGTGCAAACGCTTTTCATTTGAAACATCTGGTGTTGTTGTTTAAATATACGCTCCTTGGTTATGGTCTCTTATAAATTCCAAGGTTACTTCATGAACCTCTGACGAACCTTCATTTCAGGTGAAAACACTGAAAAGCCGCCCTTGTTTTCGAAAAGCTTTGAGGAGAAGAATAAATCAAGAAGATGGTTTTACCAAGCTGGTACTAAATATTTGAAGCTTTACTCAGCCTGCTCATCTTGTTTATGTCTCTGCAACAACATCTTGACAACTGGTGAGAAGCACTGCAAGCTGTCTTTATTTAACTCTGGTTTGTGATTTGAATGCCAAAGGTTGGCTGTCCTGAGCTCTCTTTGTGAGAGAGGTGGTGTTTCCTCCACAAGCGCTAGTTATTACTACTGCACTCATATGTATTTTTACTACTACCAAGGACATCACTTTGTATTGAAATCTGTTGGGGGCAAAAGGACTTTTTAAATGGTTTGCGTTTTTCTGAAATATAATAGATATATCAATATGAGGTATATAATGATGGTGAAAATTATCCTGTCTCTAGCCAAGCTATCATTATAAAAAAGAGACATTTCAAGAATGAGTATTTCAAAAAACACATTCTGGCCCTTTAACCCAACACACACACACATTTGTTTAACCTAAACAACATATAACTCTACACATTTGTGAACAAAATAACATATGATTAAGCAAATACACATCTTTGTCAGATGTGAAAAGCTATGCAGGACTCTCTCTTTTCCTTTTTTTTTAATCTCAATAATTCTAGGATTGGGTGCTTGTCCTCTAACCGTTGTTCCACCCCCACTGTAAGCCTATGATGAATGTAGACATGCTCTTAGTCAATACGTCTGCCTGCTCCATCACTCTTAAGAGCTGTCAATGAAAGAGAACAGAAAGGGAAGGAGAGCAATTTTAACAATTCTTCCATATCAGCAAGTTTTTCCAAAAGCAGCTATTTTACACCTTGCCTGTAAGTAATATATATTTATATATATATATATATATATATATATATATATATAAATATATATATTTTTTTTTTAAGGTAATCAAAGTACAAATACGCCTTTAATTTGAATTTTGGTTTTGTACTGTAGATCGAAAAACATAAAGTGAATGGGCTTTTTTTACATGGATTGCCAACAGTCTGTCATCATAGGATATTGCATGTTAACATTATAGTAATTATCTACAAATAACACAGTATTTATAACTGTATTTTCTGTATTTTCATGTGAAGGTTCAAAGTATAATTTATAAAGTACCTGTAATTGTGTCTAATTAAATGTTAAGAAACAAGAATTACATAATCCCCGGTACAGAAGAAAAGCACAAATGATATTGTTGCTGTAAGATGTTACGCATGTGTCTGATGTTGATGCATTTCTGTTCTGATGTAATTACCTTGCAACACACCCTGTTCATTTTATGATAAGTTGCTCAACTATCAATTTCATTCTCGGCGAGCAGCAGACACCTGCGACAAACAACAAACAGCGTCCCCGAACACTCACTGCTTGGCCAACGATCTCATAAATGTCACGCACAACAGCCCTTGTTCTTTTTTATGTGACATGAGTAGGTGCCCTGACTGGCCACATTTAATCTTATTGTAACACCCCGAGGCCCCATTAAACACAAAGCCAACACCAGCAGTCTGGGAATAGCTCAGCCCTGGAGCATAGTCCTTAGCTGTAATGACTATGAAGGAAAAATCACCCCAATTTATAAATAGGCTTTAGCCAGGGTGATACATTAGGCAATTTTGGTATAAAATTAGAGGGCAACTGCCACCAAAGTAGCGCAATGGAATGGGTATCTTTATAAGAGGTGAAGAGCAAAATAGTATAAAAGATGCTGCAGCAACAGTTTTAAAATATAATGCAAATTGTGCATTTATCCTCATTGATAAGAACTGTCTGATGTCCTTCAGGGAGATATTTGCACAATACTGTTGCAAATCGGGTAGTGGAGCATTGATGACATTTTGCTGAAGGCTGACTCAGGAGTTAGCATCTGAAGTGCTCCCTCAATATTAAAGTTTGTCTGTGGCAAACACATATTCTGATATTAATACTACTCCAGTGCTATGTTTGAAGTGAACACATTAAGTTGTGTCATTTAAGGCAGCCAGGTACATTGTCAATTTGACAACTTGATCCTTTCAGACATTTTGTGAGGTTCATGGTGAGGGAAGTCAATTGAGGTATGCCTCACTGTTTGCCACTCCCAGCTTCTTAATATGCTTAATGCTCCATTCTGTACATTTTTTTTAAGTCTCTTAAAAACATTGTTTCAATGCTTCTCGCTTTCCTAAAGTTGCACATCACATATAAAAATGGGCAGCTGTAACTCCAAAGAAAGAGAGGTTATCCACCAATCAGAGGGTTATTAGTTTTTTCCACATGCCAATGACATTAACCCAACCCCAAATTGTTCCTAATGTGTGTGAATATTAGTCTTAGAGCGCTACATGTAGAAACTTTGAAAACACTAAACTTCCCCACTGCTAAGGTTGCATGGGCTAAGCAGTGAAGCAGGTGATATAAACATCACTGCTGAGACATCTCCTTGAGCACTGATTAGAAGCAGTATCTGCAAAACTGTTGCCTGGGGTTTGAAAACAGCCTTGATAAGGTAATAATTAAGGCTTGCTATCGATATTTCCCACCTTGAGCTTTTCTGTTACTTTTTAGCAAAAATCAGCTAATGTGACAGATAATCTGTTTGCAGTTTGATAAGGTTTTGACAAGAGAGATAACAAGAATTTCCTCCAACAAAGCGACATAGAAATTGCCAAATGAAACATACATTACTGCTTCAGTCCACCAAAGGATGTTTGCTGTCCATCTTGTGTGTCTTCATTACAAGCTGTAATAACATCCTTCTCATTTGCTATCAGCCACGCCCGTAGCCCTCCAGGAAACCACTAACTGTTAGACACATTTGGGTCAAATGTGAAATTCAAGCTTTCAGATCAAGATTATCTTTAATCTTCTCAGCAGGGAGAGGATGGGTATATCTGAGCTATCTAGCCCATGACATTTTTTTATGTTTATGTTGTATTTATTTTATTCCCAGAACATCAGTTAAGAAAACAAACATCAAACATTCCCCTGAGAGTTGACAGCAAGTAAGCTAAGAGGCAGAAACTCATCCAATTATCACAGAAATGCCATCAACATCAGTAATATACTTACGATAGAGTTCTTTCTATGACTGCACATTATTAAAATTGATGAAGTTAATGTTGTAAGAGTTGAGACTGGGGGGGAAAAAATCCTCTTTCAGTTCAAATTACAAGTTGTTGTTTTTTTAAGTAATCCTCAATCTTACCCAACCAATGATAATGTCCAAATAATTTATGATTATGTAATGACCACTACACTTGGATTCTAAGAAATAAGTGTAGGTTTGTTAGTTTGGAATGGCAGGCAGTGCTAAATACTATAATACCCATGAGTCTCAGCCACCTTTGGTATAGAGAAGAACCCAGTAAGAGGCCTGAATCAGACAGTGGCACTTTCAAATACATTTTGTATTTGATTAAACAACACAACATGGCACCATAGTTGCTGAATTAATCAAAAATGGAATCAGAAGCCTAAAGGAAATATTTCTTGAATGTTCACCAAATCTTAAAAGACCTGAACGTGTAGTGATTGAATGTTATAATGAACAAAATGTATTATTACACTGACTCTTTGTTTGTTTTGGAGTGAAGGAATATAAATTGCATATAAATTAAGTCTAAATACTCCAAATGACAAAGAAGATAATTTAAAGACAATCCTACTTTCCCACTGATACATCCAACCCTAACCCTAGTCTTGTGTCACTTTATTAATATAATACGTAGTAAACTAATTCCCAATACCATAAGCTGTATTTACATTCTGTGCTATTTTTTAAACATGCTCTACTAAGCATCAGTGTATTGCTAGGGACTATTGTGCCTGTAAACGTCACACAACAGGTGTTTGAATAAAATGTTCTTTTACTTCATCTCAAAAACCTGAAATGCAAAGACTAATGAGCAGGAAATCATATTTATAGATCTTAATAAAAAAAAGAGGTAGCAACAGCAGCTAGCAGTAAAAGAATGGCTTGGCACCTGGAGTGTGATGCATCATATAAAGGACTTATGATGGCTCTGCAGCCGTTGAGAACACATCCCATTATTTATGCAGAGCAGGGAGAGGCAAGCTGAGGCCAGAGTGGGCACATTTAATTTCTCAGCTGATCATGGAGACAGATTCTATTTACAGCCTGCACAGGGGAAAACTGAGAAAGATGGAGGGGGAGAGGAAAGAGGAGACAGAAAGACAGAGAGTAAGAAGTAACAGTCTCTGGGTGATGGAAGGTTTTAATCGGTCTTGCCGACAAACCTCATTATAACCACTACGGTGCGGGGAAAAAATTGTTTGTTAAACAAATAGCACGTTCTCTCTTTCGTAATTCTGGTTTGTAAGTGGAAAATTGTAATATGGGTGGTGTGGCCTACTTGCCTGCACAGTGACACTGATATTAGGGTTAGGGTCTGGATGATTGCTAGTGTTGTGTGCAGAACAGTGTTGCGTGTAACACGTTACAAAAGTAACTTGCCCAACAGTGGTGCAGAACCACTAGAAAGCCTGGTTAGACTTTTGATTAAGGTACCACTGTGGCACCAGATCTTTGGTCCTGTTCCTATACTTTTTGTATATATTTGTTGGCAGGTGCAATAATTCTATACTATATATTTCTGTTAAAATGTAGGCCTTAATGAAATAGGAATAAATACATTTCAGTTAAAACAGAAGATGGAATCGCTGTAGAGCTTTGATGGCACGATCCAGGGAGTCTTGCCAAGAGTTGCAACCTTGGAAAAGATACCACAGAACTATGTGTTTACATGAAATGATATTGTAAATGTATTCCTGAAGCATACAGGCAGTTTAACTCATGTATTGACTCTGGGTCTTAAAAAAGGAAAGAAAGCCAAAGGTTATTGGAGAAACTGCTGAAAATCTTCAGAGTGACCATGATTGTGACAATGCAAAACATTTTTCTTGCTGGAAAAGTTCTTTAAGGCTATCACTTCCTTTTATATTGTTAGATATGACTTCAAGGGCAGCTGATTTCAAAGAAGAGAGGTCCCTGTGTCCCACTTGATTGTAATGAATGGCCAAGGGATAGATTTGATTTTTTGAGTGAGTAGCAGTTGTACTCCTCCAGTCTTTCCTCTGTTTGTTCTTCACAAATAGAAGAGTCTATGCTCGCATTCAAGGGGATATACCAGAAAGGAAGTATGCAGTTACCTTATCAAGCTTCTAGCAAAAAGAGTTTGCACTAGTCCTTAGGCATTGACCTTGAAAGGTTAGGGACAAGATATGAGGACAGCAGAAAGTTTGCATATCTTCTTGCAAACAAAAAAACCCACCGGGTTCATGTGTACTTTGGCCATTTAACCCAACACACACACACACACAAAATGTTTTCTTGTTGTTCTGAGTTTGTCTCTCAGTTTATTGGACTTATTGTACGTTGTTTTGGATTAAAGTGTCCGAAAAATGAAATGCACTGTAATGTAATTTAGGATAGCCCATTGGTCATAGCATACTACCTCAAGAAATCGTTTTATCAGTCCATTGGCAAGCATGGATCTTTGCCAATCCAACCCCTTGATTGCTACAAGGGGCGAGTCTAGAACATTGGTGAATTCATAATAACACAGTACTGCTACATTGAAATATATTGAACAAGTTACAGTCACATGCTTTAGCAGAATTGGTAAAGTAGATCATAAATTCATTCACTGTTAATATCATACTGGGAAAAATTGATCATCTCATTTCATAACCACTATGAGCTGACATGGTATGTGTCTTGCTTGTGGAAGTACCGCTCTGTTCAGAAAGAGGAAGTCACTTAATGCCTTTGAACTAGGTATGGATCTGAGCAGTGCTGAAAAAGAGGGCATTGCTCTCAGTGAAAGGGAGAGTAGTTAAAGGAGGGGAAAAAGGTTAAGTAAGTCAGTGAGTAAAATCTATTGAGTAAAATCTATTGAGTAAAATCTATTCCAGTTTTAATACATTACGCTGGTGTCCGTAAAAGATCTGTTTGGAAAATGTTGGATAGATGGTATTTGGGTTGTTTTTAGTACAACATTTTAGCTAATTAACATAATAGCATGCTATATTTGTTTCTGGCACAAATAAAGGTTATTGCAATAAAGAGGCGTGTGAAGTTGAAACCGGGAAATTTGTCTGGTGAGTCCATCGCCATTGTGACATTATTGAATCCCTGCAACGAAAAGAAAAAAAAAACCTAAGGGAATAATCTAATTGCCTGACCTTTATCGACTCCTTTGGAGGAGACGCAGACCATCCCTCGTTACATCCGCATAATTAACGCCAATCGATCTCGCTTCCCTTTTTCTCCACTGATGTGGATGAATGTGCCAAGTCGGGGAGTGACAGCTGTCGTGCGAAGTGACACAAGGCAAATTCATTACCCATGAGTCAATGGCACCGCTAACGGGTAAAAAATAGGATTGGAAAATCTATTGCTATTCACAAACAGACCTGGGATGTCAGTCAAAAGCAGTATTGACCATCTTTATTTGAACATCAATGGCTTTGTTCAGAACATTGATTTTATTTAATTATCCGTCTTTGAATATATACTTGACTATCGGATCAAATGAAATGAACATGTTGTGATACACAATGCTTTGGAAGAGATCCTGTTCTGAATGACATCCCGAGAGGGGCTTTATTCTGCACTAATGAATGACGAATATCCAACAGTTAAACACTCATTCACCTGGCAAGAAAAGGATGTACATGTATGAGTGTTATGCTGTTTTACAGGGATATGGATTCTTATTTTGCTACTAAAATAAAGCAAAGCATCATTTAAAAGCTTTACATAGGAATTCAAAAAGCATTACAAAACATAATGGACATCTTAGATTGAATAAGATGAGAAACTACCGTTCAGTAATGAGTCATTACAAACCACTTGAAGTCCAACATTAGACATTTTATCATAGTAATGATCAAATAAAGTGCAGTGCCTGCCTCAAGCTGTAGTCACTTCAATGTTAAAAAAAAATGCTTATCATGTTGAAAGCCCACCCCCATCTTAATCCTGCATTTCACCACCTGAGGGGAATAACAGCTTAATTTCCTCCCAGGAGACCAACTTCTTCACTGTCAACTCTAACATGATTTGCATACCTGGTCAAGAGGTCACAGACTCAGCAGCAGAGTCTGACATTTTAATTCTGTGCAGACAGCAGACAGTGTGCCCTAGTCCTTCCCTAACCCGTCTTCAGCGCCTTGTCTGAAAGGCCAAGTAATGCCGAACATGGTTGGTATTCATCATCCATATGAAGCACAAAATAGTTCCCTTTAAAAATGAAGGCTGTTAGCGTTAACGCTTATAATTAATGTGTAAACCTTCACACCAAGTTTGACCCCAACTTCCACCAGTAATTCCAGCACTGATGTTTACCTGGAAGTGAATAGGCAAAAACAGCAGAACAGGACAAAACGGAACTACCTCGTATGTTGATGACCACAACATGATAGTGACAGAGAGAATACTTCTTTCATATGCCCTGCGTAGCACACTTTACACAGAGGGGAATCACAGCAACTCTCTGTAACAGCAGGTTTGATGAAGCTCAGTGCAAGTTAAATCAGGAAGACTGCCTTAATATCCTGTCATTCACATACTTCCATCTTACTACACTCAGTGCTCCAATCAGCGATCAGGGGCGTTCACTCCCCAGCTAAACCTATGACTTTGCCTCTATTCCCACAAGCCAATGATAGCATATCATCACACTTTTAAATCTGCGGGGGGTTTATGTATTACAACGCCAGACATGTATTTTTTTTTTTTATTTCCTTCAAAACAACAAGTAAATACAAGTTTTTCTAACTTGTGATTCAACATGCTTAATCACAGATTTGCATTGCGATTAACGCAATTACATTGTTGTATCCGTCGACACCACCAGTACAAATGTGTTGTTTTGAACAAAGGGTCTAAATTCAAGGCTTTTATTGTTTCTGTAGTCGGATCAGACCTGAGAATATACATGCGAACATGAAATGGACAATCTTTCCAATTACGAAGACCGTGAAATATGACAGCAAGCATTGACTGTACAAAATCTTAACACACAAGAACACATCACTCTATCCTTGTAAGTAAGGCATTCTCTGCACAATGTGTCCTTTCAAACTAATGATGCCATTTTTTTGAATTTGCCTCAGAATGATAAACTAGTCTGTGCTCTTTCCTGTAATTTGCATCCACACCAGTTAGCTTAAGTCACACGAGTGAACAGATCAATATTACTACATCCCTGTTAAGACACCTGTCAATCTGTCAGGTTTTTCTCTATCTGTATCATGTCTGTTTTTACTTCCTGGTTTTTTCCCGCCTTTTTGATTGTCTGTCCTGGCCTAAATACCTTCACCTGTTCCCCATCAGCCCTCAGATCACCTGACCTCCTGCACTTCATCACCTCATTAGTTCAGACTCTATTTAAGTTGTTGTTTTCTTTTAGAGCAGTTTGGATCCTTGTATGTGGTTGTGATCCAGAAGTTTAGTCCATATTGTGTTTTGCATTTCCTTTCCGAATCAAGTCATTAAAAAAAGGTGTTTTCTGTTGCACTGATACTATCTAATGCATTTGGTTAAACTCATTAAAAGAGTATCTTTGAATGAGTTCTTTAATGGGTGTGCATGTGGCATTAGGCACATTGATCACTCAAGTTCAGGTGGCAGTTTCTAAAACACCAAAAAGGAGGACACTTCATTTTCAGTTTTTGTTCTGGCTTCAGTGAATCCTTCAAACTGACAACATGACATCGTTAGGCAATGAAGCTTCACAGAAAAAATGTATAAAAGTGAAAAAGGCACCTTGGCTTTCATTGTTGCTTTTGTGCAATCTGTGCTAGCACGTCTCTCAATCCCACTTTTTTCCTGTGCTGCTTACATCCACGTCACAACTACACAACGTGAAAAAACGCGATCTTTTTTTAAAATGTTTTTATAAATACAGGCTTGTTTGAGCAGGATTAAATGAAGACTTAAGTTTAAAGCTTTCTTCGGTGCAACCCACCGCTACCTAGTTTGGGATGACTCTTAATAAGCTAATCCGCTAGCGCTACTCTTTGCAAGAGTGTCATGCCTTGTCTATAATATATTTTTAAAAAATGGCTTATTTGCTTGTTATTTATGTTTATTAATCAAGGAAATACAAATTATTTATTTGAAGGCTGTTTACTTATGCAAAGTTTATTTTTTCTATTTGTTTTTATTATAAGTCTGCCGCTCTAAATACAGTAAAACACTTGATGATTAGCATTCATACATGATACTCTTCATTATTCAAATGAGACATGGACTGCAAACAAATACTGTATTCAATTCATTATGGTATGCTTTGAGACCTGATGAAAAATGATAGTGCTCAAATATTGCTTCTGGCAAATAGCAGATGAGCCACAAAGACTGTCAAAACTCCATTTGGCACACAGGGAAGATTTATCTCGCTCAAAAACGTATGTGTTATATTTGATCAGAGATTTTGGTTTTCATATAATGTGTCCATAATTACTATGACTGTGCAGCTGCTACCCAGCGGAGAGAAAAACAAACGGAACATCTCACAGATGTTGTCCCCTGGGATGCTGGCTCATTTCATCAAGGTTTTATTTTGCATCCATGTTTATTCAATTATTGTGTGGTCTTAGATTCTTCTTCCTTTCATAACAATGCTTTGACAGTTGTGCTAGGTGTGCTGAAGTGACACTGTGAGCTTGCCATGGCTCATTAGCTGAGGTTTGTCATCCGTGAGCATATTGAAGAGACATGTGTCATTTTGAGGATATGCCATATCTAGGCAACAGGCGGTACACAGAACAATTATTACAGGCGATTACAGCACAACGTGACAGGAGACATGTGTAAGAAAAAAAAGATCAATTAAAATGCTGCAGCAGTTGAAAAACATATTTCATACCAGCTTTTTCCCAGAAAAAATGTTCTCCAATTAGGAACAGTTGCAGTCAGCTCTGAGATTAACAACTTTCCTTTTATGTTTACTGTCTGCAAGAATTTCCTTTGTATACTGTGTTAAAAGTAGTAGTCAATTTACCCTTGAATATAGTTTTGTTTTATTTTTAAGACCGCTAAATTAACAAAAACTAAATCCGATTTAGCTTTTATTTACTGAACCAGCTAAAGAAATAAATGGGGCGAAGCCTGTGAGCTAGTTCAGGCAGTCAACTCGAGACCAAATGATACTTTCGCACATAACGCTCTTTGCCACTTTTGCAACCAACCAAACGCCGAACTCGAACTATATGCTACTTTTTATAAACATATCAAAGAAACATGTGAGTTGTCTTACTGAAATAACTTAAGTATAATAAAGTATATTTGTTGACGAAAACATACAATAATAAAATAAATGTTACAAGTCACACAAAAACTATATATATTGGCCATTTTATATTATTACATATTAGTTTTGCTAAATTAAGCCTTCTTTGCCAGATTAGACTGTGTTTTTGACCCTGCTATTTGCTGCCTATTTCTGACAACATTCTCCTGCCGTTGCACTTTCCATAGTTTCTATTTTGCAGGAGGACCATTGCTGGGGATTAAAGGGGACATAGCATGTTCATTTTCAAGTTCATACTTTGAGCTGTGTTTTTTTAGTAGAATCAAATCAAATCAAAGTTTATTTCTATAGCCCAATATCACCAAACACGTTTGTTTCAGAGGGCTTTATACTGTAGATTAAAAACAAAAAACAACATTGTAAACAATAAAATTACAGCAAAATGGAAAGACAACATAGTGTGTAAACTACAAATAGCAATACAATTAGATCCAACAAAAGACTTTATAAAATACATTAAACAATAAAATAAAGTACCATAAAATAAATACCACAAAATGCCAGCTCTAACTAAAGGCTTTGTTAAAAAGGAAGGTCTTCAACGCACTCTTAAAAGTTTGGACAGTCTCTGCCTCTCAGGAAGTTGGTTCCACAGAAAGGTAGCTTGGTAGCTGAACGCAGACCTGCACCCTGGGAGCGTAATGTTCCAGAGGGGCAGTAGTGGATTAAATTATATTTTGTATAGAACATGTTAACATGCACCTATTTTCATAAAAGACAGTATGTTTTTATCAAACTGTCAATCTAAATACAACCATAACTCTTTTTCTAAAACGCGCATATCTTTTTGAGCCTAACTCTAAAACAGTCTTTCTTTATTGGTCAGTGTTTCCAGATCTTCATCTGTCCTCTAGGCGTATCAGCACCATAATTGCAGACTGATAGGTCTCTGCATGTGCACTACTTTTTGTTAAATGAACAACACTGTAGAAGTCCTGATGTCTTGTTTAAAGGCACAGTGTTTAATTTCAAGCTGTGTGCTTTTAAAGTATAGTACCTACAATTATTTTATATTCAAAATAAACATAAAAATCACACTTTTTACATAATGTGACCTTAAATTACATTGATAACTTTCCAAGACTTTTGACCTTTTTCATGTAACATAAAGCCACATGTTAAAAAGTTCTCAATAAAAGCATGGTGGAACGAAATGCCTAATAAGAGCTTGAAAAATCATTTTTGGGAGCATCCCAGATAACACCGCCGCTCTCTGTCTCATCTGAAACAACCCAGGCATAAAATGATGCCATTCAGTGGGCCATTATACTCTAATCAGCAGTGTGGAGCTGTGAGTATTTGGTTAAAACTCACTCTGAATGAAGAACCACACAATAAAAAGTAAATTACCAGTAGCTTGCAATAAGTTCTATGCATTTTTTTTTTCTCCATTTGAACAAAAGTCAGTCATTTCCTTCAACGGTTTGCCTGCATCTTCAAGGTTTGTGTGCGTGTTCTTGAAAAAGATAGACAGACATTGTGCAAATCTTCTATTCTCAGCTTTCTGAGAACAAAGAGGAATATGACTGATCTTTGAGCAGCCTGGTTGGAACAGTGCGGTAAGAGTTCCATGGATTTTTACCCTGGGGCCTTAAGAGGGACCTCGGGGTCATTGTATAAAAAAGAACAAAGAATAATCTTTCTTTACCTCCTATTCTCACAGCAGTGCAAAGCAGTTTTACAGATTCACAAGCTGTGATATCTTTCACAGGTTACAGGCAAGATTTCCACAAACCCAGAATAAGTCAAAAAATACTTGGGTTTCTTTGGAATTGTTGGCGACATAATGCTTTGTATATAAGCCATACACTGATCATGACATATTTACATTACATGTTCCATATTGTTTTAGTTTGTTTGTAGTTTTTCTATCGACCTTTATTCTTTACCTAGTCAGGTCTTCTTTTTCAACAATAGTATAATTGCACCTGAAAGGATGATTAGTATCACCAACTGTTTATCTCAATGTCCATCCATCCATCCTCCACAGCTTATGCTGGCAGTTCTAGCAGAGAGCCCCAAACTTCCTTTTCCCTGTCCACATCAACCAGCTCTGACTGGGGGATTCCAAAGTTCTCCCAGGCCAGCATGCAGATGTAAGCCCTCCACCTGGGTCTACTCCCAGCTGAATGTGCCTGGATAGCCTCCCTAGCGAGGAGCTAGGTGGCATCCTAACTAATTGCCTGAACCTCAACTGACTCCTTTCTGTGCAAAGGAGCAGCAGTTCTACTCCAAGTCCCTCCCCGATGACTGATGCCATCCACCCTACGGGGAAAACCCATTTCCCCAGCTTGTATCTGAGATCACATTCTTTCGTTCATGATCCATCCTTCATGACCATTGGTGAGAGTAGGAACAAGGTCAGACTCCAAGATTGAGAGCTTTGTCTTCTGGCTCAGTTTATCTCGATGTACTTCCCCATATTCACATAACAGAAGAAGATGAAAAACACAATTTAAAGACTGTTTGAAATATGGACTTAGATTTCATGACACCTAAAGGCTTCTAAATAGCCATTTTGAAACTCAAATCAGGCGATCATGGCTTTCCCCATCTTGGTCGTAACGCCATCACCTTCTTTGGGATGGATTGTCTAGGCGTTGATCAGGGTTTGGGCTAAGCTAGGCTGGGTGATGCAGCAAAGCAGACAGCTAGTCTGATGTCTTTTTAAATGGGCAAGTTGTATAACTTTTCACAAACCAGAAAGTTATCATGAACAGGGACAACACAGACCGAAACTATTTTTTTCTGCCAAGCTGTTAACATGTTTATTTCTGTCACTTTAACATTAGGGAGTATGGGTAGCTAGCTTTTGGAAAAAAAGTGCAGTTTTTGGTATCTTTGCATTGGCTTCATTTTTCAAAATTTGAGTTTGCCTAAACTTTACTTTTGTTGATACAAGCCAGAATTAGGGTCCTGCACAAATGCTTGTGGATGGAATTAATACATTCCTCCATTCATCTTCAAAATGGTTTATATTAGACTGACATGAACAGGAGACTATGAACTGAGAAAGTACAATGTATATATTTTCTTACATTTAATCAACCGAATAAATATGACCTCATCACAGTAACGTCACCCAAGGGAACACAATTTGGTTAGACCTCATTGATGTGGTCAGTGGATTTGCACGTTTTCCTGAGCAGAAAATGGAGCTGATTGTGCGGGGCAAAGGTGACCGGGTTCCATCATAAAGCAATGAGACGAGGCTGGGGTCTGAGGCGCCCACATCATTTAAATTTAGGATGTGTCTGATGAGCCCTGACAGACCGTGGTTATTCTAGTGGGGGCGAACTGCTGTAGTTGCCAGCGCAGATGTGGAGCGAGTTAAACATGAACATATGGTCCGGGAAACCACACAAAGGCAATCCTGCGCATTCAATGAAATATACGTACTGACATGCTCATTCTACTTTTGAGCGCACACAAACCGTGGTTCCAAAGGGACAGCGAAGAGGCCATCCTGCTGTGCGGTGCTCCCTCCCACCTGCTCCTCTGGGAACAGGAAGCATGGATCCCTGGAATGGCCCCTCTGTCATCATGTTCCCCTCTCATATATATCACACGCCTCGTGTGTTCCTGTGGAGCCAAACGGAAAAGTCTGACATGGGTGTGGAAAATCATGAAGAAAGGAAAGTGGGCGACCTGAGCAAAACAGGAGGAAATTGGTTTTAAGTTGAAGGAGGAAGGTGAAGAAATTGGCACAATGGTAGAGGATAGAGCTCAAGGAATATGTAAAATATAGTGCAGGGTGTGCATAGGGGTGTCAACAAGGATAAAAGCAGACTTGGTGATGACAATGATTCAGATGAGGGTGTGCTAGCATATGAAAGAAGAGCAACTGTGAAAGTCTGTTTGTATTTTTCAGATATAGCTTGGGTGACAGAGCATTGGGCCTCAACAGTACATAGACTATTTTATTGAAAGAAAATAGCAGATTGTAGTATTTGACACTTTCAGTATCACTGAAGATTGGAAGCAATACAAAAAGGCAAAGCCTGTACGTTTAAAAAAAAAAACTGCCCTTGCAAATCTATTTCATGGGAGGTTAAGATCATCTTTATCCCATTTGTACCTGGTATAAACAGGCTGTTTGTTGTGGGATCTGTATTAAGTCATCTATTCATTGGTCTTCACATTCATACCTTGGATTAAAAACAAACATGATGATTTACGAAGACGTGAAGTGCTGGTACAGGAACTTTAATATAAGGTGTTAACTTGCTATGAATGAAGAAAAATGTATCTTTAATAATAATAATAATAATACATTTTATTTATATAGCGCTTTTCTAAAAACTAGAAAGACACTTTACAGAGATACAATGCATATAAACATAATTAAAACAACACACTTTTAAAACACAACATTCAATTACAGTTTAAAAGCAGTTTTGAAAAGGTGAGTTTTGATCTGGGATTTAAACAGGGTGAGGTCGGGGCAGTCACGGATGTTTTTGGGGAGTGAGTTCCAGAGGGAGGGGGCAACAACAGAAAAGGCTCTGTCCCCCCAGGTCCGGAGTTTGGTCCTGGGAGGAAGGGAGAAGAGATTTGTGTCTGACGAGCGGAGCCTGCGGGAAGGAGCGTGGTGCTGGAGCAGGTCTGTGAGGTAGGAAGGTGCCTGATGATGGAGGGCTTTGTGGGTGAGGAGAAGGATATTGAAGTGGATGCGTTGTGGGACGAGGAGCCAGTGGAGATTCTGCAGGACAGGGGTGATGTGGTCACGGGAGTGGGTGTGGGTGAGGAGACGGGCGGCTGAGTTCTGGATGTACTGGAGTTTATTGAGGAGTCTGGATGGTGTACCATAGAGAATACTGTTGCAGTAGTCTAGTCTGGATGAGATGAAGGCATGGATCAGGGTTTCGGCAGCAGAGAAGGAGAGTGATGGATCTATGCATATTATGTTAGCATTGCTACAATCAACGAGTAATGATTGCAAAAGCTGCCATGATATGTTGAGGCCCGCCATTCAGTTCTTGTGTTTTCCACAGCTTTGAGTGTTTTGAAATAAAGTTAAAGTTTAGCCTGTAATTCACACAAAGACGGGTCTTTATTTAAAATGCACACATTCTAATTTCTATCATTGGCATGTGAAAGATACAAATACATAAAGAAAACCAATGGAGGCTCCTGTATGTTTTGTGAAAGAAAATGTATAGAGGCGTGCATCAGTCGCAGTTAGTAAATGTGGCTGAGTTTTTAGTGTGGTTTTTGATTTGCGTAGATTTGCACTTTTGGCGCTTACCAATGCCCAGCCCGTTGGACTCGTGTTTTAGCAGTTTTCTACAGAACCGGTGATCCAAATACCTAAACATGCTGCACTGCCCTCCTGAGGGACCTTAGCTACACACTTGCCAAGCGTGACGTAGATTGGTCAAGGGGGTTAGCAAGATAATCGCAACACGAATACACACACAGGGACGTCTGTCATTAGAGAATGATGTGTGCACAGAGCCATTGCGACCTGCACCAGTCACTGAGAGAACTAATCACGAGATACTTTCTCAAAATACAAGAACAACTCAATTATTGCATTCCAAAATATTGACAAATACCAGATGCTGTGGATCCCTTTTGGGTGGATGGAACAGCTCAGTAATTAAGACCCCATTCATGCAGAAGAGTTGAATGTGTCTTCTTTTTCAGTTCAATGTAAAACATCTAAAAGGGTTTTGACATTCTCTGCAAATTGTGTTACGCTGTTCAATGATGCCTGAAAAGCATATGAGTGGTAGGGTACATTTTGATGGGTAGGTTGGGGAGATTTTCCCAATTGCTTTCATCATTGTCGCTGAAGCATTGCTTACATTGTTCGCATTGTTACAGTTCGAAAAATCCACCTCTCTATCTGTCTTTGCAGCATTTTTTTTACAATGCACAATTTAAGCTTACAAAACTTTTGCCAATATACAATGCTTCTAGATCAAACCACCCCAATCAGATATAGGTAATACTAACATTTGGTAAGGTTAGGTAAGATAATGTATAACTTAAATGAATGGTTGTTTCTGTATTGTGTTGAATCAACTAGAAGGGCTTCTATGATTTTTATTATCGAGTATTTCTCCTTCTGCTTCTTTAGTCTGAGGTGCTGATGATCAGTTTCCAATGATAGCTTCTTGGAAGGTTCTACGTAACAGATTGGAAAATGGCTTTCAAAAAATTCTTGGCAGGTGATTTGATGAACCAACTGTCTTTCACCAATCATCAAATCAATCGTGGCAAGAAGCATTTTCGTTTAAACTCGAGAAACTTTGTTCCTGCTTCCCTAGCAGGGCCTTGGTTTTGGAATTGATTTATTTCTGGAAATTAAATCTTACTGTTCACTGTTTGAAGCAGCAAGTATAAAAGCTAAGCAGAGTGTATCTGTAAGCTGTAAAACTTAAATGGATATGAGTTGGAATCAGAATTCTCATTTAATCTGAATTAGCCAAGTATATATTTAAATATTCATTACTTCTAGCATGTGTCTTGTTGTCCACTTAACTCTGCACCATGCATAATAACATGGAAGTAATTTGACTCATTGCTTAAAGCTGTATTTATTATGTTATAGGCACTAGGGAGCCTCATAATTTGCTGAAATCCCAACACTGACATATCAATTTAAGAAAAATGTATTCATTCTGCACCAATATCAACTCTTACTTATTGCTCACTTTGTTGTCTTGACTAACTTTTGATAAGAACAAATGTCTTCACTACAAGCTAATGATTTGTCCTATAGGTTTCATAAGAGGTTCTTTTTATTAACAGACAGGTATTTAAACATGTGGCACCTTCAAGGTTTCAAGGGACATCATCGGTTTTCATTTTCAATTGTTTGTTATGTTTGCTCACTCTGGCTACGTTTTGGTCCCCACCAAATCCAGAGGGAAATATCTGTCTCTTAAATAGCTAAATACTCAATTATGGGTATCGACAAGCAGCTATTTTCTACCTGCAGGGAATAGCTGTATGAAACCCTGGGAAAAATTGAAAAAGAGAAAACTGTTTTGATAAGAGCATAGTAATAACCAGAACAAAGGTTGAAAGATGTGCTAAAGCTCCGTACAGCTGTGGGGAACCGCAGAGGTTGATTCCCAGTTTGTTTGTCATTTTACAGGTATTTGACCCATCGTTGAAAATCACACAATTGCATTTCACTAACTCAATAGCCCTGGATGATTTTATGTTATGTAGATTTCCCTTTTTGGTTTGGAACAGAGTTTACCTGAATTTGTGTTTTACGTCATGAAAATTGCCTGTAACTAAAGTATACTCACTGTAGAGGAACTGATCCTGAACCATTCCTTTTCCCTTTGGTGACTCTGCAGGCTGTTTCTTTGAATAACTCAGTTCTTCAACGTGTCTAATAACATTAGGGTTGCACAGGTTGCATCGCTGCCGCCAAACAAACTTTTCTTTTATTTATACTACCCTGTTTTGTCTGAAAAAATCAGGTTTTGTGTAATATTCAGTCACATACGCCAGTATACTTTTATATGATGTTTAATTATGCAGGGTAAACCTCTGAAACTCAAACTGACAAATGCAGAATGACAAATGCCTTGAGAAAAAAAATGTTAATCAAAGAGTTTGTTTCTGGGTTTGTTATATGAATCTGCGTGTCAGTATGAATACACAGTTAACAATCTAAAAACCCTTTTAGAAGAGCTTCTACAACAGAACAATGTCCTTGCATGAACCCTGACTGTCAGAAAGGGGTTCATTCAGGGTTCTGTATCCTCTACCAAGAACCTCTATAACAATAAACATTATCAGTTTGAAAGATAAACAATGCTTTTATTCTGTAACACAGATTGGTTTTGTGTCTGAAAGTTGTATCTACACATCGATCTAAGGATTTGTCTTTTGGAAAAAACTGCCCATATAGTTCCTCAAAAAGTAAAACCATAAGTACATTGGAAGAGAAGATCCTTAATCTAGACGGAAAGGATGAGTCTTTAACTAAAGACAGAATTGTAGCTTATTGGACTCGAGAAGGGAAGATGGTAATTTTAAATAAAGTTTTGACAGATATAAATGTTTTTAATTTCTACATTTTTCACAGCCTAAAAACTCACCTTATCAGACATCTTTGCAGCATTGCAGCAGGATTTGCTAGCGGAGCTTCCAAAGTCTCAAAAAGACTGCAACTCAAATACTTTAAATACAGAGTAAGAACCAAAGAACATGAAATGGACTGATGATTTCACATTAGGATAGTTAGATCAAGCCTACTTATATCTCTGCCACAACATAATAAACCGAGCAAAGTAACTGAGAGCACTTCCCACAGTCCACAGCAATGTAAGTGCATGACGTCAACGTTTCACATTTATCATCACATCTCTCACATCATAAATATCACATGATAATATATTATATATTTATCTGTGTCAGCTTCTTAGCTGTATCTGGCCGTGCAACACAGCAGAGTTGTGCACTTACAATGCTGCATGCTGTATGCAAGTTAGTTAAGTATTATTGTAAACAATGCAGTAAGTTGACGAAACACTCAAGTGTAATTCACATCAGATCCACTCGTGTCTTAGATTGGGCAGTGATATAATAAAGCTGTTGATTAACCATTCAAACAATCTTAGTTTTTACTGCAGTTCTTGCTGCTTCAGATTTGCCTTGTTGGCTTTATGTGACATTACACATTTGAATGCCATTTTTATGTCAATGTTGTAATCCATAGCATAGGTTTATCCAGCACACCAGAGCTTTGACATAGAGGCATTTATGACTCACAGGTCATATCATTTTTATAGCATACCGGTTAAAAAGACAGCCCTCAGCCAAGTTTGAGCTTTGCTCTTTTTGATTTCTTAAGCATTAATCCATGACCTAGTTCGTCATGATGTGTGCAACCATTGGTGTTGATTCATTAATTAGAGCAATAATTAATTATTATTGTTGCTATCAGTGTGACTAAAATATCTAAATTCAACCCTCAATAACATTTTCTATTTTCTTTTGTAAACAGTAATTCATTGTGCATCGCTGTTGATTATGGTGTTTGCCACTTTCATAATTTCAGCAGTCATAGGATTTATATTTAGAAAATATCTATCTTAAATTATCAAATAAATGAGACAGGATAAGCCTGAAACGCAGTGTCCCTAACCTCTATACCTTTAATTTTTTCTATGCTATAGGAAAACTATATTCTGTACTAGAGTTATATGTTGACAGTGAAGATAGTGTTAGTTAAATTAGCTGCATATATTAGTGACATTTATTGCAAAAGATATGCATGTTAAAGCACCGAGAGTACAAAAGCAGACAATTAGTGAGCTGGAACAACCTCCTCCTCTCCAAAAGAAACCCTGTTCGGTTTTCCATTTAAATGTCAAAATGATATAGAGTGATGCAACCTTCGAGTGGCAGAAAGTAATCAAGTTGTGTCACTTTAAAATGTAAGACGATACAGTTAATATTTTTTTCAACAGGTAATTAGTAAAGTAACCATGCTGACCTGCATACAGTACGCTATGTAACTTCCAAGAACCATATGAAAAAAACATTTCAATGTTAAGACAGCATGCTTCTCCGTACACAAGTAAGAATCCATTAAACGTAAAAGAGATTGCTTATTAAATTGGCGCGTATACCGATTCTATCCACAGCACAATGCAAAATGACTCCAGTCTACGTAGAGGTCATTTTTTCATTCACAAGACTATTTCTGGACCCATAGGAAATAACTGCCATTATTAAGAGAAATGAAGTGTTTCCAATCTCTTACCGCAGAGCATGAGCTGTCAATCGTGTGTCACTCAATGGATCAATCCAGATGGAACTAATGGTTATGACACAATGAAAGCTGAAAGAGTCCAGTCATTGTAAAGGATGTTAATCAGGACATGCAGTGCTTTCAGTGAGCACTTGTAGTATAACTGCAGGTGGGAAGCCGAACACCACAGAGGGAGATCTGCCGATGAATAGTTACTTGAGAAAAGAGGTATCTGTATTCCTGCGTAAACTTTACTATGTGGTCATGTTTTTTGTACTTTAACAAGTGGTTTGTATACAGCTGCATAAATGTATCTCAATGAAAGGCAGTAAGCTTAGTGTTTCTTAAAAAAGCAGAGGGCACATATTTGACTTAGTCTCTTTTATAATGTTAAGGTGTTCTTTTGTTTTACATTATACACTTAATTAAAACCCATCTTAATTTATTTTCTTTTTTATTTGACTTCGATGCATTTGGCATTGAGGTAATCCAAAGGTCGGGTTTATTAGATTAGGTTACTGCTTATATTTTCTCACAGGTAGGAAGGTACTGTCACAGAATACATTTAAAAAGTAACCCACTCAACCCTGTATATATGAGAACGAGATGAGAAAGTGTGACAATCAACTCTGCAAATGCAAGGTTTATATGTGAACATAAGCACCATCAGTCATTATTACCCAAACATTCATATCCAAATACAAGCCCCTCTAAGGTCTGTCAACCCCAGTCTCTTTAAATCAGAGAACTCCAACACGTCCTTTCAGTCAGAATCAGGTCATCAACCACCCAGAATGAGTCCCACTGCTGTTTTTACCCCATCTCATCTCACCGTGCGACAAGACATTGGACAGGTGGGTGTGCAGGTGTGTTCATTGATCCAAAATGACAGGTGGCCTAGGAGCCTGTTGTCTGGAGACAGTGGCTTGGCAGGCTATGTCGGGAGGGCCAGCTGCACCTCAGGCAGACAAGGGACAGGCCAGACCCGGTGCCCAGGAGGCGTGACGGAGGCCACGTCAGCACTCGCAATGTATCGTGAAATTATTTGTTTATGAGACAAGGAGTCCTGCAGTGCTACGCATTCATCATGTGTGCCTTTATGTGTCAATGGGTATACAATCAGCAAACAGGAAAAAAGGAAGGAGAAAACTTTGAAGTGACAGTACATGAATGAGTTTTTGTTTTTCCTGTAGTGTGTTCTATAGGTTTTTGTGCATTTTGCGCACTCATATTGGCTAGCTCTCCATCACATTGTACGTGAAGGGCTAAGAGGCGGTATATCGTTGAGCAGTTGACCAATCTCATCAGAGCCGGCTCGTTAACCAATCAGCAGACTGGACTTTGGTTTCAGACACAGAGGGTGAAAAGTGGTGCTGCAGCACAGGCAGTATGAGAAAAAGAATTTAGTTCCGAAATCTTTATTGTCTGAACTACTTTCCTACTACCATATCACCTCACAACAGGAAGTGAATTCATCAAAGTAACAGGGTCATGATTTCTTGAGAGAAACATTGTTGCACTGTGTTTCAGATTTTAGTTTTAGGTCTTTAGAGCACACAAGCCAAGTGTCATCTAGTTCCATTATAATGGGGTAAAGGCAGACTCTCTCTATGGCTGATATCTCCAAAATTTGGCAACGCACACAAGACAATCTAAATTGTCATACAGTTTAGCTCAAGAGTTTATATATATATATATATATATATATATACATGTATATCCCTAACCCTCACCCTAAAAAAGCAAATTACTAAAAAACTTGCTTGACCCTGCATACTGATGAACCAGACTATTATCTGCAAGGTCATAATACTGTAGCTCCAACCTCTCCAGTGTTTGTGTTGAAAATAGTATTCAAGTTTGCAGTGTAACACATGTGTTCACCTATATGAGTGTGTGTTGTCATGCACAAATGGACCCACCTTCCATCTGGTGTGCCATGAGAATGGCCAAAGTCCAGACGTAGTTCAGGTTGGCCAGCTGTGAGGACCTTTAAGTGGCCCGATGAGCACCATCTGTACCTGCTAATAGGGATTGGATAGGAGGTAATGTAGTGCTAAATAATGGTGCTGGGCCACTTGGCACCACCCTTGCCCTCAACCTCCCATGCATCAAATCGCAATCACTTTCTCAAAGCAAGCAATAATGTGGCCTGGTCATCCCACAGCCTTTCATGTGCTTACTATGCTGTGGCAGAGGTGAGGATATATTGCTGTTTTTATCAACATCAGGGTCTTTGTCCTTCCTACGCAATGCATGCTAAAAGGTTCTTAGTATGCATTGTGTTGTGGATCAAACAGTTTTCAAGGGTGTACTTTTGCCCCATAGCTGAGTGCACGCTGGGATAGGTTTAAATCTCCTGATACTCTATATCAGCAAATCAATGGAGTGATATAAAAGCTATTTTTGACTGTGATGCAAAACCAAAAAGGCAAATATATTGTGTTTCTAATTATTTCATCATTGAGCACAGCGTCACCAAACTCCAGTACTTAGCATTATACTTTATGCACTCCATTGTTTCCCTAGAGGATTTACCTCAGTGGGGAGGCGAAGCATGTAAAACAGAGTTAAGATTTGTTTAAACAGACTTGGATTTTATGTTTTTATGAAACCAAACATGTCTAGGGCCGCTAGTCAACATTTACAGTGTTCATTTTACTTTTTCCAGTAAGCATAAATCAGAATATGCATCTCCAAGAGAATCAAGAGGTAAAAATGGTGAGGAAATGGAAATAAGCGAGTAAGGCTGAACAGCAACTCGTTGTTAAAGTGGAATGTTTACATTTCAACAATCCAATTTTTAGCTTTACTTCACCTGTTATGTTTACATAAATGTTATTTTTTCTGGATTTGCACACTAGCGGTAATCAGTTTATACGGTAAATGATTAATGATAAACTGAATTATGGTTTATGTTTACCTGTTAACATGTATTGTTTTTTTTATCTTAACTTAATAGTTTGAAATTTAAAATAATTTCCTCCAAATTAAAAACGATCTATAAAATATAAACTTACATAGACACAACAGTTCTTGAATATGGACCTGACATTAATTCTCAGCAACCCACTTTGGGAGATGTAATACATTTTTTACATTGTAAAGTAAAATATCAGATATTGAATCAGAGTAGCCTTCATTGAAAATATACTAGGGCTGTCAATCAATTGAACAATGTCAACATTTGTTTTTGATTTAGACTTATATATTAACTGTTTGGATTTTTAAAATGCCTGCTGTAGGACAAAATCGTATAGTTTGCAGCTTTAATTGTAACAAGTAAGAAGGGCATTGGCAAGCCTTCAAAGTGTCCTTTCTTTCTGAATAATGCCAGTTGAAGCAAGGACGTTTAATGTAAGGCTGGCAAGACGTCCCGCACTTCTAGTACCTGAAGCTTACTGGTGTAAGTGTTTAGGAACCTGGGAAGTCTTTTGAAGATTTGGAACCACTTGTCAGTGAGGCTAATTGGAAAAAAACGGCTTCAATTTGCTAGGCAGCATAAAGATTGGGCTCTGGAGCCATGGAAGAAGGTTGTGTGGTCTGAGTCCAGATTTACCCTGTTCCAGAGTGATGGGCGCATCAGGGTAAGAAGACAGCCGACTGAAGTGATGCATGGCTTTTGCCTACCGTACAAGCCTGTGGGGGCAGTGCTATGATCTGGGGTTGCTGCAGTTGGTCTGGTCTAGGTTCAGCAACGTTATGTGCCCAAAGAATGAGGTCAGCTGACTACCTGAATATAATGAATGACCAGCTTATTCCATCAATGGTTTTTTTCTACCCTGATGGCACGGGCATGTTCCAAGATGACAATGCCAGGATCCATCGGGCTCAAATTGTGAAAGAGTGGTTCAGGGAGCATGAGACATGATTTTCACACATGGATTGGCCACCGCAGAGTCCAGACCTGAACCCGATTGAGAATCTTTGGGAAGTGCTGGAGAAGACTTTGTGCAGTGGTCTGAATCTCCCGTGATCAATACAAGAACTTGGCGAAAATGAATGCAACTCTGGAGAGAAATAAATGTGAAATTGCAGAAGCTTGTAGAAACGATGCCACAGCGAATGCGTGCCGTAATCAAAGCTAAAGGCGGTCCAACGAATATTAGAGTGACCTTTTTGTTGGCGAGGCAGGGTATTTCAGATTCCAAACTGTTAATCAGTGAAAATGTGTTTATTTTTGTATTGAAGAAGAAAATGACAAAGGGTGATATTTTCACAAGTGTTGCTGACAGAACATTGGTTGTACCACAGATGTGCCTGTGCGTTTGTAGGGAGTGTTAATGATTCACTTAATCATATCAGATTTGTCACAAAATGGTCGATGGACCAAACAAGAAACATCTAAAACAAATCTCCTTACAAAACAGAAAGGCACTAATAACCAGAAACAAACAAGTCCTTTAATTGAAATTGCAACATATGTCGGATTGCTGCAACATTTAAAATGGCCTTGCTTTGAGAGCAATAAGACCCATATATGGGCCCATAGAACATAAGCACTTGTGTTTACCTCAAGCCCTGCCTCCAATCCAAGCATCACGCCCTTGGCACTCTGGATTTGGCTTAGGTGCATTATACAACTTTTAAGACCCTAATGATTTGAATAAAGATTATTCAAGTGTCTTTTTGTGTGCCATTTTACTGGTACAATTTGGTGAATGGATCAACATTTTTGCAATCGATTTTACTACTGGGTCGTTTCAGTGACTATCGGATCTAGAGCTTAAAGTGGTATGACGTACTGATATGGCCTAGGGCTAGTCAGTTAGCATGTTGATTCAAGTAACTGTATTTTCAAAACTGTAATCTCTTTACATTCTGTTGATAATATCAGTTTTAAACAAAAACGTCTCACCTTACAAGTTCTCCCTTAAAACCATAAAATACATGTTTTATGACTGCCCTTTGGAAGGACATATACAATAGTTTTGTTTTCTGATATGACCCCTATCCACAGGAGTTTACCATGCGTCTGTGCCTTCCAAAACTGTAACAAATAACTGCTAGTAGGAAACCAAAAGATAAAGAGTGGCATCCTGTGTGCAATCCGCAGTTTGTTGACCCACTATATTATCCCCAACCTCCTACCTCTGCAGGGTTTTTGGCTCTGTAATAACATCACCACATTTTCTCCTTTGCTCCTGACGCTCAAGAGTGGTAATTACTACAGCTGTGCGAGGACTGCATGAGGGACATGCCTTATTTTTGGGGCATCTGCTGAAACGTCAAATTACGATTTTCTTGGAGAGACAGACAGTAAATAAACCAGCCACTGTATGATTCTCTGTTGTTGGTGGGGAATTCACAGTTTGAAAGCTGTATCAACAACAATAGCCTGTAGCAAGCACTTCAACAAAGGTCACAGCTGTACAGGAGAAAGGTTGCAACTGCACAGCAGCAGCCCGCGGCTAGTTTTTGTGTCATGACATAATACATTTATGCATGAAATATTAAAGTGTTCAGGACTATCAGGTCATTAACCCTCACATGTATAGTGTGGTGCTAAAAACCTCACATGTAAATGACTTTTGACTGGTAAGATCACACAGTGAGGAAGTCCTATTTGCAAATCTAAGTACACATTTATTCTCAATTTCATGCCCACTTAAATCTGACCAAAAATGACATGCATGTTTTGTATGCAAATGTATTTTAACAGAGATATAGGATGATCAATATGGTTAAAGCTTTTAAACAGTAACAATTTGTGACTGTCTTAAAATACAGATGGTATAAGCTATGACACATTCCCACTGGAAAATGCCCACTTGTGACTAGTAGATTGGCAAAACAACGAAAGTGGGGGTAAAAAACAACAACTATATGCTTAAATTAAAAACAAGTGGATTTGACAGTTATCTTTACAACTTACCAAAGAACCAGTGGATGACATTTGGCAAGGAATCGGGTTACCTGACAATTTAAATTTCCCGGATTTTATCAGGTCAGATTAATGAAAGCAAACAAAAATACACACTTGGTCATATTGCTTGTAAGCAATATTGTGATCAGGGTTAGAATATATATTATGGTTTTAAGTGTATCGCTATTTACATTGTATTGCCTTGGCTTTTTTGGAATACTATACACTAGCTCAGGGGAGGCCAACCAGTCAGAGATGAAGAGATAATTATTTGACTGTGTTACTGCAAAGAGCCACATCATACACACATCGTGGATGTATGTCCGCCCACTTCTCTCTTGCCCTTTCTCTTTTGCTCTCACCCTTTCTGTGTGCTCCAGGGGCATAGCTAGTTTTGAAGTTTGAGTGGGGTGGACTTCACATCCTCTAGGGGGGGTCCGGGGGCATGCTTCCCCGGGCAGATTTTTAAAAACATTTTAAAGTGAATTGCATGCTTCTGGTGCACTTTGAGAGCAAAATTAAGAGGCTACACAATAGAACTGTGTGGTGTTGGTAAGGGGAGGGGGCACAACTCTCAACACTAATGTGAGACATAAAAAATATATATATACATTTTTCTTTTCAATTTCAAAATGTTCATTTGGGTGGGATTTATTTTTTTTAGGTGGGCTGAAGTTCACCTAAAATAGGTATAGCTACGCCACTGGTGTGCTCCCTCACTCTATTCCTCTGTGCCCCTCTCTATCTCTCACACATAGAAAATGAAAATCTAAAAATGTGCAATAATTGACACACAGACACACACACTCCAATAGAGACACACTCTGTCACACAGACAGACACACATACCTCTGCTCAGCCAGACTTCTTGTAAATGTCACACACCATGATATTGACAGAAATCAGTATTAAGACTAGAGGCCAGTTATTTTCAGCCACTAAGATTGTGTGCACTGCCTCACACACACTCTCACTTAATCATGTGAAAACTATTTTTGTATTACTATGCATGCTGGTTTTTTGAACTAAGTTGGCATTCATTGCGTTGAACGCTCCTTTACAAATCTGGCTTACAATATTTAAATGTTTGTATTTAAAACAAACCCATGACTAAGGTTGGTTCAAATACTGCTTCATGACAGTTATTTAAAAATAAATGAAGTGTATTTTAGTTAATTATCCTCTTGTGATAACTATCTCAACTTTTACCTTACCCTAAGACTGGCAGAAGCTCTGCTGACAGAGATCTCTCTTATTTATTTCGGTATCGCGATTCAGCAACTCAGGAGTCCTTCTGTGTTGGTGGCCAGCTTTCCGTGAACAGGCCCTCTCACACACATCTACAACTACAACTGGAGTTTTCTCCAGGGGGGGCTATAACTCCAAAATGTATATATATAAAAAATTTAAAAAAGCACGCATACATGTACTAAGGTATCAAACGAGTGTATTTACATAAATGAAAACAACAAAAACAACATTGTAGATAGAAAGATAGATAGAAGTGCAAAGAGAAACAAGTGCGATATATAGAGTATGTACAGTATATGCAGTTAAGAGTGATTATGTAAAGATAAGGGCAGTATAAAGAGGTGGGAATAATTGGCATAGTATAAACAGATGTAGTATGAACAAATATACAGATGTGCTATATTACTATACAGATGGCCAATATACATATATAATAAATATCTATCTATCTATCTCTCTATCTATCTCTAGATATATCTCTATATCTATATATTTAAATAATGTATATCATATATAACATGGACAATACACATACTTTATGACAGAAGGCTGTGACGTCAGCCCCGCCGCCAAATCCAGCTGCATTCAGCTCGGGGCGCAGGAGAGGTGCGCCCCAACATCGTCCTATCTCTTGTATTGAAGAGGAGCTACTGCGCATGTACAACTTTTAACGAGAGTCTATGGGCAAAGATTGCTGCGCCCCAGGGCGGAAATACGTCACCAATCAGACAATGTCAACGAACGAAACAACTTTACTCATCATTAACTATGAAATATTTATCTTGCACATCTAAAAATATATATACATATATTTTGAAATATTTTTATTTTATTATTTCATTTTTATTTAATTTTTTTTATGTCTTATTCAAGGAAATGTGGTGAGAGGTGAGTGGTGGGGCGGCGCCCTAGCGCCCTCTATTGGCCTGCCGCCACTGACTGCAAAGTATTACCGTTTTGATTTGACAACTTTGTATTGAGTTATTACGGTTTTACCTGAGTTTTATTTTTCGCCGTTCAGAAGCAGATCTCTCCCTTCCCTGTCACATTGCGAGTGCAGTAGAACCCGCCTCCTGTACTGCAGGATCTGCATTCTGATTGGCTAAGCACTTCTGTGTCGAAAACTCTGTGTAACGATTGGCCTGGAACTTGTGTGTCGTTAACCCTTTCTGAACCTGGATACATATGCGCAAAAAAACCACACAATTAAAATTCCATATGAGCTGAGGAGCTGCATGAGACTGGGCAAAGAGCCGCATGCAGCTCGAGAGCCGCGGGTTGGCCACCCCTGCGCTAGCTCTTTCATTGCTAACATTGCCACTCCCTAATTGTTACTGTAGGCCTATGTAGGCAAGTTAAACATAGCCAGAGAATGAGTGAGCTAACATTATAATCTTATGTAGCTCATTCTTTTTGTAGAAACTTAAAAAGAAATCTGTCCTAACATGCTTTGTGGAGTAACCTTTTTTAGGAAAGCTGGACTTTTGTTTGTTAATGTTACCCAACAATATGTGATTATTCCCCCCTTTGACAACGCACTACAAAGTTACAGTTTACAATATATATGAATGAAAATACTTATGTAATTGATGAGCCAATACAATATATAAAGGTAAGTTTTACACATCAATCTAATGTTCAAAAGATAAAATGGCACAAAAGGATCCACGTTTTGCTGCCTTGGTTCTAGTAGATTTAGCCAAATGCAGCCTTCCTTTTGCTTATCTTCTCTTTAGCTTTCAGCAGTCTGTAAAAAGAAAGACATGAATTCATGTTGAGGCTCTTCCAATGTACTGTGGATGGGCTTTTACTTTTCTTCCAGGACAGTATGTGCCCTTGTCAACCATCAAGTTTAGCTTTTGTGGCAGCAGAGATCAACACAAAATTGCAGACATGTGTGCCAGTTTTAAAAGAGTTCTGATATTTTAACTCATTTATTGAGTTGAAATATGCACTGTTAAAAAACTCTAAAAAGGGTGAACTCGTCCAAAACCTTCTGTACTGCAGAAATTCCACTGTTAAACATAAATGATGTTGCTGCAAAATAGTCAGTGCAATAATAAAATAGGTAAATCCCTATGACAAGCATATAGTAAAAAGATATACTTATCTTGAAAAAAAAGTTATATGACCTGGGTGTCTGTATGGCAGCTCAGGTGTGTGTTGAGTGCTACATGGCTGTAAGGGGCTCATCAGCTTGGGGGGAGAAAGCTGTGATGGAATCTCCTGCCAGATGGCAGGTCAAAAACTCAGTGAGAGGTTCTGGAAGAGTCTTTTACAATGCTGGAGGCCCTTTGAAAACATGTCTCTCGATAGACGTCCTGGATGACACCTTGATGACACCCTCAGCTGTCCTTCTTTCCATTCCAGTTGCAGCTGGTCTGATCCCCAGCTACCAGCTGCAGAGGGAGGTGTGGAGACAGAGAGAGCATTACTGTCAGCCTCGGTGGGATGATTGTGTCGAAGGCTTAACTGACGTCAACGATTCTGGGCATGCACACTCCTATTGTCCAGGTGGTATAGAATAATACGAAGGCCAAATTATATGGCGTCCCCTGTAAGCCTATTGGAACAATATGAACAGTGGAGGGGGTCCAACGAGGTGGAGAGGCCGGCTTTGATGTGGCAAACAATTTAAAGACTGCAAACAAATCTATTCTCTTAAAGTAACAGGAAATGAAACAGAAGTGGGTAAGGTGGCAATGTCTGTGAAGTTGGTGCACAATATGTGTATTACATGCTCAAGAGGATGGTGCAGAAATGAGTTCTAAAACCCTGAAATTAGTTAGCATTTTACCAATTCTGGTTGCCTCGCCTCGGAGACTACCGTTTTTTCAACATGTTTTTGGTTGGATGTTGTAGCTTAACTTTAGCTTATACAGTAGAAGTCTATTGGTGATTGCATTAACGCATAAAAAATGTAGAGATTATTCTGCTTCAAAAAACATGTTTGTATCATAAATGTGTTTGCCACACATCTTTTTTCTGCAATATTCCAAAGTATTTTGCTAAGAAAGCCCTTGTGTTGCTAACTTCCAAGTCATCCAACAAAACTACGTCATCACTGCACCATTTTATGCAACCTACACTCTGAGCTGCAGATGCATGTGAGGCCAGAGACGTTTTCTTATTTTGAGACTCTCTCCCTCTTTTTCATATGTGTAAACTCAGCTTTAGGCACAGGGATGACAGTGGCAGCTTTCAAGATTGCTGGTTCAAGAGCCTGCTTCGGGGTTATTTTGAAGATGTCTGTGAAGACACTGTAGGTGTTTAGATGTATTCAGAACAAAAAAAGCGATTATAGAGCCGGTCAAGGTGTCTGAAATGTTACACAGGGGCAGCATGGCTCAGGAAGTACAGCGATACTTTAGCAACTAAAGGGTTCCTGGTTCCATCAGCGGCTCCTGATAGGAAGGTTGGCACCTTACAGTGAAGCGACCGCCATCAGTATATGAGTGTGTGTGGATGTTGGCACATGTCGGGAAGTGGTTGGTAGATTAGAAAAGTGCTATATAAACGCAGTCCACTTACAGTCAAAACAAAATAGCTTTATTTTACTGGACCTCACACCTACAATGCAAAAATCTCATTCAGGAAACAGAGATTTTATATCTTAAGTGATTTAGCAGGTAGAAAAACAACAACTTCTGTTATATCTGACATATCAATTGGGTCCCAATTATTTCATAAAAGCCAACATAAAATGTAGAAAGCTACTAATGTCATTGGGCCCACATTACTTGCACAGCATGCTGTCCATCTGTCTGTGACCCACGCTGAGATTCTTTTACAGCCCCTCACACACACACACACACACACACACACACACACACACACACACACACACACACACACACACACACCACATTCATCTCCATTAAAGCCAGTAAGGAGTCTGCCAGCCCCCTCACACCTCTGTCAGTCCCCATTCTTTGGATGACATTGAGCCCAGCAGCAGTCAAAGAGCTTCAGGGGCCACACAGCTATGACTACTGTTAATACTGCTACTGCTGTTACAACTCCAACAGCTTCTACTTATACTGTCAGTGATGGAAAAAGTACTTAAAACCTAAATAGTCAAAAAATACTATATTACAAGTAAATGTCCTGAGTTCAATATGTTACTTTAGTAATATAATACATTTCGCAGAATGGCTCTTTACGTGTTACGTGTTGTGTTATTATAGAATGTTGTATATATATATATATATATATATAAAATGTTACTTTAAATGTTACAATGTTTCGTTGTCCCCTTGGCATTATCTTACATCTGCGTACAACCTATATAAATAAGGGCCAATTTGAGGGGTTTTTGTCCCCTCGAAAAATAGCATTGGCTCCATACCTGTTACCACTACTATTATTGCTACTACTGTTACAATTTCCACTACAGCCACTATCAATACTGCTATTTGAACTACTACCACCGATACTGCTATAAACACTACTGATGTAATAACACACCTACTATGGCTATGGCAACAGCTCCTCTTACTTCTACTGCTGATGAGTTACTACAAATCTGCTGGGATTTTAGTATTCTACTGCTATTGTTATTTGCACTACTTCTATGAGTACATCTACAAATACTGCTCTAGTGGGACTTACTGACCACTACTGTTAAAACTATTTCAGTCATGAAACTCGTGTTTCATTAATATGTTTATTAGTAGCAATATAGATTGAGTTTGGCATCTAGGCTCGGGCCTCATCACTCCACATATTAACATAGTACATTGAGTGATTATTAGATAACCAACCCCCCGAGCCTACAGGTGGAAGCTGGGTAGAAGCTGGGGTGGTGGTGGGGCAAGTAAACAGCGGCAACGTGGAGGAGCAACAGAAGCAGCATTAGCCATGCAGATGGAGGCAGATCTGGTAGCTTAAATTAAGTGGCAAATTAAGGAAACTGTATTTGGTTGGTTGTAAGAGCGGCAGGGGGTGTTATGTCGTTGACTGCCTGAACTAGCTCACAGGCTTCTCCCCATTTATGCCACTTGTATGTCTACTACTTGTACTGCTGCTGACAGTATAACCAATTCCACTACTGTGCCTACAGTTGATAATAATTCTACTATTAATACTACTACTGATTGCAATACTGCACTATTAAAACTACTGCTTTTACTATCCTGCTACTGTTGCTACAACCATTGCTGTTTCAGCTAGGAAGGATAGATGCTAATTATAAACTATATGTGATAATAAAGTCTTGAAAGAAAGTCTTTGAGGCTTAGAATCCACAGGGAGATTTGTAATTGAGGGGTGTCTGCCCTGAGCAGCAGCCACATAAATCCCCACATGGAGTCTAGACACTGGTGGGAGGATAGGGGGGATGGCTGATGAAGCTGATTGGGGAGGTGGAAGGGAACGCATGAATGTACCAAAAGAGAGAGAGAGAATCGTATGCTAAAGAAAAAGGCAGCGAGATGATAGGCTAGCTGTCATGATCCTTGTTTCATGTCTGTCATGTCCTTGTTTCATGTCTGTCATGTCCTTGTGTTGTGTTTTTTATTTTGAAATGTTTTCCCCTCTTGTTTCATGTTAAGCTTCACTTCCTGTCTGCGTTTCCCTCCTGTGCCTGATTGTGTCATTGTGTTTACCTGTTGCCCCTGTGTTTCTCCTCCCCCATCCAGCTGTCTCTCGTCTTGTGATTACCTATGTGTATTTAGTCCCTCTTTCCCTTTTGTCTGGTGTTCGGTCGTCAACATTTCTTCCCTGATCTTGTCCAACATGCCTGCCTGTTCCTGTTAACCTTCATGTCTGAAGCTAAGTGTTTTTCATGTCCTGTGTTCCCCTTGCTTCGTGTTTTTTTCAACAGCTTTTGAATAAAGCTCGCTTTTTATTTTTGACCCTTACCTGCTTCCCCTTGATTTACTGCACTTGGGTCCTGTTTCCCCAACCCTGACAGAATGACCGAACTCGATATGGATCCAGCAGTACTTTTTGAGGATTCTATTGTGGAGTATTCATACCACATTTTATGTATTTATGGAGAGTGGAGGAGAGCAGGTTCTAAAGAGGCTCAGGATGCAGCTCTTCTTCGTGCATGCCGGGAATTGGCACATAAGCCATGGTTAGAGAACTCACTGCCAGAATATTTAAGGACATTTGTTACTTCCCCAGAAAGCCTGCGACCTTTCCTTAAACCTTGTGTCACAGCCGTGATGCTTCCTGCAGGCAAGACTTCTGCAGCCACGCTTCCGGCTCAAGTTTTGGCCCTAGCAGCCGCGTTCCCAGCTGCAGTTCCGGCCCTAGCAACCATGTTTCCAGGCCAAGCCCTGACCGCCATGCTCCCGGCTGCAGTCCGGCCCACTCCAGCTACTCCTGTTCTGTCGGCAGCCCGGCAGACTCCAGCACCGCCTGCCCTGTGGGTGGCCCGGCCGACTCCAGCCCCGCCCGCCCTGTGGGCGGCCCGGCCGACTCCAACCCCTGCTGTCCTGTTGGCGGCCCGGCCGACTCGAGCCCCGCCTGTCCTGTCGGCGGCCCGGCCGACACCAGCCTCGCCTGTCCAGTTGATTCCAGCCCCGCCTGTCCTGTCGTCTCCGGCCTCCCCTGTGCTGTCAACTCCGACCTCTCCGGTCCAGTCGACTTCAGCCTCGCCTGCCCTGTCAGCGGCCCTGTCGACTCCGGCCTCGCCTCCAGTCTCGCCTGTCCAGTCGCCTCCGGTCTCGCCTGTTCCTGCTCCGTTGGGGGACCCGCCTTCACCTGTTTCGATGGAGGTCCTGCCAACACCTGTTCCTTCTCCGTTGGGGGTCCCGCCGTCACCTGTTCCGATGAAGGTCCCGCCAGCTCCTCACCCCGTGAAGTCGGTGTCCCGCCGACTCTAGTTCATGTCTCCTCGGTGGCCCTGCTGCCTCCTGCTCCATGTGCTCCATACTTTCCTCTAGAGGCGTCTCGCCGTCCTACAGCCTGTCGTCAAGTGGCGTCTCACCGTCGTCAAGAGGCGTCTCTACATCCTACAGCCGGTCGTCAAGAGGCGTCTCGCCGTCCTACAGCCCGTCGTCCAGAGGCGTCTCGCCGTCCTCCAGCCTGTCCTACAGCCAGTCGTCCAATGGCGTCTCGTTGTCCTCCAGTCCGTCCTACAGCCCGTCCTCCAGAGGCGTCTCGCCGCGTTCCAGGCCGTCCCCCAGAGCTCTCTCGTCATCTTCCACGCCGTCCTACGGCGCTGTCTCACGGTCCTCTGGAGCTGTCTCGTCGCCTTCCAGGCCGTCTTCCACAGCTGTCTTGCCGCCTTCCTGACTGTCCTCCGGAAGTTTCTCGCTGCCCTCCGGAGCTATTCCGCTGTCCTCCAGGCCGCCCTCCGGAGCTGTCTCGCCACCTTCCAGGCCGTCCTCCGGAACTGTCTCGCCGCCCTCCGGAGCTATTCCACTGTCCTCCAGGTCGTCCTCCAGAGTTCCCTCGCGATGGTCTACGCTCTTGCCTCCGCCCCTGCCTCCGCCCATGTCTCCGGGCTCCTGAGTTCCCTCGCCGTGGTCTCCGTCCATGATTCCGGCCTCCGGAGTTCCCTTGCCACAAGCCCTGTCCATGCTCTGCCTTGCCCGTGGGCCGTCCGCCCGAAACACCCTCGTCGTCCTCTGCCTTGCCCCGGGCCGCCTGCCAGAATCCCAGCTCCGGACCCCCTCCACCCACCCTTTTGGCCCCCCTTTGTTGGGACTTCTGGAATCCGCCACTTGAGAGGGTCTACTTATTCCCGGTTTCCTTTTTGTCTGTTGTTCGGTCGTCAACATTTCTTCACTGATCTTGTCCAACATACCTGCCTGTTCCTGTCGTCCTTCATGTCTGAAGCTAAGTGTTTTTCATGTCCTGTATTCCCCTTGCTTCGTGTTTTCGTCTTTTGAATAAAGCTCGCTTTTTGTTTGGACCCTTACCCGCTTCCCCTTGATTTACTGCACTTGGGTCCTGTTTCCCCAACCCTGACAATAATAATGTGTTGCAGGTGAATCACTGTTTGATGTGTGTGACCGGACGATGAGTACATTTGATAAAAACAATTGAGAGCGGTAGATACTGACAACAGGAAATAATGAGCATGTGCAATATAAACTGCAGCATGTGGAGAGGAGCATTACATCAGATCCTGATTGCTCACAGAATATCGTAAAAAGGGTAATTATTGTGTGACTTACATATTTAAACAAAACATTTTGTTTTGCTGACCCCTAGTAATCAGGAACTGGGTTTCATGGGTTTCTAAGGAGAGCCTGATACAGTGAGGCGGGACCCTATTCATTCATCATGAAAGTTGCTCAGTGGCCAAAATGGCTTGTATCTTGGCTACGAAAAATACACAGATCGTCCAGGGATCTGGGAACCATGTAGCATGCACACTTGTGTATTTCTGCCCCGCCTCCAATATGCTTCAACACATGTGGTTTTGGCTCGGTTAAATGAACTGAGGGAAAATGATCGTACTCTGATGTCATTGGGCCCTAACAGACTTTTTCCCATTGACTAACATTGGAAAAGTGACGCCTTTAAATCAGGACACAGAATTTGTAGTACCACCATTTGATGTTTAACATGACTTTATTTAACACACAGATCACTTCATGGGGGTTTGATAGTCAATCACCTTTTAGTGTTCCTTCCAATAAATCAACGAGAACTTAGATCTTAAGGATTGCGAATTCACTTTTAAATGGTGTTAGAGAGCTAACTAAGAGTTTCTCTGTAGCAGTAGTTGAGCAACTCTCACCCCTACCCCAATCACCCTTCCACCAGCCTTTGCCAATTAGATCCAAAGTCATCTGCAGTTGGAGAGGGCGCAATTTTTATTGGCGCTTATGACCCACAACAGACCTGCAGCGATCAAAGAGAGGATGGACACAACGACACGGCATGGCAAACAGGGCCACTGGACCACAGCGGCTTCATTAACACCGGTACATTAACTGTAAATCCAGGCAAAGATCCTCCCCAGGCCCCCATCCAGAACATCAGGTGAGGGTCTCCAGCTACAGCTTACGAGGGTCAATCTGCAATAAAAGGCAACCGTTTTCATGGCCTGCGGCAAAGAGATTGGAGACCTCCCACTCTTCTCCGAGCCATTAACTTCACCCTTTCATGGCAGGCAGAGGGACCAGTCGCTGAGCTCCCATAATCCCGCGCATTACCTTCACCTGACCTTCATATGCCCAAGGAAAGAGCAAGGATGTATGAAAAGATGAAACTGCAGCTGTTAAAAGTTAATTTAATGAAGGACAGAGAGTGTGTGTGTGTGTGTGTGTGTGTGTGTGTGTGTGTGTGTGTGTGTGTGTGTGTGTGTGTGTGTGTGTGTGTGTGTGTGTGTGTGTGTGTGTGTGTGTGTGTGTGTGTGTGTGTGTGTGTGTGTGTGTGTGTGTGTGTGTGAATTCTAGTTTTCTCCTGTTTCTGTAGTGTGTTATATAGGTTTTTGTTTATGTAAATAGTCTTCAAAGGCTAAAATCCCAAAGTTCCCTCCAGATGGAGATTCTCTCCCACACACTCCCCCCCCCCCCCTTCACTGAAACACCTCCTTTGGACTCCTTTATTTACTTTCGTAACATAGTGATATCACTATGTAACCAATGTTATTGTACAGATCTGCCAATCAGGGGGTCAGTGGTTCTATCCCAACATATCAAAGTGTCCTAGGGCAAAAAACTTTTGTATCAACTCTTTTTGCACCAAATCTGTTTAATAAATAATAAACCCAATACTGTAATAACTTATGAGCTATAATAAAGCGTTGGGGAATAGTCATCAAATGCCTCCTTCATTTTTTTCTAAGCCCTTTTAAATATTAAAGACGACATATCAAGCTCATTTTCAGGTTCCTATTTGTATTTTATTCCTCTACTGGGACTCCATGTCTCCATGCTTTAATGTTCAAAAAGCTCTTTATTTTTCTCTTACTGAATGTGCTGCAGCACCTCTTTTCACCATCTGACTGAAACCAGAGCCCAGCCTGCTCTGGTTGGTTGGTTGGTTGGTTGACCGGCTCTTTTGCGATTGGTCAAACACAAAGACATGCCCCGCCCCTTAGCCTACCAAGTACAATTTGTTAGAGCGCTAGCCAATACCATAACCCCCTGGTTGTAAACACTTTCAACATTTGGAAATGAAATAATAGTTGCATAATTTGGCAATTGGATGACAAACTCTTGCTGTCTGGAAACTTCTCAGAAACCCCTTTTTTGTCAATGTACCTTGAAAAGCCTTACATTTTCTGAATGACCCTACTCTGATATTGACTGGTGTAAAGTTTTACGAAGCTGTTACTATACAACAGCTCATCCTACACAGTGAGGTCAAATTTTAAAACATGTTCTCACTACAATAAAATGCTACTAAAGGGACTCACATCCTCACGCATGAATACAGTTGGCCTCATTGCATCCACAAGAATCTCAGCTCTCCAGTCATACCTAATTTATGCAATTCAAAGACTGTTCAGAGACTACAGTATGCAAAAATATTTAAATGGAATACGTAAAAATAACACATTTATACTGCATCCAAAAAACTGCATGATATTAGCATACAGGGCATTACCTTAAAGGTGATACTCGTGGGTATCCACAGAACCCATTTTCCCCAAAAAAGAAAGGTTTGTGCAGACAGAAAAGCATTGTGTTATGTGTGACTTTAAGGTCAAATAAACGTGTTGAATGCATTTGCATTCTTGTTAACATTTCTAGATGTCATAGTCCTAGTTTTTAGTTGATTTATTCCTTGTTTTTGATGAATTGTAAAGTTTTCTAAATCTGTATTATGTCTGTTTTATGTCTCTGTGATTTCCCGCCCTTCTTTTAAAATAGTTTGTCCTGGCCTTATTCGTTGCACCTGTTCCCCATCAGCCCTGCGATCCCCTGACCTCCTGCACACACGCACTTCCACCCCTCCTTAGTTCAGATTCTATTTAAGTCCTGGTTTTCAGTTGGAAAAGCTTCATTCCAATCTGTCCCCTTCTTACTTCCACTCTGTTTGCCCGTTATGTGGAAGGTCCACTGCATAAGGTGTACACCTTAAAGAAGTAGCCTCATCAAGCTGTGAGCGTGATTATGGACCACACACAGAAGTGTGTAAGGGCTGGTTTGGAATTGTGCCTGTGTGTTGGATCCTTGTATGTTGTTGGATGTCATGCCTACAGTATGTGTAGTAAAGTTCTGTTTGCATTGCTTTTGCTGGATTTCCTGAAATTTGAAAGTGTTTTTTTGCTCAGCCTGTCTCAATTTGGCTCCACCACCCATTACAGTTGAGGCAACTTTTTCAATGCTTATGTGTCTTAACTTCCATGTTCTGTTTTCATGAACAATGAAAACGTTCCACACAAAAAAGACCAGCACAGTTAGTATTTACGGAATATTGTGATCAGCAGTGAACACATGGCTGTAATACCTGCTTCTCTATGTGATCACTGCAATGCTCCCCACATTGGCACCCAACACATTTCAAATGACAGAACATTGCCATACAGTATGACTCATGTCAGCCATTGGGTTTATAATATTTGACGTTGCCCTTTGTGTGATCCTGACACACAGACACAGCAGTCTGCAGAGCACTTTGTTTGTTTTCTTTGAACCCCAAGGATTTTAAAGAAAGGGACAAACCGAAAAAAGACATAAAATAGAATGAAAGATTCAGTCAAGACCCTTAAGGGGAAATATGGATGTCCTACAGGGTAGATCCAGAGAAAACCACAAACCACTCTGAGGTGCAGTTGCACTACTCACCTTGCTTTTACACAGACAAATGGACATGCATTAGTGAAAAGGTGTGTGTGTGTGTGTGTGTGTGTGTGTGTGTGTGTGTGTGTGTGTGTGTGTGTGTGTGTGTGTGTGTGTGTGTGTGTGTGTGTGTGTGTGTGTGTGCGTGTGTGTGTGTGCGCGTGTGTGTGTGTGTGTGTGTGTGTGTGTGCGTGTGTGTGTGTGTGTGTGTGTGTGTGTGTGTGTGTGTGTGTGTGTGTGTGTGTGTGTGTGTGTGTGTGTGTGTGTGTGTGTGTGGCAGATGTGAAGCCCTTGTTTGACACTTCTTACATGTTGGTTTCTACCTTTAAAATTAACAGTTTAGTTTTTTCAATGGAAGAGCTTTTAGATATTAAATAACATCCTTGCATATCATGCCCCGCTTAATGATTTATCTCATGATCTTCCACACATAAAAGAGTCATGACCCTTCCTCTCCGAGGAAGCATCTTCTCTGTACAGTGTTCTCTTTATCAGGGCTTTGCTATGCAAGAACTATCTGCATGACGTACACTACGTTCAGAAAATAAATAGTGGTGTCAATTGATTAAAAGATTTAACCATGTTGATCACAATAATAATTTGTAGTTATTTGTGTGTATTTACTTGTATTTTGGGCGAAGATAAAACAAATACATGTGTGGTGTTCTAATAAAGAAATTAATGACATACTAGTAAGACAAATCTGATTTTTTTTACTTTATTAGAACATGATTTCTAAAGGATTGGCATGAAATCTGACACTTTTCCGACACTTAGCTGAAGCATCACCACGCCGCTGTCACAGCTATGTTGTGATCGCCCTCTGTATGTGTGCTACACATCTGCTTGTATGGTAGTTTTCTTGCTGTGGCGATCATATTGCAAGCATTAAGACATTGGTTCCTATAGTGGTTATTTTGTCCGCTATCTCCCTCTCCAGTGCAATTCCAAGAAACTGGCACATGTTTTGCCAAAACGCCTTTTCTCCCAAACTAAAAGCAGAAACCACTGCATTTGTGCCATGACACCAAAGTAGTGATGGTTCCTACAGATTGCTATCCAGTGCTACACATTTAGCTTGTGCTGATTCCTCCGCTTTCTTTTCCCTTTCACTGCCATACATTAATTGTGAAATTCCGCCCTGGAATTACGTTAAGAAGTTTGGGTCAAACTTGGATGTGATAAGTTTGCGGGTTTTTTTTTTTTTAACGCATTACGCTTTCAGATCAGTTGTGAGAGTTAATGTAGACTGCCCTGAAACAAGCCCTCTGGATTTAACATCTTCCGGTTCTATGAACTATCTTAAACAATACTTGTGATCTTCCAGCTCTCTGCTTGATAATTACTTAATTAGAGTTGTTAGCCTTTGTCTATGTCACATTACATCCAATTATGCATTCTCTTCTTTGTTGCGTCCACAATGGCACCTATCGTGACATGGTGTCAGAAGTTACGGACTGAACGCCGAAAGAACTAAGATGGCCAAGTTTGGACCGCCAGAACAGTTTGACTTTACCCGGCCAGGGGAATGGCCAGTGTGGAGGCGCCGATTCGACAGGTTTCGAGCGGCTTCCAAGCTCAACAAAGAGAACTGTGAGGTACAAGTCAACGCTCTTCTGTATTCGATGGGGAAAGAAGCAGAGCCAATTTATGAATCGTTTGTGTATACGGAGGACGACGAAAGTGATAACCCAGAACTTGACTACGATATAGTTATAGCTAGGTTTAATGATCACTTCGTGCCTAAGCGCAACGTGATACATGAGCGAGCATGCTTCCACAAGCGTGTGCAGAGGGCTGGAGAAATGGTGGAATCTTTCGTGAGGAGCCTTTATGAGCTAGCCCAATACTGTGAATTCGGCATAACAAAGGATGAACAAATTAGAGACCGACTCGTCATTGGCATCCTAGATAGCGAGGTCTCACAAAAGTTGCAACTTGAGGCGGATCTTACGCTGGAGAGGGCTATCCAGCTAGCCCGACAGAGCGAGCAGATCAAGAAGCAGAGCGAGGAGCGGGCAGAGTGCTCAGTGAATGCTGTGGGACAAAGGGGACAGGCAGGCTGGAAACGCGGCAAGGGCAGGTGGCAGCGAGATGGACGAAACGGTCCCAAACGAGAGGAGTACAGCAAACAAAATGGATGCTGCTCACGGTGTGGCAGGACACACGCACGTGAAGAACGTTGCCCCGCACACGACAAGGAATGCCGGGGATGCGGTAAGCTAGGACACTTTGAACTGGTGTGCAAAAGCAAAATGACAAAACAATTAATGGCTGTGACACACGAATTTGACGATGATGATGATGATGATCAAGCTTTCTTTATCGGTGCAGTGACAAATCAGGCCCATACAGTAGTTGAGCAGCCAGATTTCAGTGATGATTGGCGTGTCACACTTCCCATCAACAATAGTCTAGTTGACTTTAAAATTGACACGGGGGCAGACATTACTGTAATGACTGTGAAAACGTACAACAAAATGCCAAACAAGCCCCAATTAGCTAAGACTACAGTCAGTGCCACAAGCCCAGGCGGGGAAGTAAAGTGCATAGGCAGATTCCTGGCCACATGCCGGCACAAGGGCCAAAAGTATGCCTTCTGGATAACGGTAATCAAAGGACAGTTTGCACAGAACCTACTGGGGGGAGGAGTGGCAAAATCCATGGGCCTTGTGAAACGGCTGAATGCAGTGTGCACCGTGACGGACGACCTATTCGGAGAAATAGGACTCCTACAGTGCGACCCTGTCAAAATCGAGCTGAAACCAGGCGTGGAGCCCTATGTCGCCACAACGCCGCGCCGGGTGCCGTTTCCCCTCCTGCCAAAGGTCGAAAAGGAGCTGGGGCGCATGTTGGAGATGGGCATAATCGAGCATGTCACAGGGCCCACCGACTGGTGCGCACCCATGGTGCCTGCGGAAAAAAAGAATAAAGACCAGGTCAGAGTGTGCGTGGACCTCAAGAGGCTCAACAAGGCTGTCAAGCGAGAACGGTATGTTTTGCCCACACTGGAGGACATTGCTCCCAAGCTAGCGGGGGCAAAGGTGTTCTCCACGCTAGATGCCTCTAGTGGCTTCTGGCAAATTCCCCTGGACCCCGACAGCCAAAAACTGACCACCTTCATCACACCCATGGGCAGGTTCTGTTTCAGGCGGCTCCCATTCGGGATCTCTTCAGCCCCTGAGATTTTCCAGAGACTGATGACCGACCTGCTCAGGGGCCATGAGGGAGTCGTGGTCGTGATGGACGACATACTCGTCTACGGTGCGGACGAGGAGGAGCACAACAGGCGGCTGAACACAGTCCTCCAGACCATCAGGCGGTCTGGACTGAAACTGAACAAAGCAAAGTGCCGGTTCAACAAGTCGGAGACCGGCTACTTCGGACACATAATCAGCGCAGAGGGCATGAAAGTAGACAAAAGCAAAGTGAGTGCAATCACTGAGATGCCCAGCCCAAACAACGTGGGAGAGCTGCGCCAGGTCCTGGGCATGATCAACTACCTGGGGAGGTTCCTGCCAGGCCTCTCAACCGCGCTACACCCAGTCACTGACCTGCTCAAGAAGGACAGTGCGTGGGCATGGGGTGACCTCCAAGAGAGAGCGCTGCAGAAAGCCAAAGACATGCTCTCGTCAGCCCCAGCACTGGCCTACTACGACTCCAACCGCCGCACCATCGTCAGCGCGGACGCCAGCAGCTACGGCCTGGGCGCCACACTACTCCAGGAGCACAGCGGTGAGTTGAAACCTGTTGCATTCTGCTCACGCACTCTTACAGACACCGAGAAACGCTACTCCCAAATAGAAAAGGAGTGCTTGGCAGCGGTGTGGTCATGCGAACGCTTTGTACGTTATGTACAGGGGCTAGACAGTTTTTGCCTCCAGACAGACCACAAGCCGCTAGTCCCATTGATAAATGCATGTGACCTGGACAAAGCACCCGTGCGGTGCCAGAGACTGTTGATGCGCCTGATGCGGTTCAATGCGACAGCTGTCCATGTTCCAGGAAAGCAGCTGATCGTGGCAGATGCGCTGTCCAGGAGCCCTCTGACTCAGGAGGCCGAGTCAGAGACGGAGCGCCACGTCGAGGCGTACGTCGATGCAGTGGTGACAAACAAGCCGATGTCACCAGAGAAGTTGGAGGAGATAAGAGGAGCAACGCGGATGGATCCAGACCTTCAGGCGATCATCTCCAGTGTGCGAAACGGCTGGCGTAAGAGACACAACTTTTCCTCCTTCTCTGCACTCTATTCTGCCAGGCATCACCTCTCTGAAGCGGGGGGACTAGTTCTGTACGACGACAGAATTGTGATTCCAAAAGGACTGAGAGCAGACATTCTGAAAAGAATCCATACAGGTCACCAAGGACTGACGAAGTGCCGTGAGAGAGCCAGGCTCTCTGTCTGGTGGCCTGGCATCGGAGGCGACATCAAAACAACCGTGACGCAGTGCAAGTTCTGCATAGAGCACAAGCCCAAGCAGAGGCGTGAGCCTCTCATCACTACGGCCCTGCCAGAGGGGCCTTGGCAGAGGATCGCTGCTGACTTATGCGAGCTGGAAGGGAAGCAGTATCTAGTAGTCGTGGACTACTATTCCAGGTATGTCGAAATGGTACACTTACCTTCTACATCAAGCCAGCAGGTCATCACGCGCCTCAAAGCCATCTTCAGCCGATGGGGTGTACCTCTCGAACTAGTCAGCGACAATGGTCTGCAGTTCACGTCAGCTGAATTCACTGACTTTTGCAAAGAGTACGGGTTCACGCGCACAACCTCGAGCCCCCACTACCCCCAGGCCAACGGGGCAGCCGAGAGAGCAGTCCAGACTGCTAAAAGACTGCTGAAACAACCAGACCCGTACCTTGCCCTGATGAGCTATCTGGCCACACCCATTGCTGCAACGGGGGCCAGTCCGGCTCAACTGATGCTGGGGCGACAGATTCGCACCACAGTCCCCACATTGGAGCAAAACTTGCAAATGACTCCAATAAGCCCTGAACAAGTAAGAACAAATGACTCTAAAGCCAAGAGATCTTACGAGTACTTCTACAACCGCCGACACTCCACCCTCCATCTCCCAGAGCTGCCAACAGGTCAGGCAGTGCGTGTCAAGCTGGACACAGACAAGGGGTGGAAGACCCCTGCGCAGGTGTTGGGGAAAGCGGAACAACCCAGATCCTACATGGTCAAGATGGACAACGGCACAGTGTTGCGGCGTAACAGGAGACACCTCCAGGCTGTTCCTGAGACCACCGGGCCTGCTGAGACCACCGGGCCTGCAGAACCACAACTACAGCCCGAGACCAGCCCAGCACGTCCCGTCAGCAGTCCACTTCCTGTGATGGTCACCAGGGGCCACACAGCATCACCGGGGCCTACACCAGAGACTACACAGGGAACACCGGCACGGCCTACTCTGTCCAGTGGCACAGCCAGACTGACCTCCAGGGGCCGTGAAATCAGACCACCTCTCCGGTTCAGACTCAATGAGTGATTTATGACTGCTGACTGCTTTATTGCTAATGCCTAATTTTTTTTTTGTTGCAGGTTTCCCTACTGAAACAGATTTAGTTCAATGGACAAAATGTAAAAAAAAAAAAAAAAAAAAGGAGGAGAAAGAAAGAAATGTTTTCTGCAGTTAATGTTGCTAATGCACTTAAGGGTAATGTTTATATTAATGTGTTACAAATACTACAGTACAGTAGTATGAATGGGGAATGGGTTCTGGAAAAAAATGAGAAGAAATTGCTCTTGGTAAAAATAGATTTAATTTTGATTAAGACTTAATTTACTTACCTGAATCTGCAATTGGAGTAAGTATTGTTTATTTATGTTTTAGGATACTCTGAATGGACTCAGTTCTGGTAAAGGTTACTTTTAGTTTATTGTCTCAAAAGGGGGAGATGTAATGTAATGATGGTATGAACGTTATCAGTTATATTACGCGGTGACGTAGTTCCGGTCTCCGCTGTACAGTTGAACAAGTTATAGAGACACGTGTGAGTTAGCTCCGCAATGCAGTTTGTAACGTGTTAATCCAAAGCCCTAATAAACTACACGATAAGTGACACAGTGTGTGCGTATCGTGACAGCACCGTTAGCCGTTGGATACACAATCAGATGTATATTGTTAAACGTACACAGCGAGGTATCTAAATGGGTATCATAACGTCACTTTCTTTTGTGAACAGCACGTATAATAGAAGCCATGATAAACCTCATCCATCTTTCTTCATTTATCCTTCATTTGTGCCGTCGGGGATAGAGCAGCTATTGATTTCCAGAAATAGGAACGAAGCAGAACAATACAAAGCTCATGGCTCACCTGCGACTGGTTATCAGAATGTTGAAATTGCCTCCTTGTTGGATATCTTAAGAGATAGAATATATATATAATTTGACATACATTTCCTCTATGGAAAGAACCACTATAGCAGAATTACAGAGGTAGGCTATGAAGCTTCTACTTTAACTTTGTGGGGTGTTATCTCGTGAAGGCTATATTGTACTCATATTAAATAGTGAGACCCATGCTGCAAGGAATGATAGGCTTTCAAAAAGTGTAATAATAGTAAAAAAATAAGATAAAATGTAGAAATCATATGGCTGAAACCAACTGAATAATCCTAATACCTAATATTTTACTAACATTTAAATAGGAAATGTTTCATTTAATATACAAATCGATTGTGTTTCTGCATTGAATATAGTGTACTTATTGCCCTGAAACCCGTACGTACTGCATGATTTTGCCAAATTTTCAACAATTGTTTTTTTCCCCACTAAAACATCAAAAACTTTTACATAACAAGATTGCTTTGCATCATTAGAGCCCCAGCAATGCATCGTGTTTCACAAAGCCATACAATCGCTGTACAACTGACCGAGGCAATGACATCATATGAACAGAGCTACGGCACCCTCTGCAGGAGAAGAGAGGAAAGAAAGAGACCCGTTTCCACTCCTCTGTCACCGTCCATTATACAGCAGAATGTCAGTGGAAACACTGATTTAAAAAGTACAATTATACTACAAATAATCGTACTTCTGGCAATACCAGCTTTTTAAGTGTTTTTTCTCGTTCTCCCAGACTTGGAATATATATGGTTTCTTGTTTTTATTCAGCACCTCAATGCCATCTTATTCCAACCTTTATTAAAATATATATTGCATGTTCAAAGTGTACATGTCCACTGGGGGATGCATGAATTAATAATGCAATGACATTGATATATTCCTTCAGTGTTTGCACACAGCCTGTCTGCACCAGTAAATAGAAGCTTAATGGTAATATTGTCACCAACCTGATAATTCACAGCAACTCCTTTTATTACTCTAACATGTTGTGTGTGACTTGAGTGGCTGATGCGGTACGACACCATTGATCTCGCAGTGGAAGAATCGTTCATCATTGCAACACCAGAAATGTCAAGCAGGCTGGAGAGCCATGAAGACGGATTGATGAATGTACAAAACACACTCGATAACACTGTGAAGTGTGTATGTGGGAGTGTTCTCTAACTGTTAGCAGAATACATAGCTTGCACACTGATGACTTAACTTACATGGTGATCAATGTGTTCCTGAAAATCACTTTAATTGAACATGTTGCAGCATTGTTCGCGCTGACAAAACAAATGGTGACACTCGGTGACATCTCCGTTTTCCTATCGTTTTTGAAACCCCTGCCTCCGATTGAAAGATTTGAAGCACTTGAACAACAAAAAGAGCTTCGCCGCAGACGCACAGACGTTCTCGCTGTCTGTCTGTGTCAGTCAGACGCTTGCTGTGTCTCTGTCTCTCATCATCCCTTCACTCCCTTATTGTTGCAGCAAAAAAAGGCCTCTGAACGTGGGTTTCACTTCCAACTCAGAGCACTTCAAAACCACCGAGGGTGGCATTGCACTCACACCCTGTAACACTCATGCAATCAATGATATTCCTTTCTCTGTCTTCGACACACACATTTGTAGTGTATGGTTCTGAATTATCTTCTCCTTCCATGGCGTCACCATGAAAAAGTTTTGATCTAAGCCCGATGAATAAGAGATTGATCGCTCTGTAGGTGGCTTTTATGATACGCCAAGGGCGTAAGAAGACATGACTTCACAGTCTTTTTGTTCTTTTAGCTAGAGTACATATACGAGCGTCCAGAGCATTGGAGGGTTGCACCAAACCTTCTGTGTGCAACACAAAGGGAAAGCCTCAAAGAGCGAGGTAATGATTTGTCTTCTTAGTGGGACGCTGCCCCATGCAGGGATGACTAATAGAGAAGAAAAGGAGAGAAAAATAAATCTTTTACATGTTTTTGTTCCTTTCTTATCAGTCCAACTTTCAACAAAATGCATTTGATGAATACGGGTTTATTGTACTTAATTAGTTTAGCGACTTCATGCTGAGCGGCATTCAGTCTCATGGCTCCTTTCAAATGGTTTGAACAGCAGTGAGCAAATAAACAAATCTTGATTTCACAATGGGAAGGTAATGAAGCAGGATGCAACAAACTTTGCCTTGGATAAAGGCAAACCTACATTTGAGGCAATGTAAAGAGACATTTCTATCCCTCACTAAAACACAATTGTCTTTTATTCCACAGAAAGCCAAGGCAGTGCAAAAAAAAAGGCCCAAGGATGAGACGACTCTTGAAAATATCCGACTGTGGCTGAGAACAATATAACTGCAGATGAAAAGGGATCCTTTAAAAGCAGTTGTATCCGCGCACCACCACTTCACACATTCAAATTAACCTCAGACAAAACAGCATAGAGCAGTTCAAGAGAGGCTTTGCAGTATAGAGTCCTTTTGCTGAATGTTTCTCAATGATTCATGAAAATAAAATATTAGAACCTACTGACTCTGTGATTAAAGCCGCTCTCACATTTATACAACTGTTTCATTTAGTAGTTATTAGGAAACAGGATATGGAAGAAACAATCATAATTATTTACTGTTTCGTCACCAGCCAGGTTACTTTTAATTAATGTATTCCAATACAATTGTTATGGTCTACTGTCACATCCCATTTAAAAACTCAGCCTTGTGGCAAAGTTTTGGTTGTCCGACAGAAACTTACATCAACTTTAAATTTAACAGGATCAAGTAGTTTACTAGTCAGATATTTGGATCTTCAGTTTTCAAAGAAACTAGGTAAGCATACTTTAGCCTTTAGCTCATAGCCCTCTGCTGATAGGAAACCTCTGATGATAATTTGGCTCCTGGAAAAAAGATCCTCGATGATGATTTAGACAGAAAACTTAATCGGAAGAGACTGACTGCAATGACAAACTCTGTGTCCTGCTACACGCTTTTCTTTTGATTGAAAGCCCCCCTGGTGGCAGAATACTACACATTTTACATTTAGGCTTAGTTAAGACTAAGTACAAAAAAGACTGCAACAAAGTAAACACAAAAAGAGATCCTTGTCTAGCAGCAACAACACTTAACAGAAATATACCAGATGTTTAGAAATGTTGAATGATTGAAGGATTAATTGGCCAAAAAGGCCAGTGAATTTATTAAGCCTAGATTTAACAGACAGTACCTGCTTCTTCCTCTAAATATGTCTTAATCCCTACAGTAAAAACTAAAATTCTAGTTAAACTCCAAATGTATCTCCAGGTGAAAGAAAGATGGCGCCGTGGATGGTTGCCGTGTCTCCAGCTCCTCCAACTCTTACAACATTCTCTGCATTATTTGACTCATTGTCCATTCATCCATCTTCTACCGCTTACCCGAGTCTGGTTGCACTGTAGCTACTGTGCATATGACAATAATGCCTTTGGATCGTTGAATCTTGATTGAATCAATGTTACTAATTAGCTGGTAACAATTCCAACAAATTAACATTTCCCAATACCTATTGTCTCTATGCAAAAGTAATTCAGGTTAAAAACAAACAAGTCTTAAACTAAATGTCCAAGCTTCACTATTGAGAGTTCAATGGCGTGTTCACTTCCCAATTAAACATGGTCGGCCATGTTTTATGTTTATGCTTGGAGTATTGCTAGAACACTTGAGGGTTGGAAATGTCAACTGAAACCTTCTGACCTGTTGACTTTGACTGTAACGCACATTTTAGTACTCACTTATGTGAACACACATTTAAGGATTCAATTACAACTTTATGACATCTATGTCTTCTAGGTAAAAGGCAATCATTATGAATCAATTATTATTACACAATATTTCACACCATTTTACTCCCTGCCTTATTTGACTTTTGGACCAAAATCCCTGCAGAAGTTCTAATATGTTTTTGTTTGTATGTTATTTTTGGGCACTCTGGCTTAAAGGCAGTTTTATTCTCAACAAAGTTGGATATGTGTGCAAAACAGAAACTCAGATGAGAATGCTATGGCTTTCTCTTGTTTGTACTCTGAGATTGAAAAGGCAGCGGTAACCTTGGGGGAGCCAGAAACGGCAGTGACAAAAACAAAGAAGAACATAAAACAATGGCTCCATAAAGAGTGACTGAGGCAGCTGAGGGACAGGGAGGATTTAGAAGCTGTTCATCGATCACAAAGGTGCAGATATCTAACAAGCTCAGCAAGCCAAAACCTAAAATGACTCACTTTGACCGACATTTTAAGAGATGGGAACAAAGGCTCTGTCCCATTTCCAGACTAAACACACCAAACAGAAATCCTTATATTCATAATGCTTTGGGAGTTCCTTAAAACTTTTAAGAGCATGCTTTCAACATCAGAATGTATCATCACTTTCCCCAATTTCAATACTGCTTTTTTAAAAAACATTTTTATCACACATTGATTTGATTAAATTGCCAGTCATTTCCAATTGATCCAAAATGAACCTGTAATGGGTGAATATTTAGCAGGAATTAAGTGTTCTGAATCAAGCCCAAAAAACTAGCTGTTCATGTGTGTTCTTCCTGTGTCAAATAATAACATTTGATCTCTAAACAATATGAACAGGCCTTGGCCTTTTAGTTCAATTGCTGCAAAACTTTAAAACACACAATATTGGTTGATAAGATTTGAAAAGCCAATATGACTTTTATTCGTGTGTAAATCAAACTGTCATTGCTCAACACCAATTCCAAATCACATACAGTCTGTGACACATAGTAGGTCATACAATGAGATATTGCTTAATAGCATGCATCAGATCACTGCTCATGATCACATCGCCATAACTTTGGAAAAGAAGCAGCTGACACCCCAAATGTGCCCCATTGTTTCATCCTCCAAATGCATGATGCAGTCTGTTCTCCCGAGATGAAGAAGGATTATTGGACAAGGTAATAAACATGACAGCATGCCATGCCGCTTATTGACCCATCTTTCACTTCACAGCAGTGACAATCAATGCCAATGAACTCTATCTAATGAGTCTGCTTTGCAATCAGGTCAGTTACACAAGGCTTCTCGAATTCAAACATTTACCCAGGCTTAAAAGAGTTCTTAAATAAGAAAAACCCAAGCAACAATGTGAAAATCGGAGCAGTCAATCTTTTTTAGCAGTGAAGTTTTGAATTAAAAAACTTTGATATGGCTTGATTTTTTAATTGCATTTAAATCGTGCTGACTGTTGATTTCCATTAAATTGTGTTACCTCCTACTGGGTACCAAAGCCGAATCATTATGCAATCTTATTTTAATTTTTCTTTAGTGATAGAAAACCAGAAAACAAGGCTCGGAATTCACATTACATGCTACTTCAGTGAGTATCCATCCATCTTTTCAATCCATACCAACAGCTTTGAGGTTGCCTTCTCATTAATCCCCGCCCCCCAACGTAAGTCGAAATGGCTATCTTGAAACAACAAAGCTCATACTGAGCTTCAGGCCTTGATCAGTCATCATAGATATAAGTTCCCAACACGTAGTCAGCTGGAGAACTGTGTGACTTGAACAGCTGCTGACAGAGATAACACCTCACTAAGCACGCAAGACAAAGAAAAATGTACTTGGAGTGTAATAGATTGCAGGGGGTTGCATAGTAATGCACATCAGTTAAGCATCTCTTGGAGTTTGTGAGGATTGTAACATTTGAGGAAACAAGACTTTTCTGCACTGTGAAAAGAAAAAGTAGTAGAACAAAATACATTAAAGGTTTAAAGCCACTTTGTGTACTACTTATAAAGACGTAGTAGTACAATTACTAAAGCAGCTAAACAATAAGGTAAATCTCAGTTTGAGGCCAGCGAACAGGGTTAGGGTTAACCTATTAACAAATAAAACATTCCTTTTAAGAACTGACAAATACCACCAGATGAAAAGATACACAAGGCAGTGCTGACCAAATGTGAGTGAGTATGTTACTGCATTGCATCATTCTAGCCTCAAATGTTCTCAGAAACATTTTTAAAAAACGTTTTAGCTGTATACAGAGAAAAGGTGGGACCCAGCACCTTTTGTTGTAAAAAGTTGATCCAAAATCAAGCATTGACCATTTGCAAAAGTAATATCGGCTTGACGGTTGATGGTCAACATCCTGCATCCGTACATGTGTGACTTTCATCTAAAGTCAAGCAAGCTGCAGAATCAATTTCATTTGAAAAGTTGTCATTTTGTTTTGATTATAGCCCTTCTAAGGAAAATGCAGGGAAGTATAATTGAGACACTAGCATGTTTACAAAAGCAAAATCGATTAGGATAATTAATGTAGAGTATTCCAATTACTAACATTGTTTTCTTTTAGGGGTTTGAATTGGCTCAAGAAATCAAATTTAGCTTGTAGAGCACAAAGGTATCCATATTTCTGTCTTGAAAGAAATTCAGGGAAGTGTGACTGCGCCACCTTTAAAGTCCTATGCACCGACCCAAAAAGTTACCACGACCATCTTTGTGTTATCTGCAAGTACAGTCGCCACAGCACTCTTGTTACCCACCCACTGAAACCACAAATAGGCACCTCGGCAGACATGGAGGCACAACAACTGTTCTTTTGTTCTTTCTCAGCAAACCAAGGAGACCTGGGCATCAAAGTGGGTCTCTCTGCAAAGTTCACATTTGCATTTTGCATAGCAGGGTCCACTGCCTTTATTTCACCATTCTCACTGCTTCAGGAGGCTGGAAAGTGTGTGTGCACAAACTTGGGGCTGTCGGATCAGTACACAGTCTTCCTCATAAAAATATGCCCCTTTTTTTACATAAAACCCTACACTATATAAGATGTCTTTCATTTTTATTCTGCAACACTACATTAAAATACCTTTATGGTCTCAGGGTTTACTGTGCCTTTTGTTTTTCTTTCAAAAACCAATGCAAACAATGGAGAGTAATCCAATAAGGAATTACTTTTTGACATGCAGACAGCGTAGCTATGAATGGCAACGCAAGTATTTTGGTCAGTGGTTGGTTGGTCGACAAAGAAGACCACTAATTTGGTAAACAACTTTTGAATGTATTTGAATGTATTGCTGTTCAGCCTTCTGGTGACCATGAATATTTTTTGTTTCACTAGCTGAAAAAATGCCTATTTGCCAACCATAAAGGCAAATAGCTACATATCATTAAGTAAAAGAGTTACACTTTCCTTTAAAATTAACAATGTTTTGTTAAAGTGGCTATTAGCTAAAGACGTTTTTGGGGGAACTTTTGGCATGCAATCAGACTAAACTAGCAAACAGGGTCAACATTATAACCCGTAGAAACATCAAACTGCTAGTCATTCTGTTAGCATGCTGATGTTAGCATTTAGCTGAAAACACCACTGTCTAAGTCCAGCCTCACATAGAGTAGTAAACTAACCGTTGGAAGAATTTTTACTGCTAACTCACAAGAAGGTAGGACAGGCACCTAGAGTCATGTTTGCTTATTTATTTAACTTTTTCTGTTGTTGCAATTCAGTAACATTGTTATTTATTAGATGAGTAAGATGAACTAATGAATATCTGTGTAACTTGGTCATTCAGAATGGAGAGTAAATGCATGTTTTACCAACAAGTGGGATTTGCTAACAATATTTTATTGAAATATACTACAGATTTATGCTCTTAATCTCTTATACTCTTCTTCACTTGTTCACAAACTGCAAAGATGAGAAAAATAGGAAACTTGATAAAAAATATGCACTGTTAAACGAGGACGACGACGGGTTAAACAACTGAGCTAAGAATCTGGCACTCTTCTTTTTTTGTTCTTTCATACAACACTGAGCATTGTATTCCCGGTGCTCAAGCAGATGAAATAGTGAGTGAAATATTGCAGGAATTCGTGCAAGACAGGTGGCTCATTATCCACATCATCAACAAAGAGGGAGAGAGAAAAAACGACCACCAAGGCTTTTGACATGAGGCAACACCTCCTCCGTAGAGATTTATTACTGTATGTAATTAGCGGCAAGGGCAGGGTAAGAAAATCTTAGCGATGCATCTGTTATTTTTCCCCGTTTTGAACCCCCTTTCAGAGCAGACATTGACTTTCTAACTTGAAAAGTAAAAGGTTGTAAATGTGAAAAATCCTCCTTGGAGCGTCGCAGACAGTATGTAAAAATGACACCGTGTATAATACTTTATGCCGGTGCACACATAGTATCTTTATTAAGTGAAAACAAATGAGGATGGATTGCCTAAGAGAGATGTGAAACTGTGGGAATATTTGTGTTTCATTTTGATTAATGAGTCGTGATCCTTATGTAAATTGGAGGTACGTTAATAAGGGGAGTAAGGTTTGTTAAAATGAACCTGGGTTTCTCTGGATGATTATAGTTAACCCAGATTCAGCCCAGGTCTTGATGAGTAGGTAGAAAGTTTGATAATTAGGGAACCAGAACACAGGCCTGTAGTAAAGAAAAACAACAGTTGTAAGGCTGATGAGCTTAATTGGAGTTCTCACATCATAAAATCTAAATCACAAAAAAATACAAGTGTAAGTAAGATTTTGTTTTAGTTCAATGTATTACATACATTTCAATATCGCAGTACATTTAAACAAAACTCATTTAAAAAAATAGTCTGTATAGGCAGTGTATATAAAATGTTTGACACATGGAACATGGGAAAATACCTGTTCCTCCACCTGTGTCAACAGTAATGTGGACATTCAGTGCAGAGAAAGGGCAGATTGAGACTTTTGCTCTCGCTTCACTGCTAAATTTCTCATTACACAGAGAGCCTGATTCTGGAGCAGCACTGATGGAGGATGAGTTGAGCTTGGGGACACTGCTGGCCAATTTCCCTCATTACCCTAAATCCTCTGCTGCTTTCAGAGAGATGATGTCCATTTTAATAACGAGTTGTGAGACAATTCTCAAAAGGCAGTAAAAGCTGCACACATAATGAATGACAGTGGTGGTTGGGGAGCAGTGCAGCCTGACCTTCTGAAAGTGCTGCCTGTACTGACAACAACTCAGGACAAATAAAAGCATCATTAGTTTGGCAACAAAATGAAGCAGAACATAAAGGAAAATCCTTTAAACTATACAGAATGCATACTCTTTCACAATGTTTCAATACACTGTTGGTTGCCAGTATTTGGGGTAACGATGTTACTGTAATCAGAATACATTTGTCTGTAGTAATGTAACGCTTTACTTAAGCTCTTCAACTATCTGTATAACAGGAGGACAGAAAAATAAATCCAACGTGCCAAAGCAGAGATAAGCAGGCTTGACACAACATACATCGTGGAGGAAATATTTCTCGTTTCCACGGTGGAATTGCCATCTTTCTGAAAAAATATTGAGCAAAGATACAGGTAACGGGCAGCGGCCGCCATTAGACAGGAAAACTATTGCAAGCTTCCTGGTCCAGTGGTGTGATGGAATCTGAGATGAATAAAACATGGCTGAAAAACAACAAATAAGGAGCAGGAAACACAGGTCTGTGCTCAGTATTCCTTATTAGATTCAGGATTTGAGCTGATCTGTGCATAAATGAGGATTCATTTTATATTATTTGTCATTGGATTTATTTAGTCCAACATTAATCTAAATAGTTGTATAACCAGGCCCGGCACGGACCAATGTGCCGCCCTAGGCAAGATTTTAGCTTGCGCCCCAATCATGGCCCATCACTACATCCCCCCCCCCTACAGGGCCGGCCCTCGTTAAGAGCGCCCCCCACCAATTCGGTGCTCTAGGTGGGCACCTAGTTGGCCTATGCCAAGGGCCTGCCCTGTGTTTAACTAATTACTTTCAGCAGTGAGTAATGTAAGGCATTACATCACTTGTTTTATTTTGAGTAACTACCCCAACACTGTTGGTTGCTATCTGTGTCGTGATCTTGTTTTTTTTTGTGTTTTATTTTGACAAGTATTCTCTCCTTGTGGCTTGTCTGGTTTCACCTCCTGTCTTTGTGTTTTCCCACCTTTGTGATTGTTGGCCCGGACCTGAGTCCTTCCACCTGTGTGTAATCACCTTACTGTCCTTGTGTTTTTGCCTGCCCTCTCCAGCTGTGTCTTGTCAATGGGATTTTTTTCTCTATGCTTTTTTTTTCCCAGGGTTCTCTGTCAGTATGTCGTCCATGTTTCTCCCACTGTCTCCCCGGTGTGGTTCTGCACGTCAAGGTTTCCGTCCATGTTTACAGTCTGTGTTACCTCCCTTTGGAATTTCTGTTGTGTTTCCGCGTGTCATCCTGGTTTTTCGCATGACTTGTATTTTGCGACTTTTCCTTTTTATTACCGTGCAAGGTCCCTATGCTTTTTTTAAAGTTATACTTCCCTCCCTTTGTTTTCTGTCCTCCACACCTTTCACAAAACCAGGATGTACTGTGTATGAATGGATAGGCCGAAAACCACAGGGAACCAATATTTTGTCTGTGTGATATCAGAACATGTTTTAAAGGTGACATATCTTCTCTACTTTAGTTACACACTTATGTAGTTATTTTTACACAAGCGTTGACTTATCTAACTTCACCACATGGTTCTTTTAATCTAAACTATGATCATTTCCTAGATCTAACAAAATTGTTTACAGTGTTGTATGAGAATTATGGCCTCATTATGCTATCCTTAACCTCTGATTTTAGCTCTCCCCCCACCCCCCATAAATGTTAAGGGGAAGTTGAATCTGAATAATATACCTCAGTTTATACCAAAGATCATTAAATCCATTCAGAGTGCTATGAAAAGAAATCACCAATGCTTTGCTGCATGTGATAAAATAATGGCAAACGCCGACCACAGTGGTCTGCTGACATCCCTCGACAATCCCTAGCTGTCTCATTATTTCCTTTGGTTCCAACTCCCGTATTTCTTCTTCTCTATTCTCATTAGGTGATGTCCTGTTATGCTGCAGTGTGATGCGTGGTTATCCACTGTGAAACTGTGTCAATAAATGTCCATGAAAATGTCCCATTGTCCCTTCAGCTAATTTGTACCGTATAGTAAAGTCTTGGGGCAAACCAAACAAACATCCCTACTCTTTATTCTCTATTAATGTGTTTCTGCCTTGGTGTTGCATGATGGAACATTTTATTTTTCCTCAGAAGATTAAATCAAATACCCAAAATGTCAAAAACAACACGAGGCCCTGTGTTTCTCTGTCTGCAAGGCAACATCCTATATTCTGATAAGGAAACCCCCTGTCATTATGATCAGAACATGCCTTCTATTTCTGATCTAGACATAGACTTATTCTGATCAAATCAAATCAACAAATTCAATTATTTGTCATAAAAACAGGAGCAAGAACAGTGAAATAAGAGCTTTCAGCAGGATTATAAAACATTACACCCTAGTGGCTAATAAATACAAATACAGTGCCGATTATCTTTTTCCTTCAGTAATTCAAATGACTAAGTTTCAGAGTAAATGCATAGAGATGTGCATTATACTGCAAAGCAAACTTTTGCAAAGAGGCAGTAACCCCAGAGTTTTACCTAAAAGGCCTACTCTTTTTCGTTTGTAGATTTGCCTGACACACAATATTGAAATACAGAAAAAATGAATGAATAAAAATAATATCCAGCTTCATTTTTGTGACAGCTAGAAAAATGAGCCAATCGGACAAAAAATCCAAAGGGAGCTAAATGAAACATTTCTGAAGACAGGGTAAGCAGTGTGCTTTCATCTGACTGAGCCGAGAAACATTAGGAATCAGCTGACTGCTCTCTTCTCCCACTTCTGTCACAGAAATAACAGCTATATTTAATACTACTGCGTAATAACATTTGTTTTCCTGACATCCCGGTCATTACAGCGGGCTGGGGACCACTCTTTGCCCGGCCAGTAACGACCGGGATGCATCTCGAAATGACATTACAGTCATATTGATGCCAGCCATTAGCCGCTAATCCAGGCTTTCCTTGTGTGCACTTGTTGTGGCCTCTGAAGAGCGAAGGCAAGGCAATAAAGACCACTCGCAAAGATCTATGCCTGCAATCTCAATAATTTTATATTCTGCCATTTTAAGTGCTCAAGGCTAAAACTTAATTTTTCACTACAGATACTGTAAACACATTTCCCTTGAGCCTTAAAATTAGTCTAGGACCTTGATTTGACGGTAAGTGCTGCCATTATTGATTATGCTTCTCCGGAGTGAGGTATAAAGGCTGGCATTTCTGGAATGTTTGTCCTGTTATCAGAATGAAAAGGATTTGAGTTCCAAAAAATGTAGGCTGGTTTTCTTCAAGATATTTGGCATGCTAAAGTAAAGTACAAATGCTGAAAGCATTTATGAGCTAGGGCACTTTGTAAACACAAATCTCCGCCAAGGCTGTTCTCGTAGGCTAAACAAATATTGTGTGACCAGCCCCGGGTCGGAACACACTCCAATATTTAATTTTCCGTTCCTTGGCCAATGCAAACTTCGACCCAATTTAATTAAAGTCGGGGTCGTGTTTTTTTTTTTTTTTTTGTGTACAGCCGACGGACAAACCAACCAACAAATTCAACCAAAAAGATTACCTCCCAGGCGAATTCTACATATTAGTGCAATTGGGGTTGCCACTACCACATATTTTCACCTTTGAATCCTTTCTAAAAGATTTTTGGGAATAATTCTACCAAACCCTAGGTCCAATCAACAATCCATATCAAGATACCTTTTCTTCGTTAAATGATTAATTGTGGTCAGAATTATTGCTGGTTCTTTTTGCTGGAAATCAACAAATCTATCAGTTGACAAACTTGTTTCAGCTTAAGAGTAGAAAGATGCCATTACCAAATGTGAAACTCTTACAATCATTGTAGGTAAGTTTAAAAAAACATCATAGAACATAACCACATGTACTGGCGGTGGTGATTAACAACTCGAATGTAATACATATTATCTAACAGTTAACTCTACCCAGAAGTGGATTTACTGTATCTATCTTTATGTGAATGTTTATTTTAAGTTCCATAAAACATGAAATTATGTCTGCTAGGAACATCTGTACCAACTATAAATCGTGACTTTACAACTAAAATCCATAAATGTGTGTATTTTTTATCCCATCTTTGTATCCTTTTCTGCATAATGTTTAATCAGTCATCAGTATAGGCCTACTTTTATAGAGCTAAACTGTTGCATTCATTAAATATATTTATTGTGTCGTGAATGTTTATTTATTTGTCGATTAAATTTCAGTCGTGCGTTTTATATCATGTTTGTCTTTTTCCCTCCTGAATCCTATTAGTGTTGCTGCTGCTGTGGTCTTAATTCCCTACAGGGACCCAATTAAATTTCTTCTTATCTGTCGTTTCACACCTCATCTCATTTGTTAAACCCTTGTGTCACCTACAGTGGCGACACTGTGAGACATGCAACATTTTACCAGAACACAGCATACGAGCTGCTGTAAAGCTGATTTTGGTAGGTTTATATGGCCTAAAATAAACTGGATTTATTGATGACTTTGGTTTTAAATAGCGGCTTTGCACAGTTTCAAGTCACACCAAGGGCAAAGACTTAAATGTGCGCCATCTTGCCCCCCCACAAAATGTATTGTTTCAGACAGCACAGAGAGCTTTGTCTCGGTCTGGGTTTGTGATTAATCGCCGTGGCAACACTATTAATGGTCGCATTACTGCCTCGGTCAGCTGGGAGGCATCATCACGCAAAGCTACGAGAGGAAAGAAAAAGGTTTGGGGGATTGAGGTTGAAGAAAATTAAGTCTCCAGACAGTGGTCTGCAATGCATTATGGGAGTCCCGGTCACCACGCACTGCGAGACAAGGCATTAATCAAACAGATGCCAGAGACCAAGAGAGCTCTCTCTGTTGCCACATGCTCCCACTGTCCCCGCCAGTGATTGATTGGTATTCATTATCCATCGATTTGGGCTTTTTCTCCGTAATCTCTCGTCTCCAGTCATATCATGGCCTCATAGGAGAGTGAGCCAGGAACACGGATCATGAGCTAGAAGGGTAACAGCTAAGGTAGGGGCTGAAGGGCAACATTAGCTCAAAAGCTAATTCAGGCTCTCATAAATTATTTACTCATACACCTCTATGTAAATTAACCTGATGTAATAATATCAATTAAAGCAATCAGGAATTTGTCAGTGTTTGCTCTTTCAAAGCTGTTGCTGATTTCTATGATATTTTGTGATATTGTTCGCTTTTGATGTCACAGTTGGCCTTGCACATTGGAATAACACCCAGTCAGTGGCAGCGTTAGCAATTAGCATGAATGTCAGGTTAACACACACAAAAAAAAAACTAAATGGGAAAGAGTTGTTGTGTAATTAACTGTTTTAAAAGTTTTAACAATACCTTGGAGCTATGTTTTTACCGATTGACAAACAGTCTGTCGATAGTTTAAGAAAAAGCTAAGGAAAGGTCTAGCCTACGTGTAAAAACGTTAGCTCAAAAAGCTCATAATTCATATACTCACACACCTCAAATCAAGCAATCAAAATGTTTTGCCATTGTTTCTTCTTTTCACGGTGTTGCAGATACGTGATAATTAGTGATTTTGTATTCGCACTTGATGTCACAGTTGGTCACTGAAGCAACACCCACTGAGTGGCAGCGCTAGCAATTAGCTTGAATGTCAGATAAACACTGGGAAAGGGCTTTTGTGTGATTAGCTGTTCAAACTGTTTTAACAAGAATTTGGAGCTATCATTTTACAGATGCCAAAGGTTAAAGAAAAGATAGGGAAATTGATTTCTGCACTTCATGATAAGAACTGGAATCCAGGCAGCGAAATATGTATTTGTGGTTGTTCTTTTTCTGGCAACAACAAAAACTTTAACTCACAAGGTTCTCAACTATTGTCATTGCAGCAGGAAAATGCTTACATTGTGAGCCTATAGCATCTTACAGAGCAGAAATTAGCCTAGTGGCTAGCGGATATACTTGAATACAGTGGCGGCTCCTGAATCTCAGGGGGGGCAATTTTTTTCTGATAATGATTAAGGTGACCCACTCAATAGGTATATTAAGCAAGACCATGTCAATTTGTTATGAAAGCACGTAATTGCAAGCCCTCCCGCAACCCATAGAGATTACATTGAAAGCTCTGATATTTGAAAAAAATGCATTTTACATGAGAGTCTATGAGAGAACCCTTTGGCGATTTTAAACTTGACTGAAATCGCCCCTAAAGAGGCGGGACCATGTGAAGCACGACTTTAGTCAGATTGGACAATGACGTTTTTGTCAGATCTAACGTCTACAACAGCGGTCCCCAACCACCGGGTCGCGACCCGGTACCAGTCCGCGGGCCATTAGGTACCGGGTCGCACAAAACGTTTGAATTTTTTTTTATTGATCATCAGTCTAAATATGTTTTATTTTGAAAAGTGACTTCTGGCAGAATGGCGCATGCGTCTGTGCCTCTTGACAGGTCTCGGTGACGTGGTACGTCACCAGCCGTTACCGTGAAAATTAAACCGACAAGATAGCAAAAATTCGTAAAAAACAAACATCTTTGGCGAGCTTCTTTGTAAAGGGGAAAAGGCCCAATGAAGAGACAGAAGAAGAGCCTACGACTTCCAAGAAAAGTAAATCTGCATTTAAAAGACAATATCAGGAGTCCTACTTAAAATACGGGTTTACCCCTACAGGTGATTCTCATGCGCCGAGCCCGCTCTGTGTAATATGTGGCGACAAGCTGGCAAATGAGTCAATGAAGCCTTCAAAACTGCTTCGGCACCTGGAGACCAAGCACCCTGCATTAAACGACAAGCCTTTGGAGTTTTTTGAAAGAAAAAAACGTGAACAAGAAGGGCAGAAGCAATTACTGATGGCCACCACATCAACAAATGTGAGTGCACTGACAGCATCATACTTAGTGGCTAATCGTATTGCTAAGGCGAAGAAACCTTTTACTATTGGTGAAGAATTGATCCTGCCCGCCGCTAAAGACATTTGCCGTGAACTTCTAGGAGAGGCTGCAATTAAAAAGATAGCACAGGTTCCTCTTTCAGCCAGTACCGTCACTAGGCGAATTGAGAATATCGCAGAGGATATTGAGGAGCAGATGTTGGAGAGGATTAATAAGTCACCTTGGTACGCAATCCAGGTTGACGAGTCTACTGATGTTGATAACAAGGCGACACTACTTGTTTATGTGCGATATATATATCAGGAGGATGTGCAGGAGGATATGTTATGTGCACTATTGTTGCCAACCAACACCACAGCCGCACAACTATTCAAGTCTCTGGATGATTACATATCAGGAAAACTAAATTGGTCCTTTTGTGTGGGCATATGCACGGACGGAGCTGCTGCTATGACCGGACGGCTTTCTGGTTTAACTTCTCGGGTAAAGGAGGTTGCACCTGAATGTGAGTCAACGCACTGTGTCATTCACAGGGAAATGCTGGAAAAATGTCACATGAACTCAACAGCGTGTTGAATGATGTCATTAAAATGATTAACCACATCAAAGCGCATGCCCTTAACTCGCGTCTGTTTGAGCAACTTTGTGAGGAGATGGACGCGGAGTACAAACGCCTTCCCTTACACACTGAAGTAAGGTGGCTATCTAAAGGCAGATCATTGGCAAGAGTGTTTGAATTATGAGAGCCGCTGCAGAGGTTTTTTTCAGAGAAAAAGTCACCACTGGCAGCACATTTCAGTGACAAGGACTCGGTCACAAAACTCGCTTATTTGTGCGACATATTCAACCTGCTCAATGAACTTAATCTGTCACTTCAGGGGAAAATGACAACTGTCTTCAAGTTGGCAGATGAAGTAGCCGCATTCAAAGGCAAACTGGATTTGTGGGGACGGCGAGTGAACCGAGGGATATTTGACATGTTTCAAACATTGTCAGGGATTTTGGAAGAGACTGAGCCTGATCCATCATTCTCCCAGCTGGTGCACGATCACCTGTCTTTGATTTTGAAAGAGTTTGAACGGTACTTCCCGACCACAGACCCACGGACTGCGAAAGAATGGATCCGTGACCCATTTGTGAACAAACCTGGTGAATCGAGCCTGTCCGTGCGAGAAGAAGATCAACTGCTGGACATTGCAAATGACGGTGGCCTTAAAAGTACGTTTCAGACCACAACTGTGCCAGAGTTCTGGATTAAAGTCAAGGCAGAATATCCAGAGATAGCCCAAAAGGCATTGAAAACCCTGCTTCCATTCCCAACCTCCTTTCTTTGTGAAGTGGGATTTTCTGCAGTGACGGCAACGAAAACAAGACTACGCAGCAGACTGGATGTACGGAACACACTTCGGGTGTCATTGTCTCCCATTACCCCAAGATGGGACCGGCTCGTTGCAGAGAAACAAGCTCAGGGCTCCCACTTATTGTCATTATTATTATTATTATTTTATTGACTTGTTCACCTTGTTATATAGAAGTTATTAGTAGGCCTATTTCTCCTACGTTGAATGCACTGATAAGTCGCTGTATTTCAAAATAAAGCTCATCAGCGCAGTCACTTGAATCAAGTTTTTATTATAATTATTTCTTATTAGAAAGGATTTTCGTTGTAAAATAAGTAATTTCGTTCACAGAGATGTTGTTGATTATTAATTTATTAACAAAAGGTTGTTTATTGTCTGTTGATGTTTGCATTTGACATAAAACCACTGCAGATGATTTATTATTAGACTACAGCCGTCCTGGCGATGCGTCAGTAACGATTATCGAGCAAATGTAGGCCGAGAAAATGAAGGCCGGTCCGTGAAAATATTGTCTTAGATGAAACCGGTCAGTGGCGCAAAAAAGGTTGGGGACCGCTGGTCTAGAACACTGATTACGACTGCTGCTGTTAGAAGAAAAAATAAATCCCCCTTTTCCCCTTTGGTAGGGCGTCGCCCAAATACACAAACCGACGCTGCTTGAATGAAGTTTACCACATTTTGATGCAGATTTGCAAAGCTGGTTGAAAATAGGCAGTTTCCTTTTAAACGGGGCATCATTTTGGAAAACGGTTTTCAATTTTCTTAAAGGATCTATGGCAGACTAATGCTTTGTTAGATACTTGGGCAAAAACAAATTGAATTGAGAAATTACCACTGTTGCGTGATAAATATATATTTTGTGCATGACTGCAACTGAATTGAGGTAGGTTGTCCAATCATTTCATGTTAAGGAAAAAAGGAATTTTGTTACACAACAACTCATGATTGTGCATTGAGAGTGGACTGGAAAGCAAAGGCTTTGTCATGTTTTGGCTTTTTGATGAGCATCACTTGACTTGTTTTTTTCCCTCATTCCCATCTTGTATTTCCCATGATGTTTTTTCTGTCTCAATACATTTGGTTCACTTGAATCTTGATAGCCTTCCTAGTATCAGAGATAACTTGTCTGTTGTGTGTTATCTAGTTTAATAAGATTCATTGAACTTTCAATACAGATTTCCCTCCCAGGTTATCTGAGGCCACCCTGGGAAACATTGAATTAGAGCATGAAATGTTCAAACTCTACAGTAAAGACAAATATACACACACAGAAAAGCTCTGTTTTGGTGTTAAATGGCTTCCACAGCACCTTTTAATTTTACACTTATTTAGACTGCAGTTGCGCTTTGATGTCTCAAATCTCAAATCACATGTAATGAAATTATCCGTCAAATACACCTAATTTGAGGTGAAACATGTGTGTGACTAAAGCCTGTTGATGTAGGCACAGGAGTGTCTTCTGCACTTCTGTGTAATCATGACGCTTGGCCACTTTGAGGAAATTTTATTATTAGTTCCACGTCTGCCACTGTTTTGGTTCCAGTAACCGAAATAGGCTCGTAAAAATGCCTCTCCCTGGGTAGGTTATCATGATGAAAATAAACAGTAAGCTTAAGCAGAGCATGTATTTTACATTAGTGGTGAATGAGGAGAAATTATCCTGCTTTCTACATTTTTCCCTGAAGCAGAGGAAGTTGTTTTCTTTCTGTGGCAGCCTCTTAACATGAAAAGCTGAACAAAAGTAAGATTCTTTCAGAATATGTTATTGTCTGTAAATTAAACATGGAGAAAAACACAAAGGCTGTGTTTGGCCTTTCCAACATCAATTAAAACAATTTTTGGTGTAACCAATCACATTTTTACAAACCATTTAAAAAGATCCAGGGACTCCTGGGTAGTTTTAATGACAAACAACCTGATTAAAATATCTGTGAACAATGTAGTGTTGTGTATATGGAATTTAAATCAAATCTTTAAAGTGGCAGAACACCACAGGCAAGAGATTAAATTATAGATAGATACATATTGGCTTTATGCATTTAATCAACTGGGGGATGTTCTATTGAGATATCTTTAAATTGATAATTTTTACGATTTTCACCAGTTTGTCTTGGAAAATGTAGCACATTACAATTCATATCTTTAAATGCAGTAAAATGAGTTTTCCTATTGTACTCTAAGCCACAAATCTCTACTTCATTTGAAGTTACATACAACAAGCAAAACAATTCTGACAATTGACGGATTCTATAATTCGGGGTTATAAAAAGAAAAGCCATTTTGTAGGTAAGTATTTGTAAACCTACAGTATCTAATGTATAGTTTTCTGTTGTGGATGCGAATGCAAATCACAGTGATTGGTATGGCAATGTCTCATTTGCAAACAGTTGTCTCAATGTCATTAATCCACTGGGGAAGTTTTATCTATTAGCTGAACATTTTACCTATTAACCTGTAGTGTCTCGCCTCGCTTTCCCCCAACACAATAACCACTTAAGGAATTTAATAAATGGAAATGATACTGCAGCAACACACAACTGACGAGAGTTTAATGAAAATAGCAATGTGACACATATCCTCCTCCCCTACTATTCTTTTTACTATTTAGTAGTGACACTGTGACATGAGTTAATAGATGTGAATAAAAGATAATAGTTTTTGACGACAAAGAAACACTGCGAGCATTGCCTGGAGCTGCTGACATTACTGCAGTGCAAGGCCTTGATTCAAGAAGGGTTTAACAAGAATGTATTTTGTCTGATTCCCTGAGTTCATAGCACTCTTTTATTTAAGATAAGATCACAACTTGAAGAAAGCTCCGCTCTTGATGCAGCATTTGGCGCTCGTCTCACCCCACCAGCTTTACAGTTATTCGCTCCATGTGGCCTCTCCCTGTCATTTGATTATCATTTTTATTGCCACAGAACCCCCCTCCAACTCCATTATAGGAACGGTGATTGTCACGGACTCACCTGGAATGGAATCAGTCAAACACACAGAGGCATGAATTAAACATCACGGCTGCACAGCGAGTTAGCTGTGAGGCGGCACATGCTAAACCCTTTATTTTCAGTCAACAGCGACCAGTATTTACAGAGAGACAACTCTCAGGTTCATGTCCGTATAAAACAGAAAGCATAGTACGGGTTTTAAAAACAATGTGAAACTTCACCTGGGCCAACATCTTAATAAAAAGTAATTTAAGTATGAAGCATTTATTTAAAGCCAATGCAGAAGAATTTACAAGGATTTTGCTTATTGAAAGCTATGTTCTTAAGTGTTTCCTGCTTTTGAGTATGTGACTTCATGGTTGAATGCACCTATTGTAATTGAATATGGAAATTGAATAACCAAAGGTTGAATAGGGAAAACCAGTCAGTATTTAGTGTGATCACCAATTGCCTCATGGACTGCAGCACGTCTCCTTCGCATATAGTTGATCAGGCCGTTGGTTGTTGCCTGTGGAAGGTTGGTCCACTCAATAGATTACATGTCCGGTGAGTACAGGCAATGCAAGAACAGGGATGTTTTCAGCTTCCAGAAATTGTGTACAGATCCTTGCAACGTAGGGCATTATCATGCTGCAAAATGTGGTGATGGGGGTGGAGGAATGGCACAACAATGGGCCTCAGGATCTCGTCACGGTTTCTCTGTGCCTTCAAAATGCCATCAATAAAATGCATCTGTGTTCGTTGTCCATTACATATGCCTGCTCATACCATAACCCCGTCGCCACCATGGGCCACTCGATTTCACAACGTTGACATCAGCAACTCACCCCATGGTGCTATACATGCTGTCTGCCATCTGCCCTGTACAGTGAAAACCAGGATTCATCTGTGAAGAGAATTAACTACTTGAGTGGTTTCTAATGATTGTTGCATCAGCTGTCCGCCTGGCTGGTCTCAGACATCTTGCAGGTGAAGATGCCGGATGTGGATGGCTTGGGCTGTTGTGGGTACTCTTGATGGCAGTCAGTTCAACAGACCCTGGATATGTTTGAGTTATTCGGCTTAACTAACCCAAAGAAACACGATCTCGCTAAACGGTCCTACGACAATGGTTATCAACTCGGTAAATCAACCCAGGGTTTCTCTGTCCGGCTATGAGCGGGTTCACGTATGGGGCAGGGGTTTGCAACATTTGATCAGTCACGAACTTGGAGAAGTGTACTGAAAGTGGAGCATCAGACTTCCTGAATGAAAAGTAAGCGGTGATGTTAGACCAGTGGCGGCTGGCCAATAGAGGGCGCTAGGGCGCCGCCCCACCACTCACCTCTCGCCACATTTCCTTGAATAAGACATAACAAAAATGAAATAAAAATGAAATAATGAAATAAAAATATTTCGAAATATATGTATATATTTTTTTAGATGTGCAAGATAAATATTTCATAGTTAATGATGAGTAAAGTTGTTTCGTTCGTTGACCTTGTCTGATTGGTGACGTATTTCCGCCCTGGGGCGCAGGAATCTTTGCCCATAGACTCTCGTTAAAAGTTGTACATGCGCAGTAGCTCCTCTTCAATACAAGAGATAGGATGATGTTGGGGCGCACCTCTCCTGCGCCCCGAGCTGAATGCAGCTGGATTTGGCGGCGGGGCTGACGTCACAGCCTTCTGTCATAAAGTATGTGTATTGTCCATGTTATATATGATATATATTATTTAAATATATAGATATAGAGATATATCTAGAGATAGATAGAGAGATATTTATTATATATGTATATTGGCCATCTGTATAGTAATATAGCACATCTGTATATTTGTTCATACTACATCTGTTTATACTATGCCAATTATTCCCACCTCTTTATACTGCCCTTATCTTTACATAATCACTCTTAACTGCATATACTGTACATACTCTATATATCGCACTTGTTTCTCTTTGCACTTCTATCTATCTATCTATAATGTTGTTTTTGTTGTTTTCATTTATGTAAATACACTCGTTTGATACCTTAGTACATGTATGCATGCTTTTAAAAAAAAAAAAATTATACATTTTGGAGTTATAGCCCCCCCTGGAGAAAACTCCACCAGCCGCCACTGTGTTAGACAAATATGAAAAAGTTCAATTTAAACATCCATGATTTAAAAACATAATCCAGGATAAAAGCCTCATAGTAGGAGCTGCAAGGTGCAGGAAGAACAGCTGGTTATTTTTTTAAAACTACAGATTGCTTGAATGCATACATTAACAGTTTTATCATATCACTGCCCCCCCCCGCATATAACACACGAGTGGATATGACACTTTAATTACGTCAGTGTTTAGTCAACTTGATGTGTTGTTTTAAATAACTTCTTCGTACAGTCTGCGACACTGTAATTAAGTGCACGACTTCGGTCTGTTGCACGGAACAAGAAGCTGACACAGATAAGGGAATGTAATGTGACTGATGATGTGATAATGATAATTGCGACATGTCGGCGTCCGCACCACAGTGTCGCAGACTGTACGTAATGCTCTGAGTTACTTTGTTCCGGTTACTAATCTTGCAGCGGATATTAAATGCTTGCCACACATGTGATAATTGTCAGATTGCTCTGAAGATGGGCAGTGATATTCCATTAATGTTCATGTTCACACAGCAGAGATGGAGACTTAGACAATCCGTCCGGTTTTAGGTCGGACAGTCCGGTTTTGAATTTCTGTGTCCGTCTGCCGGCGCAGCCATGAGCCGGACGCTCATTTGTCCTCCTTTTGAGATCATCCATTGTATACTTCAATGGTATAAAAAATAATAATAATACAAAGAAATACAAAAAACAAGTTATGTGTAAGTACATAACCCCTTAAGACTTGTGGTCTTACAAATTATTGGCTGAATGCAATGTCAAATAAATATCTTGTATTTCATTGGTTAATAATGTAAACAATTAGCCATGTGCTTTTTGACATCATGGATATGGCAGGAGCGGCACTGTGGCGGCACAGAGTAGCTAATGTTAGCGCTAGCAACAACCTCATGAACCATCTCTGCCTAGTTAGCGATAGGTTAAACAGCAGAAATGCCAAAACGAAATACTTAATTTAATCCCGGATGGTCGAAAGAGCATGGATTACTCACAAAAAGCCAAAAGGACGACTTCCATGCCTTTTGCACGTTGTAGACTAGACGGGATGTACCCAAAAAGTGAATGTAAGGAGCATTTATGGGTACAAGTTGGGAACCGGCCTACTTTTCATATTTCAAGGGTGCTGAATCCCAAAAAACCGGTACCCGAGCGAAATTTTGAGTTTTTGACCTTCTAATTTGCATATCAAAATGGCCGCCAAACTCCCTATCTTGCTCAGTCGTTGGACCATTTTCCCCAAGTTTTTTTGTAAGTAGGCAATCAAAGATGATGAATTAAGTGTCTAGATCTATAGTCTGGGGTCAGAGCAAGGATATAGTGGAGGCTCAGTGCCTTTTTTATGTATATATATATGCAAAATACCAACTTTTAAGGTGAAATTAAGCATTATTTGTGTCATTTTTTAAGGCCGACATAAATATTCAGTCAATATCACTCTTAAATGTTCCCAGTGTATATATGATATGTGATGTATTCCATATTACATAATAACTAAGAAAAACACCATTGCAAGTTGTCTGAGAATTCATTTTTTTATGCAAACAAAGCATAATGCTCTTAATTCAAACATCGAAAAACCCAAGTGAATAGGGAAAAAAAAAACATGAAACTTCCCTTGAACAGTTCTACAGATCACATCTTGTTTCTGTATATTTTCTTTCATGTTTCTAGCTGAATTGCTTTGCTTTCATCTGTCTTCTGTAAGTTCCATAGGTCACTTGTTTTGGTAAATTGTTTTTATACCTTTCTAGTTTGCTTGTGTGCCATTTGTCTTTGGAATTTCATTTTGATTAGTATTTCTTTCTGCAGTCCTTTTCCAAGTTCTTTGGTTACCCATTGCCTTGGTATGCTTGAGGACTACAACTCCACATTTAAACAAGGACATTGGTCATCACTCTGACATGTACACATTGCAGTGCATAACAGCCCCGATTTTCGGCATTTGCACTGGCGTGTTGTGCATTGTTTTTTACAGGCACACCTGATCATTTCCAGGCAACTTTCAGGTATTGGGTTCTGTGACATAAGAATGGGCTGTAGTCCTGAATCACCATCTTTCCATCCCATGTCCAAGGGTGAAGGAAGCTCAGGTGTGGCATAGTGAGCATTTCTCCAAACCATTGCCTGGTAGTGTACTCTCAGCAGATGGAAGTGGAGCGCATCGCTTGTAGGCGGCATTGCTTCTGGTTTACCTGTCCTGGAGAAAAGTATATGCCTTGCTGCATCAACAGAGTCTGTTTTATGCACATCATATATTCTGCAGACAAAAGCCTCTGAAGATCTTTGAGTCTCCTCCGTGAGATCACCAATTCCGAGGTTGCTGAGCAATTGATGGTGCATTTTCCAGACTTTCCATGATGTACTTTTGGTGTGACTTGCAATGTATGATGTGGTATCACAACCAGTTAGTGCATGAAATGCTACAAGGCTTGGTGCTGAATCCTTTGGCAGTTTGTTAAAAACAGCATCAATTGGTATATATTGTGGCTTCCTTGTGGTACCAGACAACAGCCAGAGTTTTTTACATGCTACGTGTGGGAAATGGGAAACGAGAATCACAAGTACATCAGTGTCTCTAGATGACACGACTACTGTGTCTGACTGGCAGTGCACTGCATGTAATACCAATCGGGTATCTGCCTCTTCGTGTGTGGCTCTCAGATGAGTCAGGTTGGTTGTTGCTTTTGATGACCTAACCTCCGTCTCTTCGTCTCTGAACCCACCAGCAACTACTATCTCTTTATCATCCGGTGCCTGAGCACATAGTTCTTCAGAGAGTAGATTGGCAAGATCAGCTTTGTTGTCAGGGAGGGACAGGAAATTGGTCCAGTTTTTTGGAAGAGGCACATCACGACCCTCAACAAGTCGTCTGATTGGTTGAGCTGCTTTTGTGCGTCGTGTCCTGGTAGCACCCTTGATGGTCTCTTCTCTGTATCTGTCAAACACAACGTCTATCCTTTTATAGTAACATCCTGCTTTCAACACTGCTCTGACAAATGTGTCGGCCAGATCCCCAAATGTTACTGCTTTGTCTGGCTTTCCAAGGGCAACCACAAGTGCCTGTCCATCTATGATGAGACAAGATGACATGTCGGGAAGTTCAATAGCCTCAGGACAGACTATGTCTTCAGTTAACTTATTTACTAATACAGACTTGTTTCCAGTGCGAAGTGTCCCATTCATTTCAGCAAGGGATATGGGAACTGGCAGAAGCTCGTGTTTTAGGACAGCTGGTAAGTCAACTGGACGACCTGCCTCATAGGCCGTAACAAGGCGTTTGAGAATGTTTCGGTCAGCCTTTATGACAGTTCTGTTGTCTTTGATTTTAGGATTTTTGGCCACTTCATACAGAGATGCAAATGTTTTAGCTTTGCTCTTATGTAGGGTTGCATGGATTGGGACCTCTGGTTTATCTTTGTCCTCAGGAACAATCATCCTTTTCTCAATGAATGAATTCACTTTTTCTTGTCCTAGGTCTTTGGCAGAAAGTAATGAGCTTTGGATAGCCTCTGTGGCAACGTCTTTCGTGGCGAGATTTTGCAATGAGCCTGAGGAGACTGAATCAAACACCTTGAACCCTTTGAAGACTAAAACCAATGCCATTTCGTCTCTGTTGTCTCTCTTTTCACGGGATTTGGTAGCTTCATTGTGGACGTAGGTTTTCTCAGGTGTGTTGCTGAACATCAAATGTGTCTCTTCTGCTACATGGGACCTCATGTTGTAGGAGAGTGTCCATCTGGAAAGGGCTGAAGGTGTCTTAGTAATGCCAATGATCCCCCCTCCTTTTTTCCCTGTTCCGTTGATCCACTCCATTGCTTGGTCTGGATCGACCTGGTTGAATCGTTGATCGGACCGCTTCACAACAAAATCAAAGAAAAATAACTTTAAATTTACTTTAGAAGATCTAAATTAAAATGTTAAAGAAAATGTGTTCTCTTAAAGACAATAAAAGTCACAGCTTACACTCCCAATGCTTCAGACATGTGAAAGCCTCCTTTTGAATGGCTCCATCCCAGCTGTAGATTGGAAAATGAAGAAATGTTACATAGGGCTGGGACGATATGCTTTTCTCCCGATTCGATTCTTCTACGATTTTTTTGGATGGCGATTCGATTTAAATTACGATTCTACGATATTGCCGATTCTCTCGATTTTTAGTCTGCATTTTTAACATTTATCTGCACACAAATACTGTAGGAGCCAAATTAACATACTCCATTATAAAGTGAACTTAAACCCTTTTCAAAACCTGTACTCTCTGTATGTAAAAAAGGCGAACAAATGCACATTGCACAATAAAGAAGAAAAAGATCTATTTAAAAATCGTCAAAAAAGATATCGTGATGTATATGTGAATCGATTTTTTCTCCCACCCCTAATGTTACATGAATGTTTCATAACTGGTATGGCCCTTTGAGGATATACCACCTCTGTTGACACATGTATTTTTGATAATTCCTCCCCCCAAATCTAGCCCTGTCACAGCAGTCACTCCCCAGCATCCATTGCCCTATGATAGCTTGTTAGCTAGCTAGCTAGCTAGAAAGTAGGGGGATTTATGCTGCAACAGGGCTATGTTTGGGTTGGAATTATAAGAAATAAACTTGTATCAACAGAGGTGGTCATCTTTAGGGCACAACTGGAAGAAAAAAAAACTAGCTAGCTGTTTTTTTCCCCTCCAAAACTGTTAGCTAACTGTTAGCTAGTTTTCTCCCAGTTGCTAGCCATCTCAATATCATTGAAATACACAATTTTGACCCACTATGGTTGAAAAAGTATCATTTTGGATAAATAGGGTTAACAAGCTCAATCAATAACTAAGGAATATTGACATTTTTTGTCTAAAAAAATCAAAAAGTAGGAAACTTACCAAAGCGTGTGAAACTGTTACGATCCTCTTTGCTGTTAATTCACCTCAGGCAAAGGGTCCTCAGCGATGGGACTGACCATGCTATGTACTGATCTAAATATTCAACTTGGTACGTTTCATGGTGGTCTCTTTTTGAATATTTTTCCCTATTCACCTGGGTTTTTCCCGTCTTAGAATTTAGAGAACAAATGCTTAATTTGCAAAAAAAAAAAAAAAAAAAAACATGAAATCTCAGACAACTTGCAATGGATTTTTTTCTTTGTTATCATATAATATGGTGTACATCATATGTCATATCAACAGGGAAAATTTCAGAGTAACTTTTATTTAATATTTATGTCGGCCTTAAAAAATGACACAAATAATGCTTAATTTCACCTTAAAAGTTGGTATTTTGCATATATATATACATAAAAAAGGCACTGAGCCTCCACTATATCCTTGTTTGACCCTTGACTATCGATCTAGAAACTTAATTTCCTCATCTTGATTGCCTACTTACAAAAAAACTAGGAGGAAATGGTCCAATAACTGTGCAAGATGGGCAATTTGGCGGCCATTTTAATATGCAAATTAGAAGGTCAAAACCTCAAAATTTCACCCGGGTACCGGTTTTTTTGGACTCAGCACCCTTGAAATATGTAAGGTAGGCCGGTTCCCGACTTGTACCCATAAATGCTCCTTACTTCTTATAAAAGGCCTTTTTTCTGAAATCCGTCTAGACTATTGTGTCGTTGCGATGTGGAAGTAAGCAAGGAAAAGGTGCTGTCGACAGACATGCTAGCACAGACGAGCACAAAAGCAACGATCAAAGCTCAAGGTGCCTCTTCACTTGTATCATTTTTCCATGAAGCTTCTTCTCCTCAGGATGACAAAATCTCCGCTGCCGAACTTTGTAAAGTTTATCATGAAGTCAAGCATCACCAGTCATACAAGAGTGTAGACTGGAACAACAGTTGATCGCGCGATCTACAATGACTCATCAATAGCAAAAAGGGATGACCTGTGGAAAAGCAAACGCTTCGTGCGAAAATGTCCTAGACGCATGTGGATTATATACAAGAAAGTGAACTGCATTATTGAGTAATTGATGCATCAAACAAAAGTATGATCAAGTGTTTCCCCATTGTGCTGAGATATTTTCACTTTGAGGAGGGCGTGCAACATGCACTGTTGGATTTTTACAGTGATAGCAACGAAACGTCGGAAGCTATAACAAATCAGCTGCTAGCTAAAGTTGAGATATCTGGACTAGATGTGAAACAAATGTCAGCATATGCAGTAGACAACGCCAGCGTTAACCATGGAAAACACAAAAGTGTTTATCAGAAACTGAAACTGGCTCAAAAAGACGTGCTCGCTGCAAACTGTTTAGCCCGTATTCTGCACAATGCAACAAGATATGCAGCAAGCAGCTTGGATATTGACGTCGAAAATGTTGTGCTAAAGGTGCATAGCCATTTTAGCATCTCAGCTAGCAGAACGGCGCAGTTTATGTAATTCTGCAAGTTTGTGGAAGTAGAGGAATGCAATCTGCTGCGGCACGTTGTCACAAGATGGTTGTCTCTTCTGCCCATTGACAGAATCCTGAAGTGTCTGAGATCCCTGACCAACTACTTTCAGAGTCTAGGTGAGGAGAAATGCTCCAAGATTTTGTGGAAATGCTTTGGAGAGGATAGCACAGAAGTATCTGAGATGTATTTTCTCTCCCTCAGTCACATTCTGAAAGTGTTCTCAGACATCATTGAAGCACTTGAGGCCAAATCATTCAGCATAACCTCTGTGTTTAAGATAATGACCGAACTGAAAGGGAAAATTGAGAGAAGGTTAAAGGAAACAGTTTTTGGCTTTGCTGTGAACAACAACCTCCAGCAGCTAAGCCCTGATCTGGCTAAGAAATGTGAGGCTGATGTTATTGTTTTTTATGAAAAAGCCAAGAAATAGGTGAGTGAAAGGGATGACTTCCCTGAGGACAGCTTTCATAGTAAAGTGTCAAAGCTTGGCCTCACAACTGCTGTGTCCTATGAAGAGTTCAGCGATGCAGTCCAGGCCTGCAGCCTGAAAGACATTGATATAGATGGACTCTATGAGGAATATGGCATGGTGAAAGCTATTCTCAGCTATTCAGAAATGGAAGTTTGCCACAGTGAGGAGCAGTATCTGAAACTGCTTTCCAAAGCAGAAGTCCCTGAGGAAGGTCAGCGCCTACATCTTCTCCATCCCATGTAGCATTACTGCTAGCTAAACATGGTCTGCATGTCACATTGTAACGCCTTTTGCGTTGTTTTACAAACGTCAAAACAACGCTAATAGATTTATAACTCACCTTTTTGTTCTGCCATTTGGAATATGCTTTCTTCCGGGACCCCTCTGGCGTGCAGAAACTCCGTTACCTCCTTCATTGTTCCGTAGTGCATTATGAGAGTCTCTCACTGAAGTTGGGCCACTACAGTATCCCGTACTTCTGAGAAAAAAGTCAGAATTCTGACATCCCCCAAACTAAAATTTCATGTGGTCCTAATCCTCTTCGGTAGATTTTGAACAACGTAAGTGTTCTGTTTATTGTGCATAAATAGCTTTTAGTTAGTCATTTTCAGTCCTCTGCTGCCATCTACTGGCAAGAGTTAGCAGTGTTTCGTATTTAGGTATCATTTTGATGATGTCATAATTATTGGACATTATTCTGCTTAGAAACTTGGTACGCAAAGTAAGCATGGTGCTTCGTTCACGTGTGTTTCTTTCCTGAGCCTCAAGGTTGCCTTTGAAGACATCGTCGGTATGTTATAATTTAATATAAGATTTATGAATGACTCTAGTTCAACCAGTTTATTACTTTGAAAACTATTTAGTACGAGATATGTATGTTACGTTACTTGCTGGTTAAACTGACCTAGCATTTTCTAGCACTTGTTAAATGAGATTCTTAATGTATGTATGTATGTATGTATGTTATTTCTCAGTTTTACCCTACTTCGACCGACCATAAATGATGAACTGAGACCCTATCGTCAGTGTGGTTTGTTGGAGAGGGTTATCTAAGCTGTTGACCCCGGCAAGGCGTTGGGGCAGAACAGCACAGTAAAACGACGTCTTCTGGCGGGCTAATCTTCGTGCCTGGTGGATAGAACGACAACGTGGGAGCAACGCACCCAACAGAATCACCGCAGGCGGATTATCTTCTCAAGTAAGCAAGATAATATCACAGTAAAGATGTCGGCAAAGGCTTCGAACACAGGATCCATAAAAACCAGATCTAACGCCTGTTGTTCATCTAGAAAGTCTTCAAGCTCCTTGGCTAGCAAAGTAGCTGCTGCTCAAGCACGGGCAGAAGCAGAGGCTGCTAAGACTGAAGTAGCATTTGCTGGCAAAGAGAACGAACTGAAATTAAAACAAGCAGAATTAGACTTTGAAAAGAAGCGTTTGGAAATGAAGCTGGATAAAGTTCGTCTTGAAAAACGAGCTGCAGCTACAGCGGCCAAAGCAGACGTGTTAGAGGCAGCAGTGCAACAGGAATTCCAGCAGCAGTTCAGTGACATTGATGTGCCAACCGACGACCCAAAAGCACGCACCACAGACTATGTTAAAGAAGTAGCTAAATGCACTCCAGCTGTGCACATAGAGAATGCTCCTGCCAGCATTGCAGACATGCAGACTTCTGAATATGACCATACTGTTGCTTCTTACCACACTACAAGTAAAGTACCCCCTCAGCAGAACTGTGCACCGGCCTACACACAGCATGTCCATACCCCAAATCTGCCTATAGAGCAAGTCATTGTTGAACAGAGTGTGCCACAATCACAGCCTCTAGGAAATGGCTACAGTGGCAATGCATATAACCAACCATTAGACAATCCACGCATACAACCCAGTGCTGCTTACCAGCAAAGAAGCCCTGTGCATGCTCAGTTTAATGAAAACACAGGAATGTCAGACTTTGTCAGATTCATGGCCCGGCGTGAGCTTATCTCCACTGGGCTTATGCAGTTCAATGACCTTCCCGAAAACTTTAGAGCTTGGAAAGCATCTTTCACGAACTCTATCAAAGACCTTAACCTATCAGCTAGTGAGCAGCTCGACCTTCTTGTGAAATGGTTAGGCAAAGACTCAGCCGAACATGCTAGGCGCATAAGAACGGTTCATGTGAATCATCCAGAATATGGACTCAGGGCTGTATGGGATCGACTCTACGAGTACTATGGCGCACCAGAGGTCATCGAAAGTGCCTTGTTCAAAAGGCTGGAGAACTTCCCCAAGATCCAAAACAAAGATGGGCGCAAACTAAGAGAACTGGGGGACTTACTGATGGAAATACAGGCTGCTAAAGCTGATGGGGACCTGTTTGGCCTTAGCTATCTAGACACGCCCCGCGGAGTTAGCCCTATCACACAGAAACTGCCATTCTACCTGCAAGAAAAGTGGCTCACACAAGGTTTCATCTATAAGGAACAACATAGGGCTCCCTATCCCCCATTTAGCTTCTTTGTGAACTTTGTTTTCCAACAGGCGAGGATGCGTAATGATCCCGGCTTTACGCTGGCAGCCTCAAACAATGAACAGTCTGGCTATAGCAAGCCAGTGTTTAAGTCAGAGAGTCAGAGGGCAGTAGCTGTTCTCAAGACTGGAGTGTCTCCTAATGCTCCACTCACGCCTTATGTTTCCCCATATGCAAGTAGGTCCACCACCAGAGAGGACCCAGCAAAACATTGTGTCCTGCACAACAAGCCTCACCCCCTACACAAATGCCGTGGATTTAGAGAGAAGCCGATAGAGGAAAGAAAGGCACTCTTAAAGCAACATGGAGTGTGCTACAAGTGCTGCAACGCCATACACTTGGCAAAGAACTGCAATGATGAGGTAAGCTGCACAGAGTGTGGAAGCGACAGGCACGTCGCAGCGCTACACCCTGGCCCAGCACCGAAAGTCAACAGCTCGGCGGACCCGGCACCGAAGGATGGCGGGGAGACTGCTGTCTCAACTACATGTACCAAGGTGTGTGGAAACGACATGTCAGGGCGCTCCTGTTCGAAAATATGCCTTGTAAAGGTGTACCCAGCCACTTGCTCTGATGCTGCAGTCCATATGTATGCCATATTGGATGACCAAAGTAACCGATCACTTGCACGGTCTGAGTTCTTCAGTGTTTTCAACATCTCAGGACGTCCCACACCATACTCCCTGAAAACATGTGCAGGAACAATAGAGACTGAAGGCAGACAAGCACGAGGCTTCGTGGTATAACTTGTTGATGGCAGCGTCGCGCTCTCACTGCCACCGCTGATTGAATGCAATGACATCCCAAATAACCGGAAAGAAATTCCCACACCTGAGGTTGCCTCCAGCCACACCCACTTGAAACATCTCTCCAAACACATCCCAGAACTAGATCCACAAGCTCCTATCTTGCTCTTGTTAGGTCGAGACATCATCAGAGCACACAAAGTGCGAAGACAGGTGAATGGCCCACACAGCGCACCCTACGCCCAGAAGCTGGACCTGGGTTGGGTGATTGTGGGTGATGTGTGCATCGGGGACATGCACAAGCCGCCCCTCGTCCACTCCTACTACACCAATGTGCTGAGAAACGGACGCCCTTCTCTCTTTCAGCCATGCCCAAACAGCTACATGGTGAAGGAAAGATACTGTGACACTGAACCCCTCTCTCACCCCCTCCTGCACATGAAGTGTCATGGAAAAGAAATACAGAATACTTCATACAGTGATGTGTTTCAGACAACCAAGGATGACGACAAAGAGGCCCCTTCCATAGAAGACCTGCGGTTTCTGAGCATCATGGACCATGAGGTCTACAAGGATGAGGGAAACAGCTGGGTGGCTCCCCTGCCCTTCAGACATCACCGGCCATCGCTGCCTGACAACCGTGCACAAGCACTGGAACGCTTCAACTCTCTGCAGCGCTCTTTCAAAAGAAAGCCTGAAATGAAAGAACAGTTTGTCACATTCATGGAAAAGATATTTCAAAACGGACATGCTGAGGATGCCCCCCCACTGAAACCTGAAGAGGAGCACTGGTACCTACCGTGCTTCGGAGTTTATCATCCAAAAAAGCCCTCTCAGATAAGAGTCGTGTTTGACTCCAGTGCACAACACAAAAGCCTGTCTAGTACATTCTGGGACAGGTGGCGCAAGCAGTACCTGGCTACACTGCAACCTCGCAGGAAGTGGTCCTCCGACCAACCAAATCTCAAAGAAGGAAGTGTGGTGCTCCTCAAGGACATTCAATGCAAAAGGAACGACTGGCCCCTTGGCATCATCACAGATGCGTACCCCAGCAAAGACGGACGGGTACGCAAAGTCCAGCTGAGAATTGCTAAAAAGGATGGAACTAAACTGCTTCTCAGACCTGTGAATGAGCTGGTCTTGCTCATTTCCCCAGATAAATAAGTGTGTGGTGCTTTAACAAAAGTTTAGTGTATAATGTTTGTTGAGTTCAAGTGAATGCATAACTGAGTTTATTGAATTTATTTAACATTCAGTAAAAGAAATGAAGAAAAAAGGAGTGAAACCCCCTGGGTATCAGGCAGGGAGTGTTCTGTTTATTGTGCATAAATAGCTTTTAGTTAGTCATTTTCAGTCCTCTGCTGCCATCTACTGGCAAGAGTTAGCAGTGTTTCGTATTTAGGTATCATTTTGATGATGTCATAATTATTGGACATTATTCTGCTTAGAAACTTGGTACGCAAAGTAAGCATGGTGCTTCGTTCACGTGTGTTTCTTTCCTGAGCCTCAAGGTTGCCTTTGAAGACATCGTCGGTATGTTATAATTTAATATAAGATTTATGAATGACTCTAGTTTAACCAGTTTATTACTTTGAAAACTATTTAGTACGAGATATGTATGTTACGTTACTTGCTGGTTAAACTGACCTAGCATTTTCTAGCACTTGTTAAATGAAATTCTTAATGTATGTATGTATGTATGTTATTTCTCAGTTTTACCCTACTTCGACCGACCATAAATGATGAACTGAGACCCTATCGTCAGTGTGGTTTGTTGGAGAGGGTTATCTAAGCTGTTGACCCCGGCAAGGCGTTGGGGCAGAACAGCACAGTAAGCTTCTTGATATGTAATTTCGAAGAGGTGAGGGAGGCTCATATGTAAATTTCAGTGAATATGTAAATTTCAGTGAATATGTAAATTTGCGGATGAAAGATCTTAATGCAAAATCGGGAATGAAAAAAACGTTACTTTTTAATCTTTGGGTTTGGGGAAAGTAGCAAGTCACTGATGTTAAAGTCCAAGTCAAAGTGCAAGTCTTTTTAGATTTTGTCAAGTCAAGTCTAAAGTCATCAATATCATGAATCGAGTCTGACTCAAGTCCAAGTCATGTGACTCGAGTCCACAACTCTTGAGCAATGCACATACAGAACGTATGTTTTCAATGATGACCTCAGCATGGAGAAATGAGAGAAATCGTCTGGATGTGGACAGTGTCAAGCAAATTTGTGTCAACTTCACACTTGAGTGCACAGACATGTAGACTCCATACAAACAAAAAGCTCTTGGAAGCAGCCAGGAAAGGGCAAAAGTATCTAAAATAGACATTCAACTATGTGGTTAGTACACTACAGTCTTTATGTGTTTTGAGTTTGAAGGATTCAGTGAAGCCAGGATAAAAACTAAAAGATAATCCCAAAGTGTCCTCCTTTTTGGTGTTATGGAAATGGCCACCCTAGATGGAGTAATTGAGTCCTGGACTTGGACTCAAGTGCCGATTTTTGGGACTCGTGACTCGACTCGGTGTCGCGCACTGATGGACTTGAACTCGCATATTGCTGATTGTACTTGGTCTCGGACTCGAACAAGTTTTGTCTGAAGTCCGGATGTACTCAGCCACAGGCTTGTACAGCTGCGAGGCGAGTTCCCGTACTCTGCATTGTGCTGTGTGCACCTATTATTCAAGAATTGCAGCCCAAAGTGCTAGTAGCAGGTATATAGACTGAATAAAAGCAATGCAGAAAATAAGAGGATAAACGCAATGTAGACACTAACAAATATTGATTGATAAGAACCAAAGCAACAGCTAGATTTAAACAAACATATCCACTCAGATTAATACAGGATGACTCAGACTTGTGACTTGGACTCAGACTTGGGTGATTTGAAACTTCCTTTATAACCTCCTTTGGCTTAGGAAACACTGGACCTTCCTTTACAAAAGCAAAGGAGAAAATGCTGTCCCACAATGCCTCGTGGCTACAACATTTTCTGTGACACAACTTTCGGCCGTTCACGGAATTAGCCTTTCGTGACGAGAAATGCATTTCATGAAAGTTACGGTGCTTATTAAGTAGTTTAAAACTTATACCGTAACTTGCTAAGATTCTATGTTTTGAACGTTCAGCTCTATATTAATCAAAAGGAGAAATATGAACATTACTTTTTTACTGAAATGATCAAATAAAGTCCACATTTCAGTGTTTACTGAGCTGTGTGGGGTTTCTGAAACGTTTTAAAACATGTTTGAATTGTGATATTCAAAGTGGTAGGTTAAGGCATAACTAGTTTATTATAAACACATTTGTATTTATTTTTAAAATATTTTCATATAATCATACGTATTGGGATTCATGTGGGGTTAATACGTGTGGACTGCAGGGTGAAGGTGACAAGCATAAGTTTCACTTTCCTTTTTTATTTCAATTCCAACCTTTGTAATGAATATATGTCTCTGTACTGTCCTCACTAAGGTGTGGGAACCCAGCTAGACAGTGAGCTAAACTTTCCTTTATCCGTGATGCAGTCTTTATTGAAATTCTTCACAAAATCACAAAGTCAGGAAAGTGAAACTAAAAATAAAACAATGAGAAATATAATTAGGTTCTACTTGGTTGGAAAGTTAACATACATCAACTAGACAAGCTAAGCTAATGACCTTGACATTCACTGTTGACTGCAGTGCCTAAACTGACCTGTAGCTAACATTTAGCTAACATCTTCAAAAAATCGTTTTTAAACCATTTACTTTTATAACTGCTTTTTAACAACATGAATTCGACATAAACTATGAAATTATAAATTACAACAAAGTTTAACAACATTAAGAAAGGAATACATACAAGTGATGCCTCTGCTGGGGCAAATGAGTCCACGTTTCGTGAGAAGGAGCCCTTTCACAGCATGTTAACGTTAGCTAACCTTGCTCCAACTAACTCCCTACTCCCTACTTCCTGTTTCTAACACTGTGACATTATGTCAAAATAAAAGTATTCCTGCTAAATGAATTTCACATTAAATAAAAGTCCCAAAATGTTTTATATCTGCCTGAAGGCAGCACAGTCTCTGTTGTCCTCGTTCATAAAGCGTAAAACAACACCATCAGAGAGCACGGTGCAAAGTAAATGCACTTTCAGTAGTCTGCTTTATAGAAACTGTAGCCCCCCCCACAGCAGACGCACATTAATAACTGGCGCATCATAAATACGTGGGATAGTGTAAATGCATTCGGATGCTCAAAGCACCTCAGTCGCTTTTCCTAAATCGTTTTGAATTCTCCTATCCACTATTCCTCAACTCCGTGACGTTTTACACAAGGGTCATGGAATAGTAGAGATGAATAGACGATAGGAGCTGATTTTCTGACAATCCGACCGTACCCCAAGGCTTGAGATTCACTTCTTTGTGTTTTCCCGCCTGTTTGATTGTCTGTGTTGGCCTTATTAGTTGCACCTTTTCCCAATCAACCCTGCAGCCGCCTAACCTCCTGCACACCTTCACTTCATCCCCTCGTTAGTTCAGCTTGTATTTGAGTCCTGGTTTTTTGATTCTCAGGTTCTTGTATGTCCTGCAACATATGGTGCATATTTAAGCAACCCCATGACTCGATGAATTTGTGGAAACCAACACAGAGCCAAATGTAGGGGGGAATGTTGGACTTCATAACATAGACGGGAAGAAAAGTTTTAAAAATAATTTTTGCTAATTAAATGTTACGTATTTCTCAAAGCTAACCCTTTTTTTAATTACAGCCTTTGTAAAAAATATAGAAGCCCAGTCCAAAGAGCCCCCCCCCTCACATCTTCTTCTTTCTTCAGTTTTATTAATTCATCTGTTTAAAAAAAATTATATATTTGTATTAGATTTATTTCCTCCGCCACCTAAATACATTACAACCTAGTATGGATGGGTGGTTGGCTATTATACTTGGACAAAAATAGGGGGCTTCTTTTTAATTGTTGTGTGAGAATTATATTTACAATGCTAATGTTGCCCTGCATCTACTGGATGTGTTAATAGGCCAGTGTTACTTTTGTTAAAGTGCTTACACTGCATATAAAGGTTTAATTAACCGAAAAGAGTCACTATTTCTGCAAAAATTAGGATGAATGAATAAACAGGTACCTTATTTATTAATTGGTAATTGTAGTAAAAAGTAGAAAATAGACCCTTTTTGAAAATATAATCATATTCTTCAAATGAAACACTGTCTACAATGTTAAGGAGCATTTATCAGTGCTGGTTTATCAGTCAATGAAGCCTATTTCTACTTTTCTTGGTCCTTTTTCCACCAGAGAAGTGTTTTCAAAAGAGAAGTTCAGAAGAGCTCTTGACCAAAAAGACTGCTGGAGGACAATGAGTCTTGTTCTGTTCTCTCTTCCCTCTCATTATGTTCTGTATATCTCTATATGTCTCCTCCTCTCAGGCTTTCAGACACATATCTGGCACCGCGCCCCTCAGGGAGTTAAATCATCAGCCCAGACCCAGTTGTTGTTATAAATTGTCGCACTGAACCGCAGTCCGCAATAAAAGCATTCCATGTTGTTAGCCTGGGCTAATCCATTTCCCCGTAATTTAATACTTTCATAGATGGCAAAGGATAAAATATAGCCAGGACCAGGCGGGCAAAGTGCGTTACGCAGGCACTGGATGGCAGTTTGTTGCCTAATGAAGCCATTAACCTCACACTACCAAATTTGATACAGGCGAAAATAATGGCTTCATTACAGGGAAATATTACAGTGCTGTAAGGAAGAATTCCAATGAGCGTGTGTTAGTGGTGCATATATCTCACCTCCCAAGAGATCAAAAAACACGGTAACAAAAACATTTCTGTTAATAACGGCTGAACATAATGCTGTAAACCAGGGGCGGCTGGCCCATAGGGGGCGATAGTGCACCGCCCTCCTTAAGCCAAACGAGAAAAAAAAAAGAGAGAAAAGAGTTTATTTTGCCGGTCTAAGTCTTAATAGTATAGTCCAAACAGCAGCCTGAATATCGCTGCGACAATCAGCAGCCTGGATGTCACTGTCCAACCAGTAGCCCCGCCCCCTTGGGGCGATATCAGTCAGATTGAAAATCGCCCCAGGCGCTCTCATAGACTTACATGTTGAGACTCGTTTTTTCAAAAATCGAACGATACAATGCATTTCTATGGGCTCCGGGGGGGCTTGCCCTAACGTGATTTCGTCATACGCAGTTACGCACTGATGCGTGCTCGGACGTACAGCGCGCGCGTCTGGCGGTCGATCGGCGGTCGATCGGCGGATGATTCGGCGGCGCCGAATCATCATGGCTGGCAACTGCAATTCCATCGTTTCCCTGAGGGAATTACCGTTCAGTCGTCGAAGCAATGCGGATAAATTGGCTGTTAAAGAATTGGGACCACCCAGACCAAATTTAAACATCAAGCAGGTGTCAACAAAAGCGGGGAAAACATACAGCCGCGGATTTTCTGGATTTACTGGTCAGGAACATGCCTGATTTCAACGAGAGGGTGATTGATCGCTTTGCTTGCTTGAAAGAGAGGCGAGCTAAATTTCAATACAAGTGATGAGTGAGTGTGTTCTTAAATGGTGAGTTGTGTTATGTTGTACTCTCCAAATGTTGAATTGTAAATAGTTGTATTGATTGCATATTGCCAGCCAAATACAGTTATGTTCATAATAATAGCAGTGTGTTTAAAAAGGTGACCGCTTCATTACATGTATTTTTTTTAACAATGGGACTTTGCGGGGGCTTCTTGGTGGTAGCTTGGCTTCACATAGACGTTGTCTGATTGTTACAGTACTCACAGGCAATCTTAGATCTTCTCTGATCCTCCTGGAGCTGATCATTGGCTGATCCTTTGCCATTTTGGTTATTCTCCGATCCCTTCGAATAGTTGTTTTTCTTTTTCTTCCTCACCTGGTGGTGATGGTTTTGGCTGCCATTTTAAAGCGTTTGATATCATTTTAGCTGAACAGCCTATCATTTTCTGCACTTCTTTATAGGTTTTCCCCTCTTTTATTAATTTCTTAATCAAAGAATGCTCTTCTTCTTAACAGTGTCTTAAACAACCCGTTTTACTCTGTTTTTCAAGGACAAATGCACAGCCAGCATATGCAGCATCAGTTGCCTTGATCCTTGAATAGGGGCCATCTGTTTAACACCTATTTTTTTTCACATAATCAATGACCTCAATAGTTGAACCTGGCACTGCTATTTTTTTGAACACGCCCCTTTCAGTAAATGATTCAGTTTCACAGAATCAGCAGCATGCACGTCATGCCTGTTGGGTCTGTTGGTTTTCTATACCTTTACTAAACCTGTAAACTGTATAGTGGTAAATGGAATATGTTCTGGAAAATTTTGATTAATTACAGTTTTGATTATAGTATAATTTGATTTGATTATTGCTATGGCATCCATGATGGCTATAAATTGTAGACTGTGCTAAAAGTGATTTCAAGGGCAAACTATTAGATGACAAACTATCTGTTAATGTGTGTTTTATTGTGGAACCAAATGTATTGTATATTTTATGTCTGGGGTTGCATCTAGTGGTTGAAAACCAAATTAAACAATGAGATGTGACACTGTAAAGCTGGCTATCTGACTTTTATTTATTATTATTTTACCCATTGAATGGGTCATCTTAGCCATCATCACAACTTTTGCCCCCCCTGAGAAATTTGTCAGGAGCCGCCACTGCTGTAAACAATGAAAGAGCAGCTGCCTTAGAACAATGTTCCGTGTTTTCTTGAGAGGATTATTCCCATCGTTTGCAATGATTCAACCATCTTTCTGCTGAAGTTATTATTATAAGGTTTTTTACAATCTGTGGAGCAAATTGTGTCAGTGTATTTGGTCACAGTGCTCATTATAAATACACCGGTATAAGTGTAGTGTTGTGGTTCAAAGAGCAATAGCTGATCATCAACATCAGCATCAACTGTTATCCTCTCTTCCTGCTAATATGCATGGCTGATCAGTCAACTCATTATAATTAAGAGGCGTTAATTAGCAAGAGACGGAGCTGCCCTTTGCATGACAATGACAGCTTGCCAGAGAAAATCACCGGAGTCCCTGCTCAGTTTTTCCAAGGTGTCGAGGTGACGGTGCACTGCCTCCGTCCCTCCCTCCTTCCCTTTCCAGGTCAAGAGTTCCGTGAGTAAATTACGGGGAGTGACTTTTGTTTGCATGTCCCAGCTCGTTCCTCCAGTTCTCCCAAAGTTTGCACCTCGGTTTAATACATCATTCATCAAATTACGGGGAGCCATTAGTGTCAAGATTGGGAACTTGCAAATTCTCCGTGGCATCTCGCTTAGCATATAAAGCAGAGCATGCCGGCTTTTATTCTCGACTAAATATCGATGACAGCGCTTGTTACGGTTGATTGATGAGCTTCATAATTAGACGGGGCCACTGCTGTCGACTATTAATGAGGGTATTGTGCGTGGAGTGCTTCCCCCTGCACTGCCGATTTCTGAGGCGTCTAATATTTTGCAAGAGAATTTTGTGAGATGGCGACCTGCACACAATAGTCCCGTTGATGGAGGTATGCATAAACATCATGGTCCATTTTGTAGAACACAAAAACTCTTGGGTCCGTATCTCACACCGTCCGTGGTGCTCTTCTCCTGCACCTTTCAAACTAATTAAAGGAGCTAATCGTTAATAAATAACCTCTTATACCAACAGTGAGGTATATGATTTGGAGGATGAATAATTCAATTTAGCTAAAAAAAATTGGTTTTGGTCTCTATAGCTAATTTCCCTAGTCATGACAACTGTGAGGAGGGTGAATTTCTATATAACTCTCCCGTTTTAATTATATTAAGGCTTAAAGTTATGCATAATTAAGGGCGTGGTCACTTTGATTGACAGGTTAGCACCGTCATTGGGCGCTAGCCGCTTGTCTGCTCTGCTAGCTCCGCTAACAATCACTACACTTGACCTGTAGGAGATGTTGGTGGTGTTGAAGCGTTTTGAATGCAAATATCAGACATAATATGGCTTGCTGTGCGATTAATTGTACTAACAGACCGTCCAGGAAGTCTGGTCTCCAGTTTTGTCGGTAAGTGAAATTGTATTATTATTTTATTTATATTTTAGCACCGTTAGCACTAATCATCAGTGTGTCTGCTCCATGGAATGTATAAAGGATCGTCTGCTCACGACCGGCAACCGGGAGCAACGAGACCACAGGGTGTGCTGTTGACTTTTAGCGGGATAGGGCCGCGAGTAGCATACGGTAGCATGTAGCCTAGCTTGGAAGCCTTCGCTAGCTTGGTAGCTTCGAGCTAGATGGTTGTGTTTCAGTAGCCACGCCCGCTTCAACTCAAACCCTATGTCCATATTTGGATTAGCCGAGAGCGGGCGGGAGGTAGACTGAGAAGATGTTGACGGTGGGAGTCGCCCACCAAGTACCCCTGACTGCAGGCCGCAGATCGAGGCGGTAACCTCCTGGCAGCACATTGACAAATGTCAATACTGCATGAAGAAAAAGATTATGAACACAGCAGCCTACAACATTGTGAACTAATAACAATGCAATAAAAGTCTCATATTTGCAGGAAGAAATAGTTATTTAAACATCTATAACATACTTCCAGAATGTGTGAGTTATGTTATACAAGGTTATATATGCCAATTTAATTGCCAGCCTTTTCGATTAAGTCTGGTGTTGTTTTGTTGTTGCTTGCAGTAGTAGTCCGTTACTTATATCGTGATGAGTCATCCGTCTGTTTTGATAAATGTTAAAACTTTTGTTTTATTATGTCATTGTTAATATATAGTTACTACCCATCCTGCCATGCTAATGACACATTGTGTAACATTTTACATTTACCAAAAACATTTTCCTCATTGCAATGTAGACAGACTATAGTGAGCAGCTGAATGTGCTTTGTACATTAACTTATACCAGACTCAGAAGGCCACAACATCATGTTTTTAGTAAACAACATAATGAACACTTGATATAAAAATAACAGAAAACAAATATAAAGAAAAGATAATAATCACAGCAAACTAATTAAACAAATAATAACTTATTATTATTACAAATAATCAACAAAATCAATCAAACATGTTGCTGCCTCGATGGTGTCTCTCAGGAAAGCATATTTTTCCTTGGAGAAAAAGTAAGAATAAACAGTAAGACTAGTGGCTCTGAGTGAAAAAAAATGATTTCCCACTTCCCCAAAACCACGAAGGCATGCAAATAAAAGCAACTATTACTGAAGGTTTTCAGTGATATCTATAAGTACTTAACAAGTCATCACAACTATTTGATCTTGCTATGCATTAAGCCTTCAGCATCACACACATTAGAATGCATACCAAGTTCCCAGATGCCACTTCGCTCTGCAATTGGTGTTCAGTATTGTCTAGAAAAAATACAGAATGTGTTCTGTGTCTCTACTGTGTGCACTTGAGGGGCCACTGGGTGCTTACGTGCTTTTAAGTGCTTCACAAAGTGTGCTCTGTTTATAAAGGCTTGTGTGCAATAGCAACAATGAAAGTGTGTTGAACTTCTGCAACTCAGACCACACTTTATGATTGTGAACTCTTAAAGAAAGGAATGACAATAAAGTGACAAGTTATACAATTAAGTAAAATACATAATATGGGAAATGTAAAATAAGTTAACATCAAATATTTTCAATAAAGAAAGAAGGTGTACCTCTGTGCCTCACTGAAGCATGGCCTTTAATGTGGTACTCAAGCATCATTTGTGCACCCTTAAATGTGCAGAAGGGGCAGTGATAGAGACCGCTGCTGCAGGTCTTTATTTGGGGAGTCTCGCCCTCCAATATTACACTAACGTGTCTCTACGTCAGAGGAAATATTGCATACACATAAAAAGCATGATTATTACAAATGCATAAAATAAGCAATATGCATTTAATTTGATAACCACGGAACCCGTAAAGGGACATGGGGAAATAAAAGAAAGTTAAATGTTTCCCGTGCGCACGCGAAAGTTTCCCGTGCTCACGCGAAAGTTTCTCGTGCTCACGCGAAAGAGAAAGTATTTCGAAAACAAGTAGCCATCAGATGTGCAGGCATATACTTGTACATGAAGTCATGAGATATACCTGACAGGGTAATAACTAAAAGCAGATAAGGTGAGAATGAATGTTAACTTGTATAAAGTAAACAATAGACTGTCACTATAGAGTAATATTTCTATCTTTCTGGTGCAAGCACCTTCCGTTCAATGGATTTCCGTAGGCCTACAAGCAACACCTGCGGACAGTTATGCAGAACGCCGCGGCCTAAAATTAAACAAATCAGCTGGTATATAGGTAGGCTATATCTGCGTATTCCATCTATATGTCCAAAATACAATCATTGAAGATCTCGAAAGAGACCAGTAGGCCGGTCTAGCCACATTAGTGTGCGTCTTTCACCGCATAGCCTACTATGAACAGTTAAAAAAACGAGTCAATAGTCTATGGTGTTTACATCCAAATGCTGAAATTGCCCCTTTTAGTGTGTCAATTTCTGTGTTGGAATTCAATCGTCTCCTCAGGGCTATACCTGTTGATGTTTTTATACGTTTGCCTTTCAGATCGACATCGACGTCATAGGTGTTATGACTGATGAGCAGCTAAGAGAGTATATAGAACAATATGGGGACCGACTTGAAATCCGTGCATTTTGTCGCCAAAAAAATGTGAAGTCAGGAGGAGTGGAGACAGTTAAGTCTTCTCTCATGCAAAAAGTAAGAGAGAGGCTAGGGGAAAACCATAGGAAAACTCCTGACAACCCAGAAGAAGGCCCTGGTATTGGAAACCAACATGCCGTCAAAGATACCCGGCGGGTTGAGATGGGATGGCTCCATTCTGAGGACGGCACTTTTCACCAAATAAAAACCAAAAAGGGAGGTGGAACACGACACCTTTCGGTCCGGAAATCAATAACGATGAGAGAACTGCTGGAGACAGGCAAAGGCTTGTTTTTTCCAAATGGACATTCGTCCAAAGGGCCGATGGCAAACTTCGAATTTGATATTCGTGATTATAGTCACAGCACAGTATCCCCTGAAGTCACAGTGGGCCAGCTGTACGAGCAGACCAAACTAAAGATGTTGCGCGTCTACACAACCACACTGGCTAAAGACGTGACACCGGTATCTGATGCATCATCGGACTTTGAGCCCCCAGAGGAGAGTCCAATGAAGGTAATGTATCTTCTGCCTCGTATCAATACTATATTGTATTTATATTGATAGGCTATTAATTGTGAAATCTGGGGCGGGAGGTGGTTATCAAGTGGTAGCCCACTGTGGACAAACATTAGACTGGGTAAACCCAGCCCGATATGCCGGCGATTTGATTTCGCCCTGCAGCGTAAATAAGATTGAGCTTGGTCTGGTTATAGCCAGGCTAGACAAACATGTATTTCAGATTCTAAAATGAAAATAACAGAGTAATTACTGAATAGTAATGGGCCACAGAATTTGACAAAGACTCGTGTATGATAAGTCAAGGTGCGCCGCCAGAGAGGCGCTTAGCTGCTGCGGGCCTTTCTCACTTAAAGTGTCATTCCGGAGGACAACAGTGAATATAGGCTACTGTTGGTCTTATTAAATGTGCACTGTACATTCACTGTTAGCCTCAGTGATTTGTGAAGATAAATATATTGTCTTAATTCAATGTCAAATCTATTAGGAACAAGAAGCCTGCAAAGTAAAAAACTGATCAAGGGTGGTAGTTGAGTTGCAACAAGAGGTTATATTTGCTCCACTGACTTCTCCCTACACTTATAACAAGTTCCGAAAGATTTTGTTGAACAGTTGGACATTGTGTGGCTGAAAACATAAGCCTCATTTCGTGGACCCAGTCTGTGATAGAACTTGTGTTGTATGGAGATTAATTTGTGCAGTAATGTTCAAAAATTACTTTTTAAGATTCTAACAAAAACATATGTATTAAAAGTTATAGTTTCCTGTAGTGGCATTTAAGTTACATCTGCATGACACAGCAGCTATGTTTAGAATAAATCACAGGTGAAATCTATGAGGACAGAGAGATGGAGAGATCATGATTTCGTTGCGAACAACCAATGTAATTTGAGCTTAAATTTTGACTGCAGCTAATGGAAATGGGCCAATGGTTTTCAATTCAATGCCACATTAACTCAATGCATATACCAGGAAAAAGAACTTGCTCAGGTGCAAGGTGTGAATGTGATAGTACACATGACTGCTTGGATCAGATGATGCAAAATCAAAGATAAGGTAACAATTGCACGTTTGTTTGTATGTTTTTTAATTGAATTATCAACAGACAGGAGAACCAATCAGCCAATCAAGACAAGCAACTCCTGTGATGAGTAAAACAGAGGTTCTGCATCCACCATCTGCCAATACTTGCCAATCAACAAGCAGCCATGGATCTGAAGATGAATGTTTAATGGCTGAGTCAAATCAAGATGCAAACCAGTCGTTAAATTATGAGGCAGATCTTGCCCTTGCCATCCAAGCATCTCTTGAGGAATTCGAAGTACACTTTGGACCCGTTATTGGTGATGATGGGGATAATCAAGACTTCACCCTTCCCTGGAATCCACATGACTTTAACAGTATGCAGGTATAGTTTAGAACTAAGCTCTAACATTACTGCCATGGATGACTGCCATTATTGATCCATTTGAAGAGTTGTTCTTATAATTACAATGTCTATAAAATGTACAAAATACAGTGAGAAATTGCCAATGTCTTCAGATTGATTTTTCATCCAAATATTCCAAATTAAAAGACATTCTATTTATTGTGATGTAACAAGAGAAAAGCAGCACATCTATTTCATTTATAATATCTACTGTACCTAATCACACCTTTTCATGCTGATTAATATATTGATTGTCAAATATGTTTATTCATTTTATACTTACTAATTGATGAATCAATCAACAATCACATCTAATTGCCTTTTTTTAAATCTTGTAGCACTCTACACTGAATGACGGACCTGAATCATCAAGCAGTCTTCCAGCTGCACCAGACCAATCTGAAAAAGGAATTTCTCCTTGTGAAAGTAAGACGAGTAAACATAGTCGATGATGTCCTTAATGTCTTCATGGAACCAAAAGTAATGAAAGCTAATCTAAAAATGGAGTTTACAAATGAGAAAGCTGTGGATAGTGATGGTGTGTCAAGAGAGGCATACTCCGCGTTCTGGGAACATTTCTTGGAACAGTGTGAGGGGGAAGAATAACGAGTACCCAGACTGCAACCATACTATTCCGAGAAGAAATGGCAAGCTCTTGAAAGAGTGTGGTTGAAAGGATACCTGGACCACAAATTCATGCCAATCAGACTGTCACCAGCTTTTGTTCTAGCCTGTTGTCAAGGAGTTAGTTCGGTGGATGAAGAATTCTTGATGATGTCATTTGCCAGATTTCTTTCAGGGAATGAGCGTGCATCGCTTGAAAAAGCACTACAGGGCAACATTGATGAAACTGTTGAAGAGGACTTACTTGAGATCTTCTCAAGAATGGGCTCACACTGCCTGCCCTCTAAAGACAACTTATGAGCTGCCATCTTAACAATGGTGCACAAAGCTCTGATTCAAGAGCCTAAGTTCATAATTGACTGTTTCCACTCCAGTATTCACAATGCTGTGCTAGCACTCATAACCAAAGAGAGCATAATGGAGCTTTACGAATCTAAGAGGCCAACTAACAAGAAAGTGGCCCAGATGATAAAGCCACCAACTGAAAGTCTAAATCCACAAGAGCAGACAGCTCTTAACCACCTGCTACGGTATGTTAGAAGCATCAACCCAAAAAAATTTGAGATGTTCTTACGCTTCTGCACAGGATCCACTGTGCTGTGCAAAGACACAATCGAAGTAACTTTTAATAGATTGCGTGGTTTAAGTCGCAGGCCTGTAGCACATACGTGGAGCGTTTCTTGAGTTACCATGCACCTACAGCTCATACCCTGAGTTTCGTAAAATAATTTGACAATATCCTGTCTGGTGACTGCTTTACAATGGATATTGTGTAGTGAATGTAAGGGAATTTACACATGTCCATCTTCCACAGATATTGGTATGACATTTTTCGGTAACATTTTATTTTATGGGGTCCCAAATACAGTGTATCTACACCATGAAGTGTAACAAACTGTGTAACAATATGTAATATCATGTATCATGTATGTAACCACTGACCCTTACCCTATGTACACTGTAAATGCATGGTATTAGTACACAGTTTGTTACGCTGCACTTAGGGATTTAGATACGTTTGATCATTGTAAAATAAAGTTTTACCCATTTGGGTTTACATTTAGTCAGAAAGGTCTGTGATCATATTTGTTCATTCATGTATTACAACTAAGACAACAGTGCTGGCTACTACAAGGAGAGGAAATGTAATCAGATGAACTGTTTTTATTTTTGTTTTATTTTGTTATTGTAACATTTATTTTGCTGTGATATGTGCCAGTACTCTGAGTTTGGAATTTTGCTTAAGTCCAAAAGACAGGTCTAGTTTAATAATTTGGACAAGTCAGAAAGGTCGGTCCGTGTAGCCTACTTATAAAAATGATTGCATACACAAATATTTGCATGTTGGTACTGTTCTGTCAAGAGCATAACATTGTTCAATTTTGTTCAATAAAGATTCCTTGTTCTTCTTTTCTTTATTGTGGTTTTGTTTGTTTCCTGTTCATTACAGTTTTAAAGTCAAAGTAAAACGTCAATGACAATGCTCCTGTCCTGTACCACAACAAATGTAGTTGCATCTCAAATTAGAGCGCAGATCTTATCTCATTCTTCAAATGCAGGTACAAATCCACTGCTTGATAAGCATCAGCTGGAAGATGCAGCTGTGACTCAACCATCAGAACGTTGCAGATGTTGTAGATGTCTGTGTCACATGGCACTGCTGGTCGAAATGTGCAGTTACTCTGACATAACTGTACATCAGCTCTGTCCACTGGGGAAAGGCAGTCTTCACTTCGGTAGAGTTCTGGGAACATGTTCATGATTCGGGGTCGACCACTAGGTACCCCGTTATTCTTCGATGGTCTGATGACATGTGAATCCCACACTTTGATGGTCTCATCTAATTCGTCCTAGAAAAATAGAATTCATTATTCTCATGGGCCTTACATACATTATGAAATTATTTGAAACTAATCACGTTAAGTGTTAAAGTTGTTGATGAAGTTAATTATTGGAAATAAACAAAACATCGAACATCAGAGTTGGTTGCGCTGCATTTGCCATGTCAGCACCATGGACAGCTTCGTAGCTCAGCTGACGTGGAAAAGCACCGCAGACCATGCTAAAAAAACGCTGTTAGAGCCATCTTCACTTTTCATTATGAATTATTGGAATTATCACTGTATGGACACCACATGGATGAAACACTTGAGTGCGCCATGCAGTGCCTGCTCATTGGAAAGTTTAAGATGATAGAATGTTTAACACAATAGCCTGTGGCACATTTGTAGCTTACCTGAATGATATCCATGAAGCAGAACTGAATTAGACTTCTGTCCAAATAAGTACCATCAAACAAACCACGGTCCTTCAGATCAGTGAACAGAGAAATGCAGAATTCCATTGATTCCCTTCTGAGGAAGCCCCACCAACTCTGTATTCGCTGATTTGCTGTGCTTGCCCCTTCGATGTAGCTGTCAATACCAGAGCCGTCGTGAATGTTGCGATGGAGAAAATGCTGAAAGTCTCTGACTTTACCATTCTCTGTGCCCCGGTCGGCTCTGGCAATCCTTGGACAGCCACCTGATCTCTTGACTGCCTCTATGTAGTAGCCTCCAATGATTTTTGGGTCACTGCTGGTAGTGAATGCATTCATCCGATAATTTTACGGGAAAACCCGTCAATGCAGCCGTTTATTCTGATACCGAAAGGTTTCAGTTTGTCATAGGAGTCCAAGTGCCAAGTATAATTGGGCCCTTTCGCAAAATACCTTCGGCGATGGAGACGTCTTAGTCCTCTGAGTTCAACACCCCGTGGGTCAAGTTCTTTCAGAATTCATCGGATCTCTTCTTTCTTGACGTGCAATCCATTCTCCATGCATTTTCTGTACATCCACCTATACCCACAGACAGTGGCGGCTGGTGGAGTTTTCTCCAGGGGGGGCTATAACTCCAAAATGTATATAAAAAAAAAAAGCATGCATACATGTACTAAGGTATCAAACGAGTGTATTTACATAAATGAAAACAACAAAAACAACATTATAGATAGATAGATAGAAGTGCAAAGAGAAACAAGTGCGATATATAGAGTATGTACAGTATATGCAGTTAAGAGTGATTATGTAAAGATAAGGGCAGTATAAAGAGGTGGGAATAATTGGCATAGTATAAACAGATGTAGTACAAATATACAGATGTGCTATATTACTATACAGGTGGCCAATATACATATATAATAAATATCTATCTATCTATCTATCTCTATATCTGTCTCTCTATCTATCTCTAGATATATCTCTATATCTATATATTTAAATAATATATATCATATATAACATGGACAATACACATACTTTATGACAGAAGGCTGTGACGTCAGCCCCGCCGCCAAATCCAGCTGCATTCAGCTCGGGGCGCAGGAGAGGTGCACCCCAACATCGTCCTATCTCTTGTATTGAAGAGGAGCTACTGCGCATGTACAACTTTTAACGAGAGTCTATGGGCAAAGATTCCTGCGCCCCAGGGCGGAAATACGTCACCAATCAGACAATGTCAACGAACGAAACAATTTCACTCATCATTAACTATGAAATATTTATCTTGCACATCTAAAAAAATATATACATATATTTCGAAATATTTTTATTTTATTATTTCATTTTTATTTCATTTTTTTTATGTCTTATTCAAGGAAATGTGGTGAGTGGTGGGGCGGCGCCCTAGCGCCCTCTATTGGCCAGCTGCCACTGCCCACAGAGCTGGCCAGACGTTTTTAACTGTTCCTCAATGAACTCCACTACGTGATCTAAAGTGGTGTAGTTCTTGCGCCGAGAAAGACCACAGACGACTTCAGAATTCGTTTTAAATGTCTTTGAGACACAACATAACGGTGACGACTTGCAAGTTAAGTAACTATGTCTGTATAATGAAGTCCCAGGTCAAAATACAGCTTAACTAATTCTTGAACTATCATACTGTCATACATAAAGAAACACAATCCAAAATACTTTGTCAGAGTGCTTACGCGAAAGTTTCCCGTGCTCACGCGAACGTTTCCCGTGCTCACAGGAAAGTTTCTTGTGCGCACGCGAAAGTTTTGCGTGATCACGAGGAACATTTTCATGTTTTTAAATTTCCCCATGTCCCTTTACGGGTTCCGTAGATAACTGTATACAGTGTGTAGACTCTAGTGTGTAAACTTGCGACGTACAGATAATGGCTGTGGACAAATACAACAAGGCATGCATTGAAGCAACAAAGCAAATTAAAATTCCAATAATTAGATATCTAAACATGTAGACCTAGACTTAACGTCACTGTTCCTGTTTCGTGTGTAACGAACGGACTTTAATTGGTCATTTCCAAATATACCACTGCACTGCTCTAACATTGTATTACAATGAAGCTCAAAATGCTGACAACCCTCTCTTCTCTGCCATCATTTTCCAGTCAAAGTCCTGTTTGAAGACTCAGCTGTCAGTTTGTTGACTTAAACACGAAACGCTCCGTCCTCTGTTCTGCACATGAAACACGTCTCAGTTCCTGCACCTCGATCTGACAGCAGCTGTGTAAGCGTTCATCGTCTCTTGTTTTCAAATCTTTTTTGGAGCAACAGAATTTATTATTCCCACCGTACAGATTCACTTTCACAGTTTTACTCTGCTCAGCATCTTGTCTCATGTTTGATGTCATCGCTCAACGTTCCACTTTTTTTGCCTTTCTTACAATTTATCACAGCCTGAACAATGCCGGTCTAAATCCATCAATCAGTCCGTCAGCGTCAGTCAACAAATCCTTTTTACTTCATTATGGTTTTGCACATACAATGATTAAATGTGCCTTAACAAGAAATTGACATCGAAAGTAACATTAAAAATGTCAACAAACGCTTCACTTTGTGAAGGACTTGGATAGACAAGGACCCAAATGAAGGCTAATGCACTTGTATAGGTTTCCTGGCTGTCAGATGAAATGCTGATTCACGTTAACAGGATGAATATGATACTGGAGTCTCTGTGTTTACCAAAGGAGGTTATTGAAGACAATCCTGTTAAAGAAGGATTGTTAAGCTCCAATTATAGACTTCAAGCCATGTGGGATTGCTTAAAACTTCGTGCAGACTCCTGAGCTTTTTATACATTGTTGGATTGTTGTTTTATACAGTAAGGGGTGATGGCTGTCCTTAAAAGACCTCATTTCCAAGTTAGCCAGTGTGCTGTTTATCAGTGGAGACCATTTTCAACATGTTTCAACCAGTCCTTCTAGTTGCAGAGTTCGCTGGTGCTAGGCTAGCACAAGTCAACGGTTTCTGCCAGTCTTACCCACTCCACAGTACACCCAAATAAATTAAAACGCCAGACTATCGATTTAAATGTCTGTGTTGATAGAATCATATTAGAAATAAAACTATCCTTGCATCGCAATGATCATTTTGAGGGACTAGTTTCTCAGCAGCGGCGGAATTATACTTTGCTCCGGTTAGTTGTGTAGTAACGAAGCTGCGCCGAAAAGTAAACAGTGAAGCTCACTCCAGTCGGGACACCTAGTAGTACAGTGGGATTGAAGCATTGGATTGTAAACGAACGACTAGGCAACATGGTGATTCAGTGTGCATTTCAACATTGTAAAAATAAACGCTACAGATGGGCACCACAACGTTTCCACAAATTTCCTGTGCGAGATGCAGAAAGGAATCAACTGTGGCTTGTTGCTGCTGGCTTGGACATCAACACACCGGCGGAGACTCAACAAAATTGGCGAATGTGTAGTGATCATTTCAGACCAGACGACTTCGAAAAACCCTGCTATCTGAAGGACCACAAGTTACTGACAACAAATGCAATGCCGTCTGTCTTTCCAGATGCACCAACACTAACTGATGAACAGGTAATAGCTTTTGGTAGGCTACTCTAGCTAATAAAGCTAGCCCCTTTCATAACGTTAGCCTACTGATAGATTGAGACTGACAACGTTAGTGGAGATAACGTTACAGTTCAATGAATTGTGAAGAGTGACAACGTTAGCTAACGGTATAGCTACACTCTTGGTAGATACCTGGCTGGGCTAACCGCTAACTTTAGGTAATTGCTGATAGAAACGTCATGTTAGCTCGGAAATTTTACATGCAAATTGCTAGCCTCGGTCGGCACCAAACTTGATCTGGAAAACCGTCCAACACCTCAGGAGGGGGAAGCAGGGAACCATCCAAGCTGTGTACAGTAAGGATGGGACGCTGTTGACCTCAACTGATACGGTGTTAAAAATTAGGTACTTTGTCCAAAATTCTGAACTACCCCTTTAAATGACAGCAAAACATTGTCACGGTTGTAGCAACAGGACTCAAATGCAGAGAAACAAGGGGAGGCAGGTATGGGGTTCAAACTAAAAGTGAGCTTTATTAAATAAAAGCTGTTAACAAAACACAAAAAGGCAAGGTACAATAAAACAGAAAAGTAGCAAATGAAAACTATGACAAACCAAAGGACGCAGGAAGGTAAGCCAGGGAAATCCAGGACATAAAACAGTCTTGACTTGATATGAAAGATGACGACCGGACAAGAGACAAAAGGGGAACTAAGACTAAATACACAAGGGTAATCACAAGACAAGACACAGCTGGAGAGGGGAGGAGAAACACAGGGGCAACAGGTGAACACAATGACACAATCAGGCACAGGAGGGAAACTCAGACAGGAAGTGAAACTAAACATGACACAGGAGGGGAAAACAATTCAAAATAAAACAGGAAACAACAAACACAAAACAAGGATCATGACAGATATATCAAGCTAAAAAATGTTTTTTTGTGTGTTTTTTAAGTTTTAATTATTCTGTGAGACTAATGTACAGTAGATAACCCATATAACAGGTCTGATGTTCATGTGGATGTGTCATGATCCGTGTTTCGTATCTGTCATGTCTTTGTGTTGTGTGTTTTATTTTGCCTGTTCCTGTCGCCCTTCATGTCTGGAGTTAAGTGTTTTTCATGTCCTGTGTTACCCTTACTTCATGGTTTCATCAACAGCTTTTGAATAAAGCTCGCTTTTTATTTTTGACCCTTACCTTCCCCTGGATTTACTGCACTTGAGTCCTGTTTCCCCATCCCTGACAGAACGACCAAACCATAAAATGGACCCAGCAGTACTTTTTGAGGATGCTCCTGTGGAGTTTTCCTACAACATTTTATGTATTTATGGAGAGTGGAGGAGAGCAGGTTCTAAAGAGGCTCAGGATGCAGCTCTTCTTCATGCACGCCGGGAATTGGCAGATAAGCCATGGTTCGAGAACTCACTGCCCGAATATTTAAGGACATTTGTCACTTCCCCACAAAGCCTGCACCCTGTCCTTTAACCTTGTGTCACAGCAGTGATACTTCCGGCTCAAGCACCAGCCAAGCCTCCTGCAGCCAAGCCTCTGGCTCAAGTTATGGCCTTAGCAGCCGCATTCCCGGGTGCAGTTCCGGCCATAGCTGCCATGTTTCCAGGCCCAGCCCTGGCCGCCATGCTTCCAGCTGCAGTCAGGCCTACTCCAGCCACTCCTGTCCTGTCGGCGCCCTAGCCCACTCTAGTCCTGCCTGCCCTGTCGGCGCCCCGGCCGACTCCTGCTGTCCTGTCGGCGGCCCGGCCGACTCCAGCCTCCCCTGTCCTGTCGACTCCGGCCCGGCCTGACCTGTCGACTCCGGCTTCCCCTGTCCTGTCGACTCCAGCCTGGCCTGTCCTGGCGACTCCGGCCTGGCCTGTCCTGTCAACTCCAGCCTTGACTCCGGCCTGGCCTGTCCAGTGGACTCCGGCCTGGCCTGTCCCCTCGCCTCCGCCTGTTCCTACTCCGTTGGGGGTCCCGCCGTCACCTGCTCCGATGGGGGTCTCGCCAACTCCTGCTCCGATGGGGGTCCCGCCGTCAGGTGTTACAATGGGGGTCCCGCCATCACCTGTTCCGCCGTGGGTCCCGCCAACTCCTCAACCCGTCAAGTCGGTGGTCCCACTAACCCATGTCCCTGTCCAGTCGGGGGCCCCGTCGACTCTAGTTCATGTCCCGTCGGTGGTGCTGCCGGCCCCTGCACCTGCCTCTTCGGGGGTCCTGCCGACGCCTGTACCAACTGGGGTCCGGCCGACAACAGCTCATGTCCCTGTCGGGGGTCCCTCCGACCGGTCCTCCTTACTTTCCTCCGGAGCAGTCCCGCCGGCATCCAGCCCGCCGTCCCCCAGCCCGTCGTCCAGATGCGTCTCACCGTCATCCAGCCCGCCGTCCCCCAGCCCGTCGTCCAGATGCGTCTCACCGTCATCCAGCCCGTCCTACAGCCCGTCGTCCTCCAGTCCGTGCTACAGCCCGTCCTCCAGAAGCGTCTCGCCGCCTTCCAGGCCGACCTCCGGAGCTGTTTCGCCGTCCTCCAGGTTGTCCTCCGGCGCTGTCTCGCCGTCCTCCAGAGCTGTCTCGTCGCCTTCCAGGCCGCCCTCCGGAGCTGTCTTGCCACCTTCCAGGCCGTCCTCCGGAACTGTCTCGCCGCCCTCCGGAGCTATTCCACTGTCCTCCAGGTCGTCCTCCAGAGTTCCCTCGCCATGGTCTACGCCCTTGCCTCCGCCCCTGTCTCCGCCCATGTCTCTGGCCTCTGGAGTTCCCTCGCCGTGGCCTCCGCCCATGTCTCCGGCCGCCGGAGTTCCCTTGCCACAAGGCCTGTCCGTGCTCTGTCTCATCCTCTGCCTTGCCCAGGGGTCTTCCGCCCGAGACACCCTTCTCTTCCTCTGCCTTGCCCCCGGGTCGTCCGCCCGAGACACCCTCCTCGTCCTCTGTCTTGTCCCCGGGCCACAACTTTATAACTGTAATTCCATTGTTGTAAAGTCACTAATTTGCTCAAGTACTTTACTTAAGTAGAAATGTAAGTAACTTTACATTGTATGCTACTACACTCCTACTCCACTACAATTTTGAAGCAAATATTCTAAATATATTATATATGATCTCTACATTTATTAGACAACATTAATTACAAGTTACTTTGCAGGTTCAAATGATGTATACAAAATATTAATTAATTCATAATTATGATGTTATGATATGGGATAAAATACCTTGCAGCATGAAAAGTTATTCAAATTAGATCCTCCTTTACCAAATCCCACATTTTAATCTATGATATAATATTTGTATTATATTGAAAATGGCCATTCTGCATAACAAGTACTTTTAGTTTGGTAAAAGTGTATTTTGATACTAATATTTGTTGTTAACAAATGAAAGCACTTGTAAAAGTATTTATGCACTGTGCTATTACTACTTTTACTTAAGTAAAGATCTGAGTACTTCTTCCACCTCTGCTTTGCTCATCAGTGTACATGCCCCTGCTGCTGAATGCATTGGAGCAATGATCGCATGGGAAACGGTTCCCCAAGGAGCCTTTAAAATCCAGTATTTCCTTCATTTTTTTGTTTTAAAGTGACCTGTTTAAGGTTTGCAGCATTAAAAATGTTCCTCACAGCATCAAACCCTATCGCACAAAAGTGGTAACAATTTCCCCTCTTCTGGCAATTCTAAAGTAAAAGTAAAACGAATGAAATTGTCCCCACCAGACTACTGTTGTGGTACAAATTTTAGGTCACAGCACATGGCTGCAGGGATGAAATATTTAGCCTGCTTGTTCTTGCTTTTCTCTGGGTTCCATTACTTATTCATTCTGGCCCAAAATGGTTCAATGACTTACAATCTGCAAAGAAGACAGTTTCCTCCCAAAGGGCCAAAACATATTTTGGGTTACAGAATCCTTCTCTTTATGACTTGCTCTATTCACCAGAGACATGCTGGAGCTATTCTTTGCCAAGCTGTGTATACATAATAAATAAGGTATATCTCTATCAGGGGTTGGAATGTATCTCGCTCAAACCACTTGTTTCATGTCCTGCCACATAAATCAAGAGCAGTGAGCTTTTTGTTATGCTATCCATAGTATAACTAATATTGGCTGATTAGTTCAGCTCAGCTTGGTCAAATATGCCTTCAACAGAGCCTCGATCGAAAACTATGGCTCATTTATGCCCTTTTTTCCCCGCAGCATTAGGATCTAGGGATGATAATGGTGTGTCCAAAGCTCAGTTGGTCCCAAGCAACAACCTCCAACTCAATTTAATTACCTCATTACACATTTTCCTAATGAGTGTATGGCCTCAATCACAAGTAACAAGTCTTGTTCAATAAAGCATGATGCTATCCATAAGATATGATCCCATTTAGAGTTAAGTAGACGATAAAGCAGTGCATGCATTAGGGCATCGCAAACTTGGTTGCTACCAAGATTTTTTCTAATCCGGCTGTTGTCTGTCTGATAACTTTGACCCTTTGGCAGCGTGTTTTCAGTTTAAGTTAATTGTAACAGTTTATCCTCCTGGAAACGTCATATTTAACTTGCAGTGGGACACAGCTCCACCCTCCTATGGCCAAAACGCCCAACTTGGGGCTTAAAAGCCTGGTAAACAAACCTATTTGGGCTAACGCACTTTGGTCTAGATGGAAATATATCAACGTCTGCTTGAAATATTGCCATTGGTTCTTCCAAGTTTTTTTCTAAGACTTTAGTTAAGACCAAATATTTTCAAAACGAATGAAATACCCATTATTTATCACACCCTGTCCTTATGCCTGGGAGGCTTATGCCTGCAAGAACATTAGCGATCTCTTGCGACAAGCTACTCAAGTTATAATTCAAGAGGAAGTGACAGCATGCCAGGAACAGTGTTGGTGACGACAGTTCATTACCGCAATGCTGACAGAAAAAGTTTCTAAAACTGTATCTGGTGATATATCCTAATTCACAACTTTGACATTACACAGAGAGTTGCTTTTGTTCCATCAAATGCTAAAAAAAAAAAGGTATGTTTTCATGGGGAGACATTTTACACCCTTCTTTTTTTTAACAAGGTCATCGAGAACTCTTCCCTATATTAAAAAAGTGGCAGGTTCATTAAGCAACAGCTCTGCTTTAATACCAGGACCACTGACTTGCTGTCTCATTGTCACATCTGTGCAGGTGGTGTCACAATTTTCAACATAACATAGTGTCCCATGGTGCGATATGACTGGTGAAAGTTCTCTGGAGTGTTCTTGGGGGATGGCAAATAATGAGAGGGAGAAAGTCAGGCAGAGCCCGAGACAGACTTTGGTTTGAGAGATCCAGATTTTCAACAACATAAAAGAGAAGGATTACAAAAGTTCCCCATAAATATAAACAGATCATAATTTGGTGTGTACTTGTTTGGACAGATAAATAACAAATCACTCTTTTTCTTCCCGCTGTCTCGTTTAGAACACAACAACATAATCATAAAGGTTGCATAACACACTCAGCCGTTTCTGCAGATGAAAAAGCCAAGAGGTCACAAAGAAACCAGAGCGAGACTGAGCCCATATTACAAAGGCTTTCAACTTCTTCACTTAGTATTGAACTTTTAAATGCCAAGATGTATTGATGTGGTATAAAGGGTCTAGTAATTGTGTGACTGTCTGTCAGTATGTCTATATATCTGTATGCACAGTAAGTAATTACAAGCAATTTAGACTTTACAACGAACATTCCAGAACTTTTTTATAAACTACACTGGTTCTTGATTCCTCACAGCTCCAAACATCGATGTAAATTCTCAAATATGAATTGTTTGGATAAATTAATCACATATTGTTAAGTGAAATGTTAACTTCTTGCCTGAATAGGTTGGTGCTGTGCAAAGTTATAGCAATTGTGCTTCAACTGAAAGAACCAACGCATAATATGATAACGTGGAAGTTTCATAAAGCAGGCAAATCATAAGGTGAATATGTTTGAAAGCTTTAATTACTTAACTAGCAAGCAAGTTTGTGGTTCATGCTATGCCAGCTATTGGCTACTAAACAAACTGGACTCCGCTATAGCAAAGCACTCTTAATCTTTTACAATTAACTAGTGTTTTTCCCTCGTCAGAGACAGGAGACTGCTCTGAGGATGGAGGATAATAGTCAAACACGCTGCACTACTTTAAATACAGGTTTAAATAGTTTGTAGTGGCCAAACAGCAGTACTACATCTTCCTTGTCAGTCCGTGACATCAGTGAGCCCGGAAATACTTTTTCCCATTGAGTTACGTTAGGAAAGAGATGTCTGTAAATCATCGGCGAATTGTCTTTCTGGGTAAATGAACTACACAGTACGAAATACTTTATAGCTCTTATTTAAATCATTAGGATCTAAAAGTTATAAATTGTGCTAAAAGCCATTCATCTGACTTGAGCTGAGAGAGGGAGATCAGAGTCTTGAATTAAGGAAAAGTGAACGCTCTCTATAGGCCATGATAAAGGTAGTTTTTCTATCAAGAAACTTCATGCAACTTTCATAGGAATGAAGGGGTTCCTGCCCCCAGCGCTGTATCCATTTCTCTTTAAACATCCATGATGTGGACAGTTGGATAAACCACTTCTTCTTTTGTTTGAATTAGGGTAGATTATCGTTTACTTACTGCTGCCGCTGCGTCTCATGGTAACAATGGTAAAGAGTAGCATATAGCACAGGACACACGCAGAGGACCCATGGCTATTGATAGGAATCATCAGTGGTGGCTGGGAGCCCACCCTTCCTTCTGCGCCTGCTTTAGCCTACAATATGTCTCTTACTCACCCATTCACAGAGCAATCTATGTTTAAAGGGCAGCAACACAGTCAAGTGTCCTCAAATGTTTAAGTATCATTCTGTCTAGTCCAGTGTAGGTCCTAAAGTCAAAAGAGGAACCATTAATGACTAAGCAAAGTTTTGTATTTTATTTTACCAAGAAGGAACATCTTTGACCTTGTAGAGTTTGTTGTGAATGGTAAATGGACTGCATTTATGTAGTTTTTTCTAATCTATTAACCACTCAAAGTGCTTTAAAAGCAAATGCCAACATTGACTGATTCACGCACACACAATGGTGGTAGAGGCTGCCACGAAGATGCCAACCTGTTTATCAGGAGCAGTTCTGAGTTTCCATAGCAAAAGTTGTGAATAGCATTTAGTACTTTCTTTTGGTAGAACCTTTGTCAGTGTTCAAAGTAAGCTGAGGAAAGGAAATCAGATATTCTCCCTCGATTCATTTGATTGAGCGGGAGATCTGAGGCTGAGCTTAAGGAAAACTAGGTACTTTCTTTCTTTTTTACTTTGTATGTGTACCTGTGTACCTCTGATGTGAATGTTTCATGTATAAATATTTAATGTATGACAGTAATATATTTAGTAATAAAAAAGCTCAGCCAAGCTATCATCAATCGCGACCAGAACAAAGTGGTAGCTTGTCCAAACAACCAACATTGCCATCCAAGTGTCCAATACTTTTCTGTGCACTGTATTTGTATACAATGTGTAATTATTATATGATCTAATTGTGTTTTATAGGCAGCTACACAGGCTTACACACTCCCAGCTTAATTCTTAATTACAAGACATTTAGTTTATGCTTGTGCTAGTTACAGTTTTACATTGAAACTATAACAAATATGCACCACAGAGGTAATTATCTAAAAAATTGTGATGTTAAAATGGTTGAAGATATGGGTGTTTACCACCTTGTGCAGCATTAGTATGAACAACTGAGATGCCTTTTTACAAAGAAATCAATATGAAATGTGGTTTATGTAAGTACATCGGGTATAAGCACCTTTTTTCCCTTACTATATTCAATGAATTCCAGCACCTTCTAGGTTTTGCCCCTGACTCAGTAATTGCATGAGATCCACTTGACCTTTAGAGGAAATATCTTCAAGTTATCTGCCTTCACTGCGTATTGCATACTTGTTTTAATGAACTCAAACTCAAAAACTCAAGGAGAGCACTTTGACTCCTAACTAAATGTCATCGGACGTCATAAAACACTGGGGAAACTGCATGCCGTGCTTAAGGACTTTTAAAACTAATTTGTGTTTTCTTTTTTTTTCTCTTTCCTAACTGTGATGAAGTCTGTTCTTTGGAGGATACTGGAGCGGAGGCTGCCTGAGGCATAAGCCAATAAGCTGCTGTTCAGGGCGAGCATTCAAGTTATACGTGAACTCTTGTTGGCTTCATTTTTGGGCCAATTTTCAGTACAGGGATTAGGCCTGGCACTAAAATAAAATGGTCTTTAAAACCAGATTAACATTCATTGCCTTTCTCAGCCATGATTAAGAATAGGCCTGAGCATAGCATATTCTGAAATCAACTTTACCGATTTCCTAAAGAAAGGTTAGAATAACTCCATGACTAAATAAAGGCTTACATTTTATTTAAAAGGTTTTTGAGGGTTTACTGTAGATTGCAACTCTGAAGTGTTACTAATTGATGTTGTCCTAAAAGACAAGCAACAAGCCTGCACAATCATTTTAATGAAATCCTTTTCCAGTCAATTTTTTAAAAACACAGTGGTGATGCCCAATGAAGTTTCGTGAAAATCATGTTAATATGAAAGTAAGATTTTCAGAACATCGCTTCAGTTATTTAAGAGATCGTAATGAATGTATTACTGTCACCTGTAGACTAGAGAAATCTCCCCAAGAACAAGGAAAACATTCATAGAACTAGCTTTGGAGTACTGGTCAAATCCCCCACTTCAGAGGCAATAGTTCAACATTTCGGCAATATGCTTACTCCAACATGCTTTCTTGACATCAGTTAAGATTAGAATGTCTTTATTCTAAGCTACCCTAAAGATAGAATCGGAGGATGAAACCCTCTTTATTAGTCACATACATGCACACAGCAGAGCACACACAGTGAAATTAGTCCTCTGCATTTAACCCATCCTAGTACTAGGAGCAGTGGGCAGCTATCGTGCAGCGCCCGGGGAACTAAACTAACTGCTGCTAGTGGAATCTTCGCATTTGAGACGAGGACAAAAGTCAAGTCTTTCTTTTCATCTAACTCTTGGCTTTCTTGCAAAGAGTTAGATCAAAAGATGACATCATTTGGATGAAAAGATCCCTTTATTTCTTTCTTTATTGTTATGTAACAAGAGGTAATTCATGAAAATAAAAATGGAGAGACAAAATAACATTTTAAAAAATAGTAATTTAAATCATCTGAGTATCTGGGTGTTGTGGAGCAGACATTTCTTTCTTCTTTGTGTTCTGCAGTATTTCCTCCAAATATACAGTATCGTGCCAATCATTTTCCATCAATGTCAGCTAAATCTCCTTCTCATTTCACATGCCATTCTTAAAAGCATTTATTGCATTGGAGAAAAAAGCATTAGTTTCCTGACGTTGACCTTTGACCTTTAGAAAAGTCATTGGCATTCCCATCACATCCACAGATCTCTTAGTGACAGGTCGCATGAGTTAGCTGCCAAAGTGTTCAGGATGAAAAAGAGAATGCATTCCCGTCGCACATTTCTCCCTGGTTCCATGACAGATGAAGAATGAAACATGGCCTGTTTATTGAATAACAGCTTTGAAGCTTGTGGCTAAGTACGCTTGTGATCTTTCAAATTAAACTGATGGATCATGACAGCACGTGGCAAAACGGATTTGGGATGTCAGTGTGGAGGCTCGCCACGGCCATCAGACGAACAGTTTCCATAACAAATGTGACGGAAAACTCGTAAAATTATGATAATGATTGGGTAGTGTAATAAAATCTGTATATATCAAATCACTTTTTGTATTGCTATGCTGCGCTGTGGGCTATCGGTAACTATAGAAAAATGTGAAATAGGAAGGGTTGAGCATTTGCAACACTATGTAGAAAGGAAGAAAATAAATGATAAAAATGAAAAATTCCTACGCGAGTGAAATAAAAATGTCAGCTGTTATTTTTGTCATGGTGTGCGGGTTGCAATCACAGCTCCTTTTTATGAATGCCAGACCTGGAAGATATGAAGGAGAAAAGGTTTCTTTCTTTCTTATATCACTTCTCATATAACATAACATAACAGCCTGAACCGTTGATACAAGGAAGTATGGGTCCATGCTTCCATGTTGTTTACGCCAAATTCTGACCATATCATCCCAATGTCGCAGCAGAAATTGAGACTCATCAGACCAGGACACATTGTTCCAATCTTCCATTGACCACTTTTGGTGAGCCAGTGCGAATTGTAGCTTCAGTTTCCCGTTCCTAGCTGGCAGGAGTGGCACCTGGTGTGGTCTTCTGCTTCAAGGTACCACGTGTTGTGCGTTCAGAGATGCTTACTTCGGTTTAACTAGTGGTTATATTAGTTACTGTTGCCTTACTATCATCTTTAACCAGTCTGGCCATTCTCCTCTTACTTCTGGCATCAACAAGGCATTTTCGCACAGAGAACTGCCGCTCTCTAGATATTTCCCCTTTTTCGGAGCATTCTCTGTAAACCCTTGAGATGGTTGTGTGTGAAAATTCAGCAGTTTCTGAAATACTCCAGCCCGTCTGGCACCAACAACCATGCCAAGTCACTTAAATCACCTTTATACCCCGTTCTGATGCTCTGTTTGAACTTCACCACGTCGTCTTGACCATGTCCACATGCCTAAATGCATTGATTTTGTGCCATGTGATTGGCTCAATAGATATTTGCGTTAACAAGCAGTTGACAGGTGTACCTATGTGCATGTAGCCAATACGATTTCCTTTCTTTACAGTCAGTGAAAGAGCCAGGTATTATTTAATCATCATAGACAGCGAGGCAGGCTAGGAACAGGGCATTACCATGAATCCCAATGGTAATGGCATTTTACTCTTTTTTATAAGCTAAGGTAAATTGACCCAACATTTATTTCCAAGCTTGAGTTGTAACAAGGGTTCAATAACTTTGCTTGCAGTGTAGATTTTACATTGAACTATTTGGCCCAGGAATAGTTACCAGTCTGTATTAGTTTAATGATATGACAGCTGGCAACCTCATAGCTAACATATGCTAACATTAGCTATGTGTTTGTTTGCCTGGTGATGACAATAATAATAATAATAATAATAATAATAATAATAATAATAATAATAATAATACATGTTATTTATTGCTTTTCATGGTACTCAATGACACAAGATCTATCAAAATAATTGTTTTGTTTCTGTGTGAACATTCATTAATATTGGGACTGATCTAAATGCATTGTTTGATCAGATGTGACATGAGAAATAAACATGTCTCTATATTGCATTGAATGATTGTGTGTGTTTCGTCTAAGGCATAAACACGCAATGCAGATAAAGGGGAAGGACAAGAACATTTTATAAAAGTATAGACACGAGTTTAACCCAAAAGGAAGATAGCAAATGAATATGGGATAAGATTGACACTCAGAATGTTTGCTTCGGCTGAGTGACAGTTCTCATACATTTTTCTATTTGATCTCCCGAGAAATCGAGTCTAGGCAGGTGTCAAAAAAATAAGAGTGAGAGAGAAATAAGTGGAGAGAATGCGGGTTTGGGGAAGTAGGAACTATATATGCAGGGTAAATTCACTGAATTGCTTAAAGGGACAGTTCAACCCAAAATCTTACTTGTAGTGCTATTTACCTACCTAAAATGTGGTTGGTGTGAGTTGTCGAGTGATATCAGCATTAGATATCTCTACCTTCTGTTTGATACTATGAAACTTAAACAAAATCCAATATGTAAAACTCAAAGCACAAAAAAGTACATTAAAATAACTCAATAGAATTGCCTCTTTCCAGGAATTATGACTCTGTTACTCAAATAGTCAGCAGACCTTGTGGTTAGGAGTTTTACGAACTATTTTCTTTCTACTGAAATACAACCACCAACCGTAACACATCTACTTATGGTTGAAAGCTTGTGACAGCATGAAATGAAAACAATTATAGGGTTATTCTAGGGTGAGCTGAACTTGGCAACTAACACAAAACAATATTGAAGAATAGTAATGCAGTTAAGACGAAATATATTGTATTGTTTTTATTTTGGACTGAACTGTCCATTTAAGGTTAAGAGGAAACTGTGGGTATTGATAAAAGAAACCAAGGTTGACCCATCCATCCACCCTGTCCTCTCTCTTCTACATACGTTGTGCCTCTATAATAACGTCTCATTATTTCCCTCTTTGCTCTTAGTGGTAAATTGTATGGCCACTATAGCGCTTTGTTGCTTGATTGATAATGTATATCTGACATTTTTCTTATGAGGACAGTCTTGATCATAAAAAAACACTGTGTGTCTTTGAGAAAAGATGTTAATACATTGTTAAACATGTTCAGATCTATTGGATTCAACCCATTGATAATACACTTTACCAAATGATGTATGTGCATGTTCAGGTTGCGTAATGCTTTGTATTTCCCACAGGAACTATTTTTCATTTACATCCGGCAACGTATCCGTGACTTATGTGAATCTACATTGTTGTACTGATTGTGAAACCCCGAACAAAGATATAAGGCCGAGGATTACCCCCTTAAAACTGCTCTTCAACACCTCATTGGTTAATTTCATCGGTTCTGCACCAGATACACATCTGCCTTTAAATGTATGATCATTGCAGCAGACCATTAAAATGTTCCATTGACTTACAACATCAGTAAAATGACTATAACATTATACAACAAGTACGAATGACAAGTGCATAGAACATTGTATTCTTGCAGAGCATAATAGAGAGTACAATGTTGTAAAAAGGCTTCATCTTTGTCACATCATTGAAAGCGAATGAAATATATTTTACTTTGATCGGCCCTTGCATGAGATTTTGAGCACCTTTTAAAATGATGTTGCTCTGCAGGGAGCCTTTAAACATGCCCGATTCATTCCCGGTAAGATCTCAGAGTGAGGAATAGCAACAAAGCTGCTATGAGAGGAGAAGCTGCTGCTGAATTTAGGAAAATGTCAGGGCTGTCAGGAATCAAAAGCATACTCCTCTGTTCGGGGAAAAAGACAGGATTTAGCTTGAAAGAGTAATGTTCCTCATTGTGAGCACTTGATCTTGCACAGTAATCAGCTCTTGCTCCATCTGAAGGTGCTGTGAATAACACTTCATACACTAAACCTTCAGTACTTGTTCATGTAGTTTACTGTTATCAAAAAAGACGGGGAGCTTTTTTTTTACTTTAAATTGGGTTTCACTGGTGAAAATGTTACGGCTGATGAAATGTGGACACATCAGTGGACTTAAGCTTGGGTTTTGGATTTAAATCAACAGTAATTAATTGAACACTTATCTGGTGTTGCTGTCCTCGAGACAACTCAAAGTATGTTAAGGATTTAAAAATGTCTGTGAACACTACTGCAATCAAATCCCAATGTTGCTGGTTTTCTTAATAGATGGATTTGCACTTGTGCTTTCTAGAATATTTTATAAGGCCATAATATGTCAGACTGCCTCCTAAATGGCCAAAGTAATATATCAATCTTTCAAAATTAAGACCATAATTATATACCTGATATGTATTATGTATATGTATGATATATATTTGTTTGTCTTGACCATCTGCTTAATTCTGATAAAAAATGCAAAAATTCTAAATAGAAATTGAATAAAATAAATAAATATTGTTTTTTTGAATGATTGTATTGAGAATAGAACAATGGTTTGGAGTTCTCCCCTCTGACAAATGTATTAATTTTTTATTTAATCCAACTGTCTAGAGCAATGGTTGTGAAGCTTCAATGTCTGGACATCAGCATCATAAGAGGGATAATGCACCAAGCATGATAGTGTAAAAACATTGTTTTCTACTTGTTAGGGTGGATCATTTTGCCACAAAGGATATAAGTTCTGAAGTGTGTATCTTTAATGCAATGTCTATATCACAAGTCTGTTTTTTGTATGGTTGCACAAAAAACAACCACTTGCAAATAGACAAAAACACTACTTGGTTGTAATTTGTCTAAATTCTGTGCATGTGTCTACTTGGTGAGGAAATTTCCTTAATTTGCTTGCTTTTCAATGTTGACGAGGTTTTGAATTTGCATGTGTGTTGAGCTCTGGATTCCCGAGTCCTGACACATCACAACTGCAGATGAAAACAAACCCAATTGTTAGAAATAAAGAAAAATAAGTATGAATATGTAAGAATACATTGATGTTTTTTTGTTAACACTATCTCACTGAACTTGAATGAAATCGGTCATGATGAGGTAAGGAAGGGAGGACCGAAATTCAGTATTAAACAGGGGAGTCAGGTATGAGTGTTTAACAAAAAGCGAGCTATATTAAATAAAAGTCGTTATAAAATAAACACAAAAACTACAAGAGCAGGCAAGGTTAAACAAAAAGAGAAGTCACAAACCAAAAAAAAATAGAAACAAATTGGGCAGACGTAGGACAAACGATGAGGGAAATCCAGAATATAGACAAGAGACAGGGAACCAACAACAAGGAAAGAACAACTACAAACTGACAGAGAACTTTAGAGAAGACAAGACTAAATACACACAAGACTAATCACAAAACAAGACACAGCTTGGGAGGGGAGGTGAAAAGCAGGGGGTAGCAGGTGAATAATAAGACAATTAGACACAGGAGGGAAAACACAGGAATTAAACACGGAAAAATAAATGTCAAAATAAAACAAGAAACTATAAACACAAAAACAAATTTTGCGACAAAATTCCCTTCTATGACTCCTTTAATTAATTCCTGTACAAACCCCTTTTCTTTGTGGTGCATACATTAAACTGAATTCATATAGATTCACCATAGACTGTATATATAAAGATATTCAAATAAATATGTCCAGAGAGTTGGCAAGAGAACATGGCAATGTTGTTAAAAAATAAAATGAAGGATCATAGTCATCATTTCCAATTAAATCAAGAAGCCATTTTACCCCATCATTGGATATTCATATCAAGCCTAATGGAGGTCTTTGGATGTTCTCCTTTCTTGCTAACATCGATCCAGGGTGTGTGATTGGAGAGGGTGGGTGTTGGTTGCTGAAAGGACCAGCATGTGTGTGCATTACTATAGCTTTGGCATGTACAATGAACCTGAGGGGAAACAAAGCAAGTGCACTCGCCTTTCTCCAACCTCTACCCAATTAAGGGGAACGAAAAATCCATGAGCACTCATTAGATGGGTTTACAGGTGGCTAATGAGCTGATATTTAAAACTTGTCACTTGCAGCCTCTCCATCTCTCTCCCCTTTCTCTCTTTTTCTTTCTGTCTTTGGCTGCCCTCCAGGACAGAACATCAGCGGGTCCGCAGGGGTGCCAATACTGCTCTGCATCAGCATAATGTCAGCCAGGAACACACACACACACACACACACACACACACACACACACACACACACACACACACACACACACACACACACACACACACACACACACACACACACACACACACACACACACACACACATACACACACACACACACACACACACACACACACACACACACACACACACACACACACACACACACACACACACACACACACACACACACATACATACACACAAAGGCATCTGGTGAGGCTCAGGATAGGGAAGGCTAATATTTGACCAACTATAATCTTTGTTTTAAACATCACCAAAGACTTTATTCCGTTTAATAACAGCCATTTTATGCTCCAACTGACCAACAATAAAGCACAGCACAGGAGCTAAAGCGGGCTGGGTTTATTGTTGGTCACTTGACACATACAATGACTGTTATAAACAGAATAATACAACAAAAAAAATTGATTTGACGATGCCAGGTTAATATGCTTGCCCTAGAAATTTGAAAAGCAGGATACTTATTGCTTCCGTTATACAACAACAAATGATGTGAATTTAGAATCATCAAATGAAATGAAACGCAAGGTTTGTGACAACAAGCACGAACATAAAAGCACATACTCGTGTCAGAATAAGTGTATAAACTTGCAACACTAACTGACGGCATAGATGAAGCTGGGAGACAAGTTGTTGCTACACTTATGAATTCTCTGAATTATAATTGTAAAAGTAGACTTTGAAATCATAGCCTTATGTTACAGCCAGATATTTGGAGTTGCTGGACATAAAAACATCGTAGCCAAGAAATGTGTGCTTCTAATGTGTCATGTTAACATGGTTTAATGTTCAAAAAGTGCTTTTCTTTACTGCCTGTGCTGCATCACCTTTCCCCCCTCTGTTTGAAACAACATTCTGGTGTGATTTTTTCATTTCAGTGTATGCAGACCATTTGCATGCCTACAAACCTGTATAACACACAAAAAGCCTGAAAAGCACATTAGGACCTCTTTAAAGAAAATGTTTGTAGTGGCCAAACGGTGGTACTACAACTTCCGCGTCAGTCCGTTAAGTCGTCAGGCCCAAAAAGACATTTCCCATTGACTTGCATAAGAAAGAGACAACTGTAAATCAGCTTATAATGTTTTTTTTAATGTAATCCAACTTCTCGGTCTGAACACAGCCCTTGTTCTAAATCCCTGGGTTCTGAAAGTTATAAAATAAGCTGAATTCAGAGTCATTTTCCCTTTATGCTCTATGGGCCCAATGCATGTGGAAGATCACTGGAATATTTTGGCTTGATGTGTCAATGAACAACTCTCAAAGGTATTTGGCAGCACCTCTGTGGCTGGTTCCTTACTGTATACGTCCATGAACGTAGCAATAGCCTGCATATGAGAATTAAAGGGGAGATCAGCAATTGTAGTGACGGCCGATCGTTTTTGCCTGATCTTTACATGATGTAGCCAAGAACTCAATAATATAGGAACCAATAATTTAGGAAAGTTGAGCCTTCTCAAGCCTTTACTACCCACTGCCCCTGCACAGAGACGAGATGCAGGCAAATGGTTACACCATGTGGTATGCAGGTTTATAATAGGGTATATGACTCGTATGCATTATATCACCTGTGTCTGTTATGATGCACAAGATAGCTGTTGAGGCCCTTATGGCTTCAGGCAGGTGTGAAAAGTTACACTTGTTGTCCTCATTAAGAATCACCTGCCCCTTTTACCCAATGTGTGATAAAAAGGGCAATTCCAGCAGGAGTCAATGCCTAGCTTTTCTTGCCATCGTGGGCAAACGCTGCGTCAGGTGAAATGCCCGCGGACCATAACCACTCTAGTTGCAGTGCAGGAAATATTACCTCAGTAATCTGCAGCAAGAGGCATTTCAGCAGGAAATAGCTCCCTGTGCCGGGGTGTATATATGGCCGGGGCTGAGTCGAGCTCATAATTCAATGCAGTCGTTGGCACTTTTCATCCTCCGTCTGCTGGGGCTGGGTACTGGCTAAATGACAGTGAGAGCCAGAATGGCACTTCCACCATTGCTTTACGACTGGCGGAGGCCCCGGGGCACCATGACTGGAGTGCTAAGTGAGAACACGGCTGCCAATCACTTGATATTTATCTCCCTACGATCACGACGGCTGACGTGAGAGGAGGGGAACATGGTGCAGGAAGGAGCTGGGCAGTGGACCCAGCTGGTGCCGGGCCGACAGAAATTAGCTGTGTGGAAAAAGAACCACACACTCCCTTGCACACACACACAGCCACCTACACACAGACAGTGAAGGTCAATGGTCCACAGCCCATTCTCGACCATACCGCATAATATGGTAAGACATGAAATTTCAAAACCTGATGGATTTCTTGGAGCACTGCATATTAAATTATTGATTGCCTGGAAATGCTGTATAAAAGTCCCGTGAAAGTATGAGACCAAGCATAAAGGTCAAAGAAGTAAGTCGAAAGATTGTGAACCCTTGGGTGATAAACACTATTACTTCTCATAACAGCCATATGATGTTTTATGCAGCTATGTTAAAGATTACTGGTCAACTATTCAAAATGATGGTAATACAAGGGACATTACTGAGTCATTTGGACTGACTTTCTCAAGACACATCATTAGCATCTTGTCGTATTTCACTTGAATAGTCTTACAGCTGTTACACACACTAAGCAATATACATTTCAACTGTTTTAAAGACAAGAATGAAACAAGGAATATCTTTTAACTTCCTTTCTTTCTGTACATTTTTTAACAGCTAAAAGAAACCCCATATTGAGTTCACGTCAAGAATGACTTTGTATTTATAATTTGTTTCAATGTACTAAGTAATCTTTTTTATTTGTATTTAATTTCTCACTTTTTAAATCTTTCTATTCAGATGCTGTGTGTGTTTATATATTACGAAAATTAAACAATGTTATTAATGATTGGAAGACAATGTTTTCTTCTTGTCAGGTGATTGGAATCAGGTTGTTTTTTTGGAAAAAACGTGTGATTTCTTTAATACTTTTACTTTTTTAGTCCCAATAAGAACATACATTAAACAATTATACTAAGCTCAAAACTGTGGTCATAAAGCTTCTGTCTCTGAATTTAGAGATTATTTAGTATGTGTTTAGTATGCATTATAATTATTATTTGGAAATAATCTGAAATGTAATGTCTTTATGCTGTAATTACACATGTGACCACAGTGGCCGCTGTTCACACACAGACCAACAATCACAAATTGCATTTTTTATATATATTGATACCTATGCATGTTTTCAGCCTTCACCCTTATAGAAAGGTAGATCGTTTTTAATCTTTTCGGTTATGATGGACATAAATGTAGGTGGATGTCAAAATGTTGTAGCAATTTGCAATCAAAAACAGGAATAAATATTGATTTCAAATTAATTCCAAATTCGATCGATTTTAAAGTAATACATTAACTTGAAAAGATAAAAAATAACAGTGTTTTCATGATTGAAACTGACCCTATATTGAACAAAAATCTTGCATTTATTTTTAAATTACGCAACTACTGTGTCCTATATGAATTCTCTATGTATTAATTCAACTAAACAATTATACTTTCTTTAATTATTTGTATTTCAATTCAAAAAATGAACTAGTTATTTTTTTCTAAAAACTCTCGATGTTGAGTGTAAAGTATCAGTCAGCATTACAAGCTCACTTCCCAAGTTGATTGCCTCCACATTCACAGACACAACAAAAGACAGCTTTCTCTCTGTGTCATCCGTCGCAGTCGTGCCCTACATGCCCGTCAGTCATAACTTGCATTAATTTCCAAGTTTGATAAAACTGCAATCAGCCATTAGATAAATAACTATCAATAATAATAATAGTTAGGGTACATGAAATTATCGTAAAAAATACTTTTTACGATGATTTTATTGTGGCCAACTTTTAAAACAAAAATACTTTCATCATGTTTTAATAGATTGTATTCCTGCTAACACTATGGGCTTCAGTAGTACAAGTATGGTCCTTGTATGGAACTTTGGTAAGGGAATAAAGAACCTGCACACTGAAAAAGTCAGATTCAGCTGGTTTCAACTAACACATTTAGTTAATTTCTGCTTTGCTCATCTGATGGATCTCAGTATGTATTTCCTCATTTTTGTCCACATTACGATTGGTTATTATACTTACAGAAGTTTACATTAATACAGTATTTCAAATTGCTTTCTTTTGTTTCAATGATTTGTCTAATTCTACCGTTGTAAACCCCTTATTTTACTTGGTTTGGGCCCTAAAATGTTGTTTTGTTTTAATTATGTAAATGACATTGTTACTTTTATTTTGTTTGGAGTAGTGTATAAATAAACGCTGTTGTAAACGTTGCGCTGTTAAGCCAACACACCGGTAATGGCAGTTTTTGGGGAGTTGACGCGGATGTGCAGTTACTCATCCTGTCCGAACAACATTTCCTCAGCCAGTCATATGACAGCCCGGTTAAATGTGGCAGAAAGAAGTCAGTTCATTCTTCAAAGCCCTGCGCAGAAAGCGCAGACATACGGTCTGCCCATTGCCCAGACTTTACGGAGTTTTCGCAAGAGACGTTGGTGAATGGCCTCCGTGCTTTGACGTAAGCTGGGCTCTTTTTTGGTACCGAGCGGAGAGGAGATGCACACGGCACTCGAGTGAGGTAACTATATAAAAAACCCATTTGTTGTCATTCACTCCCACAACATGGACCCGGGCAGCGTTTGCCACAACGTGTCGATGTACTAAACCACTATTGTTAACATTAGTTGCGGAATACCAGACAGCATGTGTCATTGTTGCTCTTTGTATGCTGTGAGCTAATTCCCTGAGAGTGTCTGCTAGCTAACGTTAGCTGGTTGAATTGTTACCCTCCTATCTCTAGGCTAGCTTTAGCGTTAGCCTGTCCAAAAGGGGCGACTAACAAAACATACGATCCTGCTATGAACTTCCGTATCCTCGGGCAGCTTTCAGGGCTCTCTCTTTGGATGTTGGCGACAAGATGTGTGCTGGCGTTTTAATCATCTTTTGGGTTTAAAGGCTGCTGTTTTTGGAGGCACGTTTCAATGACGAGGAAGAGTAGTGCTCGGTGTTGCATTATGCGCACCACGTGCAGTGTTCAAGCCCCCTCCGTAAAGCAGTGGTAACTAATGGGCGGTATCCATGCTGCTGGGTTGCATTAACAGCCTAGCTAATTTAGTATTAAAGCACAGATATGTCACTGAATTGCATTTTTAAACGTCTAATTACGCGGAATCATCCCGGTTAGAGTGAATTCTTTCGGTTGTATGCATATTTGACATATAAGTCTTCTTAACCCAACTGATACATATTCAATGCTTATATTGTGCCTGTGAATATTTAAATTCACAAGACCTTATAGTAAATATTTGCTCTTTAGGCTACTAAATAACACTAATGTAACAACAACAATGTATAACAACTTATAAGCATATGCTTTGGACAGGCATTTTATTTGCAAATTTAGCCATCAATTTCTTGTGTAGAATATTGAACTTAACACACCTTACTAAGTCAGCAACGTTGTCTTACACTGCAATATTAAGCATATAGTATAGAGTTGTGCAGGAATGAGTCAAGGCAATAAGTTAGCGTTTTACAGTTGCCAGTTCCCTTGTCAATTCAATGCTTTTTTTGAACACGTTTGTGTTCAGAAGATCAGTGATTTTTGCTTGTTTTTAGGGGTTTTGGAAGTTCATGTCATCCTTTTGATTTTTACAAACAGAATTGGAGTTATGTGCAACATATGCAACTCCCCTGTGAACGGGTAGAGGCTTACGCAGTGCCCATGATGCCCATGATTCCTTAATTCAAGCATTTGCTTTAAAAATGTCAACCCCTTGAGCTTCTGGTAATAAAGTACATTTTGATCTCTTAAGGACATTTGTTTGAAAAGTATAGAACTTTTTAGATGGTAAAATAATGCAGTTGTTTATGTAATTTTATTTTGGACATGCCTATGTGTAACAATCTTAACTAGTATTGTACAAGGCCAATATGCAACTCATTTTAGCAGATATAATCTAAAGTCAAATATTAGACAACTAACCAAACTCCAAATTGACCAATGTTCTGTTAGAAATTACAGTAACTACAGTAATTAAACAAATCAAAGATCGAGGTAATTATTTGGTGTTGGTAGTATTAATTTTCAGTGCGAAACATCCTGTTGCTAACTGTTGTTAGCCTCAGTCAAATAAAGTGGGCAAGGAAATGTTAGTCCCTCGGGATTAGAGATGGTTTGGTCTGATAGTGTATGCTGACGTATACATTTTCTATATTAATTAAAATTGTAGTGTTATGTACAAATATTCCTTTTAAATTTGCCAATAAGCAATGCAGGTCTCATTTACTGTTGAACACAACACCTTGTTTATGTTTCGAGTGTTATTCAGCGCTTACTCAACACACATACATAACTGAGCCTAAATAGACATTATACAAGTGTTTCCACAGGCTAAACAGTTGTTTACACTAGTAAACTGGCCTTTAAGTGTTGAGCTGCATTACCCATTCTTATTTACAACATACCAGCACTGCTTTATGATTGTAGCATACAGCTCGAAAGTATAGCTTAAGGATATTATTCAGAGCTCTCTATTGTGTATTTTAAAATGCTTACAGTGCTGCGTGAATAAGTATTGCCTTTGAAATGTAGTTGACAGCCTCGAAAGTTCGTGAGATGTAAATACCAGCACCTCTAGTTGTATGATTGAGAGCCATGGCTAAGCCAAACCTCACTGATGCAACCTGCAACCATATTTGCATTTTCATATCAAATACACACACTGGCACTGTTGTTGCTGAACTTGTGTTGTGATCTTTGCTTTGACAACTAAACACCCAAAGTAAGCTTACTGTTAAAGGACAGAAAACCAAAGCTTGTGTATATTTTAGTGGTTTTAATCGATAACATTTTTTAATTGCAATAATAATCTGTGATTCAATGTGGTTAATCACAAGTTCAAAATACTAGTAAGAATAACGTAGGAAATGCATTTTGATGAATCATGCACTATCCAGTTACTCTGAAGTTGCACTAGAGTAGGAGTTAGCGGACAAGATCACCACTGTAGGAACAGAGATGGTGCTCGCCTTATGATAGTGGCAGCAAAACTACGATACAAGCCCTATGTAGTGCACATTATACAAAGGGGGATCACAGCGAGTCAGCTTTGTCAATGCTTTATTGTCAGAGAAATGTCTTGACTTCATGCCAATAATTCAGAAATCACCAAAACGATGCCAGTTATGTTCACTCTATTCACTTTTCCTGTAATGCAATTCATGCTAAAAATCTGGCTTGAATTACAGGAGTAAGTTGTGGTCAAACTGGGTCATGTGATTCTTTAACAGTATATTTCCCAATTTCTTTGTTGGTTTGTTTTGCTTGCTTATTAGTTGGATTACTCTGTCTGAGATACAAAGAAAGAAGACACAGTGAATGCAGGATTGCATTGGTCATGTCCTAGCTTGGAGTGTTTTTCAAACTGGATTGTATTCAGTCCAAATGACCTGTTTCCTGGGGTTTAGAGGACAAAGTTACAATAGAATGGCATCATGCGGACAATAATTGAAACTTCTAATGACCTCCTAACCAGTAATGTGACTTATCAACACCAAATCACCTTAAAGTTAGCTTGGTGTTCTTCATAGATGATTGATTTTTATTTACAGCATCTATCTTAACCAGTGTGCATATTTTTTACTGATAATTATCTTGTGTTGTCAGCTGAGTTTTGTTTCTCAGTCCTTATACTTTGATTGTCACAAGAGAACACTGTATTCTGGTCTCAAATTTACTTATAGTAGCTGTGATAGAAATGGGAAGACGAGTAATGGAACATTGTAGAAAGCCTGAGAGTGTACAGGACTCATTCAACATTTTAACTATTTCTTGTGTCAAGCTAAATTGGACTCTTGGTTCAATGCCAGTGTCCAATAAAAATCTGTCATAAATTAGACGTGGACTTTATCTCGCCTTTTTAAAGAATAAAAACATTTATAAGCGTGGAGATTGGTAAACAGTTTCATTGTTTTTGTATTACCCTACCTTGATACTTTACATTACAGCTGCTTGGTGAAAGTCACTGTAGCTGCCAGCAGGTTTCTTATAAGAATTCTATAAACAACAGCCTGGTCTTGTTTTATTGGCGCTCACAGTGTTCACAACGTGCGGCACATGAAACACCATTCCTACACGCCTGCTGTTTATGATGCCTGAACCTGAAGGGCGAGGCTTAGGCATATAAGGTGTATGAGCTAAGAAAATAAATATACATTTTTACTTCCACTTGTAGTGCTGTTTATCAATCTAAGTAGTTTTGGTAAGAGTTGCACGATGTTGGAGATATCCGTCATGGAAGCGTCTATCTTTTCTCAAATATGATGGAACCAGATGGCACTTGGCTTCTGGTGCTAGTGGTGGCAAAAAATAGAAATGAAAAGCTCATAAGAAAACACTGACCGGTTTCTCAAGATAATCCAAAGAGTGTGCACAAGCCTCCCGTCCATGGGTCGACACTTCTATCTGTGCGCCAATATAGTTGGTGAGTTTAGATATATCCAACAATCAGGAACTCGCACCACAAAGCCGAAATAGTGGCTAAGGGAAATGTTTTTATTTGAAATATTTATTACATTTCATTTCATTTGGCTGACGCTTTAATCCAAAGCGACTTAAGTGCAAGTTTTTGCAAACCAATTTAAGATGGTTTTACATCCAATGTCCAAATCAACAGGGAGGTCAGGCCTTTCGATATATTGCACATTTCAAGTTACTGATTTACAAGGCAAAAAAGTAAAAGCAGCAGTTTTACCAATAGCACACTTGCTGACACACACACACAGACACAGACACACACACACACACACACACACACACACACACACACACACACACACACACACACACACACACACACACACACACACACACACACACACACACACACACACACACACCCTGAGTAGCTGGTCAGGTGGTTGATCTCAGACACAGCTCCCTGAATATTCAAAACCACACGAACCCACACACTCACCCTCCCTGTGCCTCCCCCTCCTCCCTGTACAAATTAGTTAAGTCTTTGGATTCAAAGGCCCCAAAACACTCAACCTGCTCCTCATGTTAGTGCTGCTGTGAACACTTTGCTTTGGCTTGAGCTCCCGGCCTTTTTTGCTGTATTTCTGACGAGAGGTAAGCATCCATGTGTGTGTCTTGCCAAGGTGTTATTTCTTGAGTGTTGCTCTGCAGCTGACTGTTCTGTTTACCTTTCTGTGTGTAGTGTAGCCTTGCAGTCTTTTACACTGTGAGGAACATATGCTTCTAGGCCACAGAGCATCAGCCACACACCTGTGCCTCGCTGCAAGGATCCCACTCGGTTTTGCCTTGCAACTTCAACGTACTTGGAAGTCAGCACTATATACTGCAACGCTGCAACCATGCTAGAGATGAATTTCATTTTATAATTCTGTCAGTTATTGTTTTCGATCTGTTATAATGTTTTCTGGTCTAAAAAATAATAAATATAACGTCCTTAAATGTCTTGTGTTGCCAACCACCTAAATATAGTTTACTGTCATAGAAGGGCAAGGAGACCAGAACATTTTCACATTTATGAAGCTGGAATCCGAGGCTTTTTCTTACTGACTCAAACAGATTACTCAATAAAATAATAGTTGGTTATTAATTAAATAGTTCAAAACAAATAGATTAACCTTTGATATACGGCATCTTCCATCAGAGAAAAAATTGTCTTAGTGGCTTAACCCTACAAAACCTGAATTTCATGTGGTATTTATCGTCAAGCAAGCGGCTGTTTAACTGTGTAAGAAGTTCGGAGAAGTTGCGGCTTGTTGACATTGCGTTTAATTGAACATGCATTTGTTATGGCGGCCTGCAGCCTGACTTAATACCACAAAGGGACGCCAGGCATTTACTGAGTGACAGGGTGTGGCAGCTTTGTCTTCTTTAAAGCTATCTGGTAAAGCTTGGATGACTTGAGAAGGTTGGACATTACTTGGTCATTCATTTGTATTCATATTAAGGCTGAAATATATTCCTTAACATAATCAAGTGACCTGGTTTGGACTTGTTTAATCCACACACAAACTTCGAAGTTTGTTTATAGTGCTGCTGTTACACGGTCAACGGATTCTAACAACAAATCCTTGATGAAACCGGCATTGTAACTATCTGTTATCCGACTGGCATCACAGTCGTGCTTGCTAACTTTAACGTACATTGCATTGTCTTACCTTGCGATGTGTTTAAGCCCTTTTCAGTTTCCTATTGCATTGGGTCATGGATAATTTTAACCACATCATGTGTTCACATTTAAACTTGTAACTTGACACTGGAATAAATAAGAGTTTTTCGAAGATGATGTTATAAAATAGATATTAGTGAGGGATTTATGATCTGGTTAACTTCCTAACAATAGCTCCAAAGAGCTTAAAATGCGTCATTAAATCTCTTAATGTCGAGATCTTCTTTATTCAAAATAAATTAACAAAGTAAACAGCTTCTTACTGCAGGACAGTTTTTTAAAAAATGGTACGGTAGGGTCTAGTTAGTCCAGAACCTTGAAACCCAGTGTTTCTAGTTTTGATAGATAGTATTCTTATTGTATTCAATAAAATGTTTTCCTTAAAAGAAAACCAAATTTTCCTTTGTATATTTATACCATATTCCATAAGCATTTTTATCCTGTTTTAATGAGATAGTCTGTAGAAAACTCAATACCTGTGGCCCTACTTCCCATTCAGTTTATGAGAATGTCTTGGATGGAACTTGTACTGAAACACATTTGTCTTTGGTCTGATATAATAAGTGTTATGGCTTTGTACATGGCTGTAAATCTGCCTGGTTCTTGAGTCAAGAGATTTGCAGGAGACCTACCGCACCGCTCAGAAGTCCTCAGAATAGCTGCTTTAGATCAGAGGATTGTTGGCTTCACGTGTCAAAATGACCGCCTTGATCTGTTTTTTCGCTGTAAGTGTTTTGCAGCAGTGATGGTTGGTTGTCCATGTAATCACAAAAGCACTTAGGCCTAGACATGAGGTTTCGACTGACTTGTTGTGGACAGTTCAGTAATAATTTTACACTGTCTTCCAGGGTTGGTAACGCCTCATTGTGCACCCTAACTACTGTTGTCAACCTCTCCTCTGTTATATTTTCATTTTCATACGTACAGCAGTGGACCGTGGTCCTCTGAGATTTCCACAGACCATCTGTTGTGAGTGGGATCCATGTGGCAGCTGACATCAGCCCACCTCAGGCCTGCAGACTAGGGCTGGGCGCTATGGCTGAAAACTGTATCACAATATAGGTGTTTCATATCAGTCAATATCGATTATTATTGATAATCCTTATGACCTATTTAAAATAAGGACCAGGAGAAAAATATAGTATATTTAAATATTTTTATTTTAAACTTAACCTTTCTCTGATTTTAATCACCTCAGTTATCAAGGCAGACAGGGAAAAGACATGTCAAACACAACCATGGAAATCACTCAAATAAATAAATAAATATGAACTTAATTTTTAAATCACAATGAACACTTAACAATTATCTCGTGAAGCGCGTGAAGGAGATTTTTATAACCAGACTTCTCGACGGTGATGAGTGGAAGCATATCCTTGGCTATATGTTATGCCACTGCCTGGGTTATGTCTTTGTAGTGTTTGGATTCCTTGTCATAAGTCACTGATGCCGAGTACCTCTCCATAGTGGTCTGCTGCTGCTTTTGCGGTGTTGCAGCGACAGATGTTGTTGGCCGTTGTCGAATACGACTGTGCTCCAAAGGGTTAGAGCGGCTAAGGTGGCAAAACAAGTTGGTTGTATTACCGGTCTTGGTGGGGACGATGGTCTTGCTTAATTTGCAGACAACATTGGTCTGACTATGGTCTAACTGATAAAATACAAAAAACTGCCATATAGGCGAGCTGACCTCTCCTTTTTGTCGACAATTTCCTCTTTCACTTCTCACACCACGTTGGTTCTGTTTTTCAAGAAACACAAACAAATGTGATACTGCTCCATGATTGGCTATTAGCGTGTCACTCCTTACGTTGCTAGGTACCAGAGGACGAGTGCCTTTGTTCGTGCAACCAACCTTGCTTCGCAACCTCTTGTTCAAAGCGCAGCTAGATTAGCGAACGCATTTTCTATTAAACGATAACGATATGTGTCACGATAGACATGTAATCAATATCGATTACGTGTCTATCACAACACATATCGTTATTGTTTTATCGCCCAGCCTTAATTCAGACCCCTCACTTCGAAAATACTTTTGCATATTTTTACTCTTGACTTCAGAACTAAACAACAAATTGTGTTTGCACCAGGGTTAAGATCGTAAAGCAAAATCTAAATAAGTTGAAACTAAATGAAAACAATATCCTTCATTAAGTCAACTGAAATTCTGAACATTTTAATAAAAAAATGAAAACAATTTAAGAACTATTTTAACTTTGGTTTCTTCTCCCCACTCGATCAGTTTTACGGCAGTATTTGGGCTACACAATCAACATTTTACGGACTGGTGCCTTATCCAAATCGCAGTAACAAACCAATAAATAAATAAGTTTACAGCCAGCCTGAGAGTATATTGTATTCCTTACCAAAATATCAATATCGGATCGGGAGCTTGTTTTGTAAAATAATTTTTGCCCTTTTGATGACATTTTTTGAATACCAGAAGAGATTTTCTCCATCCGCTGCCCTGCAGTCACCTGCTCAATCCTGACATGGGAAGGATGTGTACGGGTCGCGTGAGAATCATATGAACCAGCTTAAGGGCCCAAGTCTCTTTTTTTTTGCTTCCAGAGAAAGAGGTTCCTGTTTCTGTTGTTATCAACAACCTGGAAATAACATGGGAAAATACTTTTTAAGGCATTGGGTAATAAAAGGTTGTTTTATTTGTGTACGGTTTTTTGTAAAGTATAACAAGCTTTGTTTATGATTATATATTATCATTGGGACTTAACATCAAAAGGAATTATTTTGGGCTGCAGGGTTGTGAAACCACAACCAAATGCGTTAAATAATCACAAGAAATGTTAGAAAAAATATGTCCAAGCTCTGTAGCAACACAACACGTTTATTCTTATTCCTACATAGTAATGTATGTTTCCCACAAGCTCCAATGTTTTAATTCCAATGGTATGATATAATGAAAACATCTCAGGGTTTACCCGATGCTGTAGTTGCTGTTAAATTTAAGATAATAATTTAGGCTCACCTATTCCACCTTTTCCATTTGTATCACAGTACTTTCTTATAGTAACACAGTCACAGTTAAAGTTGAGATATTTAACAGCTTATTAAAAAAATGTGTAGCTCAGTATTGATTGCATTGATTCCCGTTCATCTAATTCTCTGAAGTTTGTGTTGCGCTTGTAAAGGTGTTTTAAATGTTTCCTTCACTCATTACTATCATTGAGAAGCCATTTGTGCTGTTTCCTTCAATGACTTTTGAATGCACCGGTCTGTCCACATATGTTGAGTTTGTCCTCTGTGTTCACCAACCGGCCTTTTCACAGCCTTTTTTGACTTGTCATAGTGGGAAAAGCACAGGTGTAACTGATAACATTTATAATGGTGGATCTGTTCTTTTCAAGTAAGCTGTGACGGTCTTAAAATGATCCACTATTACAATTTCAGGACCCTGAAACTGAAAAACCAAATTCACCCATCCATTTTATTATTGACACATGGTATTTTCCTAATGGAATATGTCAAGGTGTTCAGTTAGGAAGTGATGACCATCCTGAGAAGGCCAATAGAGTTCTAACCATGGATTGGATGAAAAGGTAGACATAATAACCGTGTGGTTTCCATTAACTAGGAATTTTGAAACCTTGAGTCTGGTGTTTTGTCTCTCCCCATCACAGATTTTTGGAGCAAATATCATTTTTGACGAGGGGGTGGATCTGATAGAGGGATACACATTGCATTGCCTCTATAAGCCCCCACGAAGTGCGCTGGATATGGAAGCAAATACATTTTTAGTGGCCAAACGGTGGAAATACAACATCTGTGTCAATCCAGGAGACATACAGCCCCAAATGGCTTTTTCTCATTGACTTGCAATTGGAAAGCGACATTTATAAATCAGCAAATATTTTACATTTTTTAGTAAATTAGCTGCCCAGTATGATCACTTCAATTTATAACGTCCATGGTAGACACTTGAAAATCTCAAGGTAGTCAGGCCTTATGCTGTCCTTGCTTCATTGTCTTTTTCACAGTTAGCTGAACCATCATCTATAAAATGAACATCAATTTGTATGAATGATGCTTGCAACTATCCATTGAGACCATAAACCAGTTACGACATTTTTGAATGATGTATAAAATCAGATGAGAAGTAGGGTCATTTTTTCATAAAGTTCTAACGTATTTTCCGCACTATAGGGCGCACTGGATTATAAGGCGCACCGGACTATAAGGCGCATTAAGCGAAATGTTGTTACCTCCAGCGTTGTTATGCTCTATACCGTAGTGAAGAGCAGCTGGGTATGTGACACTCTCTGAGGAAAGAGGAGGGGGAAACAGCGGAGCTGGAGTAATCCTTTTTTATTGTCTTCGAACACCCGACAACGCAGCCAACCTGGCAACAACTTCACTTTCCCAAAACTACTTCTTCCGCACACACACGCCCACCCCGCATGTCGCGCTCCTACACACTCCTTTTCTACATGCCGTAAAACGGATATATATTATATAATTATTAATTATATAACAGAAAAAACAGTCAGATAAGTCAGTAATAAGTTCAGTTATAACACGTAAAATACAACACAATACTCTCACTTTTTCAGTTCCTTCCTCGTCCACAAATCCCTCAAATTCTTCATCTTCAGTGTCCCGAGTTGAACAGGCATCCAGCATGCCCGGATCCCTTTCGTCTTTATACGAGTCAGTGTCGTTGCTGCTACCTGGCAGTTCAGTGATGATTCCGGCCTTCGTGAAAGCTCGGACCACAGTTGAGACTGATACATTAGCCCAGGCATCCACGATCCATTGGCAGATAGTGGCGTAAGTCGCCCGGCGCTGTCTCCCTGTCTTGGTGAATGTGTGTTCGCCTTCTGTCATCCACTGCTCCCACGCAGCTCGCAGTTTAACTTTGAACGCCCTGTTTACACCAATATCAAGCGGCTGGAGTACTTTAGTTAATCCACCCGGAATGATGGCAAACTCCGAATTAGTTTGCTTCACTTGTTTTTTTTGACAGCATCGGTGAGATGGCCGCGCATGGAGTCGCAGATCAATAGGGACGGAGATTTGTGGAAAAAGCCATCCGGTCTCTTGACGTAAATTTCTCTTAGCCACTCCCTCATCTTTTCCTCGTCCATCCAGCCCTTCGGGTTAACTTTGATAATGACGCCGGCTGGGAAATTTTCTTTTGGCAAAGTCTTCCTCTTGAAAATGACCATGGGTGGAAGTTTCTGGCCATTAGCCTGGCAACCGAGAACTACAGTGAAGGATGACTTCTCGTTCCCTGTCGTACGTATAGACACCGTTCTGGTCCCTGTTTTCTCCACAGTGCGGTTCACTGGGATATCAAAGGTGAGGGGAACCTCGTCCATGTTAGTGATGTGCTCTAGCCGGATCTTCTTTTCAGTGATCTTCTTTTCGCAGTATGCGCGGAAAGCGGCCAGCTTTTCTTCGTAATCTTTTGGCAGTTGCTGCGAGACGGTAGTTTGTGTGCGGATGGAGAGATGACGTCTTTTCATAAAACGAAAGCACCAAGAAGGACCGCCTCGAAAGTCATTGATATTCATGTCCCGTGCTAACGCTGTTGCCTTCTTTCGAATAGAGACTGTAGAGACGCTTCTACCTGCTGCTCTCTGTTCAATAATCCACTGTTCAATGTTGTCCTCTAACTGCGGCCATCTCGCGTTGTTTCCTCGGAAACTCTGTGTGGTCTTCTTTACTTGGCGCAGGTCATCTTTTTGCTTCCTCCACTTCCGTATCATTGATTCATTAATGTTGAATTCTCTCCCAGCTGCTCTATTCCCATGTTCTACTGCGTGACTGATAGCCTTGAGTTTGAAGTCCGCGTCGTAAGCGTGTCTCTTGACCGGTGCCATTTGGTGCAACTCCGCGATGCTCCTGACTACGGTAGCCGTAATGCTGCAAGCGGTGCGGCTTTGTAGTTTACCAAAGTGGTACTAAAACATTTTGACAGAGCGCCGTGAGCGCTGTGTACCACACAAAATCACTTAAGCACAGTAAGCACAACCAGAATTACCGTAATCCATATATAAGGCGCACTGGATTATAAGACGCACTGTTGTTTTTTGAGAAAATGTAAGGCTTTTAAGTGCGCCTTATAGTCCGGAATATACGGTATACAATTTGACTCCTTTTGCACTGACTACATTTTTATACACAAAAAGTACTTCTACTAATTGTATACAGTGTATGCCTTTACCGGGTCAAAAATAGTTGAAACTATGACAGCTGGAAAGCCCTGTAGAAGAAACATCTAACTTGTTGAATAAAGTGACGGATCCTGCTGTAAACAGTCATCTACTTACAAGCTTCAGGCGTTGTGCTGTTGTTCCAACAGCAGCAAACAAGATAATTGCCTGTTTTTCTGTTGGTATCACAACTTTAGTGAGCTTGATATGCAATTTAGTGGGTCATAACAGATGAGAGGTTTTATCACGTAAACAGTGACTATTTATATGGTGAACGCTCTGGTGCATATGCAATGGGAGGGCGCTCATAAAATGCTCATAAACCTACCTTAAATCAAATTTGTATAATATTGCTAAAAATACTGCCTAATGCAGAATCCTTGCACACTGGTCGTTGTTGCATAAGTCATTTGCTCTTTTAATTTTCTGGGAAGCACTATAGGGCCCCTTGGGTTGACCTTCATACACTAACACTGTCAGTTCTAAAATGAATATTAAGAATTCTAAGAAATCCAAACTGCTCATTCATAAATCATTTGCATGATGTACAATTGAAGAGAAATGGGACGTTTTATCCAACAAGAGATTATTACTCGCCTTCAATGATACTATGAGCACTGTTTTATAACTGATGATTATTTTTAATATTGAATAATCTTACGATTATTTCCAGATTAATTGATCAATTCTTTGGTATATCAAATGTCAATAAATAGTGAAAAATGTTTATTCATGTTTTCTAAAAGACTGCAGGGATGTCTAAAAACAAAAACATGTTATTTTTAATGTGATATTAAACAGAGAACAGTAGGAAATCCCTTTATTTTAAGGCTCATAAAAGGCGTTTGAAAAAAATATTTTGATGAAAAATTCATTTTATTGATGGTCAAAATAATTGCTGATACATTTTCTCCCAGTTCTGATAACTTTTGTCTTAAAAGTGGAATGTTGCACTGGCTTGAAGTAACACCAGTTTGTCATCTTTTATATTTTTCCAGAGTGCGTAATTCAGAAGTTGGAAACCCCCCTCGAACGGTAGCATCAGAACTGGGGGCCAAGCAGAAAGAAACGTATGCTGGTGAGTTGCTCAATTATTGTGTCACACTTACAATGAAACGATTAGTCTGCGTCTAAATGTTATTACATCAGTGACAGCCCGATGATTCAGTAATGTTAAATTGGAGTTGTGAGAAAATGGAGACCAACAACTTCTGTTTTAGTCTACTGAACGTATGTGTTCCATTGAGGCACATTTAGTTACTCTTAATCAATATATTTTGGCTTGTGAAACACTCAAATCAAAAGTTACAAGGATCTTAGATTATACTCCTGCTTATTTAGAAGCATTTTTTTAAGCATAATTTGTAATGCTTATTTAGTATATTCTGATGTGTATAACTCAAAATCAAAATCCCCCAAAGTATGAGGTGATTCTCAGTCAAAGTCAGGAAAATAAAGCATTTTTATGATTTGTCATGCTGACTTAATATTGTATGGGTTGTGAACCACTTGATAAAACTTTCATACTAAATATACTTGCTCCTGATTACCCCTGAAGGCAAGGCACAACAACGAGTCTAATCAGGGACACACAAGCAGCTCTGTTGGAGTTAAGGAGGGTGTGCTCTTAGAAATAGGTCCTGCTTTCGGCTACAACCTATCTGCTGAGAGGTTCATAGGTCACCTCCGCCTCATGTTTATAAACAGTGTCTTGCTGACAGTGGTGAAGTTAGGCTGGTAACCACAGACAGCGTCTGCAGCCTGAGTCAGAGCAGCATCATTCACTTTACTTAACTTCACACACCGTCCAATCCAAAGGCACCCTGGTAAGTAACTTCAGTACGGAGTAGTTTTTATTTGTTTTTTGAGGAAATGTTTCAATTGCCTTTCAGCCTTTTTCATGTGGTTTATCACCTGAATGTGTCACACATTCACAGGTGTTTTACAACCTGAGTTTGTGATGGAATTTCACTGTGAGCAATAATCTGAAAATGAGCTGTGAAATGCCGTAACATTAAGAACTTGCACACTTTAAAATACAAACCATAAACACTGCTAGTTCTTGATCTTGTTATATGGGGAGAAGGAAGTTAATAATGAGCTAATACTCATTGGCTGATAAGCTTTTGATGTCGTCTGCACAATGATCAAGGCTTTGAAGATTAAACTTAGTTGTAGCCAAGCTGAATCTTTAACTTAGTATTTTGGGATCAATACAAATTCTGTATGAAAAGTTTTTTTTGTTGGAAAGAAGATTTTTAGATTGCTAAATTGTTGCTCATTTCTCGCTTTACCCCCCAAAACATTTTGTAACTACAGCCCATTGTATGTCTATCAGCAACGTGTTCTGTTTTAAAATACAACTTATCTTCTGTCTCCACTGTGCTTTGGATGCTGCTTGTGGGTGTCCAGAAAAAAAAATCAATGTAGATGTTTTGATTTTGTTTGTTTTTTTGGTTTCTGCTCCCATAAAAATGTACTGTGCATTCTGTTGTTTCTAGCCTTAACAACTTTTAGGAGGATCTTTCATCCTCTTTATTTTTTAACATTTAGCCTTGTATCTGTGTTCTACAACACAAATCCCTCCGGATGTCCATGCAGTAAATTCAGTCTAAACTTGCTAACAAGCTGGTTGCCAGAGGTGTGTGTGTGTGTGTGTGTGTGTGTGTGTGTGTGTGTGTGTGTGTGTGTGTGTGTGTGTGTGTGTGTGTGTGTGTGTGTGTGTGTGTGTGTGTGTGTGTGTGTGTGTGTGTGTGTGTGTGTGTGTGTGTGTGTGTGTGTGTGTGTGTGTGTGTGTGTGTGTGTGTGTGTGTGTGTGTGTGTGTGTGTGTGTGTGTGTGTGTGTGTGTGTGTGTGTGTGTGTGTGTGTGTGTGTGTGTGTGTGTGTGTGTGTGTGTGTGTGTGTGCTGTGAGGCGCTCTACCATTATCCAGCAGTATTCCTCATGTGACCCACTCTTTACTCCTCCTCCTCCCCCACCCTCACGCATCAACCACCCACGGGCTTCACAAGAGACCTTATGAGGATCATTTGACTGGAATGATATTGCTGCTTCAGGCTTTTTAGAGTAGAGGGGAAAACAAGCAATTTGTTGCACAATTCTCAGTAGAGTTTATTGTGCTCCCTGATTCGCTTATTTGTTGTGCTGTGTTAAGATAAAGGAAGCGGCTGAGGTGTGAGTGTAGTATTTGTTTATGGTTTGCATGCTTATCATGCTAAATCATTTGGTGTGCCTTCTAATGATTGAACTTTGGTAGACCCTGCTGCAGTTCCTTTTTAAAGGGATGCTCTTGTCAGGCTTGATACTGATCTCTGATTTAAGTTCATCAAGATCTATTAATCTGTTATCAGTCCTTCCTGTTCACAGTCATTGTTTTACAGTGTTTTCACATAAAGGCTACATATAAGCTTCCTTTGTTTGGCTTTATTTTAACAGCTATTGAGCTGGTTTGCTATTTAGTGTTATTGTTTCTCGACTTTTATGTGAAATCTCTTCAAGGGGATTTTATTATGTTGTAAAATTCCAAAGTCCAAAGCAGTGAAAACAAGTAAAATAGTCATTAAACCAGATAAAAGTGTAATTCTTCATGCATTTTTCCAGATATAATGCAAAACAGGGACATAATTCCTTACATTATACATCAATGTGATTATTTAACTTGACATTTCCATCAGGATATACAGCTCCGAAAAAAATTAAGAGACCAGTGCAGCATTATCATTTTTTATTCTGGTTTTACGATTTATATGTATGTCTATGACTTTTTTAAAATTGTATTCTATAAACTACTGACAACATTTCTCTGTGTTGGAATTCAACAGACACTGGAATGGCTGCAATACATGTAGAGATAAAGATTTAAGAAACATTTGGAGTGGTCTCTTAATGTTTTGCCAGAGCTGGTTATCAATGTCTTAAAAAGTGAATATTTGGTTGGCATATTCAGCCCAACTTTCTAAATGCTCATATTTTATGCAGCAGAGCATTCTAAGCTATCAGGTGACAAAACTGTCATTTTTGTCAGGTGTGCAAGATAAGTAACATTTATAGCAGGAAACAAAACTACAGTTAAATAATCAGTCCAGCCATCTGTGAGACAGTCACTGGTCTCAAAATTGGGTTAAAACATATGGAGCAGGAAGCAGCTGCTCAAGATGTGACAGAGCCAAAAAACCCAGCTTCACGTATAAAATACTTTAGAATTAGTGTAGTCATATTACCTAAAGGGGGATTGCCTATGGAAGACCAAGCAGCTGGTGGTGGACTTCAGGAGGCCCCAACATTTTTCCAACCTAACCAGGGAACAAACATTGGGATTCTTTCCTGGGGGGTTCACCTGAACAATAAACTGGATTGTAACAATATTTCTGCTGTTTACACAAAGGGACAGAGCAGACTGTATTTGCTCAGGAGACTGAGGTCTTTTGGAGTACGGGGGGGCCATCCTACAGAGACTTTAATGACTCAGTAGCTATTTTCAATGGTGTTGTGGTGCAAGAGACTCAACAGACTGGTTCTGAAGTCTAGCTTTGTCCTGGGAAGCTCGCTGGACACTGAAGTTTGTGGGAGATGGCTAAAAATGTTCATCCCTGTTGGACACCCTGATCCCTCCCATGCTTAAGTCGCGTTGTCTCACGGACTGAAACCACAGGTCCTTCCTTATTTCAATATTCAGATCGTACAACCACCCTCCTCCTGGTAAACCAGCATGCTCATATAAACACAGACTCTAACACCACTGTTAGATATAAAGTATTATTCGCTGCGGTCACTGGCTACTTCTTCTTTTAATTTGTTTGCATTATCTCACACTCTAAAATCAATGTTGTAAAATAACACGGTGCACTATAAACTCATACTATTACTACTGTTATCTGGAAGCTACTTCTTTACTTTCTTTTAGACCTAAGAAGAAATTGGGTACTGAATACTTCACCCCCTAAAAGAACCTCAACTGCACACCCAATGTTCCCTTGAAATATTGACATAATTTTATTCTCACATGCGTTTCACATTCAACCCCTAATTCTAAAACAAGAAAATGATTGATGAATTGAAGTAGATGACAACCGCAAAACGATATCAAAACATCCGTTCAACTCTCAAACAATTTGTGCACATTTCTTAGAATTTTTCTAGGAGGCATGTGAGCAAACAAACATTTTTAATGTTTAAGAATTCAGGGTAACACGGTGATATACGTGCTAAAACAATGAATGGCAAAAAAAAGTGATTCAAACTCTAATACTGTTTCTTTACTCTTTGCAGGGGACCAGAAGTAAGGGGATAATGCGAGTCCACGTGCACACCAAGTTTTGTTTCCTGTGTGTGCTCACCTTCCTCTTCCATCAGTGTAACCACTGCCATGGAGAAGAACATAGCCATCAACATGGTGGACACCCCCACGCCGACCACGTCCACTCCGACCTGCAGATTTCCGAGGATTCGTACGTGAAAGGAGCCACTTTTTCGCCTGACTCCAAGAGTCCTCCAGGGCAAACTCTAGAGCACGAACAGCACTACTACATACAACAGCTGTTCAGCCGCTACGGCCAGAAAGACCGGCTCGATTTTGAAGGATTTAAGAGTCTACTTTTCAGCTTGGGTCTTGGGGAAGTGAAGTTGGTAGACGCGCACCACGAGGACCTGGGCCATGACCACGTGGCTCACCTCGACCTGGTGGATGTGCAGAAAGGGCATCACTCGCACGCATCCACCACTGATGGCCAAGGGCATGGACATCCGCACCACAAGCCCGGCTCCCACCATCCACACACGGAACAGAATGCCACAAAGTGCACCCAGCAGACCACTGTTGCCAGTCCAGGTACGGGTGCACATACAGGACATGTCCATGACCACGACCATGACCATGACCACGGTCATGAATCAGGACATAGTCATGATCCACCCAAGGTAGAGGATAGTGAGCATAAACATTCTGGCGGACATGTGCAGGACAAACACGGCCATGTCCACAACCATGATCATGGACATGACAAAGAGCACAAACAGGAGCAGGCACATGTGCATTCTAACCACAAGGACGGGTCTACTGGATCTCATGGCGGTCACGACCACGGAGATCACGGCCACAGCGATCACGACCACAGCGATCACGGCCACAGAGATCACGGCCATAGAGATCACGGCCACAGAGATCACGACCACAATCATGTCCCCGAAGTGCAGACAGGCACAGACATTCCTCCTATCAGCCAGGAGCAGAAGCCCTCCGCACAGCCGGAGCCATCCCACGCTCCTCAGGTGCCACAGTCATCTCCCGCCCCTACAGAAACTCGGACCAAGAAGCCGAGAAAGCCAGCCAGGGTAAGGGGACAGCATGGGCGAAACAAAACCCCTTCTCCGAACACTCATCAGCCTGAGGCGCAGGACCATGGTCACGGTCACGGTCACGGTCCCGACCACAACCACGATCACAGTCACAGCCAGTCTCATAAAGATAAGAGAGAAGCTCCAGGAGGGCCTGCCTCCCCCACCCTGTCAGTCCCTGTTCTGCCTGGCCACCCTAAAGGATTGTTTCACCAGCATGAAGAGGTAGGAGTTGAACTCACCAACTGATTTTGGCTTTGACATGCCAAGAGAACTTGTAGAAATAGATTTATAGCAAATATTTTGTAAGTGATGTCTACTTGTCCTGTGCCTCTTGACGAAAATTCAAAAGGAAGCAGTCAGATGCATCCATGGAACGCACCCCATGTCCCTGATGTAAATCAAATACATGATGTAGGTTAAAATCTATCACCAATCTCCATTTTCTTACCTTCTTAGCATCTATCCTGCACAGACCCATCTATCTGCTGTGCTTTCTGCTGAACTTGATCAGTATGAAACAAAACCTGCCCAAATAATAATCACCAGAAGTGTTACTCTTACTTTATCATAGTACTAAGCCTGGGTTTTTGGGGGGATTTTTTGCTGAAAGAACTTGAACTTGAACTTGAGCTTGGAAACCAATGTCTTCGTTGGAACATAGTTTTAAAGCTAGCAATTATATTTTTGAAGAAACAAGCAACAATATGTTAGATTTTTTAAATAATCCAACAGAAAAACAGCCAACCCTTTCCAAATGTAAGGAGCTAGCAGCACTAGATCTTATAGTCAAGCAAGCTGTAGTTGGCAACACCCTGTCCCTTTATGGCTCCCTCCGAAGTTACTCCCTCAAAATTACCAACTACATTGTAGGCTTATAATAAACTTAAACAACGGAAATGGCGATTGTAAGTGTAAGATTTGTGATGATGTGCAATGAGTCTAAATAAAGTGTTAATTTATTGAATGCGTCCCAAATGGATACATTTTGCGTTGAACCAACTAGCTTTCTTTTCAGTATTAATAATGCATTGACTGGGTTCCTTTACTATCTCCCCTCCATCCAGTGTTTGAACCTGACTCAGCTCCTCGCCTACTATGGCCTGAATCCTGATTCGCTCATCTCGCCCAGCCAGTTCACCTACCTGTGTCCCGCTCTGCTCTACCAGATAGACAGTCGCCTCTGCATCCGCCATTTCCACAAGATGGACGTGGAGCAGAACACCTTGGAGTCAGGCAGTTCTGGTAAGAACTGAGTATCTCCCAGTCCATGTTGAGTGAAAGACGAGCTAAACTAACCTTAACGTCTGCATAAAACTACAAATATACAGCATTAATAACAGGATGCCAACACCAGCGCACTCTACCTCAGATACACCTTTTTCTTGTCGTCAAAAATGCTTGTAGCTGTCGTGCCATGAGTTTAGAACGGAAAGCTTTTTTATTGCTGACAACTTCCTGGTGTATGTTTTTGTTTTAACTTATATTGATATTAAAAATGAATAGCTTATTACAGAGCGACGTAACTCAAATGTAAAGCTCAGCGTTAGCTGTTGGTCTGTTCTAAAAAATTGTTGGGCTGTACTTAAAGTAATTTCTTCTTACGTGTGAAGCTTGTATTAATATGTTGAGTGAAAGCTTTAGATGCCTGCTGTCATATTTTATGAGGCCATTAACCTATAAAAATCAAGAAATTCTAAGAAGCCTAAATCAGAAATAACAAGTTTAAACAGCATGAATAGATATGCATAAAAGGAAACTGCACAGCATTCAAGTGTTGAATTACAATTTAGATGTCAGTGTTTCCGAATTCTGGAACAGCCCTAGAACAATGGTGATCTTGTCCCCAATATTTTGGCCAGACAGACCTAACCCAACGATACTTAAGCTCAATGGATCAAGTAAGTTTAAACCCATCATTGATGAAATCCCAATTGGATCTCTAATCCAAATAATAGAGATTCGTAAAGAGCCAACACTTTCAATAATTAAATGAAACTTGGAAGGTGAGATATTATTGAATCAATAAACAAGATTCTATTCTATTAAAATAATGGATAAGTGAACTGAACAACTATTTTTCCATTAACATTCATTGCAATAGTAATTTGGTGTATGAGAACGATGCAGTCAGTTGTAAATCCTTATCTGCTTTAAGCAGGAAACCACAGAGACATCATATAATAAACCATTAGGTTTTTTATGTGATGCTATCAGGAGGAATAACCTGGAGCTACTCTCTCGGGGCGAGACCTGTATAATAGAATGTTTATTGAAATAATCAAGCTGTATTTTATAGTGATAACATTTGAGGTTAGCAAGGGGTTCCTCTGAGAATCTCCACTTTTGTTTGCTCATTCTTTTATTCATTTTGGCCGCAATGATAGAGCAGTTTTCTCTCTTTCTGCTATCTAGAGCAGATAATCAGATTCACTCACTCACACGTAACCTGAACACTGACATTAGCTGAGGAAATACAAACAGGATACTGAAGGTAATTTTAGAGCTTACAGACCTAATGAGTAAGCTGTTGGTGACTAATCTCAAGCTTCTTGTATTTCTGCAGATGTAACATAATTAACTTTTAACAGATAAAGACAGCATCGGTCTAATGGCTTCGATGTAGTTGGAGAAATGTTGGTTAGAGCTCTTCAGTTTTACAGTTGCACCAAACTGAAGCACAGTCTGGTTATAAAAGTGTGTTGTTAACCATGCTCTTTGGTCTTGATAACACATTGCCAAGTCGGAAACCACCCCACCACACACTCGCACAGTCACCTCCGTTTAGCCTTTATTTATACTTGGAAATGATTCTCAAAACAACCAGGCATTTTTGTGGAAAGCGTGGTTCTTATTTGTTTATACACTTCTTGAAACTGCAGTTAAATGCATTTATAGGCATTGTTTGCAGGAAAACACAAGCATGACTTTTTTTGGCAATGATTGTTGGAGTTTCTGTATCAACCATATAGTGAGATAATACATTGATTCATTGTTTCAGACAAGCACCGTCCCAGTGAGCACACGCATGACTAATGGCTATCAGCAGGTTTGAAAGACACTGAATATATTAACCCTGGGGCCACACTTCAAAATAGTCACTTTGATGTAGTGTCTTTGAAAGATAAGAGCTATACAAATTATATATTTATATAATATTCCACTTTCACAAAGTTCAATATTTTTAATGAGTCAAGTGTAAATACAAGCCTTAAATATCATACATTCTTTATTCAACTCATTAATTGAAAGCTTGTTTACTTAAAGCCACTGTTGCCTTTTATCATACAAAATGTATATTTTTGGTATGGGGATTTAAATCAACGTTTACAGTATGAGGTTTATCAACAAATAGCAACAGCACTGATTTTATTGCATATTGTTTTGTGCATTGTCAAATTTCAAAAAAACTTCCACTGAAAGGGCAAACATATAAACCTTATATTAATATTCTTTTCAACATTCATTAATCACTTGTTATTTACTACCAAATATCCATTGAACTTTAGGATTTAACCCTTTGAAAGTGAAAGTGGTTTTTTTTGTCAGAGTAATAGAATGAAAAAGAAGATATAGTCTGTTTGCTAAATCAGGTTTTTTTTATAGAACAACATAGTATGAGGGCGCTTATGGCCCTTCCAGTCAAAACTAAGGCCCGCCCACTTTCCATCGAACATAATGCATTAGAGCGAAGCGGAAAATAATAATGTCTTCATGTCTTAACGCTATTGAGTCATACAGTATATTGCACCTCAAACAACAAATACATGTGGAGTTACGGTTTCTATACCTCCTCTACAGAAAGAAGGAGAGTAAAAGAAACAACCTGATTCAGAAATCACAGTTTCAGTGTAAGCCTGCTGTAAATGCTGGGATGCTTTTTCACAGTCCTCGATATTTTTATGGTTAGAAACAACAATGATGTTTTTGTTTTTTTAATTTTGTGGGCTTGAAACTTTGAAAAACATGTATTTGCGCCTTAGCCAAACATGGGGAAAATGGCTCAATGTTGGAAATTTGGAAGCCAGTGCTCTAAATTGAAAGGCTGATATAACAGGATGCATGGATTTATGCTCTTGAATACAAAAATGGGGTTTCAATAGGGACATTTTAGGTGTCTGTACATTGTATAAGCAAATATATTAAAGACTAACTATAGGAGCTAAGGTTCAACTGGCAAAGTGTGAAGAAATGCAGAACATGCATTAACACAGCACAACATTATCTCGAAAAAAAAAATAAAGAGCCAAAAATGAGAGCAGTGGGAAAAAAAGCCAGGCTGCCATGTGTCCATATTCTCCAGGGAGCCGAAATTTGCCATATCTCAAGCAGTTGTTAATAGAGTACATTATGTCATAGAAACACGCCTAACTGCAGCACTTTCAAAGGGTGCTTGATGTGCCCCGATTATTTGGTAAGAATAGTTGTCATGACTGCAAATTAGTGGCTTTAATATGTGTATTATACCACCAAAAATACTTATCCATGGACCCATCTCATTTACGTTAAAAAAAGACATCTTTACCATTGATAACTTTTAGTTTCCAAATCCCAGGATTAACAGAATTCTGAAAACAGAGGAAGAGGTTGAAAGATCAGCTGTTAAAGATGAAGATCGCTCTAAAGCCCGCCTCTCTCTCTCTCTCTGGGACCGCTCAGTGTTTCCCACTTTATGAGAATTCAAATGATAAAATCACAGCGTTTTAAAGTTAATGAGTTACAGGTTGAAATAAAGGTCATACAGCCATAAAAACTGAATACAAATCAAACAAGGAACCAAGGTCTGTGCACACCCCAAAAAATGAAACCATAGCTGCTCTAAAAATTAATGTGCATTAAATCTCTAGGAATAGAGCCAGCCACCTGGAAGGAAAATGCACTGTATGATTATCAATCTGACCACACTGCCTTTCCACCTTTTGTTCCTATGTTCTTTATTATAAAGTTTTCACTTACATTATGCAAAATAGTTTGGGAACTGTCACTGTAAACAACAAAGCGAGTCATAAGATGTTCTGCACATCCCGATTTATTTTTAATGAGAGGTCCAAAGTGCCACTTTTATGACCGAAACTATTTTAGCTGCTAAAGTTTCTGTGAACACTTGAAGACCGAAAAGTTCAACCGTGAGATTGGAGGAATTCCCAAACACTTCACCCTTTTTAAATCTTTAATAATTACACACACTTCCCCATCACACGCGCTGGAAACAGTCTTGAAATTGGTAATGATGCCAAGGAACGCATCGGGGAACGAGTCAAAAGGGCAGGCGTGGCTCCTCATTAGTGGGAAACCACTGTCGCTAGATTGTCTGCTATTGTGCACCGCGAGTAGACCACAGGCATCGCCACGCGCCATGGACCAACTCTCCTTTACCTCCCGCCGCCAACCATGGGGGAGCTGGGGAAATTTTGCAGTCGGCTTCTCTCCGGTCCCCACTCCCCTCTCTTTTTTTTGCGCTGTGCCAATTAGGAGAGCCTAAGCGACACCCTGAGCCATTTTTCTGAGCCACGGCTCACAGGGGATGCGTAATTGGAGAGAAGACACAGACCGGTGGGTCTCCTTTCCCTCCCTCTCTTCTGTTCCCTTATCCCCCCCCCAGCACACCTTCATGGCTACACACAAAAGCACAACTGCGTAAAGGTAATGAATGGGAGAAGTAGATGAGCTGTGTGAGTGTGAAGGACCCGCGGTGATGTACTGCTGCCGGATGTTCAGACGTCTCTCAGGGCTGCATGGTGTTGCCGCTCCGTGAGACAAATAAGAAAGCATTCGACCGCGCCATCTTTTATTTCTGTAGAGAAGAGAAAGCGAGGGTTATTGAAGACATTTTCAAACATGATGAGGAAATTACCTTAGCTTGTACTTGCTAATGATAATGTTCTCCACAAAATATGTACCGTGTTTAACCGATGTGGTCCAGCTTTTCCGTTAGCTGGTACTCACAGGATTTGGAATAGGAAAATTGGGAAAAAGGTACTCGTAACAGTCCAACAAATTTAAACCTCTCTGGTCATAACATTAAGTGAAAATAATTCCCCTTAACAAAATTAAAAGTGCATTAAAATAAGTTGATCTAAACGAGTCAACACCAGCCTGTACTATCGATGTCACAAACGACAAGTTGCCATGGCTGTGAAGACAATATTCCAACCTGCAAAGTTCTAATAAGTGTTTCAAGCTAAATCGTTCCCAAAAGGCCAACTGGCCGAGGGATTTTTGATCGCAGTCTTACTGTGCCAGCAGAAGAACGATTCTCTCAGCAGATTAAAGTCGGCAGCAGCGCGGTTTAACTAACATGTTATGAGCCAGATGGGCCTACATGTACTTTGGTTTGTTAACAAATAGTTTTTATTCCGTTTTACTTAGAATATGTAGGCCTTATATAGCCATCTTATCAACCGTTTAAATAATAATAATAATAATCATAATCATAATAAATAATGTTCAATTGTATACACAGAAATAATTTGACCAGTAGTTTCCCATTTCATCTGCAACACTGGAATCTTCCCGGATACACTGACCACAAGACCTAGGTGCCTTCATTATTTAGCATAATAAATGCACAAACCCACATTATGATTTGTAGAGAAACAGTAAAGATCACAGATGCTTTAAAAAATACAAAGAGATATGCCCAACCTCAATACAAGTCAGACATTAACGCTAATATAATTTACATAAATATAACCCCATCTTGGATATCTAATTTAAATGCTTTGCGCATGTTAACAGTACTTCAAAATGACATTTTTATGCATTCATTTGTATATTGTCAAAACAAATGTGCGCTGCATTTACATACTTGTGCCGTGTCCTGTCCAGTTCCGTAAATACAAACAGTAACGCTTGAGAGAGCTGTCTGTTCCTGAATATTGTACCTTTTGCTTTAGATTCAAACAGCTCAATGAGTCCAGAATGAGGATGGTGCTCTGTTGTTGCTATCCACTGAGGCAGGTTTATAACAGAGTCTTAAAAGTTTGGAAAAATCAAGTGAATGCTTGAATATAATCCTTGAAAAAATGGGGTTTGATCTCCATAATCACTCATGTAAACTACACATCTTTAAAGGTTTAAATGAAGCAGTCCCCTCCTCATTTATTTAGTCATTTGCGAGGGGACCAGAGCTAGCCTAGCCTTAAATTATCCTCTTATGAAACATACAATCAAGTAAATGGAAACGGCAGTTTAAAAAAAAAAAAATAGCAGCACACATTGATTGTTGCAGATATAAAGAAATGTTTTTATTCAAATGTAGTTTTAGCATTGCCTCTATAGAAAACAACTTTAAAGCCTTTATCGTCATATCCAAATCCCTTTTGGTTTACGTACCCGAGGAGTGTTTAAATTGAACTACAAAATAATAATATGCGCAAACTCACGTCACTTCTTAGTAACAGGGTTACTTTGGGTGACCAGATCTCCACCTACCTGAACCTGGGAGATTTTAGAGTGATTAACACCATCACCCAAGCCCCGAATGCCCCCCATATTATAACACATAAACCCGTAGTGAGCGTCGGGAGCTGCGCACTTCCTATAACCTAATGACAAGTGTCGGGAATCAGCACTGGAAGCATCAGGCCTCAGAATCCCCCGGGAGGAACTGCAGCTGATGGAGGGCGAGGGGGGTTCTTCTGTCATTTTTACAAATCCTACAGCTGGTTAATGGGACAGTAACAGCTTGATTCAGTCTCTCTAAAGAGCGCTCTGTCAGACATGAGACATGTTTCAGATCCTCTCACATCAGACGCCACCTGGGGCCGGTGAGATCAGAACAGGAAGTGGGCTGTTGTCATTTCCTCCCTCTAGATGGATGGCAGTTTAGGTTCAAATGAATTAAGCTCTATCAGTTTCAAATAGCAAGAAAAATATTGAGCAGAAAGGAGAAAATGTAATTGACAAATTACTTCCTGCCTTATTATTATACGAAGCTTTCATGTGTTTAAAGTTAATATTACATACACTTAATAGGTTTTATAGTAATTAATAGTAGTTACTATAAATCTCAGGTATGAACACTAGTGTGTGTGAGTGTGTATTCATTTTTATTAGGGCCTTTTAGGGAATATATATATACTTTTTTTTCTTCCTTTCTTTACTTTTTTTATTGAGAATTTGATTGCATTTTTTTACATGTGTATGTAACCTTTAGAACGACCATAAACAACATCACATTTTGAATACTGTGCACAACTTTTCTTCTGCTTATGGCCTTAAAAGTCCTTGAATTCAATGTTGTATACGTTTTTTAATTACACGAGGCGAATTAGATTACAGCAGTAGGGAGCAGGGTTGTTCTCGTGTCATGTGATCATACAGGAACTCTTTCTAGAGTCACTATTTATCCATGAGACATAGACGTTATCATTTCCAAAATTCACAGCTTGTTTTTCTCTGGCAAGACATTCTGCTCCAGGCCATATTTGTTGGCGCCAAGCCTATTACAGCCATCTAACGTGGTAAATGACTCACTTTCCGACTATTGCTACAGTTTGTTGTCCTGAAAGGCCTCACTGAATAAAATGGTCTGGAAGATGTGCATTATCTGCTCCCTGTGCTCCAGTCAATACTCATCGTATAGCTGAACGTCTGCAGTCCGGGACCCAGCAGCTTTAGCGTGACATTGAATTTCATACGGCATTAAATATTCTGTCCTCTGTGACGAAGGAATCCAGAAGTTTTCTTTCTCTGACAGACGGACTGACAGTTTAAATGATAGTGTACCTTTTCCCTCTTTTTTTATCCTCTCTTGCCTCACGTCTGCGGCCTTGAACATAACAAATGAGGAGAGTGGAATTCTGCTGAAATGTCACTTCACATTTCTGGCTTCAGGCATCATGTGTCATCACAAGGACACAGGGCTTGAGATTCTCTGGAGGATGCTTACCTTCAAATGGGAACAGGAGGGGCAGAAAAATATCTTAAGCCAGCGGTTAAAGGAGGGTGACGCTGCGGCTGATGGAGTTCTTTTTATGGACTTTCACAATAAAATGACATCTGCAAAACATTGGGTGTGGCCGTGCTCATCCTGTAGAGTGAATAGTACCTGTCTCACATCTGTCTCCCTTTCTCTCTGCAGTGTGGGTGTGGCTGTGGGGGTTCGTCTCAATCACCATCATCAGCCTGCTGTCTCTGCTGGGCGTGGTGCTCGTTCCCATCCTCAAACAGTCCTGTTTCAAGTTCCTGCTCACCTTCCTGGTGGCGCTGGCCGTGGGAACCCTGAGTGGAGACGCTCTGCTTCACCTGCTGCCTCACGTGAGTATAGATTGGGTATACAAATACATGTAGAAGATCTTTTTGAAGTTAGATTTTAGCAACACTAATGCTCCTAGTCAACATGCGAATAGAAGCAGAATGTACATGAATTACAAAAATAAAGGTAAACAAAAACATTATAAAATAGGTTAAATCTGTATACAAACATGCACCAATGCATTTTCATACGGACATACACCTACATTACAACTGTACATACATTCCAAAAAGCCATAAAACAAAAAAAAGTGTATAAAATGAAAGGTTTTTAAATGATTTCAAACTTGTTTTTTTCAAAAAGTAGGACTTTGTATAAAGTAACTATATCGAACTTTATTAAGTCAAGGTGTGATTCATCGGAGCTGGGTTGTAAAATAAGGATTACACTCCAATCAGACAATCACAGGCCAGCTGAGATGTCATGGCTCGCTTCCTGCATGTCATAAAATATCAGATTTGCTGTCTTGATATTTTATTCAGACTCATTTAATGACTTTAATATGATTATAGTAACATCTTAGCCAGGTCACACTTGAAAAAGAGATTGTAATCCTCTTTTTATGTGGTTAAATAAAGGACGTGTTCATCAGGCAGGTGATAGGCACGTCAATCAAAGTAACATATTTGTTTCTTAAATGGAAGGTTAATATATTCAGTTATGTTTTACTCACCTGCATTCACATATTTTGAGTGACTGTGCAAACATTTAATTATATTCCTACTATATACTATGTATCCTTCATTTGAAGAATTAGAGCTTCTGGTCGTACCTGACTGACTCTGACTACTTCCTGCCTTGCCCACACCGCTCATTCCGTTCGTCCTCTCGACATCAGAAATGTGTGAAATCTGTTCTGATAAAGTCTCCCTCTCCCCATCCACAGTCTCTGGGGCAGCACGACCACGGCGAGTACAAGGAGGAGAAAAACACTGATCTGCTGACGGACTTTGATGGGGTGTGGAAGGGCCTCACGGCGCTAGCTGGCATCTACCTCCTCTTCATCATCGAACACTGCATCGGCATGTTTCAGCACTACAAAGACCACAGGGTGAGAGGCGCTGCTTCTGTCTGCTGTGGTCTCTCAGTATGTGTTGCATTTCTTTAGTCGGATTATAAACTTGTCTCTGTTCGCAGGGCGCGAAGAAGGCTAATGTGGAGGGCACCATCGGCAGGAAGTTGTCAGATCACAAATTAAACCGCCGCTCGGATGCAGAGTGGCTGCACCTGAAGCCTCTCAGTGAAGGTAAGAAGAGTTCACACAGAATGTTGTTGTTTTTGGGCAGCTAACAGGTCCAGTTTTGAAAACCCACACCCCCGAGCACCAGGCTTCCAAAGTAAAACACAACGGTCTGCTGATTTTGTTGGTAATATATAATGATTAAGATGTTAAACACACTGCTCAATAATTTCCTGAGAAATGTTGTTCTCACCTACAGCTTGTCCATATTTTGTGCATCTTTACCTGTGCCATACCTGTGAATTTCTATCAAACATATTCAAACATAAGTGGATAATAGAATGCAGGCCAATGAATGAAATGGTATACACTTCCTGTCTCCTGAATAGGTGTAATCTAAAGTACTTTTATTTTATCATGCTATCATGACATATTTACATGGCTAACAACCGTGTTTAGGATTATGAAAATGAGTTAGCTTAGCTTTTGGCAATGCTAGTTGATGTTAGCTTTGAAGTTTGACACTGTTTGACAATCGTTAGCGTTCTGTGTTGGAAGATCTCACAAAGTTGTGTTGCTGAAACACAAATTAGACCTCAAGAAAGTTAATCTCTTCTAATTATTCTGTCTGGAAAGTACTATTTGTGTCAAAGTGTTCAGAAAATATGTGTGAAAATGGGTCCAGTATATACTTTGGTAACTCTAGGTAATCGGTCATTGTCTGTGTTCACGTTCAATCCTCCCATTTGAGTTAATAGACTGACACCTTGTCTCATGAAAAGGCAGAGCCACATGACACCGAAACACCAAATTGCTTCTCACTGCAGCATTTCTTCTCTAAAACGTGTATATAAATGTATTTTATAACCTATTACACAACATATTTACCATGTCCCTGACCTGATTCATCATTTTAACACCTCCTCTCTCCTTCCAGACCCTGAAGGCACCGCCGTCTCCTGTGACAATGGTCACAATGACACGCAGCTCTCAGAGCTCCAGACGCCCGACTCGCCCACCAACAAAACCCCGTTGGCCCCCTGCAGTGTCCAGCCAGGAGCCCCCAAACAAGGAGAAGCCCAAGAAGCGCGGACACTCACACGGCCACGGTCACTCCCACGGGGGGAACTGCCACTCGGACCAGGAGATGAAGGACGCTGGGATCGCCAGCATCGCCTGGATGGTCATCATGGGCGACGGCATGCATAACTTCAGTGACGGCCTTGCTATAGGTAGGAGGGTCTGCTGCTGTGTTTTCTGCGGGGTCCGCTTCAAAGTTTATTAGTTTAAATAGCTTTACTGGAATTCTCTCAGAGCTTTCAGTCTCATTTTGTATTATTAATTGTTATTATTTATTTGTATTATATGATTATTATTTTTTAAACAATTAACAATATTATCCCAATGATTATCAGAATAAGCTTTAAACTGGACTCACTTATGTTGCATCTGAGGTACAGTATAACTGACATTTGTTTTATGTGAAAAATAAATGATATAATAAATAAGTCCCCCTGCTTAAATTTAAGATTAATAGAATTATATGAAAAAATATAATTCCTATATTTTAAAATCAGCCTGTTTCATTCTCTGATGAAGAACTAGAGAGATTCTTTTAGTCACTCATGACAATATTTAGGCTTATCCCGATTAATGGAAATTCACTCCAATTAAGTCACTGTGAGAATCTATTATCTATCTACAGAAAATATTCAAATGTATAGTCCCGCCCTATTATTGTACCATAACAACAAAAACACTCACTATAAAATAAATGACTTGAAGTTGTCAACATTTTGAGGAATGTCTCATTTGTTGAATCTTTGTAGAGAAAACGTGTTTTGTTTTATGGCAGGTTCTGTGCTGGACTAACAGAACAGACATGCGAGTTGAATCCATCTTCTCTACTTCCAGACAAAAGCAAAAACCTGACTCTCCCCTGTCTAACATTTCCTGATCTTTCTATGTGTGCAGGCGCTGCGTTCAGTGCAAACCTGACGGGAGGCATCAGCACATCAGTGGCTGTTTTCTGCCACGAATTACCTCATGAACTCGGTAAGTAGCGTGGAAGAACAGAAAGAGTCAAAAATCATTACCAGTAGACCCTTCACTTCTTCAACAAGTTGAGCAAAGAGGTTAGCTCCCACAATAAACCCAGCGTAGAAACTACTGCATCGCGCAAAACGTCTCTTTTTTTTGGAGCCTTTCTGTCCTGGAAACTCAAATATCATTGCTCTTCTTGCATCAGTAAAATGCATTTTCCCCCGGAGTAATGGCTTTTGTGTGACAGCGGGGAAATGGGTTGTCACTGTGTCTGTGAGTGAGGATGAAACACTGAGCCTGGTTCACGCTGTTCAATATGGTCAGGCTGAAACACCGTGCAGCAGCCGGGTCTTCATCTGCATTCAGACCTCTTCCAGGAACCATTCAATCCCCTTTGACTCAGCAGCATTGAACACTAGGGCTCTGAGTGGTTATTTTTTACCTTTCTCTTTGATTGTGTTGAGAGTTCAGTGAAAGACACAGACGCTGGAGCCCTTCACAGCCGATCAGTACTAATGATGCGTCTCATCGTGGTGCCGTGTCCATGCCTCATTTGTTTGCCTGATGAATAGAGCCGTGTCAATTACAGCAGAGTGTGAAGCAGAGGATAATACCCTGCGGTTGTCTGCCTGCTCCCCCTCGTGTTTACTCACTGGCCGCGTCCTGTCAGACTGTTGCGACGGTCAGGGGAAAAAAGAGGAAAATGTTGCCTCGATTAAAAACATTTGGATGAAGGTGAAACTAGTTTGGGTTTCACTGACGCTGCAGAAACTAACTTTGGAACGAGACGCTACAGGTGAATACATTTTAACTAATAGGTATCAACATAAGACTTTCCCAGTTGATAACTGTACTGCGGGGGTGTCCAAACTTTTTTCACCGAGGGCCACATACAGAAAATGATATGACGGGCTGGGCCACTCACTAGAGGAGAGGTATATCGCCTCATAAGTTATTAGTTAGCACATCAATCAAATGTAGGCAAATTATGCTTGACACTTGAATATGCTTTAAGAAACATCCCAGCTCTCCGTAGGGTTCTGTTTAATTTGTTGGAAGCTCATCCCTTAAAGCAGAAGCTTGATATGCAAATACGTTATTTGGCTTTTTTCTTATTAACTAAGATTTGTTAGAAATGTTTTCAACTTCAATGGACTGAATTATTTGAGAAGTGGGCTTATTAACCCATGAATGCTACTGTGTAATATTAGTTTATATATATATTTAAGAAGTACAATATAAGACAATCACAAGTTTCAGGTGTGAGCCTTATTCCATTATACTTTTAGAATTAGCTTAGGGCAGATTAAACCTTCTTGGACACCCCTGCTCTACTGCAGTCTTTCTCAAAGAGTGGTCCACTGGTGGTCCGTGAGTGACCCCTAGTGGTCTGTGAGTATTTTGGTAAAATGTCACATTTGAAATGAATATATTATAAGTTTAAAGTGTTTCTCAAACTGTCTTAAAATGACTAGTATAGAGTGTAGCATAGATGTAGCGTAGCGTAGCTACGTAGGTTCGTACCTACGTAGGTACGTAGGTTACGATCTTACGTCATAAATGATTTGCGCGGTCAATTTGAGCTGTCAACTGACAAGATGGATCGATGGCTAAAGACAGGGTCAGTTAAAAGAAAATTAAATGACAAATCTGACGTGACAGTCAAGGTGCATCGTCCTGATGCAGGAGATCCAGCAACTACAAGTGGTTCAGCCGCAGCGACAAGTGATTTTGTGTGCGTTACTGAGTCCCAGGAGAGCGGTTCGCCGTCTAACCACCACCCGGCTGAAAGCTGTGAAACTCGGCTTGATCGCGGAAAGTCCAGCGCTAAAGTGAAGAGAAAATATCACAGCGACTACATAAAATTCGGATTTTTCTGGACTGGAGATGAAGAGGATCCCAATCCACACTGTGTTTTGTGCTACGAGTCGTTGGCTAACGAGGCTATGAAACCCGCCAAGCTCAAGCGTCATTTTGAGAGCAAACACAAGGATTACATCGGGAAACCTTTAGCATTGTTTGAGAGAAAACGTGATGAACTTAAAAACACATGACGAAGGCGCCCTCACATTTTTTTGCGACGGGGGAAAATGCGAAGGCTACAGAGGCATCATACAGGGTATCCCTTCTCATCGCAAAAACAGGGAAACCTCATTCGATAGGTGAGAATTTAGTCAAACCAGCTGCCAAGGTTATGGCTAATGTATTGTTTGGGGAGAAAGCAAGCGACGAAATTAACAGGGTCCCCCTCTCCAATGATACTGTCCAGCGGCGAATAACAGCCATGGCCGAAAATGTGAAAGATCAGCTGATCACACGTTTACGCCAAAGCCAGTTTTTCACACTGCAACTGGACGAGTCAACTGATATCGTGAATGAGGCAAACCTGCTGTGTTTTGTAAGGTACATTTATGATGGCGGTGTGCAGGATGAATTTCTGTTTTGTCGTTCCCTGCCGACCAACACCACAGGGGAAGCCATTTTTGACTCAGTCAACGATTTCATCCTGCAGAATAATATCGACTGGACACGATGTGTTGGTATTTGCACAGATGGTGCAACTGCAATGACTGGGAAACACAAGGGACTGGCAGCGCGCGTACGCGTTGCACCTTGCGCCACAGCAACACACTGTTGCATTCACAGAGAACAGCTGGCTGTGAAAAAAATGCCACCATGCCTCAAATCAGTACTGGACGAGTCTGTGAAAATTGTTAATACAATAAAAACCAAAGCACTGAACACACGTCTTTTTAAAGCTCTGTGTGATGAAATGGGAAGTGAACACACAAAACTGCTTTTCCATACTGAAGTTCGCTGGCTGTCGCGTGGGAAAGTTCTCACCCGTCTATTTGAACTGCGCGATGAGGTGATGTTATTCTTGCATCATACTGATGAACTGTATGACAGACTGCATGATTTCCAGTGGCTCTCAAAATTGGCATACCTGGCCGATGTCTTTAGCGCACTCAATGCTTTGAACTTAGCGCTGCAGGGAAAAGCCGTCACCGCCTTCAATGTGCAGGACAAAATTAAAGCCGCAAGCCTCAAGGTGGAATTGTGGTGTGTCCGTCTGGATCGCCAGGAGTTTGACTGTTTTCCGACGCTTGTGGATTTTCTCCTCGCTGCAGATGAAGAGCTGGACTGCGGCTCAGTTGCAGCCTTCAAGGAACATCTGCAAGGCCTTCACTTTTAGCTGGGAAGATATTTCCCAGAACTAGATGCAGGCTATGAGTGGATCAGGAATCCATTTGGGGACAAAACGCACATCGAACACGTCAGTTCCAAGCTCCCATCAAGACAGGTTGACAGCCTTGTGGACATCGCATCTGATGGGACACTGAGGACGACTTTCAGAGAGAAAAGCTTGACGGACTTTTGGGTCCACGTCCAGCCTGAGCACCCAGAGCTGGCTGACGCTGCTCTGAAACTGTTGATGCCGTTTCCAACCACCTACAACTGTGAAGTTGGTTTTTCTACACTTGTTGGTCTGAAGACAAAGCAGCGTAACAGGATCAATGTGGACTGTGATATGAGACTAAAACTCTCCAGTTCGGATCCAGACATTGTTTCACTGATGTCTCAGCACAAGCAGCACCATTCCTCCCATTAGGTAGCAACAGAGACACGCAGTGTATGAGTGAGTAAACAATGCTATTTGTAAATGTAACAGTGTAAATAATGACCTTGTGTTTATTGTTAAATTCTTGTTGAACTTGGGCCTGCAACCATAGTTTTACTGTATTTTATTTTTGAAAATACACAGCAGAAGTTTGTGTCGTACTAAATGCGGTGCATTTTGCGTATCTCTCTGTTCGCTCGGACATAAACTCAGTAATAAATGTAGTCTATGTTTCATATGATGTGTAAAATCTATCAGCATTTACCGTTTAAATCGCATGTGAACGAAATGCTTGTAGAATCCGTAGTTGTATTTGTATTGTTGATTTAATGTGTGAACGAGCGATATAGAGAGGTCACATAAAGCTGTTATTATTAGGCTGTTATTGTAATATACTGTTGGAGTAGTAAGCAGGCCTATTGTATTTATTCTAGTTTATATTTAGTTATATTTAGTGTATATTTCTCCTTCCTTCTTTGTATTGAACTGTTGCACCTCAATTTCCCTCGGGATTAATAAAGCTTCTTGAATCTTGTATCTTGTTTTGGGATATTGGGGGAGTTAGGTGGTCCGTGAGTATTTGTTTATTGGTTAAGTGGTCCTTGGTCTGAAAAAGTTTGAGAAACACTGCTCTACTGCATAGAGACAAGTATTTTAAGTCTCGGAGATGTAATGTTCTAATATGCAAATATCTTGGATATCATTATATTTAATGTCGTAGAACAAAACGTGGTCATTTTCTTAAATTTGTGTCAACCACAGACCTTATTTCGAGCTGTTTCGAAAATTCTACGGAGAAATCCCACTGACTCTTGAGACGAGGGAACCAGAAGTGGTAAAATGCTAACTCACTTCCGGGTTTAAGGACTCGTTCCTGCGTCCCTCTATTCCAAAAAAAGTTGTGTTTAATATGCAAACTATGCATTATAATTATAAGTTCTTCTTTAGTCTGGGAGAAATCTGCGGACACAAAAAGACAAAGTTAGAAACATAAACGTCTTAATGAGTATTTTGGATGATTTCTTGACTCAAAAAAAAGACATGATATGAAAGCAAAATAGCAGACACTTAGAAATGACCCATGCGTGAATAAAGAAGATGTCTGCCTGCAGCTTCTCTCTAATCTGTGACGTTAGGCATTCAGCTGTTTTTAGTGCCAGAAAATCATCTGCTCCAGGATAGAGGAGCTCTGATTCTGCTCCAACACTTTTGTCTCTATTTTGACTCTGCTGACTGCCGTTTCCAGATGGTCGAGTGCCGCTCGAGTCCCGTCTCAAGCGGCATAAAGATTTGTGAGATCAGTCTCCTTCCGTGTTATTTCACATTTCCTGTTGATTCGCTTCCCCACGCTCTTTAGCAGCACTCTGCCTCCGCCCCGTAGGGCCCCCCCCTCGTCAGAAAAACCCAGCGGTTTGACAAGTGCACTTCTCGGGCTCCTCGTGAACACGCCTGGCAGCTGGATGGCAGAGAGGATGATTATGAGGCTTCTTATACCACCCGGAGCGAGGCTAATTGGCAGTGATGGGTGTGTTAATTGCGGTAGACGAGGTGGCAGCAGGCGTGTCTGACCGTCAAAGTGATTTGGAAGCAGGAAACAGCGGTATAAGAAGAAGAGGTCTCTCTTTAACTCCCCCCCCCTCTCTTTTTCTATGGGTTGGATTGATAGATGAGGGCAGAGTAATATATTCATTGAGGTAATTAGCCGGGAAAAGAGGCCGCTTGTTACTCGGCGCAGGAAATGTAGGCCGCCCCCTTCTCAGTATTCATCTCCCTCCAAAAATCCAGGGCGTTTCCGCTGGGACTTGGGCCTCGTCCCGCATTCGGCTGTGATTGAAGACGGGAGAGAGGCTACGGCGTGCATGTGTAATTATAAAACGGGAGTTAAGGACATATTTCTTGGAAAGAGCGGTTTGTGTTCCACCTGCAGGAAAAGGCAGAGGCAGATGTACGGAGAGAGCCACTCTTAGTGACTTCATAGAGAGTAAAGCAGGATGATAACTGCCAAGTGGTATCCAGGTAACCCTCCACAAGAACCCTGGCTCCTAAATGGTTGGGGGAGATCCCCTTGATGTCAGGACAGCAGAAAGTCGATTCATCTTCTGCTGCAGACTGAAAACCACCTGTTGCCATGGCATCTAAGCAAAAAATAATACTGCCATATGTATCAGGATCCAATTCAGTAGCACTTGTATGCTAATGTAATTACAGGTTTCTTTCTTTGTTAAATGTGTTTGTTCATGGTGAAATCCTCTAATTGTAAGCTGCTTTTGATTAAGAGTGAGCTAAAAATAATGTTATGTAACAAAGGCCATTCTCCGAGGGGTTCATTTGCAGCAAAGCACTACACTATCTGAGGGTTTTTTGTAAACCGGGTAAAAGGGGCGCTGTGCGCTCATACAAAAAAAATACAGATTTCCCCGTAAAATGTTAAAGTGATGCCAGAAAATAATATTTCTGCTCGTCAAAAACGGTATAATTACTCCAAGAATATGAAAAACCTGACAAATAGGGCTTCAGAGACAGTTTTGTTTTTACGGAGAATAAATAGGGGATGGATGTCCGGTGGGTCTGCTGGTGAACGAGTGGCAGCAGGCAGCAGGCTTACACTGAAACTGAGATTTCTGAATTAGTTTCTTTTACTCTCTTTTTTCTGTAGAGGAAGTAAAAAAAAACGCATTTCTGTATTCATTTGTTGTTTGGGTTGCAATATATGAGCTTAAAGATGTGAAAAAACTATTAGTTCTGTTTGCCGGAAAGTGGGCGGGGACGTAATTATGTCGGGAAGTGACGTTAGCGCCCTTATACCTTATTTTTCTAGAAAAACCTATCTTCACACAACTTGTGAGTTTTTGAGGTGTTGCATGCTGGGATGCGGAGGGTTTTTCTACTGCTGTTTAACAGAGTGTGTGTTTCCTCACTGACAGGGGACTTCGCGGTACTGCTGAAAGCCGGGATGTCCGTGAAGCAGGCCATCTTCTACAACCTGCTGTCCGCCCTCATGGCGTATGTGGGCATGGTGATCGGCACGGCCGTGGGACAGTACACACACAACGTCACCAGCTGGATCTTCGCCGTCACCGCGGGCATGTTCCTGTACGTGGCGCTGGTGGATATGGTGAGTTGAAAATGTTCCTGCATCACTTTTATCCGTCTCCTGTTGTGCAAAGCGGAGAAACATTTCTGATCCTGATTCTGTCTCCCTACAGCTGCCAGAAATGCTCCACGGCGACAGCGAGGACCACAAGCGCTGCCAGCTGGGTCACTTTGTCCTGCAGAACCTGGGAATGCTGACCGGGTTCGGCATCATGCTGCTCATCGCCATCTTCGAAGACCGCATCGTTATCGATTTTGGCTTTTAGTCTAGGAGCTAGCGGGGAGGGTAGCTGGGAAGTGAGAGCTGGGTGTATCAATATTGTTCTCCATGGCCTTAACATGCTTTGTTTGCGATGTAACGGCCCAGTCTTGCATGCAGTGTGGGTCTCGTTCACGGCCAGTGCCTCCATTCCAAACATGCAGCGGTAGCTTATGCATATCTCATGACTCTGCCAGTGATGTTTACACTCTGCTCCTCCATTACCTCTCCTCTGTCGGCTCCAATCTGTCTGCTCCCCTAGAGGAGAGGGGGGAAAAAAAAGGCCAAATGAAAGAAGAGTGACCGGAGAAGGCCTCCTCCGCTCCAAACCATTGACCTCCATCTAAAAACGAGCTGCTAGGTGGCGCAGGGAAACGCATCCCCACAGAGAGGCAGCTGTCACGGCCCAGCAGCTCATCGCCTATGCACCGTCACCTGTTGTTAGTGCGTTGTTGTCTCTCATCCACCCTGTGCTGTGTCCCATCATCCATGCCTCCTACATCTGCCGTGCGTGTTCCACCCGCCATCCATCATCAGCTTATGATGTCATCACGCTGTGTGTCAAACATCTCTCAAGCCCTGGCCACTGTAGCGGCACCGCAGCAGCTCCACAGAGCGACAGTGACGGAGGTTAGCTTAGCGTGTACACCTGGAAGAAAACTTTGTAGAGCTGAAATAATGTGACGACTAGGAGTAAAAAACTTAACTCAACCATTTTTGATATTCGGTTAATCGCTAGCGTCATTTTTAACGGACAAATGTCAGAAAATGCTTTTGCCTCTTTAATATGGAGGCTTCCTGCTTTCTCAGTTTGATATAAGTGACAATCTTTCTGTTGGGGATTGATAAAACAAAACGTTACCTCTGACTTTTAGAAGCTGGGATAGATATTTTAAATAATTTTCTGACATTTTATTGACCAAACGATTAATCGATTAACCTAGAAAATGAACTTTCCATGGCAGACCTTCTCAATGGCTCAATGTTAGTTTGTTTTTCGCTGCAACTTTTTTTCTTCCCATTTATGTTTTATATCAGTTAGATTTTTGGGGGATCATTAAACTTGTGTAGTTCATAGTGTTACCTAACACAGATGCTAATGCCTTTACAAAATAGCATTTACAACTTTTGGATAGAAACAATGAATGTCTGACCTTTAAGGGTTTGACAATCTTTAGCAAGAGGAGATGTATCCTCATTACATTTGTATCTTTCATTTATAAGAATCAGCAGTTTCAAAATGTGAATTCTGAAAAAGCTAGCTCTTCCTATCTTCACCTAAAGATGTTGTAGTTAGCTAGATTTATTTAGGGTCCCTCTATGGGTCCAATCGGACCACCCGGCAGTGGACCTGTATTTACAGTAGGTAGGTGGAAATGTCACACCAATGCAGATTTTTTTAATGTACTGTAAACACATGAAGTCTTTATAACATCAGTAGTAAGAAAGCACAGTTTTGTTGCTGCTAAATAATAGTTTTGAAGGTACAAGGAATCAATTCCTGACAATCTACAACAGACCAATCAGAAGAGGAACAATGAACCTTGAGGCAGCTTCCCCTGCATTGTAATGGATCAAAGCATTCATACAGATCATTATTTTCATTATTTAATTTTTAATTTTTTTTTACAAGCATTCCTTGCGTTTGTTCCCCAGGGTGTGCGTTATAGTCACTCAGCTGACTGCCAAATGTGACCGGAGTGTGGATTTTCAGTGGCTTGTGCTTGACACCCCCCCCCCCCCCCCCCTCTCCCCCACATTCCATTGGCTGTCCCCGCAGCTAACATGCTAGCGCCTAGCGTCAGTTGCTGGAGCACACAGGTTCTGTGTGTGTGTTTTCATTTATCCTGTCACTGTGTGACATCCACATCGTATGTGTCAACTGGCTGTAAATCATCGTTGGTCTCATCGAACCCGTGTTATCGATCCGACTGAACCATGCATGACGCATGAGAGAAACGGTACAGACATTGTGTTGAGTGTACATTTGTTTTCATTCTTTGTACTGCAAAGTTAAACTATTGACAACCTTTGTTACTTTTTAAATGAACTGTGCTTGATGTTCAAGTTGAACTCTTTGGGGCGTAGTATAATGGAGAGAATATAATTTGTCAACACTTCATTTTAATATTTCCATCTGTTCCTACACCACGATACACACTGTTTATTTGACTTCTTTCAGTTTCCTACGATACACATTTTGTATTTTTTAAAGACTAAATGTACTTTTTATGAACATTACTTCCCTACGAGGTCCTGAATTTCCTGTGTAATTAAATGGTACTGTCTGGTGTGCGATAAGGCTCCGTGACACTTAACACACTATGCCCCAAAGCGGTTTCTCTTGTCCTCATCAAGCAAGGAATTGTCTGTAAAATGAAGGTCCATGATTTGTTCTCACTTTTTGCTTTGTTGTATGTATGTTTGTTCAGTAAGCTGGATATAAAATGCAAAGTGTGACATCCTTTCTGTTCGCCTTGTCTGTGCATTGTCCACTGTACGAAAGCAAATAAACTGAAAAGGTCTCCGATGCTGCTGGCGTAGGCTAATGTAACAGAGACAATTGTGTAGGTGCGAAACCGCGACTGCGTTCCTCCGCAGCGTTGTCCTGCCTCACGCTGCGCTATTCCTCATTCATTTCCTGTGTTCAACGGGTTAAGCCAAGATCATTCTTTAATAAACCTGCACCCAAAAGTGCATGTGGACATAATGTATTTATAATGTAGCTGCATTACTGTTGTTTTATATTTATGTACGCTATCATGCTAAGTGCTAGTTACATAAATTGTCAATATTATCTACATCAACTAAACCATTGCATCACTGTGAAGACAAATCTTTGAAGAAGGGCTGTGGCGACTTTCCTTTCCAAATCTAGCTACTTGTTCGGGTGTTATTGGAGACTGCAAATTAATCGCACATGAACAAAGCCGCCGCTGATCCCGCCCTGGCTTGCAGTGTTGCTTTATGGTCACTTTGCTGGTCCAAAGCCCGGATCAATAAGTACGGTTGGGTGTAGAGTTAGCAATTCCATCCCACATACACAGTCTCTTGATTAAATATGATAATCTAACATTTAACAATACAGGACAACATTGATTTATGTAATGTTGCTCTAGACAAAGCATTAAAGTCAACAAGTAATGGCGTATTTCAAAAGAAATCTGCAGAAGAACGTTCATTTGTAGTTCTAAACATATTAAGGGTTTTCCCCCCACCTTTTGTCTCTCCTACAGCATCCATTACAATTGAAGTCAAATTGCTAATTATTCTAACGTCTATAGCTACTTTCATTACTATGGAGTTGACAACATTGCCTCTAAGCGGAAGTTTGGTGGTGTCATCCCAAACCCTTCAGCTAACATGTTGATGTGTCCTTGAGAAAGATACCTAATGCTAAATGGCTCCCAATGGCCAACTGAGTGAATGTTTGTCCTCCCCGAGCAGATAGCACCTTATATGTCTGCCTCTGTGTGAATGGGTGAATGCTGACTTGTATATGTAAAAGCACTTTGAGGGGTAGCAAAGACTGGAAAAGCCCCATATACAGTGGGGCAAAAAAGTATTTAGTCAGCCACCAATTGTGCAAGTTCTCCCATTTAAAAAGATGAGAGAGGCCTGTAATTTTTATCATAGGTATACCTCAACTATGAGAGACAGAATTAGAAAAAGAAATCCAGGAAATCACATTGTCTGATTTTTAATGAATTTATTTCAAATGATTGTGGAAAATAAGTATTTGGTCAATAACAAAAGTTCATCTCAATACTTTGTTATATACCCTTTGTTGGCAATGACAGAGGTCAAACGTTTTCTGTAAGTCTTCACAAGGTTTTCACACACTGTTGCTGGTATTTTGGCCCATTCCTCCATGCAGATCTCCTCTAAAGCAGTGATGTTTTGGGGCTGTCGCTGGGCAACACAGACTTTCAACTCCCTCCAAAGATTTTCTATGGGGTTGAGATCTAGAGACTGGCTAGGCCACTCCAGGACCTTGAAATGCTTCTTACGAAGCCACTCCTTCGTTGCCCTGGCGGTGTGTTTGGGATCATTGTCATGCTGAAAGACCCAGCCACACTTCATCTTCAGTGCCCTTGCTGATGGAAGGAGGTTTTCACTCAAAATCTCACGATACATGGCCCCATTCATTCTTTCCTTTACACGGATCAGTCGTCCTGGTCCCTTTGCAGAAAAACAGCCCCAAAGCATGATGTTTCCACCCCCATGCTTCACAGTAGGTATGGTGTTCTTTGGATGCAACTCTGCATTCTTTCTCCTCCAAACACGACCAGTTGAGTTTTTACCAAAAAGTTCTATTTTGGTTTCATCTGACCATATGACATTCTCCCAATCCTCTTCTGGATCATCCAAATGCCCTCTAGCAAACTTCAGACGGGCCTGGACATGTACTGGCTTAAGCAGGGGGACACGTCTGGAAGTGCAGGATTTAAGTCCCTGGCGGCGTAGTGTGTTACTGATGGTAGCCTCTGTTACTTTGGTCCCAGCTCTCTGCAGGTCATTCACTAGGTCCCCCCGTGTGGTTCTGGGATTTTTGCTCACCGTTCTTGTGATCATTTTGACCCCACGGGGTGAGATCTTGCGTGGAGCCCCAGATGGAGGGAGATTAGCAGTGGTCTTGTATGTCTTCCATTTTCTAATAATTGCTCCCACAGTTGATTTCTTCACACCAAGCTGCTTACCTATTGCAGATTCAGTTTTCCCAGCCTGGTGCAGGTCTACAATTTTGTCTCTGGTCTCCCTTGACAGCTCTTTGGTCTTGGCCATAGTGGAGTTTGGAGTATGACTGTTTGAGGTTGTGGACAGGTGTCTTTTATACTGATAACGAGTTCAAAAAGGTGCCATTAATACAGGTAACGAGTGGAGGACAGAGGAGCCTCTTAAAGAAGAAGTTACAGGTCTGTGAGAGCCAGAAATCTTGCTTGTTTGTAGGTGACCAAATACTTATTTTACCGAGGAATTTACCAATTAATTCATTAAAAATCCTACAATGTGATTTCCTGGATTGTTTCCCCCATTTTGTCTCTCATAGTTGAAGTGTACCTATGATGAAAATTACAGGCATCTCTCATCTTTTTAAATGGGAGAACTTTTTTTCAATTGGTGGCTCACTAAATATTTTTTTGCCCCACTGTACATCCAGTCTATTACCATTTACTTTCATACTCAACGTCCCCCTCAAGACACATCGGGTCCCCACAGCTTAAAGAAAGTTAGATTTTAGACTTGTTGCCACTGGGAAATGTTTTAATAACCAAATCTAAAAAACGAAATGAATTATGAACAGTTTTGTATATCGTAACTAAAAACGTTACTTTTCAGGTTACATGGCAACTATCACAGAATTTGCACGTTCCCGTTTTTGGGTCGCTCGAAGACTATACATACTCCTTTTTTGTTGAAAAGAACTGAGTGACTATAATGAGAGAGGCATTTGGTAAAGTTATTCATTAAATATAGCTGTTGCAAATTATTTTTGAGAACTTCAACTGTGACAATGCCTTTTAGGATCAGTTTAAAAGTATGTAAAAAAAAGATTCTGGATGTCTCCCTGCTAGTTGCACGGCACATCAAGATGGACGGCCACATCGGAGTTACAGCCTAACGTACTTGATGAGGAGTCTGTTGTGCGACAAGTTGATGTTTCAGAGTGGTAAGTGAAGTTAGCATCTTTGTCTTTATTATGTTTGTGAGCTTGTTGTTTTGTAACTGAACACATCGAGTGACATGTTGTTGATTTTTTGGTAGAAATGTGCAGAAGCTTTTGGGATTACATCTAAAAACTGCAGACTGCCATGTTTGCAGTCAACATTTTAGTATACTAATGCTAACTCTTTTTAGGTTTCTGTGCCGTTTGGGTATTAGACAGTGAATGGCTGTTGGAACATACTCAGGGCTATCTATTTTTTAGAAGCAAAGGCACATCCTTCAGTGGAGGAATGTGGAAACAGCTAGTGACAAACTTTGCACTCATACGTCCGGATAGTCAAGGTGAGACATTTTAGAGTTCATAAATAATGAAAAATATTTTTTATTGGAGGGGATCTTAAGGCAAACTTTGACACTACTTTTGTGTAATACATTCTCTAACAAGACAGCAAAGACAGGAACTAGTGCTGTTGTTTGAGAACAGCACTAACTACACTTCCTGTGTTTTCTCTCTTCAATCTCTTTAATGAGCTGTCAGTGCATGTGAAACAAACTGAGCCTAGGAGTTGAGCTGGCAGAGCAGCGCTACGCCTCGTCGGATCCAGTGCTCAGCCGCCACGTTGGTGTTGAGCGTCATGGCGATGACGTAGTTGGTGGAGTGTCCTGTGGTGGACAGGGTGCCGCGCCGCTCGCTGGTCTTGTAGACGGGCACCATGTAGCACATCCTCTGGGGGATGTCCTGGCGTTTGAGGGGCTTCAGCCACATCTGATGGAGAGAGACGAGGGGATTTTAAAGTTTAAGATGTGGCTGCCACATCTACTTCCATTCACAACTTCAGCTCTAAGTCACTGTCATTTAGGGGCTGATTTACATTCAAAACTTTTAACTGGGGGAATAATTAAACTGGCAAATGGAATTCTCTGCCTCTGCTGATGGACAACAAGTTTACCCGTCCTGATTAAATCACAGATGCATGATGATGGGAATGTAGTGAAATACATCTACTGAGAAATTGTACTTAAAGAGGCACTTGTACTTTGTGTCTCTACTGGGACATATCTCATGCTTCAATGTTCAAAAAGCTCTTTATTGTTCTCATACTGCCTGTGCTGCGGCACCTCTTTTCACCCTCTGTCTGAAACCAGAGCCAGTCTGCTGATTGGTCAGCTGGCCGGCTCTGTTGTGATTGGTCAACCCCTTAGAGATGTCCCACCCCTTAACCTATCATGTACAAGGTCTTAGACCGCTAGAAAATAGGCCCCTTTAAGTATAATTATGGGCTATTTGTACTTTAGTATTACAAGTTATGCTACTTCATCCATTAACTCCACGATATTCAAGAAACCAATATTGTATTTTTTACTCCACTACATTTATCTGACAGCTTTAGTTACATTATAGATGATATATTTTACTAAATATACATTTAAATATATAGATATTGGCATGTCATTATAAGTTACGAAATTCTGCAGCAGCTACAAAGTAAAATGGGCTCCATTTCAACCTGCTGTGATAAAAACAATGTGTCACTAATGTCGATCTAATAATGAACATTTCTATGAATCTGAAATGGGCTAATCGTAAGTAAGTAAAGTTTATGTTGATGCCAATAGTTTTGTACTTTTAATGAAGTAAGATTTTGAATGAAGGTCTTTTACTTGGAACAGAGTATTTTTTACAATTCAGTATTGCCCCTTAAGATAAGTATAACATTTGAGTTTTACCGACTCAGACCACAAGGAACCTGCATCCCAACTGGTCTTCCAGCTCCCCAAGTTCTCCCACCCCACACCTCTCCTTCACTGGCCAGAATCCACTTCAAGACACTGGTACTGGTCTACCGAGCTGTGAAGGGATCAGCCCCTTCCTACATCCAGGCCTTGGTTAAACCATACAATCCATCACGTTTGCTCGGCGTCAGCCAATCAACTTGCTACTCCAAAAAAACAAAAACAAACACTCACCAGTACTTATAGTTCTGAGGTCTTTACACTGACTTCCTGTCCGTCAACAAATTCATTTAAAATAACTGCTGCTGGTTTATGAAGCAATGAATGGTTTTTGCCCAAAGTACATTTCCAATCTACTGCTAATCTATGAACCATCCAGAACTCTCTGGTCTTCTGGGACGGGTCTGCTTGCTGTCCCCAGAGTCAGAACTAAAGCAGCATTCAGTTATTATGCTCCAAATATCTGGAACAATCTACACAGAACCCTGCAGGTCCGCTGCTACTCTTACTGCTTTTAAATCCAGGCTGAAGACTTTTCTTTTTGCCGCTGCTTTTAATTGAACTATTCTTATCCAACATTGCACTGTAACTTTTATTCATGCATTTTATTCATGTTTTATGTTCATTTCAATCTCTTTATAACAGTTTTTAAATGCCATTTGTTTATGCGTTTCTTAATGTCTTTCATTTTTGTAAAGCACTTTGAATTGCCTTGTGTGAAATAAACTTTCCTTGCCTTACTATGGTGTGACTTGGAGTGAACATAAGTGAACTTTCCTTGTTGTTCGGAGTTTGATTCTCTATGTTTATGCACTTATTGTGTAAGTCGCTTTGGATAAAAGCGTCAGCCAAATGAAATGTAATGTATTGAGTACTTTTTCCACCACTGATTGAAGGCCATGCTCGTAAGAGAAACAATCACATTATATCTGGATTTGGAAAGTCAGGCCAGGAAACACAGTAGGAACTTATCTGGATCTCTATCTGTTATCCAAACATTATCTTACAAATTGAAACTTTGGGGAAGTAAACTTATAAAACAATAGCATTAAAAAGGAAGAGTTCCCCTTGGGCTATTAAGAAGTCTTGGTTATGCAAAAAGGATAAACTGGGCCACTCATAAAAACATCTTTAAAAACAAAACAAAACCCGAAAACAGTTTGTTGAGTTGCAGCCAGAAAAGTCCTCATCTGGTTCCATAACGGGCGCTTCTGTGCAGATTTGCATTTCAAAGCCAGCCTCTGTTGTGCTTTTCCACCCCACATAATAATAAACACATTTTTAATTAAGTTCCGCTCTTGTCAAAAAACTGATTCTGTTAATAACTTGCCCCGAAATGTCTGAATATTCAAAAAGTCGGTCTGTGCATTATTCATAATCCCTGAATGCTTTGTGAAGAACAGAGGGGGGAATGAAAAAAGACGGGGAAACTTGATCAGCTCTCTGCCACTGGCACTCTGTTCCATCCCCCTGTCAGTCTGCTTTCATATTCCATATCAAGCTCTGGTAATGAATAAAAGGATGAGAGAGCGAGGCCTCCTGCGGGCACAGTGTTAAAAAAAGTATGGCGTCCAGAGAACACAGAGCTGCTAACATCCTCCTGGGGAGAGGAACAGCTACAGGAGGGAGCTTGTTGTTCCCTTTCTCCTCCGGGAATCACAATATTAGTCTCAGATTTAGTTTCTTTTTAAACAGCCTTAAAATGATGCTCCGTTTCATAATTTCAAACAGCTAATATTTTTTTTCGCCCCGATATCCACAGGGGCAGACTCAATACACCTCCTCCCCTCGGACTTTATGTAAGGATGTTATGCAACACGGATTATCTATGTTTCTTTGACTGCTCGTCTGTGCTGTTCTCCACCGTACGCTGCCATGTGATCCCACCTTAAGGCTTCATAGTTGTAGCTGCAGTTTGAACCACAATTGTGTTGTTCAGGGATTTTTTTTATTGCCAACTTTGTTTTGTCATTTGTCCTTTTCATTGCGCAAACAAGTAAACAGTTGCTGATACTGACATATATAGAAAAATAAAAAGGTAAACCCACATTAAAAACCACTAAAAACTAGACTTCACATGGTGGCCGAGCTGTGCAAATGTGCTACAACGGACCAAAACACGAACATTAGGAGACATAATGCAAATTTGAAACAAAATATGATGGTCAATTTATAATCCTGGACCCCCAAAAAGTGCACTTGTACCAGCTGTGTGCATCACTTTGTATTGTTCCCATTTCCATTGTGTTTTGAGCTTCTTTCAGAATTTTTCTTTGTAAAGGGTTTTTTGTAAACGCTGCGCATCTGTTGTCAGCTGGTGAAGAAGTTTCTTCAAGGGATGTGGTTTGTGTTTTTTCATTTGCACTGTTTTTTTAAAGTGCAGCGTGTTTCTTTCAATGGAAGTCTTTTGCACCTGTTGGTCATCGTACAGAGATAATACAGAAGATACTAAAGTACACATTGAAGTTCTTTGAGCACTGTAAGGACAACAAAATCCATGACTGCAACTTTGATTTTTAAACTAAAAAGATTACCTTTCAAGCCAACGTGGATGACAAGTGTAAAGATCAAAGAGTCCAGAAAAGCTACCTAATGTACATGAGAGGCTATTTTTATGTCATCTCTATTTCAAATGTTTCAATAAGTCTTCATGTGACTGGTTTCATACTGGTTCCATGTGACTCAATCTCAGATTTCCTCAGGCGAAATAACTTCCAACTGTCTGTACAGTTGTATATCATTCCCGAGATTAAAGTCTGACTCATCTTTTCCAGTGTTACTTGACTCACAGTTAAAGTTCTTGTAGAGCTTGGCGCATACGTGCAAATGATTAACAACTATTTTGGAAAGAAGATTGAATATACAAACCTGTACACATAAAACTTGATGGAAGTAGTGAACTAGGACTCCAAGGGTGCCTTTTACTAAGAAACATCCAATCATACACAATCCAGTTTTAAATTCATTAGCTTAAATCAACTCTGATCAATTGTCTGGGTCAGTTTTGGAGGATTTCAGCATCTAAGGCTAGGTTTTGTCCACAACTGTATGATGAAAGATTTTTGAATTTGCTACAGCTGTGATCAACAACCTCCAGATGCCTCCAATTTATACATGCTTATAAATGTGGTAGATTCAAAATGACAGACTCTGTCACATTGCAATTTGTTGCATTTAAACAATTGTGTTTGCTAACAAGTGGTTAAACGAGACTACTAAACGTTGTTGAGTTGAAGTCATGTGACTGTGATGTAGTTTGTTAGCTTTTTACTTCTGGCAATAACATTTAACCGTAAAAAAATGATAACAAGTGGAGATTACCATGCTGAACCAAACATGCAAGTATCATACTTTTTTGTTTTGCCACAGATCTTATTTTCTTCTCTGCAGTATTGGTTGGTTGAAAATCGATTTTTTTCCCTGGGAGCCTTTGTGATTCTAATATTGATGAGATGAACAGGCTACGGAGTTGTTCTGGCAAAACAAAAACATAAAAGGACGTTGGCATGCACACAATGTCAGGTTAAATAAATGAAGTAGCAATAGTAAGTGTGTAGATTCTAAAACTCAGATTGATATCTCCATGCTTCTTACTCACCACAGGCATGGGGTCATGCAGCACTTTGGGGTAGGACTCAGCGAGGAGTCTGGCCTTCCTATCCCAGCGGGCACCATCCAGAAACAGACCTCGGATGTACACACCTGAGGGTCACACACACACAAACACACACAGAGATCATTTAGAGGAACAAGGAAGGTTAGTGTTGCTGAGATGTGAATATAATCGACTACCTCCTAGAAACTTTCCACCACCTCTAGTCATGGAGGAACCCTGTGACATGTTTGCAAGCGATTTTAAAACGCATAATAAGGAAGAAAGCATGTGAGCTTTACTGGGCTGGGGAGAGAAATGGGGCATTAAGAGATAGCCGACTGTCTGTATCACACACTAAAATGCACAAACACACCGTTAGATGTGTAAGTGTGACGGGGCCCCAGGTGAGGAATAACTATGGGTGAGACTCTGACTTATGAGCTGGAGGCCCAGCCAGGCGCTCATGTAAAAATATATGATTTACACCGACACATTCCATCTGATTAGTTCTGGCTTTGATGTTGGTCGCAAGTACAAGTGTGCGGCTCTAGGGAGTATCCTGCTGACAGAAAGGTGGGTTGTGTCTGGTAAAACTTAGTCTGTTGTGATTCAAACTAACCAATTGTTAAATATAGTTGTACATAACATCAACTTAGTTCTGTGTAAATCCTGTTCATTTATGAGATTGCTTAATTTGTTTACTAATCACCTTTCTCATTAAATGTATTTATTTGGTTGATATTTTAAAAGAGCAAAGTGTCACACAGAAACCGCATGGTGATCAATTGTGTTCATATGTGATTACAGGTATGATGCATTTTTCCTTTTTGAAAATGTGTCGTTTTCAATGTTTTATTTCATATTCCTGTTGACACACATGATGTAGTTGCTACTACACTACAGCGTGTTCTGTTGAACATATATTTTTTATTTATATTTGGAATTTCTTTTTTTTAATATACTGGCTTGAAGAACAATATAAGGGTTTTTTAGTCACTCATTTGAACATTTATTCATTTAATTGTCAGATTTACTGTATCATTTTAAATAATTGTATTTGAATATTCAAGATTGTAATACGATGTGATTCATATTGTTACTATATTAATGTTAATATTCAGCATTTAAACTGAATTGTTTTGCATTATATTATCTGTTGTATTTCATACTGTTAAGTTTAAGGTTTTTTTTATTGTAAAAAAGCTGTGTTCGTTTATTTACACTCTGTTGTTGTTTTTTCCACCCACTGATTATGTTCCGCTTTTCCTTCCCTTTGTGCCATTCTGAACATTTTTCTCCGAAAGTGCTCTCTATTTCATGGTTTGTTCTCTCTCCCTTCAATGAACTGAGAGATGGTTTGTAGAACAAAGACATTCAACCCTATCAAAAGCTATCCTAATATCCTGCTTTGCTATTAAACTTTCTTCTATCCACCAATGTTCTCAACTGCCCCCCCCTTGATATCCTACCGTCCTCTGGGGGCCGTTTGTACTGGTGGTCTTCCAGGACTTCAAAGTCAAAGCCGAGTAAGTCGATAGGGACGGTGTGTTTCCTGGCATAGTTCTGCTGGCTGCCTGTGAGGAAGGCCTGGGTGAAAAAGAATCCTGACACCCAGAAAACAGCAGGGGTGCCGTGGTCATACCAGTCCTAAAAACACAGCAGAGGAGAGAAGAGGAGAAGAGAGGAGAACAGAGAACAGAAGGATGTGTATAACCAAAACCAACCAGAGTACAGAGTACCTAACAGCTTACAGATGATTTCAGGTGGTTGAGATTTAGTACGGTTTAGGTCACAATTTTTGTTCAGTTAGACTACTCAAACTAAACTAAATACGTTTATTAGAAGCAGTATATAGTTTGAGTTTGGCGTCTAGGCTTGGGGTAAGCGATTTAACATTTATTACGGAGTTCTCGAAAGCAACAATGAACCTGGGTAATATTTATGCTTCTAGGCTTTGTATCCTGAACACACTTGGAAGAACCTCAGGCTTTTTTCGTTCCCTTACAAACAGCAAACGGACATGTTCCCTAAAATGTCAAGGTATTCTGCCTTAGATAAGAAACCCATGACTTGAAAGTTCACTCTGTGGGGAGTCATGGGTGGACATCTCTGTTAGATAACACACACACACACACCCACACCCACACAGGTATTTCTCCTGTGAAGATAGAAAGGGAAGCATGTGAACTGACTGATGAAGTTCATTTGGCAGACTCACATGATTATGTCATGTGAGTCTGCAAGGGTTTCATGTACCAACTGTTCCCATGAGCGAAGAAAGGATTACCGAATCCCTCCCGCTCCTGTGTGTAAACAAGTAATGGAATGGTCTTGTGTAACTCATGTGTGACACAGCTTAAGGCTTAAAAAGGCAGGGCTTCAGTCCACTATAGAGGGTCCAGTATGCAGCTTTTCATGTGATACCAGGCCTGAGAGGTCTACTATTCTTTCAGACACTTGTACTGTGTCTCAATTCACATACTTCTGTACTTACAGTTGTTATTGCATACAAATGCTGTGTATGAGCACAGCAGCCGTGCGCAATTTGAGAAAAGGATACCTATTTGAAATTCACACAATGTGCAAGCTTTCCCGGTGTATGACATTGCACTGTACTCAGAAAAAAGCTTCAAATTGAGACACAGCATAGTAGAGTACATGTTATAAGACATTTTAGAGGCGTGTGGTTAGGCCCAAATCCTAACCATGCCATTTTAAGTTAGGTAATCCTTTCATTGTTATAGTAGCTATTGTAACCAATGTGAGCAATTAGCACAGATGCTGATGAAATATGACTTTGCTCAGACCAATCAATGTTGGCTCTTGACAAGTTAAGCTGCAGAAGCATGACTTCATTACACTGTACAGTAGTTGTGTATATAACAGTAAACCTTTGAAATTTAAGTCTTGAAATGTTGTTTTTCAAAATTCTATACTGTCATTTTTTATGACATTATTTGCACATTTTTAACATACTATACTATGTTGTTTTTTCTGACGTACCTGTAAAAACTTAAGTCGCTCCAGAAAGTCATTGACGTAGCTTCCAAGGGGTTTGAGGCTTGGGTAGGACTTTTTTATCCACATGCCCGGGATACGACCTGTCAGAATGCTGCTTACCACCTCCTCCAGCTCAGAAGACATCACCACCAGCCCCTGCAAGTCAAAGAGATACAACAAGATATCTGACCATGAATGCAAACAGATCTACATACACACATAGTATCAAGGTGGGAACAGGGGCACACGTTCTTTTGTCTTCTTATAGTGGTATTTCTTTCACAAACCGCAGAACTGAAACGTCCTATATGAAAACAAGAAACAGTTTCACGGATAGGAAAAAACAATCAGAAGTATTCGCTCTGAAATGTACTGCAAGGACATGGTGGAAGTTCACTGTGGGATCAAACCTTTAAAAAGAGCTGGGTTGTGTGAAATGAGAGTACGTTTTATTAGGTTGCTATAACACACTTGTGTAGTGATTGGAAATGTGAAGGTGTTCTAGTGCTGTTCGAATACTTGTCACTTAAAAAGCTCTCTGTTGAGATGGGTGACAGACAGCTTCAAAATGAGAACCCTTCTTTGCTCTGCAGGGGGCCTATGGTTGATGAGCTCATTCCCCTTACTTGACTCTTTATGCACTTTCCACTTAAGTCCCAAGAGACTGCTGCATCTCAGGAGGAAATGTGTGTGTAATTTGTTTAACAAATGGTATAGAAAGACATGTGTATGCTCAGGCGTGTACTTTAACATTTTTTAAATGTGGTTTAATGAGGAGTGCAGAGCTAAACATATGCACATATGCTCAGATTGTATTCTGTTTGGTCTTTAGTTTGCAAAACTATGAACTGGATAATTGCACTCTTCTTAGTCTAATGAGCACGGCATGTGCAATATCTCCAAACCTTTAGAAACACAAAGTCAGTAATAACATTTTTGTATTTTATTGAAGTAGATATTTTCACTTCTGCAAGTGGGTCTCTGAGTGATGGTAGTTAGTGGTTTGAATTAGCAATATTGGGTAGTCTTCCCATTGTCTTCATGTTGATAGCCTTGGCACACGCAGCAATGGTGTCGCTGCAGCTCCCCTGTTTTCTTTTGGATTGAAACATTTAATTCTCACAACTTTTAAAAAATGTCTTTAGAAACATAACATTGCATAATTCACATCTTCGTATTACCATGCTAGTGGTGTGGATGTAGGGATGTCTGTCTATTGGAAACTATTGACTACCATCAAATCTGGAAAAAACAGGCATGGTGCAGAGAGGATGAAAACCTTCTTCTATTCCCAAGAGCCTCAGCTTTTCTTAGTTTTGCACAAATAAGCAAATGTAGCTGCAGCGATAAGACCATAAATGTATTAATTGATCAACAGAAAGTAACCGCAAAGTATTTTCATAATGCATCAGTGGTGGCAGAAAATGTTTCTTTGGGCCTCTTATCATTAGGATTTACAGTGTTTCTCTTTTTATATTATATAAGATTAAACTCAATATATAAAACAAGCCATGTAAAGACATAACTTTCAACTTAAAAAAACTGGGAGGGACATATTTACCTATCTTCTGATATTTTATAGACCAAACGACTAACCAATACAAGTAGAACATAACTGTGAGATTGGTCAATACTGTAAATAATAAAGTTTCCAGTAAGAAAAAGTCCCAGAAGAGTTCAAGGAAAGTAGTATAAGAAAAAGAGTGAGAGAAAGTAAAGGTGATCGTTGGAGTTGGCTTCAACATGTTCTGAAGTTGACATAATGAGTTCTGTTAAATCAGACTACAGAAGGCTGTAACCGAACGTAGGCATTATATTTCTACCCCCTGACATTGACAGGCAATTAAGTGCATTGTAAAAATAATAATACTCATAGCAGAAATGTCCCCGTCCTACCGATCAGTGGGTTTTTGATTTTATTTTACAATGAACAGGATATCATTATTAGAATGATCAGATAATGAACAATTGCTTTATATAAATGTATAATACTAATCATAATGTAGAAGTTATATTTACTTATTTCCAGATGATATGGAGTAAGCAGCAGATCAGATGGGAGTGTATTGCTTGTTTATCTACACTCTTTTAGGGCCAGGTAGTAGAACACTCCACAGGGTTTGACCCTCATAATAAGAGTGCCTCACACAAGTTGTGTGTGAAGAGGCAGAAGGTAGCAAATTAAACACCCGCTGTGTCCATGTAAACTATGTAGATGCAGGCTTCCAGGAAGAGAGAATATGCAGAGGAGGAAACTCATTGACTTTAATATAGTTTGCACATAAATTACAATTGCATCAAATTTGTTCTTTTCCTAATTATTGGGCTCAATTTTCTGACGAATACTTCTGGGCCAGTGGTTACAATGGTTGGGCCAGTGAAATTGAAAATCCACTCGCCTGGAGTGCCAAAGAGCCACTATTATTGCTCTAGCAGTGTGTGGACTGGCAAAAAGAAGTCATCATAAGAAGACATAACATTAACAAATGGAGATCCTGATTCTAGCAGCGTGGGCTCAGTTACCCTCTGTGCTTCAGAGGGTAAGAGTACTTTCTGAGGGAAGGTTAAGAGCACTCGCTAATGATTCAGATATATTTTGGTGGCTGCTTCATTCCTGTCCTTCAAACAGGGTCAACTACATTTCTATCGTGTATCAATTTCAGCTCAGTGCTTTACACCTTCACCTGTTGCACGCTGTCACATCAGCAGTTATTAAACAGGAAGTGGAGTAACATACTGCATATAGATTTTCAGGAGGAGGCAGTTATTCTGCATAGTGGTTCATTCACTAAACTTTCCCAATTACTGTCCGAGTGTTTCCCTGTAATAGAAAATGATGGTGTTAGATCAGTGTGCTTGGATGGTGGTGCTTACTTCCAACAGTATCAGTTTTCTGAGGATGTATTATCGGAGTTTCCCGTGTAATCATACAGCAGAGGTGTGCTTCCTCTGATGAGATATTGCTTTCGCTGCGCAGAAATGTGAAATCAATGATGATTCATCATTCGGCTGCGCTGTTTATCCAAAACAAACACATTTAATGTAATTACCGTGCGTTCGGCCATGCATCACGCCATAAGTATCCAAACGATTCCTGAGGGTGGGTTCAAAAGTTATGCCCTTACTGCTCAAATGTACAGTGGGGCAAAAAAGTATTTAGTCAGCCACCAATTGTGCAAGTTCTCCCATTTAAAAAGATGAGAGAGGCCTGTAATTTTTATCATAGGTATAACTCAACTATGAGAGACAGAATGAGAAAAAGAAATCCAGGAAATCACATTGTGTGATTTTTAAAGAATTTATTTTCAAATTATTGTGGAAAATAAGTATTTGGTCAATAACAAAAGTTCATCTCAATACTTTGTTATATACCCTTTGTTGGCAATGACAGGTCAAACGTTTTCTGTAAGTCTTCACAAGGTTTTCACACACTGTTGCTGGTATTTTGGCCCATTCCTCCATGCAGATCTCCTCTAAAGCAGTGATGTTTTGGGGCTGTCGCTGGGCAACACGGACTTTCAGCTCCCTCCAAAGATTTTCTATGGGGTTGAGATCTGGAGACTGGCTAGGCCACTCCGGGACCTTGAAATGCTTCTTACGAAGCCACTCCTTCGTTGCCCTGGCGGTGTGTTTGGGATCATTGTCATGCTGAAAGACCCAGCCACGCTTCATCTTCAGTGCCCTTGCTGATGGAAGGAGGTTTTCACTCAAAATATCACGATACATGGCCCCATTCATTCTTTCCTTTACACGGATCAGTCGTCCTGGTCCCTTTGCAGAAAAACAGCCCCAAAGCATGATGTTTCCACCCCCATGCTTCACAGTAGGTATGGTGTTCTTTGGATGCAACTCTGCATTCTTTCTCCTCCAAACACGACCAGTTGAGTTTTTACCAAAAAGTTCTATTTTGGTTTCCTCTGACCATATGACATTCTCCCAATCCTCTTCTGGATCATCCAAATGCCCTCTAGCAAACTTCAGACGGGCCTGGACATGTACTGGCTTAAGCAGGGGGACACGTCTGGAACTGCAGGATTTAAGTCCCTGGCGGCGTAGTGTGTTACTGATGGTAGCCTCTGTTACTTTGGTCCCAGCTCTCTGCAGGTCATTCACTAGGTCCCCCTGTGTGGTTCTGGGATTTTTGCTCACCGTTCTTGTGATCATTTTGACCCCACGGGGTGAGATCTTGCGTGGAGCCCCAGATGGAGGGAGATTAGCAGTGGTCTTGTATGTCTTCCATTTTCTAATAATTGCTCCCACAGTTGATTTCTTCACACCAAGCTGCTTACCTATTGCAGATTCAGTTTTCCCAGCCTGGTGCAGGTCTACAATTTTGTCTCTGGTCTCCTTTGACAGCTCTTTGGTCTTGGCCATAGTGGAGTTTGGAGTATGACTGTTTGAGGTTGTGGACAGGTGTCTTTTATACTGATAACGAGTTCAAAAAGGTGTCATTAATACAGGTAACGAGTGGAGGACAGAGGAGCCTCTTAAAGAAGAAGTTACAGGTCTGTGAGAGCCAGAAATCTTGCTTGTTTGTAGGTGACCAAATACTTATTTTAACGAGGAATTTACCAATTCATTCATTAAAAATCCTAAAATGTGATTTCCTGGATTGTTTCCCCCATTCTGTCTCTCATAGTTGAAGTGTACCTATGATAAAAATTACAGGCCTCTCTCATCTTTTTAAATGGGAGAACTTGCACAATTGGTGGCTGACTAAATACTTTTTTGCCCCACTGTATACTGTATATCTATTTCTTTAAACCCCTCCTGTGTACCTTTATGGCCTTCTGGATGTTGATGCAGGAGTCTCGGATGGCGCTGAGCAGGGTGTTGAAGCGGCCCATCTCCTGCGCCAGCACTGTGTTCATGCTCTGATTGTAGCTGGTGGGGAAGCGCCGCATCACAGCCTCCAAGTCGTAGTCTGCAGGCAGCTTGCTCAGGATGTCAGCTGCCACATCAAAGACCATGTCATCTGAGGATTTGGCGTCTCCGCCTGAAGAGCGGGACTGATCAGAGACACAGAGCGACAGAGGGACAGATGAGAAAGGGAGGCAGGACTTTGACAGTTCATCATTTTTCGGCAGGAAATTATCTTTTCGCCGTCTTTGACTTGTCAAATTATGTATTCCATTTGACTGGCGTTGGTGCTATTTTGATCCAGGAGAAGACCCTGATGTTAAGAGGTTCTGACTTCTACTTATATTTCATCATCTTTGTGCCCAATTGATGTATATTCATCCTTAAAAAAGGACGCAAACTGACACAGAACGTCCTACTCATATGATTTCTCTTAAATTGAACTTCCCTTCGATCATTTCCAGACGTTCTTCAGGCTAGCTAAAACCATGATTGATGAGATCACAAGCACATACAGCTCCGGAAAGAATTAGGACACCAGTGCAGCACTATTCATTTCTCTGGTTTTACTATTTATAGATATGTGTTTGAGTTTAATTATACATATATATATTTTTTTTTCATTGTATTCTATAAACTAAGACAACATTTCTCTGTGTTGGAATTCAACAAACACTGGATTGGTTGCCATACATGTAGAGATAAATATTTAAGACAAATTTTGAGTAGTCTCTTCATTTTTGCCTGGAGCTGTACTTACTGCAATCCATCTATGAACACGCACGCACGCACACACACACACACACACACACACACACACACACACACACACACACACACACACACACACACACACACACACACACACACACACACACACACACACACACACACACACACACACACACACACACACACACACACACACACACACACACACACACACACACACACACACACACACAGAGAGAAAGGCTTCACAAACATTTCGCCCCAATTTATCCCACACAGTCATTCGATGCAATCTAATCTAATAATCACTCATGCTGATAATTATTCACCCTAATCTGCGATTCTTCCGCTTTGCTCTCATTCCAACTTGCACCATTTACCTATCTGATGCTCTGTCACCAGGCAGCGGTAATGGATAATCATTGCCTAATGGCATCGGGGTTACAGTAGGGGAATGACAAATAGCTGTTTGATTCCATTTGAAGCATCTCCCTGTTTATCGGTCATTGAGACTGATGGGACCGTATTAGATGCTAATAAAGTCCACACACGACTGGAGCCATTATTAATCTTGTTGAAAGGAGTTTATATGAATGGATGCCAGACTCCATCGAGCTCTAATTTTAACTCAAAGTGGCAATGCCCATGGAAATAATTGTCTATTTCTTTGCAAGATGTACTTTTTCTTGTTTGTGACGGCATATTATATTAGTAAAGCGATTAAATTAGGTATTAGAATATATATGATGCATGCATGTTCTGTAGCTCGCTTAAAGTTAATATCAAGTTATTTCCCACAGGGTTTCAGCATACTGAAAAGTCTTCGCTAATTGTATCTTAACATAAACAGATGGGTAAATAAAAATCCCTTTCCACCTTTCAGAAGACACTGTACTGCTCTCGTCCTAAAGTAGGTCTCTGTGTGAGATCTCTCTCAGATTTGACTCAACAGAGCTGAGATTTAATGATGTGGGATCACACAGCTCCGCCAAAGCCATCTTTTTTTGTTCTTTGAGAAGTCTCTCTTCAAACAACTGAAATATTTATTTATATTTTCCTCTGTAATTAATGTTGCAGTACATCCTAATGTAGGGCGATAAAATATTTAATGCTGGCGAGGACACTTATAGAAGACGAGGGAACTCTAGGGAAGCATATTGATGTCATGCACATTTATTTGAGACAGTATTTCAGTGTCTAGGTCTGTGTGTTTGAGTGTGGGTACTGCAGGGAAGTTATTTTGAGTGTGTTTGTTGCCTACAATCTACCAGCTGAGTAGATTCATTCCAACTGAGCATTTGGGATGTTGTCCAAGAGGGGAGCATTGTTCAACGGAAGTGACCCAGGGCTGCTGGCTCTGAAGATCAGTGAACTTTTTTTTCTCCACCTGTACCCATGCCAGGCAGCCGTGTTTTTATCATATCAGTTATTTCTTGGCCCCGTGTACAGTTTTCATAATCCAGCAGATCATTTAAATGGAATGTATTAAAATGTGGAATGTGGATCTTTTAAGCCTTTCTGTTGATGTAATCATTTGTTTGTATTGGACAATTGTATGGGACGAGTGTCTGGTTTTCCAGTATCAGTGTGTTTACTGTAAAGACTGCCAGTGTGATTTACATAAAGATGACACGTAATGAAATTGGGTCTGTGTGTTCAGTGGTACTTTGTTGTCATGTTGTGCTGTGTTTTTTTTAACAATCTGTTTATTGAGATTTTTCAATTAAAACAAATATACAATATAATAGCATTTGGTAAATATAAGTGACAAAGTAACAGTGCAAGTTAAATGAACCAAAACAAGACAGGACAGGACAAACACAGCAGACTAAGAATATATTAGAATAATTAAGACTAAAGAAATGAAATCAGTCGGTAGATAAATCGAGAAATAATGAATAAATAAATAATAATAATAATAATAATAATAATAATAATAATAATAAAAATACAATAAAACAAACAACAACAAAAAATTAAATAAATAAAAATAAACATTGTGTATACATAAATCATAAATCACTGTCAGTTGCCTGGCAGATATCTGGCATGTCCAGCCCCCGTTCATATTCAACGAATGGGTCCCAAATCTTATAAAGTTTCCTCAGGGAGCCCCTCATTAAGCATCTGATCCTCTCCGGTTTAGCAAAATTTAACACTTATTTTATCCACAAGGTATGCAAGGGAGGAATTGAAGATTTCCACCAGAGCAATATCAAGCATCTGGCTAATAAAGTAACAAAGGCTATATAGGTTGTCTCCAGGGAAGAGAGTGGCAGTGTGGGTGGAGCAACACCAAACAGTGCAGTCATAGCATTAGGATCAATTGGTTTTCCAATGACTTCCGACAGTGATCTAAAGATTGTGATCCAATAAGAATGTAAAGCCGGCTTGCTGGTGCTTGGCGACACCTGTCACAAGTTGGGTCTACATCATTATAGATTCTAGAGAGCCTGACCTTTGTGAAGTGTGTGCGATGCACAATTTTGCACTGGATCAGTCCATGTTTCCCACAAACAGAAGATTGATGTACAAGCAAGGACCTTCCCCCAAAGATCCTCAGGGATCTCCTCACCAAGATCTACTTCCCAGAGAGCTTTAATGGAGTTTAAGGTGACTAGACAAAGGGAATAAATCTGAGCATAGATATGAGACATCAATCCCTTCAGAGCGGGTACTGGCTTAAGGAATGTGTCTAATGACGAATCAGTGGGGAGGTTAGGAAACTGAGGAAATCTATTGCTGACAAAACTGTGGATCTGTAGATACCTAAAGAAATGCTGCCTAGGTAGAGCAAACTTCTCAGATAGCTGCTGGAAGGACACACATGTGTTGTCAATATACAGGTCTTTGAATGAGTTGATGCTTTGGTTGGACCAGATAGTAAATGAACCGTCTATTACGGATGGAGGGAAAACAGGGTTTGCAGTTATAGGGGCTAACGTAGAGTATGTTTGGAGACCAAAGCAGCGTCTGAACTGACTCCAGATTCTCAAGGAGGATTTAACAATTACATTTTTAGTGTAAACAGAGGGGGGGGGGGGGGGGGGGGGGGCTCTTAATGGAAAAGTGAGCCAATGCTGAGAGAGATGCTGGCCTACAGGAAGCAGCCTCCATTTCAAGCCAAACAGGCCGGGAGTGAAGCGAATCCGAGTGTAGCCAGGATTGTATAATTCTCAGATTGGCAGCCCAATAATAAAACCTCAAATTCGGCAGAGCCATTCCACCCAGCGCCTTTGGTCTCTGTAAAAGCTGTTTGCGTATCCTAGGGGTATTTTCTTGTTCCAAATAAAGTCTGAAATAATAGTGTTAATTTTACGGAAAAATGTTTGGGGGAGGAAAATGGGTATACATTGAAATAAATATAGAAATTTGGGGAGGGTATTCATTTTGATAGAATTGATTCGGGCAGCTAGAGACAGATTCAGCACGGACCACCGGTCAAAGTCCTCCTGTATGCGGGTCAGAAGAGGGCCGAAATTAGCTTTATAAAGGTCTTTGAACCTATCAGTTACCTGAATCCCTAAGTAAGTGAAGTTGTTTGGCGCAGTTTTAAATGGCAACTTATGTAGGGGGTAGTCACGTGCTGCTTTATTTAAAGGGAATAGTTCGCTTTAACTTAAATTTGGTTTGTAACCAGATATAGCACCAAATGAATTAAGAATAGAGAGAGCTGCAGGGATAGACAAAGAGAAATTGGAAACATAAAGAAGAAGGTCGTCTGCATAAAGAGAAGCCCTTTGTTCCATTCCATTTCGGAAAATACTTATGATACGGGGATCACAACGAAGTGCGATGGAGAGAGGCTCAATGGCTAGGGCAAATAGATGAGGGCTCAAGGGGCAACCTTGCCTGGTGGAGCGATGTTGTGTTGTGTGATAGTATAACAATACTTAACATTCTCTGTTTTCAGACTGACTTGTTGTACTGTAAGTATTCCATCTCTTATACTGTTGTACGACAATACTCTTTACTTCAATCACAGTGTGTCTGTGTTTCTATTGTTAACCCTACAGCTGCATTCACATGATACATAATAAAACGGCTCTGTGCTACCACTGTGTTACTATGGAGAAAGAGGTGCAGCTCGACTATGTGGAAGCTCCACACCAAATTGTTGCCAAGCACTGTGCTTAAAATTCAAATCATTTCAACTTTGACCTTGTTGCTGACATCGTTGTAGAGAGAACAAACCAGAAAAATAGATACTATACTATATCGTTTTGTTCTGTAAATGTAGACATACTATTGTGCTTTTGGGATTTTTTCAACAACCATACTATGTCTACTTTTCAGAAAAATGTAACATACTATTCAATGTCTTTTTTTGTATGTTTCGACATGTCGTTTTTTCAGAACTTTTCCACAGACCATATTATGTCGCTTTTAGCATTTTTCGGCATACTCTACTATGTTGTTTTTTCAGACATTTTTAATGATCTATACTATGTGGCTGACCTCTCTGCACACAACCAATCAGATGACAGCTGAATGTAGTGGCACAAGCTAAAAAGGCAGGTAACCATAGAAACAAAACTTTTTTCATAAGGCCCCACCTGGGGGTGAGCAAAGAGAAAATCACGTATCATGTGAGTGCAGTTTAACCCTAATGGATCACTAACAAAATGTCTTTTTGCAAGTGACAATGGCTCAAAAGAAAAGCAAGTGATAGTACAACATCTTGTTTTGTTTGTCTATGTGTGTGTGTGTGTGTGTGTGTGTGTGTGTGTGTGTGTGTGTGTGTGTGTGTGTGTGTGTGTGTGTGTGTGTGTGTGTTTCAGCACTTGTACATGCTTGTTATTGAGTTCCTGACAAGCAGGAAATCAATAAGATCCTTGGTGTTGGCTCCGGGTGGGTTTACCTGTGTGAGCAGGATGCTGTTGAACAGGAGCTGAGTCTCAGACTGATCCTTGGTGATATCCGCGTTGGCATTCATGCCAAAAATCTCCGGTGAAGGGTTGAGTGGCAGCGACTTGGTGTACTCTATGTAGCTGTTGTACTGCAGGAAACAGAGGGAGCAGAGTGAAGTGCACATTTTTTACGAAACATCTCGAGTAATAACAGTCATTGAAAAACAAGTCAGCTCCTTAGATTGCTGACATTTATTTTAATGACTATGTAAATGTGACTTCATGAATAAAAGATGTGGTTGCAGGGGGGGGGGGGGGAGATGCAGCACTGGAGAACAAAATGCCAAATAAAATGGAGAGCACCATAGATTGCACTTGTGTTAACAAATGTATCAACCCTGGCTGATGGTGGTCGCCTGCTGTGCCTTGTTACACACATTTGATCTCCTAATGACTTTTTAAAAGGTAGCTCAACGACCAGGCTGAGTCCTGAAATATGTTTAGTTATAAACAAACACATTAACGGGAGAGGAACTTTTATTGGGTTCTCAAGGCACTTTTTCTGGAAGCACGGGCTGTTTCATATAACTAAAGGAAGACATTTAAACAGGATTTTTGATATTTACATTTCAGAAGCATGCCTCTACCATCTCTCTAAAGGTCAACATATTGTGAATACAAGAGTAACAGAGTGATGCTAAGCACGTCTTGGATATAGCAGGAGTGTGTTTATTCAAAATCATACGGTTACTTTCTTGGCAAATGATCAGATGTTCTGCCCTGCCTGCAAAAACGATACAAAGTCACCCAACTTACTGTATGCAAATCATCACTGAGAGATAAATGACCCAGATGATGATGATAGTTAGAAAGAGCTTTTTAAGAAGCCCTATTCTGCTTTTTTTTGGGGGGGGGGTTCCCTTTCGTGTAGTGTGTTATATAGGTTTTTGTGCATGTAAATAGTCTGCAAAGGCAGTGACATCACTAACAAGCTTCTATTGTTTGTGACAGGCCAACAGAGCCGGCCAGCTAACCAATCAGAGCAGACTGGGCTCTGGTTTCAGACAGAGGGTGAAAGAGGTATCAAATAAACAGTTTTCATGTTCAATATGAAATACGGCCCCTTAAAAGAGTTAACTCCCTGCAGCCTGTTAACGTGACTGTAAAATACTGAACTCATTCCCCTGTAATGACATATGGCATTTTCTAATCTTTTCCAATCCCAACCAATAACAAAGAAACATTTTGTTATTGCTAAGTCTGGAGTTTGCAAGGATTTATATAGCAATGATTTTCAGTTTTCTTACATCCTCCGCAGCTGGTGCATAGTAAAGCCCGCTGGGATCAAACTTGTAGTCGGGGTCCGTGGCGACCTTTGAAGTGTAGAAGATAGAGAGGATGGTGCGCAGGGTCCGTCTGTCCCAGTCATCTGTCACACGGCCTCCATAGTTACACTCGCCAGTCATGTAGCGGATGGCATCAAACGGCACTTCCTGCAGAAAAATGGAATCATGCATTTTAAACAGGAACCGTATCATAATCTCACGTTAGGACTGCATGTTGCAATGGAGTATTGACTAATGCATTCTCTCAATTTCTGTGAATGTTCTTCAGAAACCTGGCTGAAATATACTTCACAAGCTGGACTTGGAAGGGAAACTAACATAATAGGAGGTGGAAAGGTGGGTGGTTCTGGCCAGTGTGGCATTTCCTGGAAGAGGAATTCACTTCAGAATGCAGCGAGTGACACTTGGTTACAAGATGAAAATGTCACTTGCTCAAAAAAAAGATTTTCTGCTACTTTTTCTCAGCTACAGCAGGGGGATGAGGGAAATTGTGGAGGGTTGGAGTGCTTTGTGTTCGTGTGAAAAATGTCAAGAGGGTTTTTGAATACAGCTGATGAAAGCTGATCCTTGAGCGAAGAGGAACGCACTTGTAAAAGCCCAGATTTCTATTACAGGGTTATAAGTAGATGTTGAATATATACGGAGGAGTATGGTGTGTATTTGCGTGCGAGAGTCTGAGTTAGACTTTGTGCCAGAGATATATAATCAGTTTATTGGAGTGTTTGTAAAGTATGTATGACCCAATAATGCTCTGCGCCTATGCACTAGCCTGCATCTTACATTGTGTGAAATATGGGAAACATGTGATGTTTCTTTCAGACTGTATATGATGTAGCCATATGGAGGTGGGGAAGAGCAAAGACCGGCAGCTTCATTTTATTCATAGGATTGCAAGATCATGACCCGCCCCTTCTTCGCCTCTAAATTCACAATAACTGTGGTGTTTACTGGAAAGCTAATTATGGCAAGCAAGAAAAAGTAATATAAAAATGGACTTGTGAAAATGTACACCCACCTCTTAAACTAAACCACGCCTTGTAGAGAAACTGTGATATCAACTTGTCAATGTCATCATAATATACCCTGCATTACCCTCTATTTTACTCTAAATGGCACTATAACTGAATGTTGTATTCAAGAAGAAGACTTCAAATGTAATATTGAGATCATAAACTCGTTATGAAAATGCCTACTGAGGTTGGAAATTAAGTGGGAAACAGGGTCATTTTCTCATAGATTTCTATAAAATTAGACTTTTTGCCCCCTGCAGGCCCTACTGCATTGGCTTCACTTTGACCTACGTCCCATTGAGTTTCAGGAAACAAGACTACCTTACATTTAAGAAATATAAAAATAATTTGGGACAGGAAAAACAACTACCTCGTATTGTTCGAGGAACATGTGTAACTGCTGTACAGAGATCCGGAGGTCGGTTTCATTGAACTCGTACGGAATGTTCCAGCCTAGAGGTCCAAACTTCCTCCTCTCCTGGGTCAGGGCGTGGAAGAAACACAGGCCGTACAGAAGCTTCTTGAACACAACCTGCATGTTGGAAGAGCATGTATTGAAGGCGTTGTCTTGGATCAATAGTTACATAGACAGTGGTGGTCGTTCTGTATTTCAGCAGCTCAAACAAAGACGTCAGTGGGGGGGATAACAGGCACAAAAGGAGCTTAGGACACCCACTGATGCAGGCATGATGGGTATGCATATTAAACAAATTCACATGCACCCACACACTGACCGGCTTGCTGCTGCTGCCAAAGAACTCCGGGTCAGAGATGGGGTCCATTAAAAAGCAGCGTGCAATGTTAGCGCGGAGGCCCTTCGGAGCCTCATTGGTCATCTTCACCCCATTCTGGAGTACGGCCACGGGGAAGGTGGGAGAGGGGTAGCTGGTCAGCCAGAGCCTGAAGTCTGGGTGGGTGGTGTCTGGGATTAGCTCCTGCTCGCAGCAACAAATAAAAATGAATTCATTTATTGACAGATTTATTTATACTGTACTACTCTGGGGTAAATAATGTGTGTGTGGGTGTGTTCTGACCTCACAGACTCTCTCCAGTGTTGACATCCAAGAAGTGGCCAAGTGGCAATTCTGAAGAACCACCCAGGTGCCCTCCTTAATGCCTGTCTCGATCATACGCATCGCAATAGGACCCTGGCCTTGGCCCAGGGAGAGGGAAGTCAGCTTGTTCCCCGAAAAGCCCTGAGGGTAAAGAACAGCCGTGCACACAAACTCATGTAGATGCTTTCTGACTGGGAAGGAGCTAAAATCATTTTTTTAGTGCTTTTAAGACCTGTGGAGGAGCCTGGGAAATCCATGGGATTCTATTTCCCCATTTCATTTTGAGTTTGTACACACAGCAGGCTTCAAAGCTGCAGGATTTCCCAGGTGTCTCCAAGTACCTTTTCATCTCCGAACTTCAGCAAAGCAGCCATAGGGTCTGAGCCGGGGGAGAGGATAAAGATGAGGGGGGCGCAGCAGTGGCTGTCCACGAAGGATTTGGACAGGTTAAAGGGCGGCGCTTCGATGAACGGGCGACCCAGACTGTCGGCGACAAACTCCTGCACCACGGGAACAACCTGTCCAGGACAATTAGAACATTTTTTAAGGTTATATGGTTCGAAGAAATTGAGCTATGACTCAATGTTTTAATAATATCAGACCATCTTCTGGGAAGCAGCTCACCTTGTCCGGTCTGAGACAACGGATCACTAGCATCCTCTGGAACTGGCTCAGCTTCTCCTGCCACTCTTCAGGGAAGTGAGTCTGATGGGGGCTCTGCAGAAATGCACACACAAAACATTATTGTAATCAGACCGCACATAAATATCAAGGAGTTCCTTTAAATTCAACTATTCCACTTATTCCATTGCCAACACTTTGTTTTAATGTAAATATATTTCTGTTTAATATTTTACTATTGCAGAAGGAGGCTAAACAATGGTGATGGATCCTATTCACTTTTTCTAACCCTGATAGAGGCTGAATGTGATGACATGAAAAAAAGTAATAATTTACTGCTTTTGCAAATCGGACATCTCCTACTGCTGCAGCATCATGTTTAAACACTGACACACATTTGACTTTTATTATGAAGTAGTCACAGGAAATGCAAACTTTGTAATTGATCCCGTCATCGTTAATCAAAAATGCAACGTATACAAAACAAAACCACAGTTATTTTGGGCCTTTTCTGTCAGCGGATCAGGTTGAAATATCGTAGGGAGTAATGTAAGCGTCAGGAGCCACAGAGAGCTGCAGGCGGCAGGCTGAACACCTCCATCCTCTCAGCCAGGTAACTACTCTCACTTTCACTGTTAGCAGACCCTATACATAATAAAACCAGATTTGTTCACAGCATGTTAAACACACTTTTTATAGTTTGCTTTGCTGGTACTGGTATTCTGGGAACTGTAGTATTAAAAAGAAGTATGTTGTTTACAAAAGTAAGGGGGGGGGGGAGGAAGAAATGATCACGATTACTTAATTGTATCTAGTCATCATAAAGTGCCCCCTTACACATACGTTTTAGTGCATGTAAATGGTCTGCAAAGGCTTAAATCCCTGTGTTCCCTCCAGAGGGATTTTCTCTCCCAGACACTCTCGGACCAGCATGAAACGCCTCCATTGGACTCCTTTTGTTCACTTCCTTAACATAGTGATGTAACACTCACACTTCTATTAGCTAGCGCCAACACACTGGCCGTGATAGGCTAAGGGGTCGGACATCTCTAAACCAATCACAAAAGAGTCGGCCAGAAGATCAGACTGGGCCCTGGTTTCAGACGGAGGGTAAAAGGTACTGCAGTACAGGCAGTATGAGAAACATAAAGAGCTTTTTGAACATTAAAGCATGGAGACATATGATAAAACATACAAATATGAACTAACAAATGAGCTTAAATGCTTTGTTATTCATGAGGAAAGGATGCATGCAGCTAACAATATTTCCTTGAAAAACCAGGCAGCATTATGCCATTTTTTTGCCAAGTGAGTTTCTGGGGTGGGGTTGTATTGTATGGAGCTGTTGCAAGATTAAGCAATGTAATTAAGCAACCAGCGGGGTAATCTGTAATGTGAATGGCTGGGAAAGTAATGAGGGGAGATAAATACATATGTATGAAAAAGCATGTGGACGGAGAAAGGGGTGGGGAAACAGAAACACCACTGGGTACTGGGTCAGAGCGATATGTTTGATTCATTTGTGGAACAAGTTTACGAGAGGAAGTGAGCAATGGCAGCGGGAACTTTTTTGGGAATTGCTCTCCCCAGGCTGTTTGTCAAGAGACTTCTGGCTATGTGTGTTAGCAGGTGCTTTGAGACGAATACACCTATTTAGAGTCTCCTGGGGATTCTCCGTGTGCACAGGGGTGTGTAAGTGTGTGTGAGTGGCTGTGTGCTTGATTGAACAGCTGTTCGTGCATCAAGATTGAATACATGTGAATTCTACAACTGGAACAAAGTACATTTAATTGGATGGAAGTGTTGTGGCTGATTCTCTTGATTATAAATCAAAGATGGTGTGCGTGTGTCTTTGTGTTTGTGACAGCAAAGAGACAAGCATGTGCAGCACACACATGGTTATGAGCGCCGCGCATTGATTAAACAGCTGCTGTTGGGTCGTGATTGCGTAGATGCGACTGGCACAACAGGAACAGAAAAAGATTTAATTACATAAAACTTCAATTTTTGGTCCTTTATGATTCAAAGATGGAGAGAAGGTCGGGTTGACACCATTCACAGCTGACAAATTACTTTCCTCCCACTTTCTTTCCCAAAATGACACTCAGTTATTGACGCAAGATTGAATGAGGAGTCAAGGCTTGGAGACATTTGAATCACCAAATAGTTGAAGATGAAATAATATAATCTGAATTTAAATAAAAGTTTAGCATCTATTACAAAGATTCTGACCAGCAGTTCTAATCATTCTGAAGCAAACTTAATTAATAAACCTGTCTGGGAGCTATGACGCACAAAAAGTAGGCAGAAGAAGAAGAACTCCTTGAGAAAGCCAGATTAAAGGATCTTTAAGGATATGCAGTATTACAATATGAAATGTCTGTCATTAACATAATATAACAGAAAAGACAAAATCACATGATGAATTACTAATACAATCCACTGGTGTATATTAACCAAAGCAGCACCAGACACCCACTGTGGCACTGAAGCTTTCCTCAAAGAGTTTTTTCTAATATTGCGCGCGGGTGCGTGTGTGTGTGTGTGTGTGTGTGTGTGTGTCAGGTCTTAGTATTCAAGGTGTGTGCTTGCAAAATCAAAGTTAAAAACCTTAAATATCTTTAACATTTGCGCTTAGGATGTTAGTCCAGAGGCACCTCCAGAATTGACATCTTATGGTAGTTATTGGTATATTTTGTGGTGTAACATGTTTCTAAATGGTGACTGTGGCTGTGGTGTAGTGCGGTTGTCCTTCAATGGGAAGGTTGCTGGTACAATTCCATCCCTTGGAGTCAACATGTAGATGTATCCTTGGGCAAGATACCTAGCCCGGGTTCGCTCCCGATTGCAGGGCCAATGTGAATGTTGCATCCTTGAGCAAATGCCACATTGCTCTGTATGAATGATGACTTGATGTAAAGTGCTTTGAGGGGTCGTAAAAGACTGGATCAAGGGCTATATAAATATAGTCCATTTACCATTGAAATGTGAAACAGTATAAACAGCTGCACTTTCCAAACATCTCATCCCAAACACTTCGTAGCTGACAGTTTTTAGAGTCTCTACAATAAGACTCCAGCAGCCATGTTAATCTACATTCACACAAAATGGTAAATTAACTGAACTTATATTCATACTACAAGTCATCCATTCACACCCCATTCACACAGAGCAAATTGCCACTATTTTTGCTCGAGGAATTTAACATTCACACACCGTTGGCCATGCCAGGAGTTAAGTATCTTGCCCAAGGATACGTCGACGTGTTGACTGCAGGGGCTCGGATTGAACTCACAACCTTAGGATTGAAAGACAGTTGCACTCCCTCGCAGCCACAGTCGCCCTACTTTTGCATTTTGGGGGAATTTTAATACTCTCCTTCGTGTTCTTTTGGGTAATAACGATTATAAAATATCCCCATCCGTCTGCCATCAGGCATTCAATCCAACAATTCCTTTTAGAGAGAGGTAGGACAGAGAACTAACTTTTCCCAGTTTGTATTCAACATGACAGGAACATGTTGTAGATCCCCATAGAGCCTGTGTCTTTTATATCACTCACTGGGCTGTCGTACACCGTCTTCCACTCCCCTCTGAGGCGAGCAATGTCTTTACGCAGACCTTTGAAGCGCTCCATCTCATCCAGGCGGCAGAGCTCGTCCCAGGACTTTTTGGGGAGCCAGGTGCAGGGATTGGAGTAGGGGTTGTCGAGACCGACACCACCTGTGAGGAGGAAGCGCCACTCCCCCTCATCCACCTGACACATTAATTACATGCTGTTAGAGAGTCAACTTAGGGGAGGATTAACCAGAATTGGTCTTTTAAACGGTTTAAAGGTTCCACATCTTGGGGATTATCTTGGATAAAAAATAATATGCACATTTTACAGATCATCTAAATGAATCATGGAGGAATTATTTTTAAAATATATAATATACAACAGCTATTTGATAAGCTAACCACCTACAACAAGCAGATCAAACTACACTTTTGGAAGTGTTCTTACATGTTGTTACTTTGTACATTTGTGCAGTGTGTGTATTCCATACCTGCTTTTCATGCATGAGCAGATTGACACTGAGGCAGAAGGAGAAGAGCAGCTTGTCCTTCTCAAACAGAGAGCGACACACATTGACGTATAACGCGTATGTGAAGTAATCTCTCAGGATCTGCAGTCTGTAAATGGTACAAGTGTATTAGTAATCTTCTTCCATAACAAACAGAACTCACAGAATTGTGCATGATTAACCTGAAGCTAAGCCCCTTTCTAGCGGCCACTGTTCCAATACTATGTTAGCAGCAGGGTGAAGGAGGCCAGTCAAGCATTCAGAAGTTTGCATTTGGTCAGACAGACGATCTCTTCAATGTTTAGGGGTGACGTTGTATTATTTAGCTTTTTTAAAAGCCAAAATGCAAAAGAAGAGATGTCTGATACAAATTAAAGTGTGTGGAAGACCTCACTCGCAGCTAAAAGACCATAGGACAGGGCCGCTGTATAGCTCATTCAGAGCAGGCAGGGGCTTGGTCCGAATGCGTAGGAACCAGGGTTCGAAACCTTAGGACACTTTGCCGCCCTCTTCCTTTCAACACTGGCACTGGTTGCTCGAAAAACTCTTAAAAAAAGACTAAAGGATTTGTTTGTTTGCGCCAAGGTAAAACACTAGTTATGATAAAACGTATTTCATACTATAACTTTATAGTTTGATGTACATGCTCTATTTAAAAAAATAACGTTAGTTGCCTTTAAAAACACAACACACTTAAACAGATACTTTGAATTAAAGCCACATTACGCAAACTACATGAAGAGTCCATATTTAAACTTACTTGGTGCACAGTAATCTGATAAGGCACAACATTTGGTGCAAAATTAGTCATGCAAATTTCAAGCTTCGTAAACCAAAGCAGCACCAGACACCCACTGTGGCAGTGAAGCTTTCCTCAAAGAGTGTTGTTTGCAGAATCAAAGGTAGAAACCCTAAATATCTTTAACATTTGCTCTAAGGATGTTAGTCTAGAGGCACCTCCAGAATCCACGTTATGCTAATTATTGGTATATTCTGTGGTCTCGCCTGTTTCTAAATGGTGTGAGTGTTAGCTTGCTAAGCACAAAAGCAGACAAAAGTGCTTTTCTTTTAATTATTCATAATTTATAAGAACCGGTTATGGTTCCAGCCCATGATGTGCGAGCAATTCAGGCAAGCTATTAACCAACGGAAAAGAAGGATAACTTAGTTTCAATAATGGACTTCTTTCTGATGTTCCTGTGTTTATCCTTTAGGTGAGTTGTTAATATGCGAGATGTCTGGTGAGCTTTGCCTCCATTTAAATGTCCTCTATTGCACTTTATTTGCATATCTCCTTATTTAATTTGGTCTACTTCTCCTGGGTATTTCAGGACTATTGTTCCAGAAATGATTTTCCTATTTGTCTCTCACTGATATTGTTAAAAAAGCCACGTCGACAGGAGGCCTAACAACAAGAGAGGAGGGGCTCAGCAAAGAGTCGATACCTAGTCTGACATTGCTTTGCTGTAAGTTGACAAGTAGTATAAGACATTTTGAGTGAAGAGGGAGCTTTGAGTGACTTGTGGGATATGTCAGTGCGTTTGTCAGCCCTGCTTACCTCTGCTCCAGGTCGTCACTCTTATCTGAGTTGTCGATGGAGCTGATGAAGAGGTTGATGAACCACGTGAGGGAATACTGGTACATGGGCTCGATATTCGCCAGATCAGCGATGGAGAAAAACAAGATGGCTGAATGCACAGCGATTGGGGTGTAGCCCATGCGGGTCTCGTCAATCTTCTGCTCCGTCACCTCGGCCACAGCCTGCTTCTCTGAAATCTCATTGGCCAGAACTTTGGAGCAGGAAAGGATCTTGACGGCCGTCTCGTCCTCCAGGATGTTGCCCTCAGATGAGGAGAGCACCTCTAAGATTTTGTCCTCAATTTCTTTCAGTTGCCTGGAAGAGAATACAACTTGTGTTTGTAGAGGGAGACCTTTTATTTGGCTAATGGACATCATTTGACCTGAGTCTGGAGTGTGCTACAGTACCTTTTGTTCTCGGCTCCCTGCAGGATAAGAGCCTGTTTCTCTTCCTCTAGGTCGGGCCTTTCCCGAGCCACCACGATACCAAGGAGCTGGTCTTGGATGCCTTCAGGGGTTATCATGAAGTTCAGAAGGGTGACCTAAAGTACAGAGGGGGATAGAAGTTTGAAAGTGTCAAACTAAAGGTTTATTTGCATTTTTTAGGAGTGAATGTGCAGATGATTGCATGCCAGAAGGCTAGGATTCAGGCCACATGTACTACATTACCAAGATGTTTTTTACTTTAAAAAAAACAACATTAATGTCACATGCAATTATGTACTTGACTGAATGTTAGCCTAGTTGTTAAAAATAATAATAATGCATTATTGTGCTTGGCTACATGGTATGAAGTCAGAGCTCAATTTGTATTTAATGACTTTTTAGGGCTTCATGTGGACTAATGTCAATGTGGCTTGCAACAATATAATCAAGGATTGATTTTATATATTTTTGTAAATTAAATAAAACCATGTCAGGCCTTTCATGTGATACTCATTCCCTTGTGTGATTCTAGTGAAATTGAGTTTCACACACCTGTTCTATCACATTTGAGTCATTTTTATCCTTTATAATTTCAGACAAGTTCGAGTTTACCAAGACTCGTTGCCTTTCGGTTCACCTTTAGTCAAAAGGTTTTCTCTCCGTCAGTTTTTTTATTTATTCAGCCAAATCAGATTCATTTTCAGTGTATCTAGTCTAGCCAAAACCAAAAATGTTTTCATTTATTTGGCAAAAGATTTGATCCAAACATTATCTGATGAAAGTCTGATGATGAAAGATATTGACAATGCTCATTAGTGATGTGTCTTATCCGGGCAAAATAACTAAGAGACACACAAATTGTCTTATTCATGAAAAGAAAATAGTGATTGTTTTTCTTAATGAACTTGACAGTGATATACATTACAGTACACAGACATACACATGCTGAAATGAGGGTGTGTGTGTGTTTCAGCATGGGCATTTAAGTGTAGGGTGCTTTCAAGTGCAGCGGTGATCATCATGGCTTCAGTGCTGCACCCCCTACGAATCTCCTCTCCAATCAATTCCATTAACCACTCCATCCTTGGCAAAGCTCAGGTAAGATGCTTTTTCTTTCTTTTACTGTGAAAACTGTGGAAGTGTGTCTTTTACCACCCAGCCTGAGTCCTTCTGCTGTGCACTTACCCGGAGGTTAAAAGCCCACACCTGCTATCTACTCTCTGCCCTAATAAACGAGTGCACTTCTCCGGGGCCTAATTCCATTTCTATTGATGCTGCGGACCCACTCAGCTGGTGGTAAAGACTCAGAGCGCACATAAATCTCCCCTCTGTCCTTTTTCACACATGCACCCTCCCTCCTCACTCCCCTATGTCCCCTGAGCTCCTTAAGGGCTGCATTACTAGGAGTTGCCTTGTTGTATTTGAAAGTATTGCATTTCAAACAGGGCTTAATGGATATAATGGAAGCCCCGCTGTACTGTAGGCAGAAAAGGGGGAGAAAAAAAAGATTGAGTCACTTTTGAAAAATGATTTGAAGAATCTATCTAATAGCAGCCCATAAAGTGTGGGGCCCTGCAAATAGATGCTTGAAATGTGATCTTCTAAAGCTTTCTAACCCCTTGCCTCTCTGTAATGCAGTTTTCTTTAATGTTGCTTTTTTGTGGAATACTTCTCTTTTTTTCGGGACGCTGTGCTCCATTGGAGAGGTGGATATCGGTGAGTGATAATTTGCTATTGCTGCGGTAGAAATGTGCTGCCATGTGAGTAGCATGATGCAATAACAAGGAACCAACCTGAAAAAGTAGGGCTCATTTATCTGGAGGAAAAGAGGTACTTAGATAATAATTTAAGATAAGATAAGATAAGATGTACCTTTATTAATCCCCGGGGAGAAATTCAAAAGTTTTTGCAGCAACAGATTTAGAAGAAAAACTGTAGAGATTCACACAACGATATGAAATACAAATAAAAATGATATACAGGTAAGTAACGGCTTTAAAACAAACTGTTAGAACAGAACATAATTATACATTCAGTGGGCCTATATACATTTGGAGTCCGTATCGTTAGACATATTCACATGTCATGCAGTGTGCACTGTGCAGAAAAATGGGCAGGTCAAAGTTTAGTAGAATTAGTAGAATTTCAATCAATTTGCTGATGAATTCACATTTTAAAATAAACAAAACTAAGAGTTTACAGCCAGACATGCTAATTTATACTTGCTAATATTTAGTAGACAAGATGTTTATCACTTTATACACCTTTGGTTAGTGTGTTAGTATGCTAACCATTGCTTAAAAGCACTAAGTATAAAGTCAAGCAGAGGATGACAGGAATGTTTTTCAGGTCATGAACAAAATAAATGTTTTTGGACAAGTCGAAATGTTGTCGCTGGAAAAAAACAATTGCAATTTCATGGCAATCCTAATAGTCACAGGGATGCATTGTCTGGGGACCATGAATGTCTGTGCCAATCCATCTGGTAGATATTGACATATGTCACTGAAAAATGTTAAACTTTGACCCGCTGGTGACACTAAAGAAAGATCAGAGGATCACCAAAGTCATAAGAGTTTATCCTCTGGGGAACATAAATGTCTGTAAACAATGTATGCAAGCCAATTCCTCAGCATATTCTCCAGCCCATAATTCCATCTATAGAGTAACAACAACCTCAACCAAAGAAGAAAGCCGCGATAGAGGAGAGACGATAGCAATAATAACCTTTACCTCACAAAAACAATTAAGGTTGTAGGGTGCCAACAGGAAGCACAGTGCCCCACATAGGACTCTTTTCTGTAGTGGAAAGAACTGTACTACTGAAAGTAAATTCAAGTTGTTGTTATCAGGTGTGGAGGACATCATAATTTAAAGGTGGAGGAATGCAGATGCCTGTTGAGTCTGTATTCTACTAACGCATTCTATTAACGTGTGAGTGGGCAGAAGCTTTGTTGTGGAAAATACGTCTATCCTTAGCTGCGGTGGGACAGAAGGGTTCCAGCTCCATCTGCATGGAAGGGGTGGGTAGTGGGGACATGGGAGATTGCACAGGGCTCATTGCATCAACACTGACACCTGCTGCAAACAGCTGAGGCATGTGGCTCCTGCCAGACACTGCTCTGATTACTGGCAGGAAAAAAGGTGTGTGTGCAGGCACGTCGGTCTGACTGTTTGTCTGAGTGTGTGTCTGTGGGTGGAGGTTGCAGTGATGGCAGTAGCAGGAATTTACACAAATACACTGTAAGGTCCAGTGGCTTGTTGGCCAAAACGCCTTAAGATTTCTGCCTGACACTTTAGGCTAAATGGCTCAATGGCTTAATGGTGGGAGACTAACTTAAGAGCATTGCGTATTATCCCTTAAAATGTTTCCTTAATTAAGGATAGAAGTTTCAGAGAGAGATTTAACAGCGTTAAAACTCTACAGTTTCCATAGAGACCTTTTGTTTGCCTGCCAAGGCTTGGGATAGACAACCTGTTATTGTCTCAAAAAGTTTGCCTACAGATAATACAAAAATGGCGATAGGAAACTAAATTGGTCAGAGGAGGAAAAGATTGAATCTTGGATGGAATACAATTTTTTAAAAAGCACATAAAGCCTGCTTTAAAGTCATTTTGATCCGCAGGTATCCTTAAAGTGTGTATTGGGATACACTGCCTGAGGGCGTTACCAACTACAGTACCTTGACGGAGGTCTCTGGCAGGTAGTGTGGGTTGCGTAGCTTGGTGGTGATGTAGAAGCGAAAGTCTGGAGCGTATTCGATGGTGGAGTCTCCCAGACGGATACACATGGCACCGCCCTGTTTGAATGTCTGTCTCAGCAGCAGAGGCTCCAGGATGGGGTCCAGCTCCTCGCCCACATTCTCCAGCAGCACTGAGGGAAGATGTTCAATATTTTATCAAAGTTTTCTGATCAGGGGAGGCTTAACCTTGTTGGTATTTTGCTGCATACAAGCAGTCTCAATGGGTAGCTAACTTTAAGTGAGGTGACTGTAAAATAAGATACTTTTTGGCCGTGGAAACTATCATAACAAAGAACAAAAAGCCTGTTTGTCGGAGCAGATCGGCGGATGGACACCGGATGTTGCTGCCAGTGAGTGTGTGACTTTTATCGCCATCCTCTGTTAATATATTAATGTCACATAGAGCGGTGACACGCTCATTCAGACAAAGTGTGAGAGCAAAATCTTCTGGTTGGTGCTTACAGTGAAAAAGACACTACTCCAAATTGTTCTTAAATCTTTATGTATGGCAGCCATTCCAGTGTTGTTGAATTTCAACAGAGAGAAAGGTTGTCAGTAGTTTATAGAATACAATAAAAAATCATTTAATCCAAAGATATATCTATAAATAGTAAAACCAGAGTAACTGATAATGCTGCAGTGGTCTCTTAATCTCCAGAGCTGTATATTAGCATAAACAGAGGCTAAAATTCTTGCTAATCAGTCTTACAAAGGCTTTGATACGTTATGTACATATCGTTGTCATAGGAAGAATAAAAAAGCCCTGGGATGTGGACACGGGTCCTCACATCGCCTAGCTGCTGCAAATTCCAGCTTTGTATCTTATTTTAAGTCTGATATTGAGACTATTGAGACACTGTGGATGTGTTTGTATTCACTGTTTATTGTAATATACATTTTAAATTATTATCATGTTAACTCATATGCAATATGTTGTTGCTGCTGTAACAAAGAATTTCACAATTTAGGAACAATAAAGTATATATATTCTAATCTAATTTGATCTAATCTAACCTAAAGGAGACCTTTCCAAGCCTTACATTGAGCATCAGGTCAGCTCATGATGTATCAAATTAGGACTTTTCCCAAATACAACCTTATAATTATTATTGTTGTGTCTTTTGCATGTCTCACTTCTTTCAGTCGCGAATATCTTCCTGCTTCTTTGAAACCCTCAACCACTGTGCACCACATGCACAATCAGAGGCACCAAGCAATCAGTGAAGCAAGTAAGACATTACCAGTTCTAAATGCCTTATCCCCATGAAATCATAATGTATGTTCACATTAAGTACGATAATGCTGTTCTCATGTTAAGAACATTAACCCATCTATAATAGATGTTATGCCCAAGGTAACAACACAGTTATTTTCACAGCCAGTGACAGCTGAACTTTCTCTCCAAACGTTCTAAATTTCTCCAAATTGCTTTGGAGCGTTTCTTGTCCTGGTACATCTCATCCAGATTGTTAATATTTCAGCAGATTAATCAGTACTTTCTAGCATTTAATAAGAAGGAGTCGAGCCTATTAAGATATTTGGCAAGAAAACATTGGTTCACAGAGCTAAAATAGAGACTTCTAGCAAAAAAATGTGTAGGCTGCAATACAAACAGCAAGAAACCATGGAACTGTGAAGTAAGAGAGCGTGGAACTGTAGCCTCTGGGGACTATTTGGCTCCCTGCAAGGACCAGCGACTCTCTGAACTGTTAGCCTTGCATACTGACAGTAAGCAAAGACCCAGTGGCTGGTGAGTTCGGTCATTATTTAGATGTCTTTTTAATGGTTGTATAGCTGTCTCTGTCGGTTCCCTTCTCAAACCCCTTACAAATTCTACGATAAGACAAGACAAATGAGTAAACAGACACTGGAATAACCAGCAAAACGATAGTTCTACTGCACTAACATCTGAATATGACCCTGAAAAATGGTACTGCAGAGATTTATTTCCCCTGCACTTGTGTATGATTTACAGTAGTTCATTATACTGATGGTGCAGCAGGCCTGGATAAAAGTCCATTGGAAGATCTCACTCAGAAATACGGTTTATATTAATTCCTCCTCTGCAGAACAGAGAACAAAGAAGAAAAACAATCTTTCCACAGCAATAAAAAGTCCCTGTGGTGAAGGGAGACCTCAGCAGGCGGAAGCAGGAACTGCAACCAAGTGTGTGAGACAAACGCACACAGACTCACTGATGGGATGTAACTAAGCACATTTCCTCAAGTATTGCACTTCTGTATCATTTTTTAAAAGTAATTATATTTTCTTTATACTTCTATTCTAAATGATTTGACTTCACTACATTTATATGAAAGTCTAGTTTTTAGTTACATTTTAGATTAATAACATAATGTGTTTCCATGATATTTGGACTCATTTACTCAGTAGTACACAAAGTATCCAAAATTGGCTCCACATAATAAATAATAACAAAGCATTTCAATATATATTTGTTACTGATAAAACATAACGCACAGCTCTGTTAAAGGGGCCTTTTATGGGTTTTCCCTTTCATACAGTGTTTTATAAGTTGCATGTAAATGGTCAAAAAAGGCTAAAATCCCAAAGACTTTTACTTGTAATAGAGTATTTTCAGACTGTGGAATAAATACACACACACACACACACACACACACACACACACACACACACACACACACACACACACACACACACACACACACACACACACACACACACACACACACACACACACACACACACACACACACACACACACACACACACACACACACAGACAGACAGACTAACCTGGCGTGCCAAACTGGATGCAGTTCTCCAGAGTGCGTACAAAGTCAGCATCACTCAGTTTAATGATATGCAGACTGTTGGCCTTCTCCATGTTTTTCACCCACTTGTTTGCCTGACCCTGGGGATCAATCATCAGGGGCCACCGCCTGGCGTTTCTACACACAGAAACACAAGAAAACCATTGATGATCATGTGGTGCTGCCTTGTCAGAGTGAGAGATCATGTAACTGTTAACCAGGAGACATCAAAACAGCAGGGGGTGTGTAGGAGGACATGAATTGAGATGTAGAGAGGCACAGTCAGACAGCTCACAGTCAGGTGGCACACCAGGGGCCATAGTATTGTGATTCAAAATCTATGTTGCTGCTTCATTTACACAGTCAAGCAGATGCTTTGTGACTTTTTGATTTTTTTGTAAAGCTGCTCTGACTATTTTACTGCAAAGTTGTAAAATACAGTGGTGTCTTTTTTCTTTTTGTATAAAGGCAGAAGGATTTACAGTTGGGAATGTTGAGGGGCCGACATATAGCTTAGTTGGAAGAGCCCGTGACCCATATGCTGGGGCAAGGAGGACCCTGGTTCGAATTCAGCGTTATCATTTTTATTTGTTTTATTATTTATAGGTATGTCTTTGAGTTAAAGGATTTTTTATTGTATTCTATAAATTACTGAAAATGTTGTTGGAATTCAACAGATGCTGGACTGGCTGCCATACATGTAGAGGTAAATAATTAAGAAAAATGTGGAGTGGTCTCTTATTTTTTTCCAGAGCTTTGTTTCTCATGCACAGTGAGTGAGTGACATATAAATACCAAAAACAAATAGAAACCAGAAATCTCCATAAAGATAAAGATTAGCGGAGACCCTTTGGGTTTTGGAAAATAAATCATTGCTTTACCTCTGTATCAGCTGCAAAATCAGAGGTTTCATGCCTCTAAAATGCTTCTATGCTTCTATGTAGAGTGCATTTGAAAGTCAGTTTTCTGTGTTTATGTCATTATGTGTTTTTAGACGCTGGACAGATCTTGTTCAGACCTTTCTGTCATTCAAATCAAGCACAAGTTTATTTTGTACTGCAATGTGAAGCTTTATTGTGAAGCCAAAATAAGATTACATAAAATAAGAGGTACTTCATTAATCCCAAACTGAGATTTTTTAGAGAAAATATAAAATACACGTTGCTTCAACAATGGCTGCCTGTTGGTCGATATTAATCAGATCGGGTGCCTCTGTAGTTGGTGCGTTATACTCTGAAGTCAACATTGATGCTTATTTCCTCTAGAGAGAATGATATGTCAGAATAAAGCGGGTCTTTGAAACTCACGAGATGATGATCCCGTTGTCTATGGAGAAGCTGTCTGATGGGAGGCCAGCGATGGTCCAGGCTCTGATCTTCACTGGATCGCCCAGAGAGTTCATCAGGGACATGTTGGGGGAGCAGGGGATCTCTCTGCTCTTGCAAAGACTCATCCACTCCTCCGTCTGATCCTGCAGAGGAGTACATTCACCGGTAATGACTTCATTTTCTCTTTACTACATGGGCTGAATAAAATACCAACCTGCAAGCAAATGAGAGCATTTGCTAGCGAACAATTCTGTGCACATAAATGATTACTTGTTCACTTTCTAGCTTTAAAAAAGGTATACAAGACGACCTTTAAACATCTACTGAAAAAAAAGTGCCTTTCAGAGGGATCACTTCCCTCCAAGCTGCTCTCAAGCTTTTGATTTTACTGGTTTAGGTTGTAATGAGTATATTAAAGACAGAAAGGGCTGGATTTCCTAAGAACAATATATAGATTCATATACAGTAAGAGTGATTCTTCTCAATCATCACTTATGACCCACTAAAAGGGTGTCTCAGTGTTTGAGACGTGTCTGTGATAGATGTCAGGTTACATTTGAAACACATAACTAATTTTCCTCACATTTACCTAGCTTTCCTTAAATGTACCTTACTTTTTTCACATTTGCTGAAGAAATTCATGTAAAACAACATGTTATAAGGATTTGTTTGCTTTTAAAACAAAGAAATGTGTTGTTTAAATGGTACATCTAAATGTTGAATCTCATTATAAATGTTAAATCCAAATTTAAATATAAAATATCATTTTTAATCTACATGTATATACACTGCCCGGCCAAAAAAAGGTCACAAGCCTGTGGGGGCAGTGCTATGATCTGGGGTTGCTGCAGTTGGTCTGGTCTAGGTTCAGCAATGTTATGTGCCCAAAGAATAAGGTCAGCTGACTACCTGAATATACTGAATGACCAGCTTATTCCATCAATGGATTTTTTCTACCCTGATGGCACGGGCATGTTCCAAGATGACAATGCCAGGATCCATCGGGTTCAAATTATGAAAGGGTGGTTCAGGGAGCATGAGACATGATTTTCACACATGGATTGGCCACCGCAGAGTCCAGACCTGAACCCGATTGAGAATCTTTGGGAAGTGCTGGAGAAGACTTTGTGCAGTGGTCTGAATCTCCCGTCATCAGTACAAGATCTTGGCGAAAAATTAAAGCAACTCTGGAGAGAAATAAATGTTGTGATATTGCAGAAGCTTGTGGAAACGATGCCCCAGCGAATGCGTGCCGTAATCAAAGCTAAAGGTGGTCCAATGAATATTAGAGTGAGTGTCGGGCAGTGTATTAAATGTAAAAGTTAACTTTCAATCGAATTGTTATTTCCAAATCTACATTTTGAAGAGCCTTAATGTTACACTTAAATCAAAAAGGTTTATCTGAACCTTAATGTTAACTTTGAATACTAAATCTAAATGTAAAATAAATAAAAAATTGTTCAGAACAACAGAGTTTAAATGAGCACCACTAGTAGTTTAAAACTCAAGACTAAAAATGTTACAATAGTAGAAATTCCCTTAAGGGGAAAAATTTGAGTGTAAAATTCCCATGTGTCTGCTACTCTTTCACAGTGACACAGAAAGGACTAATTAAAAGTTCTATATAGGTGCAGAGCTTGAAGTAGAAGGAGTAATACATTCTTACAGTTCTGAGTATGCCCCCCCTGCTCCGACAGCTCACCTGTCTGTAGCTGGAGGTGAAGGCTCCCAGGTACGCCACGATGCCGGCTGAGATCAGGATGTCCCCGGTCAGGTTGTTGTAGAGCTCTCCCAGATTGAAGGCCATTTCGCTCCAGCGGGACTTCTCTCCTCCCAGGCCTCCAATAAGCTGCTCGGCTCGCTCCAGCTTCTTACTGCACAGATCCACCTGCAGGACATCCGGGAAGGGGGAGGAAGTCAGTGACCTGTATGGGTTGAGAGTCATTTTTTCTGCCTGGCCTGACTTTTATTGGGCACTGTAGTTACACTTATTCTTTTTCCATTCCATAGCTAGATTTGTTTACCTTTTGAGCACAATGTTAAACCATGAAGAATAAAATTAAGAAATGGGAAAAGCACAAAACCTGATTCTCCAGTTCAGCTTTCTTGTTTTTGTTAGCCTCCAGCGTCTCCTGAAGCTTTGTGAGTTTATCTTGGACTTCTTTGAGAGCAGCCTGTTTTTTTTGGAGGCTGGTCATGGCCACATGCAGCTCCCCCTCAGCCTGCGCCAGCTTCTCCTTCTTGGGAGCCACCACCTTGGCCACCCTGAAGGATGATGCAATAAGCAAACATTAACTTGAGATTCTAGTTCTATAGACATGTATTTAAACCAACAGTGGCTTTTGAAACCAGAGGGTTGTCGGTCAGACCAAGTACAGTGAGTGTGAACGCGCCTGACTATGGCAGCCCCCTGGCTCTAACACCTCTCCATTAAAGCATTTGTATAGGTCATATGTGCACATAGTGTATTTCAAACCTAAGTGTGTAATGCAAATTTCTTCTTGGTAATCACTAAATCTTCTTCTTTAGAGAAAAAAACGCAACCTAGCTAGCCTACATTGGGTTTACATGAATACCTTTAGCTGCAGTTCATGTGACACAGGGTTTTGTCTAAACCTGGTAACAGGGGGCGCTGCTGCCCAAACCCAGAGTTCTTTCAAATGAAGGTGAAAAACCTTTTTTTTTTTACTGCTGCTGTTTCAGAAGTCATCAAACTGAGACTTATCATTACACTTCTGCACTTCTTGCGTCACCCATTGTCTATTTTTAAGTACTTCTTGTTTAATTGATTTATTTTTTAATTATTATGTCTCACTGCTAATGGAAAGCACTTTGAATTGTCTTCGTGCCTGTAATGTCTTAACAATTGTGGATCATGTTTACACTGTCGGAACAATAATGATGTGAACATTTCCCTCTAAATGATCTGCCCCTTGATTTGGCTTGTCATATGAATCACTTCACAAATATATTGTTTACTTGCTCAGGATTTAAAAAATGATTATTCCGGTGTGATTACAAATAACCCAGCTTCATGTTCCTCGCTTAGACGGATGGAATGCACTCTAAAGCTCTGTGTGTGTGCATCGACTGAGAAGAGCATCACTTACATTTCATACTTGTCCATGGCACAGACCCACTTGCACAGGCCTTCAGCTGCAGTGGACGCAGTTCGAATCTTCTCCGGCACAAAGTCTGGGTTGCTGATGTACTTGTTGCGTATGATGGCGATGAAATTGGGTGGGATGTTGTCCTTGTCGTATTCGTGGAGGCTTTGGAGAAACTTCATGTCTCCCAGGAGCTTTTTGGCCGGGCCCCAAAAGTCCTCCACTTTTTTCCCAGAGCCCGAGGGGTCCGGTACGCGGTCTGGCTTGATGCCTTTTAGAATGCAGATGGCCTCCATCACCAGTTTGACAGCTGGGGGTGGGCTCTTCATGGACTTCACCACTGTGATATCCTGTAGATAAAAGCAAAACGTGTCCTCTTTATTATTCTACTCCAGTACGCCTGGCATTTGATTCAGATGTAAGATGTAACTAATGAAGCAGACGTTTGAGTGAGTTCTGGTTAAGTGTTTCTGTAGGTATTTGTAAGCAACTGTGTCTGACAGAAGACTGCTTTTTTATTTTACTTTTTTTGTTATGGATATTTCATCGTTTTGTTATTTTATTTTAAGAAGGGGCACGTTGAATAAGATATCCTTCTCCCTGCTCCTTTCCACCATGTGCTATACAATTTGTGTTAAGTGTACATGTTTTGTTTTAAAATAACTGCCATGTGTGGAATAAACAAATAAATAATATATATATATAATTATTCATAATTCCCAATAGCAATAATTATGAAACATTCATCACAACTTGTAAAGCCGAGTATAATAATAATAATAATAATAATAATAACAATAATAATAATAATAATAATAATAACAACGCATGATTGCTGGTGACTCATTGGCATTTTTCTTGCAATGATCAAAGAGTATTATAATTTCCATGTTGTAAAATAAGACCATCTTTTTATAATGCATTATAATCACTGTGATAAAGCATCATATAGGGAAGTAACTATACATTAAGTGGTCACTGGCTTGCTTTAGGTTGAGTAAAACATACTTGCTATTAGCACATTTGTTCTAAATTGAACATTAAATAATGGCTAATAACATATTATCATGTTTTATTACACAGCTTCGTTGAATGCTCAATTCTGATTGGTTAATACAGAACATGTGACAGACATACAGTTGTATAGACTGCTGTCAAGGACTATAATGACAGTTGCTAAGGAGGATCAAGAAACAGAAAGGAAAGGAGGTTAAAAGACGGAGCGCTGGACGTCAGATAAATCACCAGAAGAAGACAGACAGGAAGTAAACCCTGACAGGAACATGGGATGGGCTCTGTAGGGTTTAAAGACTTGTTAACGGATCAGAAACTGTGAACAGCCTTGAAAAGTTACAGGAAACCTCCATCAGTGCTGTCGTAAAGTTGTTGTCGCAGTTCCAGCCGATGGTGCACCATGGAATTTATTTGTGGAAGAAATACGATCATTTTTGAGTTAATAAAATAATTTCAATTTATACTGGGAGTCTAGTCGTTAGTTTGCTTAGTATCTGGCCGTATAATAGGTGGGGTATTGCGCAGCGAGTTGGTCAATATGGGGAAAAGAACACCTTTCAGGCTGATCCAGAGTTGGGAAGCAGGGGAGTCTTGACCGCCTTGCCGAAATTACCCCTTACTTATAAAGCATCATAAAGGGATTATCAGTAACCATACAGTAAAGGGTCACTGCTTTAGGTAAAGTCAAACATATTTGCAATTCCTTTCTAAATTTAGAAGCAAACACTGACTAATAAGAGTCACAAAATAACAGTGATCATCACCTGTTATAAAAAGATAACAATGTTTTACAGTTATGGCCATTATAATACACTATGAACAGGCAAAGGAAACGTCTGTGAGTGACCAGCAATTATGAAGGATTGTGATTTGTCATCCTATAAGTCAATATAGGGTCAAGTATATGCTTTACAAAGCATTATGAGTATTTGTGAGTGGTTTTAACTTTAATAATGCAGTTCCAAAGGTTATAACTCTGATAACCTGATTGGTGAGAGTGTTCAGGGCAGAAAGCGCAGACTCCAGGATGGGCATTGCTACACCCAGGTCAGCATCGCAGTCGTCCTTGATGGCTTTTGCCGCCATGGCTTGCTCGTTGGCCACGGCCTCGTCCACTTTCACCACCTTCTCCGTCTCCGCCACCTCCACAGACTCGTGTTCGATCACCACCATCATCTCATCCACCTCCTTGCTGGCCACGCGCAGCTGCGGCTGTAGAGCCTCCAGCTCCACCTGCATGGTGGCCACCTGATCCGCAGCCGACTCCAACTTCTCCAGGCCCACCTCATAGCGACGTTTCAGCTTCATCACCTCACTTGGCAGATATGGGAGAGAAGGAAAATATCTTAGATTAGAGACAATGTATTAGATAACTTATAAAGCACTTATTATATTATATAAAAGGATAAAACGAAGTGCTTCACAGACTTAAACAATACTAGCCCCACTATCAGACCATAGACAGAGCCACACATAACTTTGTGAGTATTATAAAGACTGGGGAAAAAAAGGATAAATAACAACAAATAACATTTAACTTGAAGTCAAATTAAAAAGGTGTCTTCTGAAAGAATCCTGTTCTTTTTTGTAAAGAAGCCTTTCAATTTATCTTAGAACAGTAAAAATCAAAGAGCACACAGTCAATCTTAAACTCACGCTCTTTTGGTCTTCAGCAGAGCCTTGAAGGTGGAAATGAGCTCCAGGTATGAGGTTGGGGTGACATAGTTGTGGCGCTGCAATTCGTTCATGAAGCGGTGGGAGAGGTCTATGGTCGAGGTGTGGAAGCTCTTGCACATGTTGATGCAGCCTTCTCGGGACTCATCTGTCATCTCCACATCCTCCAGGAAGCGACAAGCCACTGCCTGCAGGGCATCCTCTGGCCAGGTCTGATAAGCAAGGAAGTTAGCTAAACTGCCAACAGTAGCAACGTATTTTTGCTATAGTTTTCTAGCAACGTCACAACAACTAAATCTGTACCTATTTTGAGTCAAACGCTGCATATCATCTCTTTAATGGTATCATGCCTGAACACACCTGGAACCAGTTAATGGTGCAGCAGTTGATGAGGGCGGGGAAACGTCTCAGCCGGTTCCTGAAGGCGTCTCCGATGGGACTCATGGCCAGCACCACATGCAGCTGCGTGCGACAGCGCTCTACAAACATGTTGAACAGAGACAGGGGGCTGCCGTCTGTCTGCTTGTCGCGCTCTCGCTGGCGGTCCAACACGCGCATTCGCTCACAGATTTCCTGCTTCTCGTCAACGGCAAACAGGTTAGGCACCTGGAAAAGAGAACAGAGGGGTCTGTGTGTGCGTATAGGCCTTAAAATAGAACACCACTTCTCTCTGCATCACTATTCTACAGCCGCGGAAAAAATTAAGAGACCACTTCAGCATTATCAGTTCCTCCGGTTATATTATTACTAGGTATATCTTTGAGTTAAATGATTCCTTTTTTATTGTTTTCTATAAACTACTGACAATATTTATCCATGTTGGAATTCAACAGAAACTGGAATGGCTGCCATACATGTAAACATAAAGATTTAAGAAACATTTGGAGTGGTCTCTTAATGTTTTCCAGAGCTGTATCGACATATACTCTATTTGTCTAACGATGTATTTATCCATCACTCAAAGTAACGATACTACAGATTAAAAATACTCAATCACAAGTAAAATATGCATGGTTCAAAATTATACTCAATACAAAAAGTAATAGCATCAAAATAATATAAAATAATCGACTTTGCATTTGTTCTGAACCACCGTAACAAGCAGTCTAAGCTTGACTACAGCAATATGTATTTCTACTATTTGTATTGTCATTCATTTCTATCTTATTTACATGTTTAAGGAGCTGTCAGCTGTTCCACACTCCAAATGTTATGGCATCAACATATACTTGTCCCAAAAGTAAAAGTACTCATTATGCATTTTGGCATATTTCAGAAAAATATGTATATCAAAGAATTGTACTAAAGTCATTGATGCATTATTGGTGGTGTTTATATTAATTACCTTATTTGCTGCTGAGTAGCTTAACCTTTAATCATATATAATACATTCTCAGTTGATGTATATTATGTGCGAATAATATAACTACATATAAGAGCTTGTGATAAAAGCTGTAAAATCCATGTAGAAGATTAAAAAGTACAACATATTCCTACATAACTTAACCTCAAATGTTGATTTAAATAACTACAGTATTTGAGTAAATGTACTTAGTGATATTCCACCACTGCATACATCCATACTTATTTCTTTGATCTTTTGTCATCGTTAAATTAAATCAACCATCCATCCCCTTTACCTCCCCAGTGTTGAGCAGGTTGCCGATGTCCTCCAGGAATGACTCCCTTTTGATTTGAGTGTCGGTGAAGAGGAAAACGCCGTGAGCGTCCCCCTGTGTGGACTTCATCATAATGAGCTTCAGGTCGTCGTGCCATTCCGTGGTTCCGTAGGTCTTGGAAATCTCCACCTGGAAAAGTTCGGCCTCTGCCATGTGGGCAGCCAACCGCGTGAGAGACTGCCGCCCGCTCCCGCCCACGCCCACCAAAAGGGCGTGGCCGCTCGGCTGCTTCAGGATGCGAGAGATGCGGCACACATGTTCGATGGCAAAGCGGAACAGCACCAGATTCATGGGCGCTTTGCTGATGTTGTTGTACTCCTCCAGGTGTGACTCCACCACCTGTCCCAGCTGGTCCAGGTTGTTCACCTCGCGGTAGTTGCGGTCGTCTCCCTTAGGGTCGTGAAAGTCGCAGAACATGAGGCTGCGCAGGTCGTCCTCTGTGACCTTTCCGTCCTGATCCTGGTCGAGGTGCTGGAAGAGCTGGTGGAAGTTTTCCTTCATGTGGCTCTGAGACACCTCCTGTAAGTGGCCTACAAGCCAGGAGCGATCCGAGTCGTGGACCAGACGATCGTAGTAAACCCTCAGCACCTGAGGATCAACGAGGGAAGAGAGAATGATAAGCAGGGAAAGGTTTAGAGGGATGGCAACACAGAAAATGTCAAAGGAATACCAGTGTGTTCAGACCAAACACTACTAAATTGCGCCAAATTGGCCGCTAGATCTCTTTTGGAGTAATTCCAAACACAAATATTCGCTCTTACTCCAGCTCACCTCCATAGATACCACATACTTACCAAATTGTATTTTTTTAACCAGCTATGACCAAAGTAACTACACTACCAGCTACCAGTCCGGGGTTGATAACTTTAAAATAATAAGGACAGCGACAACAATTTTGGTCCACTAGTTCTGATTGTGTGTGACGTCAGGAGAATCTCAGTTCTGGTAGGCTTTAGAGCAGGGGGTCCACACTTTCTTCATTGAGGTTCACATACAGAAAAACATACTAAGGGCTGGGCCAATCAGTAGAGGTGAGGTATTTTGCCTCACAAGTTACTAAATCAATCAAATGTAGGTCAATTATGCTTGATTCTTGAATATGCTTTAAGAAAAAAAAAAAAAAGCTTAAATAAATGAAACCCTACGGAGAGCTGGGATGTAGCTCTCCGTAGGGTTTCATTTATTTAATTACAAAAAATGTAAGCACTCATTCCTTAAAACAGTAGCTTCCAATTGCTTATAATAAGAGGAAATATGAAGGGTACTTCAACCCTGATATGCAAATACGTTTTTTTTTTATCAACTAAGATTTGCAGGAAAAAAATGTCATCTTTAATTTATTTAATTTATTTGAAAAGTGAGTTTTTATTAAGTCATGAAAACAAATGGTCAACGGGCCGCATTTGGCCCCAGGAAGGTAGTTTGGACACCGCTGCTGACTTTAATTTGATTTGTCAGGTGCATATTTCTCTTTGTCTTTGTATGTATTCGAGAAAAACCTGCTTTGCATTTGTTCTGAACAAACCGTAACAGGCCGACTAAGCTTGACTACAGCAAAATATATTTATACTATTTGTATTTTCATTATTTTCTATCTTATTTACATGTTTAAGGTGCTGTCAGCTGTTCCCCACTCTGTTACCTCATGCACCCAGAGGCGTTTTATGACGCTGGGGTTATCTGCACTCTCTGGACGCGACAGGCAGATGCCCTGGATGACCCGGGAGACATCGCGCAGGTTGAACAGGTAGTGGGACTTTGTGGGCGTTGGGAGCAGGTTCTTGGTCGCCTCTTGGTACACTGACATGGTGCTCCTAACAATCTGAGAGGTCAGGTCTGCGAACAGCTTGGGGAAAGCAAACCTGTAGATGTAAGAGTTAGAATTCAATCAAATAAATGAATACATGAAGTTTATAAGATCAATGTTTTTTATCTTTAAATCAATGGATTCAATAATGTGTCGCCAGAAAGGCAAGAACATTGTTAAAATGCAAGTGATACTTCTGTTTGCAGGAGAGATTAGGTTGCTTTTAATCCATTCTAACACATTTGATTAATTTTGCTCTCTACGGGTAACGCTGTAGCAGTAAGTGAGGAGTAAAAGCCCTTTAATCACCTAATTAATGAGAAAAACTAACAAATGATAAATAATTGTTGGATATCTTACATTTATCCTCCTTACTGTAGGCCAAATGATTTACGGTAAGTCATTATTAGACCCAGAAACACTACCTAAGGACTTCAAACAGTTTTGGGTTGAAGCCCACGAGGCGTTAGAGCAGCTAAGTGGATTCTGAATATCCCTAAACATTGGGGAACATTTGGGGAAAATGACCTTAGAAATCAAGCAAGCTACTGTGCGTAGTTACCGTATGGTGAAATGCCAGTCTGAGATCCTGGAGAAGATTGTATACATGGTCTTCTCATCAAAATCATTAATGGTAAGCATGTTGAAGTGGCGCAGGTAGCGCGGCGTGATGGGGTTCCTCCCTCCGCCTGAACAAGCAGGGCGAAAAAACAACAACTTCACTGAAAAAGATAACACATCTGATGAGTATGTGTTAACCTTTTTTTTCCTTTAGGGTGACTTTTGGCTCAAGACAATTTGCCAAAACAATTTAAGGTAAAGCTACGAATGTTCTACTTGATATTTGTTTTAGAATAATACTGTTATTTCAGTTTAACACTGCAATAAAGACTACATGACAATACTGTATATTACATGAAATGTACAATTAGCTGATGCTCTTATTGAGACTGATATACCAACCACACTGATTGATATACTGAACAATTTGGGGCAAAGTATCTTGCTGAAGGCGTTGGGGATGGAACCACTGACCATCTTAATGGTGGATCAGCGAATGAACCCCAAAAACGTTTTTCCCTCATGCTCTAAATAATGTTATAATATTCAGGTAACCATATTCAACATTTCTGCATGTTTATCTGGACTTACAGTAAACTAGGTGTATGTCTGAGGGTGTCTTAAGGAATGTTTGAGGAGCATTTACAGACATTTGTTCCTACTAGCTATGGTCTGGTGATGTTGCAGATACACAAGTTTACACCGGCACATTGATAGATCATTGTAGCTAACTAATATCATTAATACAGCAAGGGTCAAAGTTAAATCCTTACTATCATGATGGTGAAAAGGTGCTATATGATTTAAAATAAGGGTTAAATACAAAAGGAGCCTCCTTCATTGTTTCCCTGGTGTGGGTTCAGTGTTCCCCACAGCTGTAAGAAAATGAAAGACAACTATAAACCGCAGCAGAGACCGAAGCTTTGAGGGCACCCGAGTGTGGCCCCCCCATCCCCTCCCTTGCTCTCTCTTGCAGCTGTCGCAGCCAGCTGCCTCAGCTGACATGGATGCTTTGTGTTTACACTAGTAGTTGCAGAGGTGGAAGTGGTAAACACTTGTAAACACCTCAAGGCAGTGAGGGGCTGCACAGAGCAGCAGCCAGTGGTTAGTGACACTGACTCCACAGCCCTTCAGCAGCACTTTAGAGAAGAAAAAAAGATCACTAGAATGAATGCCTTTTGTCACCTTCTGTCAATCTAGGGCTTTGATATCATTGATGTGACAATAGAATGGTGAAGAAATGAGTCCTAAAAAAATCAGAACTGAGTGAGCATTATGCGACTTCCGGTTAGCTCTATTTGAAGTCAATATTTTTTTAATGGGTTGTTCATTAGATGCCCGAAAAAAGGTCTACAGTAGAACCTATTTAAATTTTGTTCTACGACATAAAAAGCTTCAGTTCATACCCCACTGAAAAATGACTGCAACTTCAATTTGACATGATTACCACCTGCTAACAAGTGACCACGTGAGACGACTAAACGCCACCAAGCCAAACATTAGCCGCCTTTAGCTAACCGCCTTTAGCTAAGTGGTGGTGGAAAAATATCATCGCTTTTTGTCGTGAGAGCCTACAGCCTACAGAAATATGTCATCACTGCACCACTGTATATTCTTACTCACCTGGGGGTCCCATAGCGCAGATGACCTGGATATCCACCAGGTGGATCATGGAGCAGTCCCTCAGGTCGTACCAGTTCCAGTGGTCCAGCCACTGGCGAAGCAGCTCCACGGGGGGCTGGGCACCGTAAACCTCCCGGGCCGGCATGTTCACATCATCCACAAATATCACCTGATGGTCATATATAATATTAGGATATTTGGGATATGATTACTTACAGAGAAAGCACAATGTTTGTTGTTTAGAGGCAGTTTGGCGCATGTGGCTGAGTGGGTAAATGGACGTCTACAAATCAGAGGGTCAGTGGTTTGACCTTGTAGTCAATATGTCGATGTGCTCTTGGGCAAGATGTTAACCCATAATTGCTAGGCATGAAGCCAACTACAATATTGAAGTGTGTAGAGTTGCTTTGGATAAAAGCATCGGCTAATGTACAAAAAAAAAAGATTTACAAATGGACAAAAGGACTGCAAATCTTTTAAAATGTCACAAATTTAGTGACCCATTTAGTGATATGATTAAAAATTGAAGAAGGCATAACCAACATAAGACGTCATATGAACATAATAACGGGGGTTTACCATTTTCTTCCCCAACGGGGGGCCATATACTCCTTTGCGCCGCTTGTCCAGCTTGGACATTATAATGTTTTGTGTCTGTGCCGCTGTGGTCTGGGCTGAGAAGTTGATGAATAATGGGCTGTAGACATCCTTCGTCAGCTGGTTCAAGAGAAAGTCCTGAGGAATAAGAAGTTGGAAATATAAACATATTGTAGCTTATCATCAGATCTCATAGTACAGCTTTCACTTGAGCTAAATGCTAATGCTGTGGAAAATCTATTTATTTATAAGTATTTTCACACTCTATTCTGAATTACCATGCCAAAGAGCCTGTTCAGGTAGAGTACACATTAAATGATAATTTACAGAGTGATCCTGGCAAATGGTTGTGATAAGCTTTGTAATCTAATTAAATGTGGCATTTAGTGTGTATTTCATTAAATCAGAACTGGATCGCAGTTCTAATCCCTGAAAGTGACTTTGTAATGAAGTGGGGAATTAGTTGCCCTCTGAGGACAGAATCTTAAATAATGTTCTGCGTGTCAATTTATTTTCTGATTTGGGTTTACAAAAGGGCATTTTACTTTGATGCTTAATAGGATTTTATGAATATTCATTGGATAAAATGCCCTTATGGCAAACGGCCTTCACTTTTATAAGAGCAGAAAAAGGAGAACACAGTGTAGGATAATCTGTTGTTTATTATGCTGCTGTTTCTATGTACAGTATGTGTGTGACTGTGTGTGTAAAAACATCTTGTAGGAGACATCTATGTTTATCGTTAGCATTCATTTCTCTAGTTAGATCATGCAATATCGTATATTAGCGGTACAGGGTTTACAAATAGGGTCTTAGGTGACAGGAAAAGGTGGGCACAGGAAGAGTGAGAGCACACCGTTCTTACCAGATGCAGCAGATGCTAACAGCAGCAACCAAACAACTCACAGGCAGAATCAAACCTTGCTATTGTGCAACCGCTATGACCGTAGTTTGTGTCTCATGTATTATTGGAATTTGCAAATAAATAACTGGGACATTTAAAAGGCCATTTCACATTTAGTTAGGTTAAAAGTGCAATATTTGCCTCAAAATTTGATGGAATTAGCATAAATGTAAATATGTAAGTAAAGAACTAATATGTCAAATTGTACAGTAGTTAATAAAATGTACATTATTACAGTCCACCACTGATCAGCCTCCTTTTGTCTAGATCAGTGGTTCTCAACTTTTTTAGTGCCCCCTATCCACTATCCAGGTACTTTATCGCCCCCATCACATAAAATGCAGGCTAATCGTATCCCCTGAATTCTATTGTTGATTATAATTCTGTTTGTATTATTATGATTATTATTCTTAGTATCTATTATTTATATTACATATTGATTATGTTAATTAGTATTCTCTAAATGCCTCCTGGGGGGTGCCCTCACTGAGAACCCCTGGTCTAGATCATCCAGTGGCAAGGTTTCTCTTTGCCTCCCTCAACAGCGAGTAAAGGAGCCTGGTGTAAAGATGTCTGACTGTACTGCTGGTGATGTCATAATCTCTTGGTCTGCTCTGTAACTCCAGCCATGGTCTGCTGCTGGAGGCTTGGGATGAGCAGGCAGGAAGTGGAGAACAAGGCAGCTGATCTCTATTCACCCCAGAGTCTCAAGTTTGAGCAAACTAATGAATGAACTAATGAAGCAGAGTGAAGGAGTGGGGGGGTAAATCCTTGATATAAATAGCTGAAGGCCTGCTAGGATGCTCAGTATTCCTCCAAGGTGGCCCCTTTCACACCTGGTGAGTAGCCGTGTTGCTTTCAAATGATTTCCACACTATATGAGGCCTGGACTACACTCATGCTACGGAAAGGTGCTGATAGTAGCAGAGGAGGCTTTGGTTGAAAATACCAAATTCTGAATGGATTCACAGCGTGTGTACATGAATGCAACTCAACAATGCTCATTTGTTATGTACTTAATACTGTAGGGGCGCATACCGGTAATAACGACACACACACACACACACACACACACACACACACACACACACACACACACACACACACACACACACACACACACACACACACACACACACACACACACACACACACACACACACCTGTGTTGTATTATTCGTTTTACTTTGGTCTTCCTTGGTATGTTGTTATTTGTTTCGGCCTAGCTTTGTGAAATTGTCTTTTGTCTGTATAAATGACAATATTTTTGTTTTCATCTGTCCTGTAATTACTTCGCTCAATAAACAGTAAAAAAAAAAGGTTGAGGTGATTGTCCATAGGTAGCTCAATAGGAAAATGTTGGTGTATGGATCCCAGTTCTGTTGCAAGCAGACTGATTCCCATTCCCTCAATTGTTTCCTGCTATCCAGCTGGTCTAACAGCTAGCTAGATAGCAAATGTCCACGTAAACAATAAAGGCTGCAAAATGTGCCTAGTAAGAAAGGAAAGGTATTTAAAGTTGTGTTGTCCTCGTTTATCACAGCAGAAACATTGGTCAACCTAAAGGTCCCCTATTATGCAACATGCCCTTTTTGCTGTCTTTTATACATAAATATGTGTCCCCGGTGTGTAAGGAGACTCAAAGTGTCAGATAATACAACCCTCTCTCTTTTCCTCCTTACCCACACATCTAAAAACGGGGGTACAAACAAGCTGATCCAGATTTGCTTTCCTTATGACATAATAACCGAAATGTGGGCAGGCTTTACATTGAACTCCTGGCAACGACCCGCCCACGTGACACTTCCCAACCTATCGTCCCCCATATACAGTCGCGAGCTGAATCCCCTCTGCAGCACCTCTGTGTGTCTGTGTGTTCAGCAGGATGTCTGCAGGAGGGACTTAGAGTTGTTATATAATACATATAATGTCTCTGTTCTAGTGGTAAACACTGAGAAGTGTTTCAGAAATAATGCTTGATGTGGTTTGGAACATAATATGGGATTTAATCACGGCAGCGTCTAGCAGAGAGCTGCATGACGCTGCAAAGGGGCGTGGCCAGCTTCAGCTTAGCTCAAATTTAAAGCTACAGTCACAGAATCAGCACTTCAGGAACAGGGCTGAAATAGAGGAGGATGAGGCATGCTACAATGGGGGATCTGTTTGGTATTTAGAGCAAAACACTTCACAGACAAGTTTTGTATAGATATTTCCCTACAATATATTGTTCAAATATAGCATAATAGGATAAGGGAATAATGACAAAGTACGTGTTAAAATAAAGTCACTGTAACTCTACAATGTATAGAGTGAAACCTCCTTTTAAAGAGGTGTATTTATCTGTTCACTTATCAAAATGAATGTTAAGTAACTATTGCTGATAGTGGTGCATCTGCATAATTCTCAATTTGAAGAGCTTTCTGCTCAACACAAACAAACATACTGCTTTCTTAGTTTTACATGCATGAACTCACTGTGATGTAGACACTCTTGCCAGTCCCGGTGGGGCCGATGAATATGGTGGGTTTCTGGTGGGTGATGAGCAGCTCCATCAGTGCCATGTAGCGCACCGTGTTCTCAGTGGGCACGATGATCTCATTGAACTGCATGTCTTTGCACAAAGGGGGAGCTGCCTTCAACTGATCCGTCCACAGCTCCCACCGGCCCGGACCCTGGAGAGGGACAGAAAAACAGGTTCAGCATTTGAGATATTAACGTTCATTGTGCTTCCATTCAATAAAAACACTTATGATGACTTGGAACTCCTATCTTATGTGACCCAATTATACCAATTACCTGTAAAAATATGAATAATCAAATTCCTGGCAGTGACCATACCAACTATTTTCCTAAAACCAAGTTGTAAGAAATTATTGACCGCTGCTAGAATATTCGCCCAAATATAAAACCTTAAACAATTATCTCGCCCAAAACAATGTAGTATGGAATATAACCACGATTATTAATAATATTTATTGTAAAATAACTATAACATTATCACAGTATAGAGGGACTGAATACATACACGTTTTTGCAACCTGTATTCTATTTTTGTATTTTGTAGAGTATTGTAAGTTGATAATGTTGCAATAAAAAAATGAATGATCAACAAATATATCACAAAGATTTGATTTACTATAAGGTTGTTTTTCCTGCAGCAGTCAGACTTTACAACCTTTTTTGAAAACAGACTAAGAAGAAGAATGTTTCAATTTTACTTGATATGGGGGAACTGCACAGAATTGTTTTTATTTTTGCTTTGAACACAATGCTATGTTTAATATATTCCATGATAAAATAAGAATATACAAGCAGCCAATTCATGCAGAAACAAAAAAATAATATACAGTGGGGAGAACAAGTATTTGATACACTGCCGATTTTGCAGGTTTTCCCACTTACAAAGCATGTCTGTATTTTTTATCATAGGTACTCTTCAACTGTGAGAGACGGAATCTAAAACAAAAATCAGAAAATCACATTGTATGATTTCTAAATAATTAAGTTGCATTTTATTGCATGAGATAAGTATGTGATCATCTACCAACCAGTAAGAGTTCCGGCTCTCACAGACCTGTTAGTTTTTCTTTAAGAAGCCCTCCTGTTCTCCACTCATTACCTGTATTAACTGCACCTGTTTGAACTTGTTACCTTTATAAAAGAGACCTGTCCACACACTCAATCAAACAGACTCCAACCTCGCCACAATGACCAAGACCAGAAAGCTGTGTAAGGACAACAGGGATAAAATTGTAGACCTGCACAAGGCTGGGATGGGCTACAGGACAATGGGCAAGCAGCTTGGTGAGAAGGCAACAACTGTTGGCGCAGTTATTAGAAAATGGAAGAAGTTCAAGATGACGGTCAATCTCCCTCGGTCTTGGGCTCCATGCAAGATCTCATCTCATGGGGCATCAATGATCATGAGGAAGGTGAGGGATCAGCCCAGAACTACACGGCAGTACCTGTTCACTGACCTGAAGAGAGCTGGGACCACAGTCTCAAAGAAAACCATTAGTAACACACTACGCCGTCATGGATTAAAATCCTGCAGCGCACGCAAGGTCCCCCAGCGCATGTCCTGGCCCATCTGAAGTTTGCTGATGATCATCCGGATGATCCAGAGGAGGAATGGGAGAAGGTCATGTGGTCTGATGAGACAAAAATAGAGCTTTTTGGTCTAAACTCCACTCGCCATGTTTGGAGGAAGAAGAAGGATGAGTACAACCCCAAGAACACCATCCCAACCGTGAAGCATGGAGGTGGAAACATCATTCTTTGGGGATGCTTTTCTGCAAAGGGGACAGGACGACTGCACCGTATTGAGGGCAGGATGGATGGGGCCATGTATCGCGAGATCTTGGCCAACAACCTCCTTACCTCAGTAACAGCATTGAAGATGGGTCGTGGCTGGGTCTTCCAGCATGACAACGACCCGAAACACACAGCCAGGGCAACTAAGGAGTGGCTCCGTAAGAAGCATCTCAAGGTCCTGGAGTGGCCTAGCCAGTCTCCAGACCTGAATCCAATAGAACATCTTTGGAGGGAGCTGAAAGTCCGTATTGCCCAGTGACAGCCCCGAAACCTGAAGGATCTGGAGAAGATCTGTAATGGAGTGGTGGGCCAAAATCGCTGCTGCAGTGTGTGCAAACCTGGTCAAGAACTACAGGAAACGTCTGATCTTTGTAATTGCAAACAAAGGTTTCTGTACCAAATATTAAGTTCTGTTTTTCTGATGTATCAAACACTTATCTCATGCAATAAAATGCAAATTAATAACTTAAAAATCATACAATGTGATTTTTTGGAGTTTTGTTTTAGATTCCGTCTCTCACAGTTGAAGAGTACCTATGAAAAAAATGACAGACTTCTACATGCTTTGTAAGTGGGAAAACCTTCAAAATCGGCAGTGTATCAAATACTTGTTCTCCCCACTGTATGTAAACGTCAGACAAAGATACGAATGCGCATTTTTTCTTTTCCAGTGTCTGAGGAAAAAGAAGATTGAATACAGGAATGCCTCTCTTTTAGTTTAGTGCCTGATATCTGATCAAGAGGAGGAACTCTTTATTTGTAGTCAGCTATTGTGATTTCAGAATCATTTAGTCTTTAAGCAGGTAGCATAGAGCCTGGCACATTCCTGCATCAAGAGACTGCACCTAGTGTATCTCCCTCAGGCTAGAGGACCAGCTGTCCATGACGTCCCTCTGAACCTTACGGTGGCGTCTGTATTATTAGGATTCTAAACAAGTATTTAGTATATAGTTATTTAAATATGCTCACAAATGGAGAATTGGGCAGAACTGACTGTAGCTCTAAATTAATTTCTACTACAAGTCGTACCTCTTTAATGAAGCGATACTGGTAGACTGTTTCCTCAGCGGGCAGCGGCACCGTGAGCTGTTTGGGTGGAGCCTCGGCGGTGGCCAGGATGCCGTGGCTGGCACGGGTCTCCTCACTCAAAGGGCCGCTCAGTACCTCCCTGACCACGGCGTCAAACTTGACCCGACCCGGATCATCACAGCTGGCGCCCACTGACCACACCAGGCAGAACACGAAGATGCCCTGTTGGAAAGGAAATTACAAAAAAATATGTGTAAAAAATGTATAAGTGGTCCATGAAAACAGATATTAAAAATCCTTGGTGACAGTTAAAGAAGAATGTTACCTAAGTATAATATGTAGTTTAAAATGCTTGCTATTGCATACACTTTGGGGTTCTTGCAACATATTTATGGGCCTTTAACAAAAACCGAAGAACAAACCATGAGACAAACACAGTGTACAGGAGCTAATGTATTTGTAAGCTAAATGTCATTAAAAAAAATAACTTGAGTAACGTGACAGTTTTTTAAAGGCCATATTATGCTAATTTATAGCTTCATATTTGTACTTTGTGCCTCTACTGGGACGTGTCTCCATGCTTTAATGTTCAAAAATCTCTTTATTTTATCCGACACAGGGATTATAGAGCATTTAGACAGCAGCTGTCTAAATGCCTTAAACAATGATCAGATGACTTTGAGACAAACACCAGAATCCACACAGGAGCGAGGTTTTTTTGGAGAAAAAAACCAGCAGGAATACTGCAGGATTTTGAAATGGCTCATCACGAGGCTTAGCGGCCTCATGATGGCTCCTGCTGTTAGGTGGCTGATTAATTCAACACTGTGATAATCAGTGGCTGAGAAACATGGGAGCGAGGGTTGAAAGGCATTCATCAGCGTGCCACATGGGGATAATAGCAGTGCTTTCACAAGAGAGGATTCAGAGACAAAAAAAATCCATGGGAACTCAGGAAGGGGGCACAGGAAAGGACTCATCTCATCAAACTTTTTCCACTCCTGTGCGGAGGCAGAATGCATAAATGGAAAACTGCAAGCTTTCTGGTCATTATTGAATCTGAGTTTACTGTTTCCTAAAATAAATGTGGATGTGTTTTTAAACAATAATGCAAGAGCCAATGACAAAGTTCATTATTATGATATCAGTTCTCAAATTGAGTTGTTAACTCCTTGTTTTGATTGAAAAAAGCTGAAAATACTGGAGTCTGAATGAAGCTGAAAATAACTAAATGACAGGGTGTCCAATGTTCCCTTTCAATTAGTAGTACCTCAGAAATAATGGAAATTGTTATTTTCTATTCCATCAACAGTATTTTTATTTCTTTTCAAAAAGACAATTTTCTCTAGCTAGGCTGCTTGTGATTTAGACATTGGCCCCGTGGATGTATTATGAAAACTGCACACATGGTTGTGGGAGGGTCCCGGTTAATCCTTATAAACAATGCTCAGTGGTGCCTGAAGCCAAATTGGCTTGACTTTGGAGAAAAAAAAAATACTTTGATCTTTCACATCCATATTTACTGCATACTGGGAAGGTAATTCAGTTTTAACAACAGCTTGATTGACACAATTTGGAAACTGGCGATTTGGCTTTCCTATCGTCTACATATGGTTCATGCAATTTAGATTTACAATATATCTGGTACAAATGGCTTTTGTAAGTCCATATAGTAGAGAGCTGTCTTTTGTACGGACTTACTGTGGGTTTCTCTTGCTATTCAACAGAGCAAACCACCACTTTACTCAATCAGTAAGTCTTAGAGGTCACCAGCACCAGAGTGAATGTATTGAACACATCTACAATCAGATAATTCTCTTTAATTAAACAAAGACAAAACAGGTGCAGTATTATGTTTGGTTTAAATTCAGCAGTAAGCCTCCAACAACGGAGCAAGACAAAAAACTAATAATGATCATGGACTTAATTTCAACTGCCACCTTAAGATAATTACAAAGTAAGCCTGTTATCAACTTAAGAATATATAAAAGATTAAAGGACTTTCTTCTTGGCAGGATTCAAGGAACTCGTCAATGCATTTATCTTCAGTAGACTCGACGACTGTAACAGTGTAAAACATCTATTAGAAGTCTGCCGCTGATTCACTGGCTGCTGCTCGAGTCTTCACTAACACCAAACAAATGGATCACGTCTTTTTGTTCCTAAAACTATTGATTTTGTTGGTTAATAAAGTACCACATGGTTTAAGGACAATATATTTGTGACTAAATTAATATATCCAGAATGCTCAGGTCACCTGGGAAACTGATCATGAGGAAGTGTCCATTGATCTATATATCTATGTTTAAGTGTATTTTAATTACCTTTGGTGATGTTTCTTATGCACTGTGTCTCTATGATGTTTTATGTAGTTCTTGAAGTCTTGAATGTCTGCTTGGTATTTCTACTCTGTTGTGGTTTGACTTTTGTGTTAATGACACTGTAACACATTGACTAATTTTGCAGGAAGGCTGAATCAACCTTCATACAATTGGACATTTACCATTTAGCTCTTGTGAAAATGTATGTGTTGGACTTCATTTATGACATTTCCCTTGTCTTGATAACCCATCGAGGTAGTTTTGTGATGCTGTAGCCACTCTTGGTTTTAAATAATAAATTAAAGTATCTTATTGTTAAGTAGCAGTAGAAGTAGCTGTTTTCCACAAACCTCCAACCAGGAGCAAACATCGTTTTCATTCATGCTCTTCATCTTTGCTTCATCTTGGAACTCATCCATCATACAGTCCATCAGATTCATCAGGGACTTCACTAGATTGGTGTCAGAGGTCGGGGACAGCTCCTGAAAATGAAAAAAAACATTCAAACTCAAAGGAGGGATTCAGAAACCTAAACTATTTCAAAACCATGATATAATTTATCAATGTGACATTTAAGCATTTTTGTAGATGGCAGGAGAAATACTTAATTTTTTGGAGTAACAAGCTGGAAAATAAACAGTATTCCCTAAGGATGTTTCAGCACCTTGGTGGCCTTTCGAATGAGCTGCAGGCAGGCTGGCAGTATGCGGTCGAAAAGGCCGGTGATGAGCTCTTTGTGCGCTGCATTGACTGTGGTGGGCAGGGTATTGAGCCAGGACAGCAAGAGGGGCCGCCAGCCCAGCATATGGGGCTCCATGTAGATCATACCACAGCGAGACACCTGTCACAAACAAATCACATCAGAAAACACATCTAACCCACTGGTACTTAACATAAAGAATAATCAATTGCAGTACATATCTTAACTAATGGACACAACTATCAGACCAGTACTGAGAATTGCAACAGGATCATTATCAGTAAGTTATTGGATGCAATACTGTAAATGATGTCTAGTATCAGGGCCATGCCTAAACCAAACCTCTAAAAACGTGCAATTTATGAAGTACTTATTTGAGTCAACACATCCACCCTCGTTTGTTCCCAAATTCAAAACCTAGCCTCATTTGTCCTCCATTTGCATTCTTACCCCATCTTTACCCACTCCCCTCATCCTTTCTTACCTCCCTATATCCTTTCATCCCTCCCTATATCCCTTCATCCCTCTCTCCCCACATCTCTTCAACCTGTTCACCCCTCTCCCTAGTTCCCCTTTCAACCCTCGCTTCCTACATCCCTTCCTCCTTTCATCCCTCCCTCTTCACATCCCTTCATCCCTCCCTCCCGATATCCCTTCGACCAACATCCCTCCCTGCTGACATCCCTTCCGAGCTTCATAATTCCCTGCCTAAATTCATTCATCCCTTCCTTTTGACATTCCTTGACCGTTCATCTCTCCCTATCTACATTCTTTCGACACTTGATCCCTGCCTCCTTACATCTTCTCAACCATTCATTCATCCCTATCTCACTAAATTCCTTGAACATTTAGCTCTCCCACTTTAGTTCCCTTAATCCATTAATCCCTTCCTTGCTTGATCCCTTTATCCCTCCCTCTCTAAAGCAATGAATCCATTCATCCCTTCCTTCCTTCATCCCTCCCTCCTTTTTGTATCTTGGTGTAACATTAAGCTGTCTGTTTTTTTTGCTGTAACAAATGAAAATGTCCCCTCTGTGGAACGAATAAAGGGATTCTGATTGTGATTCTCCCTAAATCTATTAATCCATTCATCCCTCACACCTGACATCTCTTCGCCTGTTCGTCCCTAGCTCTCGACATCCATTTCCCCTTCATCACTTCCTATGTACATTCCTTTGACCTTTTATCCCTCCCTTCCTACATCCCTTCAACAATTCATTCCTCCCTTGACACATTCCTTGACCATTCATCCCTCCCTATCTACATCCCTTTGACCGTTCGTCCATCCCTTCCCACATCCCTTCATCTATTCATGCCTCTCTCTAAGGATCCATTCTTTGATTCCTCCATCCTGCCCTTCATCCCTCACTCCCTTCATCCTTACATCTATCCCTCCCTACATCCGTTCTACCCTTTAGCACTTCTTCCCTACATTTGTATTGACGTTTCATCCCTCCCGCCCCATATCTCTTCATCCTTTTCTCACCATTTCCCTTCATCTTTCCCTCCCTACATCTATTTGACCATTTATCCCTCCCTCCCTAAATCCCTTCACCCTTTCTTACTTTATCTCTTTCTATGGAATCTGATTCATACTTTTTTGCCCTATTATAGATACAGTCTGGGAGCTTGTATTCAAATTGGGCAGGAAGACGTCTGAAATGGAACCCCCCACTCTGCGTCTGACTCTGCCTTGTCTTCAGTTCGACCTCCCTGATCCTTTTTTCCCCTTACATTCATCACATTTAATACCTCTTGCAATTACATTTTGAAATAACATAATGTTGTGACATAGCCCTTGCTTGACATTGTATCATTTATAGAGTTCAACAGAATAGTTAAACTATATTTTTCATACTGGTACATTCTGTAAATGAGTGTGTGCTGATACCATCTCTAATGAATTCCAGATAACTATATTACAATCTTTCTTAAAGAGAAGCTTTTAATGAGATCCCGTAGCTCCAAAGGAATAGCTTCAGGAAGGAGTAAGAACAAAGAATAAAGACCAGCAGAGATGGGATATAATGTATGAGCTGAAGCTGAAAGAGATGTGCAGATGTGACAGGAGAAAAAAAAGAAGTAGAGTGAGGTTTTAAAATGAAGGCGGAAAAAAAATGAGAAAGTGAGAAAGAGATGGGAAATAACGAAGAAAAAAAAGTAAGAGAGTGCACAAAAGGATCCATCTCAGAATGGGGAGTTCACTGTGATCAAAAATGTTTATGCCTCTGTATTCAGCATGATGAAAGGAACAGATGCAGGCTATAGAAAACAGACATCTGTTAATAAGAAGAGTAGAGCCAAGGAGGTGCAAAGATATCCTCTCAAGGCATCTATGTATAGCAATCATGAGCCTTTGTTACTGCCTGACAACGAAGAACCATATGGTGTAAGTAAAAATTACAAAAAAACTTTTGTGAACTGCAAAACATTGGATTGCCGTTGATTTCAAAAGGATTTCAAAAGGTGCCTTATCCCTGGGATATATTTGTTAGCAACGGTTTGAGTTAATTTATCAAAGAGTGGTGGATATTATTGAAGTTATGACCTCTTGGTAAATGTTATCATAGGCTATTAAAAGAAGTGGCTTGTGCTTAGAACACTTCTCACTTAACCCAAGACTTGTAGCAGTAAAATAACTGTACTGCAAAGGGAAATACACTATAACAAATCTGAGAAAACAGGGGAAATGACCAAATGAAACAAAAAGGTGTACAGACAGGGGAAATGGGAAGGAATTTATTATGTATTATGTTGGGGGAAATGAGGTGAACATCTGGCAGATCATTTCTATAGCCTGTTTTTTGGAGCTGCAAAGATATTAGCTTGCATTGAGTAATTCAGCATTTTGGTGATGTAATTGACTGCTCTTTCTCTACAATATACAGTATATATTGCAGGTTATTTATTGATGCCTGGCAAATACCTTTAGAGAGGATGATTGTTGATGTGTTACTGTATAAACTAGCATATACTTTATCAGTGCAATGATTGTATGAATGCAATGGTGCAGTTATTTAATTTACTAGTTGTTGTTTTTAAATAGTATTTCAATGCTCCTGTACAGGAGAAAAACAGGAGGAATGTCATATCTCTTGGTCAGGACTCAAAGTGCTGGAATGATTGAATGCATGTAGATACCTTATGAAAGCAGTCTAAAAGTGGTAATTTTATTTTAAATATAACTATCTGATCATAATAGCATAAGTTAAAAAGGTCCCTGTTTTACATTTTGGGGATTTCCCATATAGTGCCATAGGTCTTGGTGCATGTGAATGGTCTTCAAGGGCTGAAATCCCAAAGTTCACTCCAAAAAAGAGTTTCTCTCCCACACACTCCCCCACTGCCTGAAACGCCTCCATTGGACTACTTTGTTTACTTCCACAACATAATGACATCACTATGTAACACTTGCACTACTATTGGCTGGCACTCAGAAACATTGTACGTGATAGGTTAAGTGGCGGGACAACTCTAACGGTTGACCAACCATAACAGAGCTGGCCAGCCAACAAATATGAGAAAAATAAAGCATATATTGAATATTATAGCATGTGACACAGTAGAGGCTCAAAAACTGAACCTGGAAATGAGCATAATAGGGCCTCTTTAATGAAGATTAAGCAAAGATTAAATGTGCTCTGCTAATATGGAGAAGAGGATATAAAGATAAACCCCAGCAATACTTTGTACAGCTGTACCTTTTGTGGCAAAAATTAACACAGACAGCAGCAGGGCATGACCACTGAGGTGAATACTGGAGAGTGGGTGTAATAAAGAAAGGCATGAAGGGAAATGAAAGCCTTGTAAATGGAAAGATAATGAGATGATGTGCGTGAGAAGAAAAATAAGGCCATAACCATTGCAGCAGAGTATTACAGCAAGAAAACAGCACTATACAATCAAAAACTGTGTTTCAAAATGAGAACAGAAAGTAATCCATCCTCCACCATATCTTTGGATTTGAAAACATCACTGCTACAAAATGGAAAAAGCATGATACTCTGTCATGCAACTCCTCATCAAAAGTAAAGGTGTTTCTCACCGTAGCAGGCGACGCCACCTCCAGGTCCATGGGCTCAAAGATGAGGCTCATTTGCGGTGACATCTGAATGATCTCGCCGCTCATCAGACACAGTTTCTTGTTGTCGTCGAGTACCGTGTTCATGTTCTCGATCCACACGGCATCCACCGGGCCGTCAAAGATAAGCCATTTTCTGTCGGGGCTCTGAGAGAAGCAAGAGGATTTCTTACACCTTGAAGCAAGATTTTCATTTATAGCACAATTAAATGTGCATACGTCAGAAGAAAGATCAAAAACACACTCAGACGTTTCAGGATGTATTCCATATTGTACATATCAGTTTTCTTCACTACTTGAATTAGTTAGAGCCAATGTGATTATTTGATAACTTGTGTGAGTGTTATTTGACTTATTAAGTCGTGAGTCTTAATATTTCTACTAGTTCAGATCATGCATATCAACTAATACTATTTCTTTCACATCACTAGAACGATCAAGGTCAAACCTAGTTGGCCTGTTTGAGTTGATTAGTTAAGCGGGAGGAAGTGTTGGTAACTATCTAAACATTAAGGTCCACATGACCAACTATTTGGATGAGAGGACATTTTGGCCATTACTAGTAAGGTCACCATTGACCCCAACTAGTTAACTAGAAAGAAAAAAAGAAAATGAACCAGTTTACTAGTATGGCTAAAAATGACCCCGACTGGTATAACCACTAGACATTTTAGCGCATATCAGCAGTTGTGGAAGAAGTACTTTCAATAGGTAAGTATACCACCATGTAGTAATACTTTGCTATAAGTAAAAGCCTAGCATTAAAAGTACAATAGAATAAGCATCGAAATAGACTTAAAGGTCACGCATATTATATTTCAACAATATATTATGGGTCTCAGATAAATATATAACATGTCTCTGAAGTTTTTGCTCAAATTACATAACAGATCATGAATTGTAGCATGCCATCATCCCCTCCGTTTTCAGCCATGTTCCTAAAGTGCTGATTCTGTGTCTGTAGCTTTGAATGCGAATAGGAGAAAAACTGAGAAAACTGACGTCTCATATCAAGGATCTGGAAAAAAGTTTAGCTGGCTTTCCACGACCTTTGGAGTTTGACAGATGGAAGAGGTCTCCAGCAGAAAGGCAGATGGATAGACGGACCTTTAAACCCTGGGGAGGCTTTTCACTTCAAGTAGAAGATGGGCTGAATATACAGAAGGTTGGCCCCCGCAGTGCTAGAATATAGAACATCTCTGAAGTATTCATGGAACTTCAAAGTTGAAAAAAACAACTTCTTTTTATATACATTAATTATATGCACATTATTTGCAACACACATCCCTGTGCAGACATCCAAGGCCATGAAATAACTCCTAAGAATGTCTGCAGAAACGAATGAAATTAGCACCCAGACTGGCATAACGCATGTTGACAACAGGAGTCAGTTTTCTAGTTAAATGGGCTGGCAGGAGCTGTGCTTTAAATTGATTTGTTGTAATACAAACAAATGGAAGATGCCTGTGTTGGGGCCATCTGGTGCTTGTGAGGGAAAAGAGTATACTGTAATGTAAGGATCTGACAGAGAAGCATTGGCACTGGGGAAAAAACAAACCACATTGTGTGCGCGGTGAGTTTAACACACTGCACTGCTGCTGATTCCAGATCAGCATAGTAAATATTAGGTTTAGTAAAATGTGATGCGAGGAACAAAAAAGGAGGACTATCGCCCAGAGGCAAATTACTTTTTTCTAAAGTGAATTAAAACAGCCGCTTTCTCGTTTTCTATTTTCATTGCATCAGTGTGTACTCCCTCGGCTGTCCCATCCAATCCCAACAGTCCTTATTCATTGACACAAATAATGAGACATTTGTAAAATGACAACTAAATATACCGAGCCAATTTTTAAAATGACATGTTCATTTGGAATCAATTTGAGAATAGAGCGAACAAATGATTTTCCATTATGACGTGCTTTCACTGCCAGCACGTAAAATGCTTGCCCATGTGTGTCTGCTGTGAGTACATGAAGGAAAGAGAGTTATTTAGGATCTAAATTTAACAAGACAGCAGACGTTTTTATTTGTTTACCCTGTCAACGAAGACTCTCTTTCTACCAGCCTGAAATGAATTGTAATGTCAGGCCTTTTGTAAGATGATCCGACGTAAACTCTGAAACTGAGACCGAAACGATGATGGATGTAATTACCTTCTCCTTATTGCACAGCTTTATGCAACATCAAACATTTGTTGCATCACATTAAAATGCATTGCAACATGACTTAACTGTTGTGCAACACTTCAAAAAGAGAGTAGAGCAATGTCCAAACCTAAAAACTGTAAGGGAATTATAGAATAACATCATTTTCCACATTTACTCTCAATCACTTGATTATTGACTAACACATACTCATCTCTTTTTAGAAATGTAAAGGGGCCCTTTTTTCAGGTTAATTGTTGTATTATATTGTCATGTTTCCATGCTTTAATGTTCAAAAAGGTCTTTATTTTTCTTATTATGTCTGTGCTGCAGCAGCTCTTTTCACCCTCTGTCTGAAACCAGAGCCCAGTCTGCTCTGATCTGAGCATTCAGAGTTAAAATTGACCAAAAAAAAGAAACACACAAAGAAAAAAATGTTGCTCTTCCACTTGAAAAGTATTCAAAAGGGTCATATCCAACTATTTTAGCATAGAGGTGTAGCAATATCCACACAAATATAACACAGTAGTGACAGTGACAGTGTTGTCTGTAAAAAATGACAGTTTGGATCATGGTGTCACATATCTAGCTTGAAATGTTCATATTACAGTATAGTAGCCAGTTGTTTTAAACCCAAATCATTTTACATCTGGGACATGTTAAGGTCAATATGTTCCACTATTAATCATTCATTCCAACCCACTAATAGACCCACATTTAAAATAATGAAGTAAGTGGTTTGGTAAGAGATATGTTTTGAATAAATGCAGCAATCACAGAAAATGTCAATATATTGAGTGTAGCATCAGAATTTCCTGTATGATGTCAGAAGCCCAGTTTGACATATTCTCAGAATACTAGAAGCTCACATCAAACTGTGATCCAGCTGTTCCTGAAAAGAAGCTGGAGGTGTGATAGACAGTTCACCCCATGAGACAACATCTTTAAATAATGTTAACGTCTCCCCTACAGCTGAACTCCTTTACTGAGACAAATTCTTACATGTTTGAAGGATGTGAAAAAACACATCGATCCACAAATATATCTGTCATTGTCATTTTTAGATGAAAAATACGTCAAAGTTCAGTTAATTGTTGTTTGATCCTATTTTAGACAATAATCTGGAGTTCCGGCAACATCAACACACTGAAGAGAAAGAGCAACATGGATTATTACTTAGCTCAAAAAAAGAATGTGTTAAATTATATTTTACCATTTCATTAGAGATTTACTAGCCCAAAGAACCATTTTACTTACCCCAGAAAGCAAGGGAGCTGCCCATATTGTTGATCCCTGCTAAAGGCCTCATTGAAACTCATATACATTTGGCAGGGTTGTGCATGAGCGAAATATCAGCTCTCAGAGGAGCTGTGTGTGCATTGCTGGCAGCCTGTATAAACAGAGAGCAGTTACCCTGGCATAGACCGGAAGAAATGAAATCCCTTATCAAGGATTACTGTACGGTCCTACCTGGCTGAGGGGCCACAAGTGTAAGGAACTTCACTTAAAAAATATTTTTGCTAAAAAAAAGACCTGTACCAACCTGGAGGAGATTCACAAAGACGCCGAAATGGTGCTGTTGTAGTTCACCGGGAACCTACAAGCAGCTCAGCAAAGGGTGACTGACTCGAAACTTACTTATTAACTTGCTAATTTTTGGGGGGTTTGCATTCTGGTAATTCAATTTGGCATAGATTCTTAATAAACAAGAAAATATTTTGTTCTTCTTTGGAAGAGATTAAACTACTTTGTAACATTTTTCTGAACTGGATTTGGGTACAGAATGAGGGTTTCAGTCAACTTTAACCTTTGAAGCTAGTATTTAGTAAAATAAATAGGATTTAGCGCATGCAAAGCCGTAGGAGCCAATAAGGAGATGTTACATGGTTTATTATCAGTCACTATATCAGTGTTTGTGAAATATTATGCAAATATGTTACATTTGCCCACATTGTGCGATTATGCTGGATTTCAAGGGCTCTGTATACCTATAAGGAACAGGTGTTTGGCGGCTGCACGGCTCGGGGTGATCACATGTTAATCTTCATGAGGGTCTGAAGGAGCATGTAGATCAATGTGCATGCTGCTGCATTAGTTAGAAAGTACTTTGTGTGTTTTACTCTGAGGAGCCATCTTACCTGGGAGGAGGCGAAGGATTTGTAGCTGACGGCGAGGATGCCGTCGGACCACTCGTGAGAGATGGGGTCGAAGTTGCCGTACAGCTGGCCCATGGTGATGGATTTTGGATTGATAACAGTGATCTGCACCTGGTTCTCATCCATCAAACCCTGGTTTAACAGCAACACACATACAAGCACACAACAGAAACACAGATAAGGAGTTCCTTGTCAACTCAAGGACACAACGGCTACAGTAAATTCTTATATACACATGTATGATGCCGCATTATTGTCGATAAAAAAAGCAAGGGACCTGGGGAGTGGAGTCCTCACATTCAGAAAAAATGTAGAAATAGATTAAAGAAATTAAGAGATCTGAGATTCACAAATGTACAAGCAAAGAGCTTTCAAGGACACATCCTTTAATTAAATTGATCTATAAGAACAGTAATTGCCTGCTTCTGAATGCTGTTCAGGAGTTTCTTTATGGGAAATTGGTATGCCGTTTGTTTTGACATCTTGCAGTTTTGATTGATGTCTGTTTTTGTGTTTTTATTTTAAAAGATATTACGGTGCCGTCTTAGCCAGGACCCCCCCCCGTTAAGGGGTCAAATCCAATAAGAAATACTCCTGGTTTAATACACGTTTAAAGGTAATAATGAAAAATCCTCTGGACTTTGGAGAGACATCGCTGTCAGTTGGGCAAATTAGGAAGAAAACAAAAACTGATTTTAGATGTAGTAATAACCTTGCTTATCAGAACCTACGCTATATATTTTTGATTGCCTTTTTCTCTTATAGCTGTGACTTTAATTTGTGAAAATAAGTGTGTTTTTTCTGTAAAATGTACTGCTTACACCTTGGTTTTTTTCACAGAATATTACCTCTCTCCCCCACGCTACAATGGCCCTTAAACACATAAACAAACAGGAAAAAATACACATGAGAATTCCTTACTTCACACATAAAAAACAAGCAAAATAAATCTCGACAGGCCACTCCTTTCACCAGCTTGCCTCCCGCCAGGATTCACAAAGTGTTTAGGAGCTGTCTGTCTGAGAGGACTTCTGCTAACTGAGGAACAAAAGCAAAAAGGCAACAAACGGCTTCCAAGACAATGTGTCACTACGAGTTAGAAACTATGAGAAAAACAAGCAGCCGAATAAAAGAACAACAGAACAGGCAACACAGGGGAAGGTAAGGCGGGGGGGGCACATGATCAGTGGGTGCGCAACAGCAACGCTGACGATGATAGATGTGGCGTTCCCAGGCGCTCCATCAGCGGGCCTTCATCTGTCTCAGTGGCGGGATGCCTCTCAGCCCCCTCAGCCTCTCAGCCATGTAAATACAACGAGCCAGCTCTGCTCCTCTCCCTGAGATCGATAACTACTAAACAAAGACTACAGCGCTGACAAATTGGATGGATGTGTTTACTTGTGTAGCTCAGATAAGCCTTGGATATTGAGTGTAACACATATTTTTACTTGACGTTGAAAGTTTCTATTATCCTTTTTTTTTACTGATCGAGCAAGATCGTGTCCCAAGGACTTTTGGAAACACCGTTCAAACTCGTGATGAAATGGAATTAAAGAATGCATGGCTAACCATTTGAAAATAATGCTTTTTGTCCACAATATTTTTGACAAATTGACCGGGTTAATACCTGACAGGAACATAATGAATACGTCGGACCTCAAGGACTACTGCGGGAAATGCAACCAGGGAAATAAATGGGTTTAAAGTAGCTATTGATCAACAATTAGTGCCATGTAAGGACTCATGAATTATAGGGTAGCAGGCTAATAAACAACTTGCAGACACTTTTCTGCACTTCTGCTGACATTATTCTAGTTTATAAATCAGTATATCCAGCTTTTATTTTCTTAATTCTTTTCTTCAGCTGGTTATATTTTAGTGGTAACTTTGCTATTTTATAACCTGGCTGCTTGTATTTTGTGTCTACAGTAAGTAACTATTGAGGACAGCGATATAATTCCAGGATTTAAGGAGAGTGTGAAAGCCAGAAGCTGCTAAAGGTGGCACAATGTGTTCCTGTGCATATTTAATGTCCAAATGTTCTTGTTTTTTGCCACTAAGAGGCTCAAATTGTAATTAAAGGGTCTGACAGCAATGATAGGAGGATACAGGAACTTCTGCACTGCATTCATCTTGAGAAGCTAGGGTTCTCACTAAAAGGATCCTTAAATCACTTCCATGAGACCTGGAACCCCTTACTAATGTTCATAAATAGGGGTTAGGTTTTTTATTTTCTCTTAACAGAAACATTGTCCGGAAGTTTGTTTATTGTACTGAAATTGAATGTATTTTGTCTGCAAAGAAACTAATAAAAAGATTTGGAGAAAAAAAAGAGTCATTATGGAAAGAACGCTAGAGAGAAATCGCTTAAATATGTTGTTTCTTTTAGATTTTTGAGTGTCTGACTCAAGTCTCGCTCAAGAAGAGGTTCAGTTCTGAAATCACTCGAGAAGTGACTTAATGTCAGAAGACAAGGGAGGAAACGTAAGTGACAGTTGGAGAGAGGAGTGCCGAGTGTCTTGTAGTGGTGGTGGCGAAGTCCATAGGGGCTTGGGAACCAGAATGTTACCAGCTCAAATCCCTGAAAGAACAGGTGCTACCGAGTTCTCCCTTAGCAAGGCACCGTTCCCTATACTGCTCGTACATATGGCAGCCCACCGCTCCGAACACTAGGATGGGTCAAATGCAGAATGTAAATGTCCCGTCTGTGGGACGATTAAGGGTTCCTTCTCTTATTTGGAGCACAAAAAGCCGAGCTTAGTGTTGACCTAGAGATTTTCAATGTCCCGGCCCTGATTTTGGCAATGTGAAAGAGGCCTAACCTTTTCACATAATCTCAGAAAGAGCCTTGTTCTGGATGGAAACATGGTGGGACACAATATCAGATAGTCATAGATCATGCAAAAGATAGAGATCATTTCTTAGTTTCTCTTTAGGTTCCTTTTCATAATGTTGTCAGACACTTATAACAGCATTCTCAGCCAGTCAGTGGCAAGGACAAGAACCTTTAGTGGAAATACATATACACAACACAGTTGCTTAGAGCATTACGTTGCAGCCGGTTTCCCACAGCAGTTTGGAGCTTTCTAGTCTATACGAATCATTTTAAAAAATGGATTTCCTCCACCAGTGTCTTAAACACCAAATAGATTTTTTTTGAATAGGCTCCAGTTTAAAAACACCAAGAGTGCCCTTCAAACAGGACATCCCACCTTTTCATAGACATCTTGAAGGGCTGCAGCCAGAACACGATAGGCGCTGGTCTTGCCTCCGAAGGGCTCACCCACCACCATGAAGCCGTGCCTCACTATCATCATCTCAAAGATCTGCAGGATTTTCTCAGCAAAGAACTCGGTGACCTGTAGGTTCATGCGCTGGCAGTTGTCCTCGATGGCATCTATCAGCATCTGGTAGTCCCGTTTGGGAAGCTTGACCCCCGGGAAGAGGTCAGACGTGATACCCTGAGGTGGAGAGGCAAAGGAGTTAGGGGACAGTGAGGGAGGAAGCTCGGAATTAAATGGGGGAGCTCAAAGACTTACAATGGAAATGGCAAGTTCTTCGGTTACATTAGGTATTATGATAAAGATGTTATGATTATATTTATCGCGATACTCTAAGTGAGGCTATATATTGCACTTTTTTTAATTCAATCTTAGTGTTTTTGAGAATCAATACGGTATAATAAAACATAATATTGCACTACAGTACTGTGTGGGGTAAAGACACACATTCAGAAACTCGTTCTCTCGAGCACACACACAGGCTACAGTGAACTCTTCTGAGTTGAACAGACATAAATTGTCCTTGTGCATTGTGGCAGCGAATGACCTGAGTGGAACTAACACGGGCTGACATCACTCGATGTGTATCGCTCCATTAATGGGGACAGGAGGAGCTCCACTGTGTCACACCTCAAACAGCTTCAGATCATGGGCCAGGAACTTGGGCAGATTGACATCAATAATGGATCTCAGCAGCAGGGTGTCTTCATTCTCTTCGGGATAAGTGAGCTGCGGTGTGAAACAAACCAAGGAGAAGAGGAGAAGAATGACGTGTAGTGAGAAGCAGTTGAAAGTGGAGCTTTGTGATTGAGTGTCACTGAAACAGTCTTTGTGAGCAACATTACAATCACCACTGTTTGAATGTAACTTTGTAAATTTACACAAATTGTGTTTTTAAGTTTAATTTTGAGCTACGTACTTGAGTATTGAAGGGGCCATATTATGCTCATTTTCAGGTTCATATTTGTATGTTGTGCCTCTACTGGGACATGTCTCCATGCTTTAATGTGCAAAAAGGTCTTTATTTTTCTCATACTGCCTGTGCTGCAGCTCCTCTTTTCACCCTCTGTCTGAAACCAGAGCCCAGCCTGCTCTGGTCTGAGCATACTTAAAGAGTTAAACTGTTTAACACTGACACACAAATAAACACACAAAGACAAAATGAATTGTTGCTCTTCCAGTGGAATAGCATAAAAAAGGGTCATATACACTGTATGGTCATATCCATATGTATGTCTCTGTTGTGATTGGTCAACTCGTTAGAGATGTCCCGCCCCTTAGCCTATCGCATACAATTCGGATGGCTAGCCAACAGAAGCGCAGATGTAACAAAGTGATTTCACTATGTCACAGAAGTAAACAAAGGATTCCATTGGAGGCGTTATAGGCAGGGAGGCACAGTGTAGGAGAGATTTTAGCCTTTGCAGACCATTTACATGCACAAATACCTAACACACTACAGAAAGGGGATAACCCCAAAAAGCATAATAGGGGATCTTTAAGTGAGAATGTTAAGACACAAAGGATCAGTTTTCCATCACTGCAATCAAAATCAATTGATGTCAAGAAGCTACATCAGCTAGCAGGGGTGATACAAGTCAGTTTTCCAAAAGCAATAGGCTTATAGTCCCTGCTTTGTTTACTTTATGTAGAACTGGGTTGATAGAAATGTTTTGTATGCATCAGGTCACAGCAGTTTAGTGTGCATATCCCCCATGGGTACATAAAGGAGGCGCCCTGTGATAACTTCCTCTTTGAAAGCCAGACTGACAGCTCTCTGTTCGACTCTCACATTATCGCACTCAACAGTTTGACAAGTTGAATTTGGAATATAAGTAGTCTCATTCCTGAGATTCCTGACTGTGTCTGAAAGATCTGAAAGTCTGCGTGGAGTAAGATAAAGAAAATATCCCATGTGCACAGAATCAGAGCATTTCAAAGAATTACCAAAATGTAACCCAACTCTATTGAAAATAAACTTCTTCCTATTAAAAGTGGAAACACATCTATTTTAAAGATGAAGCAAGACATCTAGCATTGGGCATGTTTGCCTTTTAACTTGCTCAGCTCTTTCATCAGTATAGATTACACATGAATCATGGACGGTTTATACATTTGTCTTCTAGTTAGATGATCAAACACGGCTCTACTTGGTGTAAATTGTGTTAACAAAAAATATACAACCATTAAAATATCTTAAAATGGTCAAAAATAAGCGTATGGGACAATTATTTTATAACACTTATACACCAATGTATTTTATTGAAATAATCCTGTTTTATATATATAATGTTTTTTATATAATACTGCAGTACAAAGTGCAGATTGTTCATGTTTATACAAATACTTAAGTTCCAATGTTTATATAAATATCTTTATACTATTTTTGTTTTATTGGATTCTTACTTTATTTTCTTATGATAGTATAAGACTTTATATTATATTTTGTACATTTTTTATCTATCATTACATTTGATTTGATTCTAAAATACAGCAACTGTAATGAAACACAATGTCCCCTGTGATAAATAGGTATATTGATTGTGATTCTGATTGAAATAATGTTGGCACTCTCTGTCTCATATGCCTCACTGAACCTGAATAGTTTTGGGGAAAATGAACAATAGATGTCGTCATATTAAGAAAGTTGTGTGTGGAGATACCTTGAGGTTTCCAGCAGCAGTGAGCACAGACTTGACGGCCCTCATCCCGTAGTCATAGTGGTGCTGCATAGACAGCTGCTCCGAACAGAGGCGATACGTAGCCACGATTTTCACCGACAGGGGCCGAGCGGTCACAAATCCGCAGGAATAAAGCACGATCTCTGCGATCATCGCGTAGTCCGGAACCATCATAGCCACGGTCCTGAACAGAGCCTGGAGGAAAGAACGGAAGCTTTTTATTTTTTATTTTAAATGATTTCTGAATTGAAAGTCGTGGGTTTTTTGGATGTTTTATTTTAGCCATTTTTTTTACATAAGAAACACTTGAGCAACTGATGATTTAAATACCCTACAGTCAATATTCTAACAAGTAACATCATTTTCATTTAATCAAAAAAGTGAAGGAAAAAAAAGTTTGGAAAGCAAAAGAAAGATAAACAACTGTTAAAAAAACATTTCAAAGATAATTATTTCCCTTCTTACACAAGCATGTACATAATTGCCAAACACACACGTATGTGCCCAAAACATTTAGGGATGCCGGGGGGATTTTGGGGCTCCTTTCCATCCAAAGAGCTTGGTAAATTGTGTTCCATATTACGTGAAATTGTTTTTCTTTGCTGCTGTCAGTTTGCTGATTTTCCATCTGTTATTCCAACTCCCCAATTGTGTAGGTGAAACTGCCTCATACCTTCACGCTCCAGGATCCCCAGTCTGGAGATCTAAAAGGCAGGGAAGTCTGATGCAGTACCTTTAGATTGTCCGGAAGCTCGGAGCGTCCAGCGTAGCCGGGATTCATGGTGATGAACACGGCGCAGGAGGGGTCCAGCTTCAACTCGGACCCTTCGAACAGCAGCATCTCGACGTGGGCGACAATCCCTGCAGACATAGACACAGGATGTTTTTCATTGTGACCTTTGACTCTTATGAGGACAGTTGAACCAATTAGTTACGACTGCCCTTAGCTCAAAAGAAGAAGAAGCTTGTGATCTCCATTGGTACGGAATCTAGTCGACCTTCCAATCCCAGCGTACACCTGTACTGAGTCTATGTACAGTAAGCCGTGGACAGATCACGCTGAATCTGTTTCAGGTGCCACGTTCCTCCTGTTATTGAGTTTGAGAAACTTGGTTTAGTTGATTCTGGATGTTGCTTTTTATTTGTAGAATATCGGTCAGAATTAGGGTCTCTCTGACGACACACACACATACACACACTGTAGTCATTTTATTTTAGTGACATGCGGTGCAGAGGTGCTACTTGTGCTGTGTTTTTGTGAATTGTCAGTAACTAGACATAGGGAGGTTCATTTTTTAGAAATAAATTAACCCATTGCCCATAATGCAAAATCCCTTTTTTCATATTTTACATCAATATGTGTCCCTTCTGAGTTGAGAGATTCAGAACGTTTCAGGAAAAAAGATTCCCTCTCTTTTCGTCCTGATCCATTTATATAAAAACCTGTCTGAAAATGAGCTGATCAGATTCTGGCCACTTTGTGATGTCACACAAAGCGGGTTTTGCGATCATTAGCCAAAAACCAACCAAGGTAACACCCACCCACCTTATCACCTGAATCTCCTCCTAGAGCACCATTATGTTTTCTAATCATCTCTCAGAAGGGCGAGGAGTTTGGCACTTCATTTTCATTTAAAGCTACAGACACAGAATAGGCACTTTTGGCTGAAACAGATGGGTTTATGGGATGCTACAGTGCATGATCTGTTTGGTATTTTGAGCTAAACACTCCAGAGACATGTTTTGTATATATCTAAAGATCTATATATTGTTGAAAAAGAGTACAAAAGGGACCTTTAAATGTCCTCCATTAGTTGTACTTCTTTCTTGTTCTAAACAGAACCCATCAGGCCTTCTGTTCGATTTTTTGTTTATCCGAGCACTGTTGTTTTGTATCCTTTTAGTTTATATAACTTTAAAATACCAAGAGCATCCGGTTTTGTGTTGCTTCCCTATCCCTGTAACAAGCTGGGGCGTATCAGACTTTATAAAGACTCTACAAACTCCAGGTATAAAAACATCTGTGATAAAGCGTGTCGGCGGCAGTCAAGCAAGAGAAAACCTAATAGCATTTTCAAACCTCTGTAGGGGGCCAAAACCAATCGATATCCCCGTTTGGGCTCTTGTATCTTATGACACAAGCCTTTCGTGGCCCGCAGCACACACACTGCAGGACACACTGCTGTACTGCGTTCAACAAGGCTGTGCTTGAAGTTTGGCCGGTCAGCCTACATAAATGGCCTCATCTGTGTGACGGAGCTCTTGGTTATCTAAAAACTGTTTTATTTGTTTTGCTCTGGTGTTTGTGGCATACTGCAGGCACCAACCTCTCCGAATGGTGAGGATCTGTTGAGCCACCACAGACAGCACCTCCAAGTCGATGCGGTTAAACTCATCAAAGCAGGCCCAGGCTCCGCAGGACAAAAGGCCCTGGACACAAACAAAAACACACACACACACACACACACACACACACACACACACACACACACACACACACACACACACACACACACACACACACACACATTAGATAAATATACATATTTAAGTTTGTACTAAAATCACTTGAGAGCTATTTCAGTACGGACAGTGGGAGGACATTTCAGCCCGGTGTAAGCAATTTCAGTGTAAACAAAAAAAGGATTTATTTTCTGTCAATGTGGCCGCCCACATTCAAAACACACACAAAACTATAATCTCATTACACTGATCAACTGCATTAGTATGATTTTTGTCTTTTATAAAGGACATATTTAATATCTTAGTGTTCTAACAACAGGAAGTTGTGACAGGAGCAATATACAGGAGTAATCGACTGTATATATTCTTGTTTTCCAAATAAAATGTGAACAGAATTGCACTACGGTGCTGCATTATATTTTTAAGGAGAGGTTGTATTAGTTTCTAGACACTGAAAATGTCTGTATGCCCTTCTGGTTCATTTCTGGACATGTGAATGGAAGTGAAATGAAGTCCCATTACTATGGCGGATGGTTGGGTAAAATAAATCAAAGAGGCAGCTGTTCATCTTCAGTGTAAAATCCAACCTTACGTTATTTTAAATAACGTTAAATTAGTTAAATTCCTTAGCTAAAATAACTATTTCAAGCAAAGCCAATACATTCTACTAAACAAGTGGCTCTTTTTTTCGATAAACAACATGTCAAAATGTGCAACTATAATCAAGGCGAAAATAATAAACATATTTGAGAATGTGGATTGGCTGTATGAAAACATAACCTTATTGTTTACAGGGTTGGTTTATTCTAAGTTGGCAGTATCTGTTCTGGCACAAAAACGAGATATTTCAGTAAACCAAATATGGTTACAGAGCCAGAGGATGGAGGTAAGATTCCGATAAAAAATCATAAATCCAGGACTGAAGTGGTTCATTTACGGGGAAAAACAAGTTTATAAGAAAAAACACGTGAATTTACTTCAGATTATAAAATCATATATCTGCACAAAAAAATCTAGTGTGTCTCACTTCTCACACTGAGAGAACACAGCCAGTTTAAAATAAAAGGGAGTATATTTTATGCCGACCAGCATCCAGCTGGTGATATTGAATGTACTCACCTTGAAGAACTTTCCCAAAGCGATGTAGTCCAGTCCGTCGGAGCAGTTGAACACCACACATTGCTTAGCCACAGCTTTGGCCAAGTCTTTGGTCGTCTCGGTTTTTCCTGTGCCAGCTGGGCCCTCAGGGGCCCCTCCCAAATAGAGGCTTAGGGCCCCAAACAAAGTGCTGTGGTAGGAGGAAGACAGGAGACAGCTTGTGAAACACCTTAAGCGTTTTCACTGATAAATGCAACATGATATTCCTCATTAGAGGAGAGGTTTATCTTGCAGCGATGTGGTTACCGTTATTCCTCTCTTTATTTTTACCGTTATCCAATTGCCCTGGGCCGTTATGTAGCTCACCTTATCTTTAGTAATTAGGCTATTCTAGCCTTTTACTTTTTAACTTCACGTCCTTTATTTCTACCTAGAGCCAATTGTGGAAGTCCCCCGAACTGTCTTTGTGCATGCAATTTATAGGTGAAAATGTGTGTGCGTGTCCAAGTGTGTGTGCTCACAGGAGGTGATCAATAACAATGTGTGCCCCACTAAAGTGACATGTATCCGTTCATAGGGCCCTCCTGACGTATTCCAGATGTAGTTATGCAACCTCCTATTACCCAACATTCTTCCTACAAAACCTATGACCTCAGAGAGTACCTAACTTTGTATATGAACAGATTTAACACACCACAAAGGATAATGTGTATTTTTGGAACCCATAAACACATCAGATATCTCGCGGACAGATCCCTTGGTAAATGTTAAGGTTATTGAGGCAAGCTGTCAGACTACCACATTTTTTTTTTATATATACTGTAATTTTTTGTTACATTTACTGATGAACTGATGATTGTTGTAAAGGATTTGAAAATGAATGTTTAAACTCTGACACTAACACTCTAAGGCCACAAGTGAAGAGTATACTATGAGGCCATTTGACATCATGGAGACTGGGTCAGCCAAGTCTTAGCAGTAATCTTTAAACACTTTGCTACTGTAACTGCCCTGGAGGCTAGCTGAGGAACACTGTGTACAAAGAGACATGTTTGAAGAAATACCAATTAACTCCCAGAAGCTCAGCAAGAAAAACTAAATACCGTCTCTGAGACTAATAAGAGGATGGACAAGAAGAGACCGAATGACAAGGCAGGTGTTTGACTTATAATGTAGGGATAAACTGAATGTAAGCATTTCCGACCTGGGGTTTGTATTGTCATTAGATAGACTTTGAGCTGCAAACACAAACAAATAAATAGAAAAGGAAAACAGTGAACCGTTGATTGGAAGTATCTTTACCGGTAGCAGCGATCAGTGAGCGGGGTGATGACCAGGCGGGGAGTATTGCCCAGGTATTCATAACCGTAAGGCAAACCGGCATTGATCATCTTAGTCTGGAGTTGGTTCTCCTGCAAGGGGTGTGCCGCAAAGATTGCAAGTCAATCACATCATACAGGAGTAAACAGAGTGGTGCAAGAATGTGTCTTAAACTAAGAAATGAGTTAGCAATTTAGCAATTCTGACTTGACTGATTTTTATTTAAAGTTGTTCTCATACTGTCTGTGCTGCAGCACCTCTTTTACCCTCTGTGTGAAACCAGAGCCCAGTTGGCTCTGATTGGTTATCTGGCCAGCTTTGTTGTGATTGGGCAACCACTTAGAGATGTCCCGCCCCTTAGCAAATCATGTACAATCTGTTGGAGTGCTAGCCAATAGAAGCGTGAGTGTTACATAGTGATGCCACTGTTTCACGCTCGTAACCAAAGGACTCCAATGGAGCATTCAAACTTTGGGATTTGAGCCTTTGCAGACAATGTAAATGCACACAAACTTATGTAACACACTTCAGGAAAGGGACAATCCCAAAAAGCATAATTTCATTTAATGTCGTGAACCGTAGCTGCTTTTAGCTTAGCGGTGGTGATGCACAGCCATGTTACTGTGATGTAGTTTACAGGCTAAAATTAGCTTGATTACATTTGGACTTTAACTATTATAAAGTGGTGTTTATATGTAATCTGCAGAACCAGACATGTAAGAATTGTAAATCTGTGTTTGCCACAGTCCTCATTTTCTGCTATACTCTCAAATCCAATACCAAATCCCAATGCTTTTACATGACGGAACAATCGCAATGCTAGCTTCCAGGTGGGCCAACAAAAAACCCTCATCACTGCACCACTCTTTAATGGTTCCTCTTTCACATACCACCCAGTAGTAGCGCAGTTGGCTGAGCCACTCAAAGTCATTCTCGTCTTTGATTCCCTTTTGCACGAGCGTAGCGAGCACATCCCGGCCGTGCACGTCCAGCACCACGAGGGCTCCGAGGGTCACACGGTTCTGCTTGGATAGCTTTCCACGTACGAGTGCGACGATGTCGTCAATCTGTCTGTTGTTCTGCTCCAGGTAGGCGTCTAAGGCCTGAGGAGAGGGGGGGTGGGGGACATGATTAAATGGAAGGCAGAGCATGATGGAGAGGAAGCTATCAAGACTCCATCTATAAACTGAAGGTCAGGAGTTTGATCCACTGCTAAGTCTATCACTGTCAAGATGTTCATGAGGACCACATCACCCCCTTTTCCTTCTTTTGTAAGTGCTTTGCTGGCTGGGTGTGATCTCGTGTCCTGGAGGATATTATAAGAAGAATATATCCTGTGTGACAACAACCTCAGCTGGTTTACTGAATAAGACGTGTCAGCTGGTGATATACAGGTGCTCTGATCTGATGTGACACTTTTAAGACAGTTTGAAATTCTCATTCGGATCACCTATTTCAATATCAACCTCAGTCAGCAAGATTAACGTTGAGCCACCAGGTTATCATTACCGTAGATAAGACATTTATTGAAAGGTAATTTGCTTGTAATATGATGTATCACTCTGTTGACCTCATCTTAAGAGCAAGTAATGAATTCCAAACCAACCCAAGTGCTACAGTTTTCAGGAACTTGATCATTTTTGTATTCTACTATTACAATATTAATACAGACATGAATCCGATTAACAAACACAATTAGTAAAAGCGGGAGGGCAGAAAGCATGGCTTATACAGAAAGTAGCCCTCCCTCTAGTCATCCAGTTGTAGGAAGAAAAACATATACATGAATCAGTAATTAAAAAAGCACACAACTAAACAAAATTCCATATGCACATACACATGTACACACACACCCAGTTTCCAGGGTGAAAAGAAAAGAAATGGCTCAGATAACAAGACAGTATAATTTCTCATCCAATTGTTATATAATGTCCATTCAATGATACTATTTTTCTACAACACTTTGTCTGAGAGGGAAATATATTTCTTTTAACTCCATGACACGAGTTTTTACATTAGTTACTTTACAGATTTAGATTGTAATACAAAATAGAAATCAATTGATAAATGATTTCATGTGCCAGCGCGTGTTACCGTGATGCTAATGTGCTCCACCTTTGCCAGCTGCAACATTAAAGGAATAATGGATCAGAAATAATAATACAGTACGTAAGACATATTATATTCTGCAATAGATCCGGCATAATGAATACTTATGTACAATTTAAATGCATGCTTTATACATTTCTACTGTGCATCTTTTTTGATTAGGCGGTTTCTTGTGCTTTGACATACTTTACAGCATGTTGCCATGGTTACAACAACTTTAATACAGACATGCGACTTCTGAGCATTCGGTATATCGCGCCTTTCAGATACTACAGTAGCTGTTGCCATGGCAACACCTTTGATATAGGCATCATGGAACTTCAGAACATTGTGGATGATGTTTCAGGGAAAACACCCAGCATCAAATATACACTGAGAGTTAAGCAGTCTGTAAAACAAAAAAACAGCTGGATGGACGATTAATATCTGTTTCATCATGATTTGAATGACCTGAATCTACTTTTCTAAATAGTACAAGCCGTGGACCGGCAATTTTTCAATCCAGATGGTGACAATAGTCTTTAAGGTTGTCTGGTATTGCATTAGCAGTTACTATGAAAGATCTTAGGTAATCTACAGTACCACACTAAAGAAAAGGAAGGCCGATCACCTTCTGCCCTGAATGAATGGCTGCATGGATATCCTTGGTCCAGTAGACCTGGGAGACGCAGAGCACGGTCTGGCCCGGCCACGCACGCACCCAGTTGATCCTCAAATCCTTGGGGTATGCCTCGATAGCTTCCCCGATGACCTAGAACAGACCACCAGAGGGACAGAGGCTTGAACTAGATTCTAGGGATTATGTGGGGAGAAGCATTGGAAGCACAGGCTCAATGCTGGTGTCAAACATCGACTGTAGTGCAGACAGACTCAAGCTTCAAAATGCATCATATAATATATGTCATGTTTCTGAAAATAGGCCAATCATAGTTTGGCTAAATAGCCTCCCAACATTGATGCATCATAACAGCTGACTAAATGCTGTGATGGCTTGTTCCCTTCACTTTTCAGGGTTTTATTTGGAACAAATTGTAAGCACGAAATGTATATTTGATAAGCAAAAATACTATTTTCTTAAAACAATAACTAAATTCTATTATTTTGGGGATTAATTACAATATATGTAAATAAACTGTATATGTCCGGCCCTTTGACTGAAATGGAGTGTGACACAGCAACTCTTGTATATAAAATCTCATTTGAACACCACCAGAAACAAATATGCCTTTATATGTTTGTGTATTGAAGTGAAGCTGACACGATAAATAATGAGCAAACCTTGTGCAGGGAGGCGCTCATGCCATTCTCCAGCTCCAGGAGCCACTTCTCCACCTGGCCCCTGGCTTTGGATGTGGAGATGACATCCAGCAGCTGCACCACTTCGCTCTCACTGCTCTTCATGTGGGTGATGTCCAGCGCGTTGGTGAACACCACGCTAGCAATGCCTTCGAAGCACTTCTTCAGATGGGGCTGCACTCTGGAGGAGAGGAAGACAAGACGATGGAAACACTTAAATATTGTGTTGTATTCTACGCTGGCCCTCGGCATTCAGACATTTTATGAGCTTTCACATACAACAAGTACGACGATATATTAGGACCATTGGAGGTAAAAAAATATATATATATACGGAGCTAGGGGAGATAATAATCCCAGTTTAAAACTTTTCTGAGCAAAAGCAGCTACAATATTCTATGAGATTATTAAATCACAAATGTAGAAAAAATGTGTTTTTTAATCCTTGTGAATTTGTCATATCATTAGAACATTTCAGATTGTTTCCTCTTCATGGAATGCCTTTAAAACTTGAGATAATATTCATTTCTTTGGTTTCTAATACATTTATGAGTTTTTCTTCACTGAAATGACCATTTTAATCTCAGCGCTATCCACAATTTTTTCTTCCAAATGTAACAACTTGAATCTTGTTTTTCTGAGTTGTTTCCCTATATTAGCTCCCTACACTGGCTCTGGAACACTGTAGTGTTTTCTTTTTAAAAGTACAATGGCCCTAAAATGCCATCTGTTACACACACAATGGAAACACTGAGCTCCACAATTTAAACGAACACAGCTTTTTTTTCTCCGGCCGCATAATTGTCCAAACTTTATTCACTTAAAATTGCTTTTGGCAGCCCCTAGAGCAGGGGTAGCCAACCAGTCAGAGGTTAAGAACCAATCATGTCACTGTGTTACTGCAAAGAGCCACATCATTCTCATAGGCACACATGCTGGCTGTACTGTCTGTCCCCCCACCTCTCTCTCACCTTCTCTCTTTTGCTCTCAGCCTTTCTGTGTGCTCCTCTATGTGCCCATCTTTATCTCTCACACATACAAAAATGTACAATAATTGACACACAGACACAGACACACACAGACACACACACACACTCAAATACAAACCCTTTCATAGACACACACACCCTCACACACACAGACACACATACCTCTGCTCAGTCAGATTTCTTTTAAATGTCACACACCATGGTATTGACAGAACTGGACTTAAACCTCTCCTACCAGTATTAAGACTAAATTAAGTATTAAGATGAAAGGAATATTTAATCTTGTATTTAAAATAAATCTGAACTTTCACCTAACCCTCTGACTGACAGAAGCTCTGCTGACAGAGATGCACTCTCTCTCTTATCTATTTATTTATTTATATCTACAACCTCAAAGTGTTACCGTGTTGGTTTGGCAACAATAGATTGAGTTATTATGGTTTTATCTGATCTCTCCCTTCACTGTCACATCGCGAATGCAGGAAAGCCCACCTCTGGTACTGCAGGATCTGCATTCTGATAGGCTAAAGCACTTCTGTTAGGAAGAGTCTGTGTTACGATTGGCCTGGAACTTGTGTGTTGTTATCCACTTTGTGAACTGGGATACATATGCTCCAAAAAACCCACATAATTAAAATTCAATGTGAACTGAGGAGCCGCGGGTTGGCCACCCCTGCCCTAGAGTGAGGTTGGTTTATTAGCCTACGTTTATACTCAGTAGGCACGCCATCTTTTCGCAGATAATGACTGTAACATTTAGAACACCAAAGACTAATGATGCACCCAGTCTGAACACCTTCCTGTGAAATTTAAAAAATGAAAGAGGGCTGACATGAAACAAGAGAAGAAGAACTGTGGGTAGAAAAATCCTGATCCCTTTTTCAAAATTAATTGTTATAAGATAATGGCTTTTAAGTGTTGCTGCTTCTCCCCCTGAACACCAGCTGCTGAAAGGTCACACAAAGCCATTCTTAATGGGATAATTAGAGCATCTGCAAATTCATGCTCATATGTTGATGATTGCCCTCGCTGTATATCATCCCTTTATAGCACAAAAAAGAAAAGAAAAAGGCTAGCAAGTGGACCTTGAGTCAAACTACTGTTTTAAAAGGTCACTCATTAATTTGAACAGTTATTTTTAGTGTGGCATTATTCTTTAAAAAGGTCATGGAAGCACTTAGGGTTGCCAACTCTCATTTTTCTCCCAGCCTTTCTAAAACCTTTAAGGAATACATTTATTAAAATATGTCGAGGGAACTGTGATACTATCCAGCTGCGCCCCCAAAAACATCCCCCACACTTTCATTTTATTTACTTTAACAGCATGTCATGTGACTTTTGCCACTGCAAAAAAAAAATAATTCTTGGCCTTAAGAATCAAAGATTGACAGGTTTTATTGTAATACGTAAGGTGGCCGACACAGGCAAACCCGCAACACCAGCCCAGAACACGTCCATAAGGTCAAATGTGAAGCAAAAACACATGCAAATGACCAAAAAAATGAAAACACATCCGCAGCATTTAGAGCACTTAATGAAAGATGTGCACTGTTTACTAAAAGGGCTGCATAAACACATGCTGCAAATACAAAACACTGCAAAGAAGCTCAAAACACAACGGGGACAGGGACACAGCTGGGACTACCTGTCCCTGGAATCCTAAAATATAAGTTTTATTAATTTATTTTAACAACGTGATCACATGATTCCTTCTGATATTATTGTAGATCCGCTGTAAGCTAGCTAGCTAATGAAGGTAACCTAGTCATTTCAAATATACCAACAAAACCCTTACAATTATGGAACAGATTCTGCGAGATTGACAGTGGACCAACCTTATAATCCCAGAAGGTGAGCAAGGTCTCCGGTCCCAGCTGTGTGCATCACTTTTTAGTGTCCCCCTTTCCATACAGTGTTTTTTTATTTTTATGTGCAGTGTTTTGTTTACGCAGCGCTTTTGGTAAATGCTGCGGTTTTATATGCATCCATTTTGAAAGTGCAGTGTTTTGGGCCGTTGGAACGCGTTTGCCTCTCTCGGCCACCGTACGTATGCATAAAAGTAAAAGTTTAGTTATTGGCAAGGAAAATCTTCTGTCCCAGGCCCCAATAGAGGGCAACATATGATATACTTATGATAGAAATAGTAAAATAATGATACAATGTTTCCAGTAAATGCAGGAATAAGTAAACCTGTCATAAGTAATGTAACTGCCCCTTCTTTATATACTATATATGTCCTTCTTATTGTCATTAACTAATCTTGAATGTTGCACAAGTCTTTTTTAAACTTGCTTCATATCTATACGTTTCTCTTTCTTGTTCTCTGTGGGCAAAATCGTTCTGGAAAATCAGAAACAATTGTTTCAAAGTTCAAGCAACAATACTTTGACATTTGGCATCTTTGTATCCCTGAAATACCAATGACCATTAACTCAAGTTCGCAAAAAAAATCTATCTTGAACTTTTCCAACATTATGTTCCCAACGCCCCCGCTGCTGCATCAACATCCCCTCTCTACATACGAGGTCACAACTGTGGGCGTCTGTAATGATGTGATGACAATTACCAGATGTGGGAATAAAAGGACAGTAGAGTTAAAATGAAAAGAGAAAAAGAAAGGGAAAGAAGACAGTAAAAAAAAGATATTTTGTCAGGAATCACATTCGTTGTTAACCGAACGCTCTGGGTGAAATAAGACGAGGGAGGGTTATCAGTGAGGACAGTGAGAGCTGAGTATGTGTTGTAGTTAGCAGAATGATTTGAAGCCTTCACATCAATCTTCTAAATTGTTTTAAAGGTTTTTTTTAACCATTAATGCTCTAATATCATAAATGTTGTGTGCTAGTTTGAGCTATTTACCTCGTGGGGTCTTTGGTCTCCGAGAGGATTTCCAGCAGCTCCTCATTAGACAGGAAGAAGAAGCGGGGGAAATAGAGACGCTTCTTCTCCAGGTAGCTGTTGAGGCCTTTGAGGATCATCTCGAGAAGCTCGTTGGAATTTTTGAGCTTCTCTAGCATCTTTTCTATGGCGATCACAGCCAAAACATGCTTGTCCTAACACAAGGAAGTGAGAATAGAGCAAATGTTACACTTTGGTCAAGTTCTTTAAATTAATTACATATCATATTAATATCTCAAAACGTTGTAAGGATCAGGATCAGGTATTAAGCAGGACAAACCGAAGATCTCAGAATGCTCCTAAAAAAACATGTTTGAAGGGAAAAAATACCATTAATATTCAATGAGTTAATTTAGAAACGTAAAAAATAAAAGATATACAAAAAAATACATACTTATATACATAAATAAATAAAATAAAAAACTAAAAATATAAATATATAAAATAAATAATGTTTAGGCGTTCACTGTAAAACTTCATTAAGCCATTTAATTCAAAAACAGCAACTTTAGGCATTAATTATTCCTTTTTTTTACAAGTTACTACGAGTGTCGTCCAATTGTTGCAAATCATCTAGCATTTTCCACAGTTAATTTATCTTTGGTTATTTTTATTAAGATTTATCCGCACTATTTCCTTGTTTGTTTTATTGTTCTAGTAAAGCACTTAGTAACTTGTTTGTAAAAAGTATGAGTATGAATAAATAAAGTTAAATTGAACTCTCCAATGGATCACTCAAAGCCTGGATGTGAGACAGCAGCAAATGTCTCGCATTAGCTCCTCTGACAGGCACATCCTGACGTCTGCACCATGGGAACAACCCTCTCTGCGAAGTGTCCGACATGTGATGCACAAAAGCATTTCAACTCTTGTTTCAAAAAGCTTTGTCACTGCTGCCTGCAAAGTAAATACTAAAACACTGCAATATCTTTCTTTAGCAAAAATCTGCTCCATGCTCCACAGTGACGCCCACTTGAAACAAAGCACTCTTGAAAAATCTATGAAGCAACAGTAATGGAGTTTCTACCTGTGTGCATATATATATTTATATATATATATTTATACATATATTTAATATACTGGTGTATTTTTATTTATACTTCTTCTTTATGATACTACTTTAGAATTGTTTATTTCTTATTTTATTTTATTTCTAATTGTGCAAGGACTTGTATTGTATTATGCTGCTGCAACACTAACATTTCCCAGTCTGGGATTAATAAAGTAATTCTTATCATATCTTATCTTCTCTTATCCTCTGCACATGACAACACTTGACAGCATAGCTTTGGCAAAAGGAACAATCTGCTGTGAGGGGAAACCGCAGGTATTGATTAGCTAGCTAACAGAAAGGATGGAATACTCTTATGTGTGTTTGATGCGATCGATTTGCCCTGGGCTGTTTTTTTTTTACTTGAGAGTTTTCACGTCTCCTGGTAACATGCAACATGTAATGTTCAAACAAAACCATCTGCAAATCAATAGTAAGTCTTTAAAAGTACATGTAAAGCCAACAATAGAAGACATTCTAGGTATGGTATATCGTAGCAACATATGTGATAATAATCTGAGTGGGAAAGAATGAGCCCAGCAGATATTGAATTTTGGGCATTTGCGTAATGCAAATCATTGTCCAGACTGTGCTGTAGGAAAAGTGCATTCTTTCTTGTAAGCAGCAGAGTATAGGAAGCAGATTATTGCTTTGCTTTGACTTGGCAGTTTCTGGTTTGTATTAAATATAAAGGTCACTGTCCATTAAAAGGAGGCTGAGCCACTGAAATACTTTTAATTAAGTTCTGTTTTGAAACCACAAGCACAGAGAGCATCTAGAATGAGAAAATAATTATTTTTGATCCCTCGTGATTTGCTATTGATTTCTTATGATGAGTGGAGTGGAAGCAGCGGCTGCTGACTCATGCCAAAGTGACTTTCCCCCCCTCTGGGCTCAGCATGTAATAAATAAAAGCAATAAACAAATGGCATGAATGAGAGATGAAAAACATTTAGATCAGGGTTCTATTAAGGGAATAGTCGGTGGAAAATATTTAAGCTACGGTAACTAAAAGTCACTTTAAAGTCTAAATCAAAGAATTGTTTCATTGAGGCATACAATTATATGGGCAAATTGAGTGTCTGATTGAGTGTGATTCCAGCTCTTCATAGATTTCATCAGGACAGTGTCATCACTTTTTTTTTGAGTGAGCCAGCGAGAAGCTATTTATGAGCACACTGACGGGATAACAATGCGCTAATGTCTGTATTATGCCTGATAATGTTCATTTTATACACCGAACAGATGGCTTCAATGGGGGACAGCGACTATAGCTGATATGGCAGCTCTGCAATCTGTGTGGTGAAAATACATTATGGAAAGAAAACATTCTTCTTTGTTGGAATCTAAAACACACACACAAATGGTAAATGGACTGCATTTATAAAACGCTATTCCACTCTTTGTCACCATGAAGTGCTTTTGCATATAGGTCTGCATTTACCCATTCATTCCACACACATTCCTGCAGAGGCTGCCAGACAAGGTGCTACCTGCTCAGAGAGACTAACACTCACGCGCATTTACACACTGCTCACCATCTGGAGCGAATTGGATGTTAAATGTGTCTCCTAAGGACACTTCGACATGTTGACTGCATTGGCTTCAGATCAAACCAGCAACCTACTGATTTGAGTTTGAACATACCCAGTGTTGTAAGAATTACTCAGATCCTTACGTCGAAGAAGAAATACACTGCCTGGCCAAAAAAAAGGTCACACACTCTAATATTCGTTCGACAGCCTTCAGCTTTGATTACGGAACGCATTCACTGTGGCATCGTTTCCACAAGCTTCTGCAATATCACAACATTTATTTCTGTCTTGCATTCATTTCTCGCCAAGATCCTGTATTGATGACGGGAGATTCGGACCACTGCGCAAAATCTTCTCCAGCACATCCCAAAAATTCTCAATCGGGTTCAGGTCTGGACTCTGTGGTGGCCAATCCATGTGTGAAAATCATGTCTCATGTTCCCTGAACCACTCTTTCACAATTTGAGCCCGATGGATCCTGGCATTGTCCTCTTGGAACATGCCCGTGCAATCAGGGAAGAAAAAATCCATTGATGGAATAACCTGGTCATTCATTATTATCAGCTAAATGTACTAGGTCCCCTAGTATACTCTTTTTTAACAATAAATTACAGGTCTCAGATACTAAACAAAACATGTCTCTCAAGTGTCTCAAGTGGCCTTATCTGATCAGCTTATTTTCAGACAGGTTTTTATAGAGGTGGATCAGGATAAAAAGAGAGAGAATCTTTTTTTCTGAAGCTTTCCTAATAGCTTTCCACAGAGGGGACACATCTGTCTGTCTGTCAATATGGAGTGAATATAACATTTTGAACTGAGCCATGTTGGTTTTCAAAAAGCTGACTTTTCAAAATAAAACAGATCACTTTTGAGTGTTATACTGGGTAGACTAGTAGTGCAGTGCTGCATCCAAATATTTAAAGAGGCCCTATTACACTTTTGGGGCTTTTCCCCTTCCTGTAATGTGTTATATCCTTTTGTTTGCATGATAATGGTTTGCAAAGGCTAAAAGATCCCTCCAGAGAATTTTCTCTTCCACACACTCAGGCCTCTGGTTTCAGACAGAGCGTGAAAAGAGGTGCTGGAGCACAAGCAAGATGAGAAAAATAAAGACCTTTTGGAATAATAAAGCATGGAGACATGTCACAGTAGAGGATCAAATACAAATATAGAATAATAGGTTCTCTATTAAACATTAAAAAAAATGTTATATCTAAAAACTAACTAGACTCTATAGGTGTTAATTAAATGTAGTGGAGGGAAAAGTATATTTACCTCTGAAATGTTGTGGAGTAGAAGTATACATTTTAGCATAACATATCCAAGTTAAGTATAAGTACCTCAACATAGTACTTAAGTACAGTACTCGGGTAAATGAGCTCAGTTATATTCCATCACTTTCACTACATCGGAGCAGCAGCTGCCTCTCACAAACACACTTAACATCCTGTACAAATATAACCCTGTATGTTCAAGGCACATCCTGCAGAGCTTTATATCTGAATGCAATATCAGAAACACTATTCTTTTGCTGACTACTATTGTCTTATTATTGTGGGCTCTATTAGTAAACAATATGTCAATCATCTTCTCCCCGAGTTCAGATGGTCAACTGCTTCTCGCTACCTCAGCTCACTAGAGGGGTCAAAGATTTTGTGTGCAACATGTTTAAGGATAGAATCATAGAAATACGTCTTTTTTTTGTTGCAGTGCATGCTGTAATACAGCAGATAATTGATGCTTTGAAGCAGACAGCAAAAGAAAGTTGCTGGAAGATCAGTGGATCTTGAGCAGCTCCCAGTGGTTGATATGGTTAACAGGTGCATTGTGGGAAGGAAAGGCTCTCTTTTACTGCCTTCCTTTTTGCTCACTCTTTTCTGTGGTAGTATGAAGTTGCGATGATTCCAATTTCATGCACTGCTGATCAATGCCATGGACGAGATGAAGGTATGTGTTCTTTGTCAAGATGTTGATGCAGTGTACGCCTTAGCCTGGAGTTAGTTCTTCCTATAGCTGGCCTGCATGCTACGGGGAGTCAGACTGATTAGCTTCAAACATGGCAAGGAACTGGGTGTTGCATCAGAAGATCAAAGTGTCAGTAGGAGATGTTATACATAACATTAACAGTACACAATTACTGATACATTTTACAATTAAGTCTAACTAAATGTTGTGTAAAACAAGAGATTTTAATTATTTTTACTCAGAATATTTATTTCTTGTGAATTTTACATACAATTTAATTATTTCTGGAAATGTTTTAACAGTTTCTTTTTTTTCTTTTTTTTTTACAATAATACTCCAAAACAAGCTTTATTTTTAACAACATCCGAGCTTTTTTTCCCTGATGCCTTGCCATAGCTTAATTATATATGTTTAACTGGAAACTGTTCTAATGCAAGTCTAGGTTCTTTTCTTAAAACAGTTTATGTCTGGGTCTTCACCGTGCTCTTATTCTTGGTTATTTTTTGAATCACAGAAATTAATAAGATGCTTGGATAAAGGCAGACTAAACATTATATATATATATATATATATATATATATATATATAAATATATATATCCTTACACCACTTAATATCAACAAGTCCTTGCAACCCCTGTGATGCTTTGATGAGGGCTTGAGACCCAAGGATGGGAACTAGCGAAATAAATAATTAGCTTTCCTTCCTTAAATATTAATATAAACATGCAGTATTGAACACTTTCCAATATTATATGTCAAAGGAAACTAAAAGATGCATATCATTTGTTTTCTAAAATGTAAAAAATATGTGTATGATTTACAAAATCCACTAGGTCCATTATCAAAGGACATTTCCAGTCAGAAGCAGCCACCTTTCTAGAGTCTGATCTTGGTTAACATCCCTGCAAATACTGTACTGCCTTCCTAGCATCATAACAAAGCAGCTTTTAGCTTCTCTGCTCCACCGATCTGGAACAAATCTGGAGCTAATTTGGTATTGCTATATGTCAAGAGATTTCTATAGATGGAGAACAAAACAACATCAAAATAAGTCTAATGTTTCTGATTAATCATTCCCAGGCCATTTCCACATGATCTCAAACAAATGTCCACACTACCAGATAATATGTTTTGTTAATGAATTAAAAGGTTAACTTTGGAGACTTAGAAAAGAAAAATATGTACAATTCTCCCCCAACCAGTAGCAGTTGCTCACTTTTCTTCTGATCCATGTTTTGAAACAGTGAGCTGTAACCAAGGCGCCTGCCTATTCCTTTGAATACATCTTTGATAATATTCTGTGCTTTAAAACGACATAATTACCAAATGTAGAAAGGAAATGTCAGCATAAAATGGCGTACCTTATTGCTGATTAAATTCACACAGCAGGAAACAATATAAAACCCTTCCAGACAGCGTGAACATATTAAGGTAATTAAGCAGCTGATTGAAGCCGGATTGCCAGTATTTAAAATAAGGTCATTACTTTGATGAAACTTAATAATTATAATGCAGTCATCCATTAACAGATATAGAGGGGTGCAGGGATGACCAAGTTTGTTGTTAGCATTGCAAGGGCTCCCCAGACCAATAGGTATTTATGGCAAAGGCAGGTTAATGATTTTGTTCAGCAGGATGATCTCCATATATTTACACCACTTTTATAATTGTTGGAAGCGTAAAGGAATGTGCCAGAAGTAAAACGCTAACGTAATGCTTTAAACCAACTACATAATGGTCGCATGCCTTGACCTCGTCTCTGCTAAGCTAAAGGCAGCTAACATTTCCTGAGATGACGTGTAGCATTCTTATTTAGTCACTTACCGTTACAGTAGCTACTGCTGTTTTTAAAACACATAAAAGCCTCAGACATTCAACAGCTACGTATAGACGGATGTATATAATGTCATCAAACTAAAAACTTGGACATTATGAAAGCTTGTGTTAACCACAGATCTTATTTCAGGCATATAAAGAGAAAAGTAAAAAAAAACATGGACTTAGAGACGAAGAACTGCTTAAAAAAATATACAAAATTACACTAATTTCCAGGTTTGTGACTCATTTCTGCACCACTCTTTAATCCCTGCTCCTTTTATTTGAAGCTTGGTATTCTATTTTATGTATGAGGATGAATTTCCTGCAAATGTTTAGTCTCACTGAGTTAACTTGATACACTCAAGTAATAGGACCCAATTTTCTTGAAGCTGGATAAGCAGAAATGCAAGTGTGAAAAATACTGTAGCAACATTTGTGCCAGCATGCCTTCTAACAGTGTGCGCACAGTAGACTGGACAGTATCCGTGCACATCTGAGTGTGTAGGCTTCCTATCCCTTGGTGACCTCATTTTCTTTGTGGCTGAGGCTAGCCCAGCCTCTTCCAGACAAAATCCATAATTTCTATTTGATGGTGCAGTCAGGCTGGGCCTTCTGGAGGACACGGCCTGAAATTGATGTGTCTCATTTCAGGTCTACTGAGGACGCCAATTACCCTTTCAGAGACTCTTTGAGGATGCTGGTGCAACACTCCCCTTCTACCCTGGCTCTGTTGTTTCTCACCTCCTCTACTTCCTACTTTTCAGTCTGTGCAGCTTTACACAACTTTCTCAGTCTGAACAGTCCTTTCAGCCTCTACTGTATATTTCTGTGGCTGTTTTCCGCAGGCTCAGGTTTTTTTACGTCAAAAATATAGTTTTAAGTTTAATTTGGTATAACTATAGTCGACAACCTTACATTTGAATGGTTGCACTGCCTGGTGGTATACCAGACCTGAGCTGTGTATTTCATACTTTAATTTGGACCTGTATTCGGAGACTGTCGTGAGGAATAAAAGGGATTCCTTTTCAGCATTCTTATTTGCTGCCTTGGAACTTAAAAACAACTTCCTGATGATAAGGATTCTAACTTTTTCACAGGCTTGCAGCATGTCGCTACGTCCAACTGTTGTTTTGTTTTTTTCTATCACTGAAATGTGTTGTTATCATTCTAGTTAAATATAAAAAGGATTCAAATCCAGCCACCAGTCTGTAGGAAACACCAGTCGAACGGTTGACTGTGTTACGATTCAACCAAGATTGAATTGGCTGGTATCATTTTCCTTTTTATGTCTAAGGACGTATATCACTGTGTGATCCTCTAACAATCCATTTTGTTTCTGTACAACAATCGACATACTTTCTTGAAATGACAAAAATAAAATCTTCTTTTATCTCCATCATGGGTGACAAGCCTTCTCGTACACATTTCATTTTGTTTATAATTTATATATGTTATTTTGTATCTTTATGATTTAACTTGCACTACTTATTTTAAATGGTTTGCACTTGTTTGATTGGCAAAGTTGGAGGGACTCTTAGCTGTAAGATTTCCATTGCCTATAGCTGCTGATTGTTAAATGCATAAGATAATAAAATAACTTAAACTTAAAAAGTTAAATATCTTACAACGGACAGTGTCGCTGATCCACAGAAGCAGTCCTGGATATTACTTTTTCATTTTCTCTAAAGTTGCAGTCAAACATTTCCTTGGTAAAGGGCAGTTGTATTCTCAGCTATTGGCAAATCAAAGTAACTTCCTGTTGCATTCAGGAAGGTCAGCCAATAGGAGAGGGTAGGTCTGCTAGCTAGCTGTTTATGGTCCTTTATGATATATATGTCTTTTATAAGTTACAGTTTATTCCCCCTACAGGTGTGGTGCTGTTAGTATGTATATAAAATGCTATTATCTTGGCCATATCCTAGAAAGCAAAACCTTCTTCTGATTCCTCCTTTCTGATATTGATTAAAGATCAAGCCTTCAAGCCCTCCACAAACAGACTCGTGCATCTTCCTAATCAATACCCCATCCTGCTCCAATAATACAATCTTAAGGAAAACATAAAATAATATATAAACAAGCAACTTACCAGGGAAACCTGTTTGATGGTTTCCCTCCAGGTTTTGTCCACAGCTGTGAAGCGGCGTCCCTCCTCAGGCATCTGAGTCATGATGTCTGGGGAGCTGAAGATGGGCTCCAGGTAGAGCCAGGTGGACTGCACCTTCAACCACTCATCCATGATCTCCTGGAGCAGCAGCAGCTTGCCCTCCCATTCCCTGCAGGAGGAAAAAACGCTCATGTAAGTGGGTGTACACAACTTAAATAAAAAGGCCCTTATTCTGATGTATGTCATATTCTTACTTTTGTTGTTGAGTATACAAACATTTCTTATAAAAATGTACTTTCATTTGAAATGTATTGGATGTAGCGTTTTAAAATTGTATATTTGCTCCTATTTTTCCAACCTAATTCCTCTAAAAAAAATCAATCAAGCTGTGTTTATGTATGCACCATTATACACCAAAGCAAATGTGTAAACCTATTGGCAATAACCCTGATTCTGAATCTGATGATGATTTATATAACTTAAAGGTCTCCTATTATGCTACATTTGAACAATATATTGTAGAACAAACAGATCCCCCATTGTAGCATGCCTCATACCCCTCTATGTCAGCCCTGTTACTAAAGTGCTGATTCTGTGACTGTCGCTCTGAATTTGAGCTGAGCAGAAGCTGGCCCGCCCCTTTGCAGCGTCATGCAGTTCTCGCTCTGAAGAGAGGAGTTTTTTTTTTTAAATGTTATTTTTGGGGGGCTTTTTGCCTTTAATCAGATAGGACAGTGGAGAGTGACAGGAAAGTGGGAGAAAGAGTCAGGGTGGGATCTGGAAAGGACCAGGGGTCGGCGTACGGTGCAGGTGCCCCAGCCAGTTGTGCCACGGCCGGGGCCAAGAGAGGAGTTTCTAGCGGAGACACTCAGCTAAACGCTGCCGTGATTAAACCCCATAATATGTTCCAAACCACATCAAGCATTATTTCTGAAACACTTCTCAGTGTTTACCACTAGAACAGAGACATTATATGTATTATACAACAACTCTAAGTCCCTCCTGCAGACATCCTGTAGAATACACAGACTCACAGAGGTGCTGCAGAGGGGATTCAGCTCGTAACTGTATATGGGGGACGATAGGTTGGGACGTGTCACATGGGCGGGACGTTGCCAGGAGTTCAGTGTAAAGCCAGCCCACATTTCGATATGACGTCATATTGGCAGCAAATCTGAAACAGCTCGTTTGTACCCCCGTTTTTAGAGATGTGGGTAAGGAGGAAAAGAGAGAGGGTTGTATTTTCTGACACTTTGTGAGTCTCCTTACACACCGGGGACACATATTTATGTATAAAAGAAGGTTTTTTTGTAATCCCGGATGTGTATTTACATTATCTGTAGTAAGTAGTCACTGTATTAAGGGTTGCATTCAGTTCATTTGGCACCAGAGTATGTGATTGGTCCACAACACACCAGAGTTTGATCCAAAACAGTCTAATGTTGGCTTATAAAATAACCCTAGGAGTTACTTTAACATTATGCTGACACACAAAGCTAGATAATTCAATTATAAAGTTCTCACGGGATTAAAAGAAAAATTCATAAAGAACTTTCATTATCTGCTTCAGCATCCTGCCCAATAGGCACAATACATGTTTAAAAGCTGCAGGGATCCTCTGTGTCAAACTGTGCCTGGCAGCAATGCAAAACTGCAATAATATTAGCAATGACAGAGGCTGGGGAAATTTCATCATTTGCTGAACACAGAGGCAAATAGAAAACTGAGTGGTAATGAATGAATTATACAATATGCTAATATGAAACGGGTGTTCTTCAAGTTTCACAAAGGTTGCATTAAGTACAAGTCTGCGGCAGACAATTTGCTTTTTTTGTTTAAGATAGAAGTATCATTTTAAGGTGTGTTTCAAACACACAGGAGATGCTATAATAAAAACATCATTAACCAGCCCGTGTCTACCAACTTCATAACATTAGTGAATTTCTTCGTCAGGCAAAACAATTCCTTCAAAACTCACCGTATCTCCACCTCGAAGGGCTTGATGAAGGGCGAGCCCCTCATGGTTTGTGTCTTCACGATGTGATCGTCCAGCAGCGTCTGCACCTCGTCCACGGAAGACAGGATGGAGGTGCCAGTCTCTCTGTAGGCCAGGAGGTAAAACTCCATGTCGCCCCACTCGAGGGCCATTTTCTCCATGGCCTTTTCCAGCGAGTACTCCTTGCCGGCCGCCTCGCTGATGCCCTCGAAGCTGCTCAGGTGCTGTTCCAGGCGCATGGAGAGGAACTGATCCACGCAGGCCTGCTCGTCGGCTGGCTGCAGGGAGATGCCGGACACCTCTGCCATGGCGTTCCAGTGGCGCTCACGCAGGCCTGGGTTACACAGCACCTATGAGGAAGTAAGAGTACAAAATGTATACTACACTGTATGCATATAAGCCTGTTAGCCTAGCTCAGTCAGTAAACACTTTTTTTGGGAACTGAAGAGGCACTGGTTCAAGTCCCGATCAAACCAAGTAAAAATTGTGGACTGGTAGCTGGAGAGGTGTCAGTTTGCCTTCTTAGCACTGGCGAGAGGAAGCCACCCAACCCCCGACTGCTCCGTGCACCCTGCCAGTACAGCCCGTCTTGCTCTGACACCACTCCATTACTGTTTGTAAGTCCTGTTTATGCATTATTATTGTGACGTTTTTATTCAAAGCTACTCACATACAATTCAGTGGGGGGGGGGGTTATTTTATGAAAGGGGCACATTAAGTGGCGCTTTTTTAGGTTATTATAAAGTCATATTGCACAAAATAAAACTTTAAAAATCATGTTTGCGTCAGTAACTTAATTATGTGTTATGAGGCATTATTGTTTGTGCAACACTAGTGGTATTATCAAACTCTTCTTTTGGAGGGGGGGTACAGTGCGTTCTGTGCTTACTGTTACAGGAGCACTGCCGCGCCCCCCCCCCCCCCCAGAACCATCAATGTTATGAGAACCCTGACATTTCAATTTAAGCTCTTATTTCCTTGCAATTTATTATTTCCACCAGACTTTTTCTGTTAGGGTCTTACCTGCACCAAAGGAATGTGTTCTTTGAAGTCCTCCACCTTCGTCTTCATACTGGTCGCTATGCTCAGAGCACTGGGAACATCACTGAAGCCTTTCTCCAGTTTGTACAGAGTGCGCCAGTAGTTACCGACATCTCCTTCTACCTGCAAGGGTGGAGTTTGCATTACAGTGAGCCCAGGGAGAAACAGAATGAATTAAAAACGGTCAACCAAAATAGAATAATAAAACAGTCTGTTATACCAAAAATATAATGTATATGTGGTGTTCTTTTAATTAGAAATACCTGCTCCAGATGTACCTACAGTATATGACAGCCTCATTTCAGCTGAGTCACAGTTCATCTTATTAGTATCAAATGTGGAGTGCACACTGCATCCTCATGTTTAATCCATTTATAGGCTTTAAAGGTCCCATATTATGCAAAATGCACTTTTTGCTGTCTTTTATACATAAATATGTGTCCCCGGTGTGTAAGGAGACACAAAGTGTCAGAAAATACAACCTCCTCTCTTTTCCTCCTTACCCACATCTCTAAAAACGGGGGTACAAACAAGCTGATGCAGATTTACTTTGGTTATGACGTTATAATCGAAATGTGGGCTGGCTTTACACTGAACTCCTGGCAACGTCTCGCCCACGTGACACGTCCCAACCTATCGTCCCCTATATACAGTTGCGAGCTGAATCCCATCCGCACCACCTCTGTGTGTCTGTGTGTCTGTGTGTTCAGCAGGATGTCTGCAGGAGGGACTTAGAGTTGTTGTATATATAATACATATAATGTCTCTGTTCTAGTGGTAAACATTGAGAAGTGTTTCAGAAATAATGCTTGATGTGGTTTGGAACATAATATGGGGTTTAATCACGGCAGCATTTAGCTGAGTATCTTCTCCCGGTGGAACACATTCACAGAGGAGAGAGAGCTGCATGACGCTGCAAAGGGGCGTGGCCAGCTTCAGCTCAGCTCAAATGTAAAGCTACAGTCACAGAATCAGCACTTCAGGAACAGGACTGAAATAGAGGGGGATGAGGCATGCTACAATGGGGGATCTGTTTGGTATTTTGAGCAAAACACTTGACAGACAAGTTTTGTATAGATATTGCCCTACAATATATTGTTCAAATATAGCATAATAGGAGACCTTTAAAGTGGACCTTCCACTAAAAGTTTGTCCTGTTGTTTTTGACATAAGATAGGTCAATATGAGTTTGTGAACTATGGTAGGTTTGAAAACTATGGAACTTGTCGGCTGTATGCAATAGCCAATGAAAGAAAACAGGCGGAAGATATGGGCCAATCTGAAGTCTCCATCAGTGTGTCGTAGCAAAGCTTAAGTATTATTCATGGCTCCCGCCCACTTGGTTTATAACCGCCCATAGAAGTTTTGACAGAACCAGGCAGAACGAAATCTGGTGACTAGCAGACCCGCTTTTCAACCACAGGCAAAGCAGCAAGCTAACGCTATAAACGCTAAGCTTTCAGGCTGTATGCACACTAACTTTACTGGAACTGTGCAGAAATACGGAGATGGTGTTTCATCACAACAGGGTAACCTCTTAAGCCCAGACGCAGCAACTTGTAAGAAACAGCGTCTCAGGGCATGTTAACATTTAACAACCTATTAATGTGGCATACCCACTTAACGGGAAGAAACTCACCAGACCATACTAACCATTTTTACCAAAACAAAACATAATTCCAACACCAAGCGTCTAAATCAGCACTGAACGAAAACGAGCTAACGCTACATAGCACCGAGTGAGCTACGGCGATGTTTTTACTTCATGCTATCTGCACAAACCACATATCAGGAAGCCTGAGATTCCACGGATTCCATTGGTATGAGTCTCATCACTGTATGAACAAAACTCACTGAACTAGCAGCCAAGGAAGAGCAATAAAACTGCTTCATTTTACAGAGCCATAGCTTTAAACAGTCTTTGCTGTTTGTGATCAAAAGTTGTGTTCAAGGTCATACAAACGCTGCTGAAGGTCATACAAACGCTGCTGAAGCTGAAGGTCATACAAACGCTGCTGAAGCTGAAGGTCATACAAACGCTGCTGAAGGTCATACAAACGCTGCTGAAGATGAAGGTCATACAAACGCTGCTGAAGGTCATACAAACGCTGCTGAAGATGAAGGTCATACAAACGCTGCTGAAGATGAAGGTCATACAAACGCTGCTGAAGGTCATACAAACGCTGCTGAAGAGGAAGGTCATACAAACGCTGCTGAAGGTCATACAAACGCTGCTGAAGGTCATACAAACGCTGCTGAAGCTGAAGGTCATACAAACGCTGCTGAAGGTCATACAAACGCTGCTGAAGGTTAACCCGATGTCTCTGTGTCACTTTGAAATGATCACTGATAATCTATCATTATTTATGTGTAATAAACTGTTGCTGTTGGTGTAAACAAGCGATGCCATTTTAGCAGTTTTTTTCAGGGGCGGGACATTTGACAAATCTCTAAGCGGTTGACCAATCACAACAGAGTCTCCAGCTAACCAATCAGAGCAGAGTGCGCTTTTGCAAAGGTGGGGGCATGGGCTCTTCACAGCGTTTTCAGACAGAGTGAAAAGTGGTCATATACAGTGGGGCAAAAAAGTATTTAGTCAGCCACCAATTGTGCAAGTTCTCCCATTTAAAAAGATGAGAGAGGCCTGTAATTTTTATCATAGGTATACCTCAACTATGAGAGACAGAATGAGAAAAGAAAATCCAGGAAATCACATTGTAGGATTTTTAATTTATTTTCAAATGATTGTGGAAAATAAGTATTTGGTCAATAACAAAAGTTCATCTCAATACTTTGTTATATACCCTTTGTTGGCAATGACAGAGGTCAAACGTTTTCTGTAAGTCTTCACAAGGTTTTCACTCACTGTTGCTGGTATTTTGGCCCATTCCTCCATGCAGATCTCCTCTAAAGCAGTGATGTTTTGGGGCTGTCGCTGGGCAACACAGACTTTCAACTCCCTCCAAAGATTTTCTATGGGGTTGAGATCTGGAGACTGGCTAGGCCACTCCAGGACCTTGAAATGCTTCTTACGAAGCCACTCCTTCGTTGCCCTGGCGGTGTGTTTGGGATCATTGTCATGCTGAAAGACCCAGCCACGCTTCATCTTCAGTGCCCTTGCTGATGGAAGGAGGTTTTCACTGAAAATCTCACGATACATGGCCCCATTCATTCTTTCCTTTACACGGATCAGTCGTCCTGGTCCCTTTGCAGAAAAACAGCCCCAAAGCATGATGTTTCCACCCCCATGCTTCACAGTAGGTATGGTGTTCTTTGGATGCAACTCTGCATTCTTTCTCCTCCAAACACGACGAGTTGAGTTTTTACCAAAAAGTTCTATTTTGGTTTCATCTGACCATATGACATTCTCCCAGTCCTCTTCTGGATCATCCAAATGCCCTCTAGCAAACTTCAGACGGGCCTGGACATGTACTGGCTTAAGCAGGGGGACACGTCTGGAACTGCAGGATTTAAGTCCCTGGCGGCGTAGTGTGTTACTGATGGTAGCCTCTGTTACTTTGGTCCCAGCTCTCTGCAGGTCATTCACTAGGTCCCCCCGTGTGGTTCTGGGATTTTTGCTCACCGTTCTTGTGATCATTTTGACCCCACGGGGTGAGATCTTGCGTGGAGCCCCAGATCGAGGGAGATTAGCAGTGGTCTTGTATGTCTTCCATTTTCTAATAATTGCTCCCACAGTTGATTTCTTCACACCAAGCTGCTTACCTATTGCAGATTCAGTTTTCCCAGCCTGGTGCAGGTCTACAATTTTGTCTCTGGTCTCCTTTGACAGCTCTTTGGTCTTGGCCATAGTGGAGTTTGGAGTATGACTGTTTGAGGTTGTGGACAGGTGTCTTTTATACTGATAACGAGTTCAAAAAGGTGCCATTAATACAGGTAACGAGTGGAGGACAGAGCCTCTTAAAGAAGAAGTTACAGGTCTGTGAGAGCCAGAAATCTTGCTTGTTTGTAGGTGACCCAATACTTATTTTACCGAGGAATTTACCAATGAATTCATTAAAAATCCTACAATGTGATTTCCTGGATTGTTTCCCCCATTCTGTCTCTCATAGTTGAAGTGTACCTATGATAAAAATTACAGGCCTCTCTCATCTTTTTAAATGGGAGAACTTGCACAATTGGTGGCTGACTAAATACTTTTTTGCCCCACTGTATGTACAGGCAGTGTGAGGAAAATAAAGCGCTTTTTCATCATTGAAGCATGAAAACATGTCATAGTGGAGCAACAAAATACATATATGGACCTGAAAAGTAGCATGATAGGGGACCTTAAAGCTAATGTTCACATGATAATATTTGACTTTAAAAACATCCTATGTCTGCGTCTCTTGATAGAACCTTTTATTTCTTTTATATGTTGTCGTAATGCCTGTTTATGTTTCAAATAATTATGTGTGAATTGCCTTGTTTGGCAGGTGGCTGCTATAAAAGGAACCAAAAAGAGCTGTCATGCTTTAACACATCAGTACAGAAACAGAAATGTCAATCAAACAGCAGGGAGCAGCATGGTGATGCGATTGAGTGTGTGTGTCTGCGATTATTGTTCACAGCTACACATGTCTGTCTCAATGTTATATATGATAGCACATTTTACATTAATTCTACGTAGGAGTAGCAAAAAATATGACTGATATATGAAATAAAGAGCATCTCAAGACTAGAATCTAAAAATGCGTGTAGTTGTGTGAGTGTAACATTGTGAAAACGGAGTAGCTTTTCAGTGCATGCTGTCAATGAAACCTGCTGAGAGATTTCAAAGCCTTCAGAGAAGACAGAATTTCAGCATTATTCTCAGATTCTTCTGTTACTGCTGACAATCACAACTGAAATGGGCACATTGACTTACTGTGAGTGCACCAACTGTCATAGACTGTTCTTAAAGGGGCCCTGTTATGCACATGTTCAGGGCTAGATTTGTATGTTGTGTCTCTACTGTGACATATTTACATGCTTTAATGTTTAAAAAGGTCTCTATTTTTCTCATACTGCCTTTCTCTCTTTTCACCCTCTCTGAAATTAGGGATTTTAGCCTTTGCAGAACATTAACATGCACAAAAACCTATATAACACACTCCAGATAAGGGAAAACCCCAAAGTGCATAAAAGGTGCTTTCACAATGGCCTTTTAAGCATCACTGATATACTGACTGTATATAAAAAAGTTGTCCCTGCTCAGTGTGAAGTTGTTGATGGTTAAATGTACATCCAACACTTTCTGGTACCTTGTCTGGGTTCACACCCGAGAGTGGTCCATGGAGCCAGAGCTCGTACTGGTCTAGGAAATCAGAGGCTGTCTCATAAAGGCGCAGGAAGGGCAGGAGCTTGTCGTGGATCTTCTTACGCTGTGGGTACTGGGAGACAGTCCAGCCAAAGGCTTCCTCCTCCATGTTGAAATCATTTATCTGTGCAGGGGAGCAGAAAGAGAAGCATGGATGAAAAGATGAGCCTCAATCTATAGATGAAGAAATCTCATAGAGCCCTTTCTACTCGTGTGACAGAGGAATTTCCAAAAGCCAATGCTGCCCTCTACAGGCTAAGCATTTGAAAGCACATGCCATAATACAACTTCAAATAATATGATAATTAATACTAATTAATCCTCTCTACAATTAATGTACATGTTTTAATCAGAAACATTTCAATTCAATAAAACCCACGTTTATGGGTTTTTACAAGCTCCTGTTTATAAGAATTTATCTGTTTTTATTTATGTTTCATTACTTTTTGTTTTGTGTTTTAATGTATGTTTAGTTGCTGGTTGTTGTGTGTATTAAATAGTTGTTGTTTTATTAAATTAAAGCATTTTGTAAATGTGTTTGAAAAGTGTTACATAAATAAAGTTATATTATTATTTTATTGTTAGAATATAATTTGTGAAGTATTCTAAAATCAAAGCTTGTACTTCCCTTAAACGATACTTCAAAAGTGGATTTGAAACGGCTTTTATAATGATACAAAGACAGTAATGCTTTATTTATGCTATATTGTGTAATCATTGTTTCAGTATCAATATATCTAAAATCATCTGATACTGCCCTGCTGTCAATCTCCATAGCTTTTTTGACAGATTAGAAGTTGATCTCTTATTCATTTACCACATTGTGTTTATCAGCCTTGATATTCTTGTGTACCTTTTCCAGGGCTAACTCCAGTTTAGCATTAAGGGCCTGGGATTTCTTCAGATACTTGCTGAGATCCGTCAGATCACTGAGGGTGGCGAACTCCTCCACCTGTTTGTTGTAGCTCTCGAGCTCTTCCACAAAGCGATCCCGGCGCAACTGAAAGCATATACAGAAATGTTCTCTCACAGAAATACAGCCAACAGTTCAATATTTAGATGGATAGAGTAGAGACTCAGACCTGCAGGCCACTCTGATATTGCGCTGTCTTTTCAGTGATGATCTGCCGGTGTTCCCTAATGATGGATGGCATCCGCTTGAACCACTGGACGGTCTGCGTGTTCAGCTCCATGTCCGATGGGGAGAGGGTGATAAAGTCCATGAGGAAACACAGTTGTGTGTTGGAGTCGGTCAACCTTTGCTCCAACAGAGGCAGCTCGGAAGTCTGCATCTTACTCATATAGACCTGGGAGGGGGGTACAGGAAAACAATATAACACAGATACACTGCACTACTTCACCATCAGGTTTACAAAGGTCAGGAATTTGCTTTGGTGGATAAAGGTGCATAAATGAAGGATTAAAGGAATAAAGTTCAAAAGGGGCGTTTTTACAAGAACTCTAAATATGCAATAATAATAATAATAATATACATAACATGAAAAATGACAAAAAAATAAATGTGCAGTATATCAGTGGAAGAGCTGTGCAGTTTTAAAATATAACGTTCATTTCAAGTTCATATTTGTATTTTGTGCCACTACTGTGACATGCTTTAATGTTCAAAAAGGTCTTCTGCAGCACCTCTTTTCCCGTCTGTCTGAAACCAGAGCCCAGTCTGATCTGATTGGTTAGCTGGTCGGCTCTGTTATGATTGGTGAACCGCTTAGAGATGGCCTACCCCTTAGCCTATCACGTACAATGTGTTGGAGCACTATAGCCAATGGAAGCGCAATTGTTAAAACACACTACACATTACAGGAAAGGGAAGCCCCAAAAAGCATCATTGGGGCTTCCCCTTTAAAAGAGGTAGCAATGTGCAGAATTGTGCAGAATATGGAGAGGAATGTGGAAGGTGAAAGTAAATCTGCTCAAATAATGTGGGTAAATGTAACACATAGTGTCGCTGAGATGAGTTTCAGTATAGAGTTACAGTTTGTAGCAAAAAGCTGTATACCTCATACTTGGTCTGTTATTGGGCCACGTCTAACTGCTTAGTGTGAGGGAAATCTGTGGACACTGCTCACTATAAGACTGCACCAAGCTCGTCTAGTGACAATAATTTCAGTCTGTTAGTTAGGTACCTTAAGCTCCATCAGCTCCTGCGTGTCACTCGGTGTGCTCAGTGCCTTCTCTGCAATCTTCTCAAATTCATTACAGAGCCTGTGAGGGGAGAAAGCATTAATTCAGTGACATATACAAAGAGTTTCACAGACTTACCGTCTAATTATGGCACTGCTTGGAGCGCAGAGGCACCACTGGGAAAGAGGGCAAGACAGCAGCCAACACTAGGTATTAAAAGGATGGGCACAATGCATATTTCAAGGCACCCCATTGGCCAACTAATATCCAAACTAATGATTCTCTATGTAACGTTCAGGAATGTATGTCAAACTGATGTAAAGCTTTGATCCAAACACATGCTTCAGCTGCATTTCAAAATATTTGCTTGGATCTGGTGAGAAAAAGTTCAAACAGCAAACAAACAGACTTTGTGTTGATCTCCTGATGGTCCTGCAGCATCCGAGAGACCAGTGTCTGCTGGAGCTCCTGAGCACGCTTGACGAGAGAGTTGATGAGCTTCTGGGACTGAACCTCAAACATGCCGAGGCGCACCACCTTTAACCCAAAGTATTAGTCAGCAGCACAATTAATGTCATTTAAAAAAACAAAACAATTTAAGTATCTTAAGTGTGTTGCTCTTGAGATTGCAGATTCAAATTGTTCAGGCATTAGGGTAAACACGAGACGGTGAGGAATGAGAGTGAGAAAAGTTAGAAACCTCATTGCTGTCCCTCAACCTTCAACTTGGATTTAACAAAAAGCTAACAGTCTTATTTAAGTTACAAATAACTTTTATGAGCCATCACATTTTTTAATTTTCCACTTAAATTTAAAGTAAGTTTTAAAAGAATATACAGAAAATTGACAACAGGAAATGCAAATGAATTCTTGTTTCAGCCACTATTTTTCAGCTTTTACTTCACTTTTGTACCCCAACTAAAAATGTAATTGCATTATTCCCAAATGTGTTTTGTGTCTCTTTAGGTTCTTTTTTGTGTGCACTACTGTATTGCGACCTTCTTGATCAGGTACCTGGCACGATTTGTACCGGATCTGGTCAGCGAGCTGCTGGTAGTGCACCATCTCTGCCATGATATCCTGGAAGGAGTGCTGCTCACTGAGGAACTGCTCCACATCCTCCTCTGCCTGCCTTGAAACCAGTGTGGAGTATTTATCATACTCATGGACATACTCCGTTGGCCTGACACACTCAGCCCGGAAAACCCGGCGCACCTCTTCCTGCTGCGCCTCCAGGATCTCCGGCATGATGACGGGCTTTAGAGTGCTTCCATGGGGGGAGCGTGGCTGGAAAAAAACAAGAAGGGTTTACAGAGTAAGACATCCTGACAGCATGACAAGAACAGAACAACCACTTCAAACGATTAAATCATTCACAATGTGCTGCTTATTGCTAAGGCACTTTTGATTTACACTGAGTTTTTTCTTGTTTTAGAGCTATGACCCAACTCAAAATCCACTCGCCGATTAATCCCTTATTAATGTAGATTGTTAGAGTCAAGGCACAAAAAATAGAATAGAACATTAAATAAAATAAGAAAGATTAACAAAAACCAAATTCAATTCAATTCAAAAGACTTCATTTTCTGTGATCAGCCTCCAAAATGATCACATGTAGACTCAACATTCCAATCTTATAAATGTAGGATTTATTGCAGGCCGTTTGTGTTTTAGCTTGCTGTACATAATAAACTGGCACCTGAGTATACCCCCACACACACACACACACACACACACACACACACACACACACACACACACACACACACACACACACACACACACACACACACACACACACACACACACACTTACCAACTGAGAGTAGAGTCTGGTTTCCACTCGTGGTACCATGTTGATAGGTTGGAGCATGAGCTGATAGACGTTAAGGAGGGCCTCCTCGTACTGTTGGAGTTCAGGCTCGTACTTGATGTGTCTGTCCTCCAGGATCAGATGCAGCACAAAGCCCGGGTGCTCATAGGCCCGCTCGGACTTCTAAGAGGGGGTGGAACAAACCAAACCAAGGTGCAAAAAAAGCTCTTAGTGTCTTCTTTTCATGTGGGACAAAATTAAATACAATTATTGTTTTTTCAGGGAAGTAACTTCAACTTTTTTTTAAATGATATTTGCTGGAAAACGCTTAGCCTTCTCCTACCGGGTCTTGGCAAATGAGCCGTGTATAGTCCCTAATGGAGTCGATGGCAAGGCTCTGCAGCTGCATTGTCATCAGTGTAGCCGCACAGTTATAGAAAGACATCAGTTTGGGCCTGTTGCTGGTGGCAGGCACTCGCTTGGTCATGTACCCCTGGAAATAAATGTTGTGCACTTCGGGAATCCAACTGGTGAAGAGATTGGCAAATCGAGACTCAGATGATGTGTTATTATGCATCTAATAAAACAAAAGACAGAAGACTTGAACGAAAGGTTGAAAAGAGCTTCAGTAACTCTAGTTTTAGTCTCAAATTCCAGCGTTAACGTTTCAATTTGCTCTTCTTTTTGTTTCCCATTTTGTACATATTATGTACTTGCTCGTTGTCTTTTGAAAGAAAATGATGGTTTCATCTCAAAAAAATGGATTTGTGAGTTAATGTCCCTAAAAATGTGATAAATCTTTCTTGAAAAAAGGATAAAACAGTGAGGTATTTGGTGGAGGTTCATGGTCATTCTGCCACAAACAGCTACACAACAAAAGGCAGTTCTAGTAAATGTATGCTAGACAAAACAGAACATAATATATCTAAATGTAGTATTACCCAAATCTACATCAAATATGAGAAAGAGCCATGATCACTTGGAATTCTTTACCCATCCATATCACTGGTGAAAATTCTCATGTACAATTCAAAAGGTTGCTAATAAATCATCGCAGAATCACAAAGTACAATTGAACTGTACCTGTGGCTATGTATTATCATGTACAATTATTTCTATTTTGGTTGTTTGGCCTTATGATGGCTAGAATTGGTTAACCATTTTAGTTTTTTTTTTGTTTCATGCTAGTGCTAATGGGGATCCTAATAAAGAATAAGAATATGAAAGATAGATCATCATATCATTTCATATGGTTGGGTAGATATACTTCACATTGTTGTAATATACTGTTGACGTGCTAATAAGAACTGTATTTTTTCTCATGGGGTCGCTATAAGGAGAGCCATGTATTCCCTGATCTGAAAGCTTCATATGGCTACTCGAAGTTTCTACAGAATCCTCATATTTCATGAATGGCAGCTAAAGAGCTCACAGTGCTGTAAAACAGAAATACAATGTATCATTTTTTAAATTTCTATTTCTTCTCAAAGTTGATTGTTTCTCTCCTTGTTTTCCAAATGATTGTTTTAAACTGAGCACAGGTATGTTGGAGTGAAATAATGACTCACTTATTAAGGAGGATTTCTCTGGCATTGTCAATATGTCTGTTGACCATTTGCTGAAACACAGAGAGCTCCATGGACTCCTCTCTGCAGTGGAACTCCTCTACATCTATCAGGCGGACATTTCTGCAAGCAGGTGAGATGATAAGCAAACATGTATTTACTACAGCAATAATCTAGTTTAGAAAGCAAGAAAATATATATTTACGAGAAATTGCTAACAGTCTGGATACATTACCAAAAAGGAAGAAACCAGGGAAACTCTTTCACATTAAAACAGGGAATATGTTTTTTATTATCTGTTTCATTCATTTACAGAGAAAAAAGTGCTTTTCATTGTCGTTTAAAAATATATATACTTACAATTTGATGTGTAGAGTTTAGAGTAACATTCAATGATGCATAATAGCTTGAAATTAAAGTAAAAAAGTTGTATTTCTCTTACGCAATGTGGGTCACTGATTTACTTGTCACATGAGGTGTCTGACTTTATACTCAAATATTAAAAGCTAAAATATATACATATATTGAACATAGAAGTCGTTTTTTGTTGCACTTTTTAAAAATACTTATTTGACCAAAGTCTATCAAACTCATTCTGCACTTACATATGGATCTCAATTCCATTCAAAATAAATTCAACCCAATGTGTAGTTTGTGACAAAAGTTAGAAAGGTATTAAAGCATACTCACTGGTAAAATATATGCCAAATGTAAAGCACGTTCTGCATAGTGGGGTTGATCGAGTGAAGCTTATTCCTCATCTTCTTTCGTGCAAGGACAAAGGTTTTGTTCCATGGTTTTTGCAAAACCTCCAGTCTGACAGTGAAATATAACACAAGTACGTTAAAAACAGACCTTTATTTTCAAGTCTTGCATCATTTAAAATTCAATAATTCGACAACTGTTATACAAACTCATGTTTCCTATGGTTTTCAGGTAGGGCAAGGTTCTATCATTTGACATCTTTGCCCACCTTTGCACTTTAATGTTATGATCTATATTTAAGTCAATCCAGAAGATTCAGGAGTTCTTCTGAGTTTGGGATCTGTAGCCTGCTTATTTTGTTTGTTTCAAGTGTAAGGCCCGAGCAAAGCTGTTGCTGTGATTCTTTTTGGTGTGTATTTGCGTCTTTAGGCACATGCTGTCTACTGGGGTTTGGGCCACTGTGCGCACAATGCATGGTTCCAAGGTGGTTTGTATGTTGCTGTTTGCATATTTGTGAGCAGTGTGCGTCTTCATGATTTTTAGATTTGCTGAAGTGGAGTCAGTTATACTTCTCAAAAGATTCACATGAGACTTACTCAAGCCTGTGAGGGGGTAGATCTTTCACTTGGTCTTCATCACTGTCCCCTGAATCTCCAAATATATATTTCACTGCAATCATAAAATGTATTCAAACAAAAATCAACAAATATTTTAGGACCATTTTTTTTAGGCATAACTATTTATTCAGCCATCAAGGATTTTAGGGCTCAGTGTTTTCAAAATAGCAATAGTTGATATTAAATGTGCTTCAAATACCGATTCCTTCCTTGATGCTGAGCAGGTATTCCTCCCTGATCTCGTCGACCAGTAGCTGTAAAGTTGTGCTCAGGTTCTGCAGGTGGTATGGTATCATTTCCTGAATGTTCTCCAGCCAAGAGTCCTCCAGAGGAGCCACATTGTCCAGGTCTATCCCCTTCTGGATGTAGTTATCATATCCCTGACGAGACACATTTTAACAAAGAGACATTTCAAACGAACAATGCCTAACACACATAAAAATGTTTGGTGACAGTGCTGATTACACATTTAATATAAACTTTGGTAGTAAATATTTCTTTTCCACAGGCCAATGTTATGAAACTGAGCAAAATCCTCATTTCTATTGAGTGTTTGCTGATGTATGCAGCAACTATAACAATGCTTTAAAAAAAAGTACATACAAGTAAAAAAGTTCCAATGCTTGACCTTAGTACAATAATTTTCCAATATATCAAAGATATGTACATATTTTTTGGGTAAACAGAAGAACAACTGCACAAAGAATGAAACATACCTAGCAACTGCAACCACTGAGACCAACACAACGAAAAAGTGATAAAAGGGTGCCATATCAAGTGTCTTGAAAAGTGATAACGGGCACAATGTCTTCATTATGTACACACACACACAACAAAAGAGGGCTTGTCATGTATTATATGATATATCAATATGGATTGCTTTTCACCTTTCCACTGGTTTTCTTTGCTGTGGATTTGGAGGAGCCAAATGTTGGAGAGTTGCAGTCCCCCTCTTCTTCTTCTTGCAGGCTTAAAATAAATGGCAAAATAGGAGTCACAACAATAGATGTTTTCACATCATTTCCTATCCTTAATAGTGTAATGAAGCAGTTTGGTCTACAGGACAAAATTGCCTTAAAAATATATATTTGATATTGCTAGTAGTAGAGTGGTTCATTATAATGAATATTAACTTGTTCTGTATATTTACACTGGTATTTGATACAGATAAATGATACATATATTTCCTTTTTTTAATACTTTTTTATTATCTGCTTATTTCAATCAGATTAATTTAGCTCAGAATATAAACGTATATTCTTACAAAGACTAAAAGTGAATCACAACAAACAAGAAAACAGAAATAAACAAAACAAATATATATTTACATAATATATATAGTGTACATAATTATACAATACATATATTTCTACTGTTTATATTTATATATTTAATGTTTCTTGATTTTTTCTGTTATTTTTAACTCATGTGATATGCCTTGTTGACATGCTGCTATAACAAATCGTTTTTTCCAAATTGGAATCAATTCAATTAATGTAATCTAATCCAATAATATTTTACCATGACAAACAACATTCTTAATATATTGATTCTATTTAGGAAAGTAAGTTATCATATGATTCCTGTCCTGCCATACAATAAACAGTTAAGGTAACTTATGGTAAAACACATCATTTGAAATATAATGAAATAATTAAGCAATATAAAAAAGAGAGTAACTCACCATATGAATTTAACCAGAGTTTGGCGGAGGTTCTTTCCCTTTTCATTAATTAGTTGTGTATGGGTGCTGATGCAGGGCTTGGAGGTTCTGTTAAACTGCTCTTCTGTCACGTTCTGACCAGTGCCATGACTCTGACCCGGTCTAATTAGCACCCCTTTCATCAGACCAACTCCTGCAGGCAGCACACACAGGGCAAACAGAAACAGTCCTCTTAAAATCAGTGGTGGAAAAAGTACTCAGGTTTAGAGTAACAACACTAAATTGTAACAAACAAAAAAAAAGTTGGTATGCTGAACGGCCCATTTCAAAACTATGTATCAATATCTTTTATGTTTGATATTGTTCTAATTACTTTTTATATTGCGGAGTAGCTTGTGAATTTACTCCAGGATAACTAATATTAGAGCTTTCTGAATCTGCAAAGTAACTAGCCATTAAAGGTAGCCTATTCAATAAGAGTAAAAAGTACAATAATTACTTCTGAGATGTAGTGGCATAAAAGCATAATGTCTGCTACTTTTATATTACTTTAAAATGGAAATAGTCATGTGAGGTGTCCAAAATGTGTATATAAGTACAGAACTTTTTTTTTACTTTCCACCACTGTGTAGAATGCAATAGTATCTTAGAACATGTGATCATTAATATGATGGGAAAAATGTATGTTTTAAAGTATTTAAACATTGGACTCACTTTTATTAGCTGCTTTAGTGTAGTGACGTTTCCGCTTGAGTGGGGGATACGCCGAAAATGAAGGCTTTATATCTATCCACGGCTGTTTTCTGTGGACCTGGACAATGGAGATCACAGTTTAGGTTGGTGTGGTTTGAGACAAAAAATTAAAGGTGTTAGTAACAAGAAAAAACTTCACCTGAACAGAAAATAAATTCCAATGTAAAAGCAGTAGCGGAAGTACATTTACTCAAGTAATGTACTTTATTCATATTTATTCCATTTGTTTCCTTTTATAATTTTGGGTAGGCCTACTTGTACTTTACTTGAGTATTTTAGTGTTCTGTTACTTCGTACTACTACTTCACTACATTTCAGAGGGAAATGTTGTAATTTCACATAACTACATTTATTTGACACAAGTATTTAATGTTTAATTTAAATAGTGTTTAAATTTCATATATTTACTGCTTATTTCCTCAGCACTTTCCAAAATGAAAGTTTTTCCTAAAAAGAACTCTTGTAATATACAACATAATATTTGATAATAACACAACACATTCTGCACAATGAGTACTTCTACTTTCGATACTTGAGTATATTTAGCTGGAAACGTATGTAATTCTACTGTTGTACAATTTTACACTCAGGACTTTTACATTTAATGTAGAGTATATTAAGAACAGGTTTAGTACTTTTACTAGAGGACTACTTTTTCCACCACTGTGTAAAATAAATACAAGATAGTACAAATGTGTTGTGTCGTATTATGGTCGAATGTCCACATTTGACTCTACAATATCACTAAACAAAGTTAGCTTAGTCTCACGAGCAGTTGAGCTAACTTTAATAACGTCAGTTAGAAGTTGCAGCGTTAAAACACTGAAACACTTTTCCAAACGAGAAAACGACAGTTCACCTACTGCTCCATAAACGTACCTGAGGTGGATCTGGCTGTGAGACTGTAAGACTCTCAGCTATATCTGGATTCTTTGTATCTGAACTCATCTTGGTACCTGTGCAAAGTTATCATGAGCTAACGCTAGCTCTCTAACGAAACACCTTGTGCTGTTGCTAGGTGCCGTTGCTAGGCAAGCAACGGTGATTGAACACGCGCAGACTCGCTTGAACAGTTGCACACACAAATATAAAATGTCTATTAAAAAGTTAAATACATGTGCTTGATTGATAATGTACGTACACAAGAACTCGATTAAGTTTATTTCAACTAAGAGCGTGACATTAAATTAAACGGTTATTATGTTTATTTGTCTTCACTTGCATAGTTTGACAACTTCAAAAGAAGTATACGCCGTTTTCTGAGTTCATAATGTTCAACCTACTTTGCTTCGTGTGTTTTTTTTGTTCACTGCGATATCTTAGCTTCAGTATTCCCTTTTGTGTGGCGCTCCAGTCTCATATTAGAGCTTCGGTGAGCATAACATGAAGGTGTGCAGTCAGCCCAGTGAAGATGAGTGCGGGGGGGAGTGTGACACCGATGGTAATAAACAGTGAATGTATTTTTTAAAACTGTATGGTTTTGAGAGTATATGAATGTATGTAAGAATATAAACATACACTCATATGAATAGTCTATGAATGATATCAGCTTTATAGTATAACCGTTTATCCTGTGAAAGTCCCAGATGTAGTTAAATGAAACAGCCTTAATTGAAAATATATTTGGAATTGTACATATTTATTTACTATTGGCACTTTTTCCAGAACTCAAGTACATTTAGTATTGATAATAAATAAATTATTTGTCTGTAACCCTTCTCAGTATGCAATGAATTCCTTTGATTGCTGCAACACACATACTTGCTTTATTTCCCCAAATACAAAATATTACATAAAAACTATCAATACAAATATGTACAGAAAAATACAAAAGGGATAACTTTGCCTCAGATCTTGTCAAAAACCAAACCTCAAAGAACAAATCCAAATGACATAATAATCATGTTTCTTGTAAAGTATAAATACAATCATGCTCTGATGGGGTAATTATTTTTACATAACAAGGAGAAGTCATGCTTTGCAAAAGCATTATTATTAAGGCACATCAAAAAATAAAACATGTGGAATGAAGGTGCTTTTTGGTAGGGAAAACAAAAGTTCAAAAAAGTAGAAAGGTCCAAGGTATGGAAAATAATAATGATAATAATAAAGAAACAGAAAAACAATTTGTGCTGTCGTTAAAAGCTCTATATTATGAACAATTATCTTTTACTTTTCTGAATATTTTATCACAAAACCGCAATCTGATAAAAGCCGCTTTAACTGATATTCTAGAAGAGTGCCTTGGACATTTCTTCTTTTTCATTATTAAAGATAATTTGGTTTCTGCTTGTCAACCCAAATAAAATACAATTAATTTGATCGTGAAATTATACACCAAGAAAAAACATTACGCTGCTTAAGCTACTGTTACATTATCTGGGTAGTCTTTTTAGCTATATGTCTGCTCAAAAATATTTGGTCATGTCATAGGGGTTTCTGTAACTCTTTATTCCAAGTAATTCCCTAAGTAGGTGCAGGTGCATTAGTGCAGAGCCTTTAAATACAGTAACAAAACATGCTCAGTATCTCATTGGATTAGTGGTGTATTTGGAAAACCCAACTCTGGTCCACAATGATAAGGAAGACAAAGGACTATGCACTTCTCCCAATATTTATCAGGCCTGCATTTGCCCACCCCAGTGGCTGTGGAGCTGCTCTTTAATCTGCAAAGAGCAGTTTTACAGCTCTACCCGCTAACTGAGTTTCTTCAGGCCAGGCAACGTGAGCTCATACCTTAAAAAAGAGAGGGAAATAAAATATTAATATAATTATACTGGATGACTACTATCAACCTGGATATGCAGACAATGACGGTGGGCAGTATTGGTACCTAAATTCAGAATGCTACAACTAATGTTTCACAGAAATCATAGAATAGTGAAAAAACTGCAACCCATACCAGTCTGTGACGCCATTGGCTATATCCATCTGTGAAAGATCGATCATCACCTGTGAACGGGAGCACAACTTGGAAGTTAGTCCACATACTGTATTAAACACACTGCAGGCTGCACAATATATACTTCTAATTTTTTGCATAATGATTACAATAACTTGATGACAAAAAACATATTGGAAATGTAATCACATTTTTTTTATTGATGTGAGTTTATGATTTTTGTAATGAGATCAATGTTTATTTAAAAGAATGTTAACAATTATTCTTTATTTTTTTAATTCAACAAGCAGTTTGATGTGTACTTCAGCAGTATACTGAAAGCATTAGAGATGCAGAACTGAGAAGACTATGCTGTCTTTTTATCTATCACAAGTAAAATTATTATGATTAACACCGTCACATTTCCATCTTGTGCATCCCTAATCAAGACTGAGGCGTTAACTGCAAAAGTATGACAACAATAGCTGTGAAACCATTGGTTTTGCAATAAACTGTATATTGGTAAAAACTGTTCACAACATTGAATTAAACTAAGGTTGGACATTAAGAGACTGTACGATTGAATCACCAATGTCATCGTATAACAGTATAAAGAATTTTGGTACTATTACCAACCATGCCAATGTCCTTCATCTCCCGTGAGTGGAACATTTTCCCATTTTTCACGGACACATCCAACTTCCTGGTTTTTGCTTCTTGAAGTGAAACATCAAATTCAAACCTGTGATGAAAGAGAATTAGCGAAAAAAGTTCCAGACAACCAATCAGAGTAAAACATAAAGCATCTGCTTAACCTTGGCAATACAACATTAAAGAATCACTTATTTTTCTCTCATTCAGATGTGTGATTAATCCAAGAAGCTTACTTGTGATTGAAGCTAGGATTGACTGTCCTCTTCTTGACCGGCGTCCTCTTGCGGTGTATCCAGGTTTGCTCAGGGAGGAAATACAAGCGGACATAAGAGTCCGTGCCATTCTCACTGGTGCGGAATAAGTTCCTGCAGGCAACAGGTACACACAACGGGTTACCATAGCTAGAGTTAGCCATATGAATTTGAAAGGAAAACCGTATGGATATTAAATCCAGCCATTTCTTTTTTTTGTTATGTTGGATTCAGTCATTAAAAGAGGCCTTGTTATGTTTTTGTAGCTTTCCCTTTCCAGTGGTGTGTTATAGAGGATTTTGTGCATGTAAATGGTCTGCAAAGGCTTAAGTCCCAAAGTTCCCTAAAGTATGGATGAAGTATATGTCCAATGGTTAACAAATTATTCGTCAATATTGTTTTGTTTTTTTTAAGTTTTTAGGTAATCTAAAAATGTACATTTTTAAGTAGGGAAAATGAAAAACACTGTTACACTAGTGGGGTTACCTGCAGGAGTTAACTATGACAATGAGTTTGTTCCTCAGGCTGGCGTAGCGTACAGACAGGTGGATCTCCCCAAATGAACCCTGATGTTTCCTGAGGGCCCTATATGGATAGAAAACATGTGAATATGTCAACTATCTCTTGGATCAATAGAGTTAATTTCATTACGTCCAAAAAAAGGTTGAAGGTAACTGGACTGGAGTTATGAAAAACAGATATGTGGACATAGAACAAAGCTCACTCTGGATATGAGGCCCCATCTGAAAGGTCGAAACGCGAAGAAGCGATGGAGTTCTCCGACAGCAGGCTCTGGGAGTCATAGCGACGCATGTTCGCAGCGGAGGGCGGTGGTCGCCAGATTTCATTTGAGCCACTCTGGGTGTCCCAGGATGCAGTTGAGGGTTGGGAAGTTGGGTTGGTGTTGGGGGAAAGCGATGGAGAGGAGGATGTAGTGACGTTGGGAGTGGATGCAGAAACCTTACCTCCTTGGTTTGTCTGTGGTATTTGTTTTTTCTCTTGTTGAGGAGGGTTTAGGATAATCGTTGGTGGAGGCTTTTCAACACTGAGAATCTATTGACGGGAGACAACATGGTCTAAGTCAGTGACACAATGTAAAAAATAATATACAACAGTTTATGTAATGTAGCCTTTAACAAAACAGTAAACAACAACACTAACTATAGCGATATCGAAAAACAAAGTGATATCATGTCTTATATCACAATATCAATACTATATCTTTATAGTGCCCAACCCTAGTGCTTGCTAACATTTTGTACTCACCCTGAGAGTGGCTTTCAGTTTGATCTGGCTGTTGGCTCCGGATCGCTCCAGAACAAAGCGCTGATCTAAAGACATGTCGGAGGTGTTCAGGAGGCGACTAAGGGGCAAGTTGAAATTACCGAGCTGAGTCTTCTTCTCATGCTCTTTCACCTGGACCAAGAGAAAACATAAAAAACCAATAAAATAGTGAATTAAAAACATTTATATCACCTGAGGACAACTGATTGATGGAGGTCTATTAAACAGCTGGGTTTTTTATTTTGGAATAATTTGGGTGAAATAACAAGAAAGTCACGGTATCGGTTTGAACAAATTGTGAGGAAAATCACCACAAGTAATGTGAATTAATGTTTGTTTCTATTCAATACATTTAAACGATTAGTATAGAAGTCAGTTCATTAAGTAGGTAAAGCCAATTTTTCATTGTAGAAAAAGAATGCGCAACAAGATGGCCTTGCAAAAAGAATGCCAGTTGAACCTTCAATGTTGACAAACAAGAAGTACGGATGAAAATATTATAATTCCTTTCATTGTTTTAACGTGGGGAAGATGACATCCGATTTGTGAGGAGTGATGTGGGAAGTGTTTGTAACTGCCGCTATTGTTCGTGTCTTAGTTGAATTTTGCTTTTATCGACACACCATAGGCAATGTAGGAGAAACCTTAAGTGTGAAGTGTGCATCAATAAAATGACCAACCTGAATCGTGAGCTGCTGTGTTTTGATATTATGCACAAAGAAGGTGAAGCCCTCTTCCCACTTTGGGTCTTTGGATGCGTAAGCCACCTGAGACAAGAGGAAACATTGAAGAGTAATAACTACAGGTTAATGGTTTCAAAAAGCTGGATATTTGCAAAATGATCAGACGTCTCAAATTGAAATGACAGATATTAGTTTTTACTGTCTTACAGTACAGTGGCAAAATATATTAAATCAATTATAAACATGTATTAACAGATATTGTATTGACAGAATGATTTTGGGAGATTATAGTGTATCAATGTGACAAAACGAGAGCCATACCTTGCTTTTCTTAACATCCTTATCAATGGCAAATTCCACATATGAGTTCAGGGTGACAGCTCTCTTTGTAAGCTGAAAACAAAGTACATCAGTGAGCATGATTTTTTCAGCAAAATGTTTTTCATACACTATGGGAATGACAGTAAAGCCCAAGAACAATGATGAATATTTATAAGAATTGTACAAATGTGCATTATTATCAACAGTACATTTGCAACTACATGTTTGTTTCCTATCTGTCATGCTAACAAGCTTACAAGCTAATAAGCTAAAAAGCTAGTTTGTCTAAAAGCAGTCCTGCTGCCTTCCAGGTTGGATAGGTCTTCTCCAGCAGTTCTAAAACAGGTGTTTTGAGAAACATTATAACTATAGAAGAATGTGAACGTTACAGCCACAGCTAGCATGAGCATGTTGACAACATTCCACTGGGGAAGAAGAATGCTGAGGTCACTGAAGACACATTAAGGAGACCATATTCAATATTGGCCTTGGAAAAAGTTGACATTTTTTATACACTTTTTCGCTACACATACATTTACTGGGTATTGGTATCTTCCAAAAAAGAACAAACCACTCTTATGTGAAGGGTCTTTGGATAATAAAATGTTGTTGTTGTTGTTGTTGTTGTTGTATGTAATTCATTACATTAAGGGTATTTGTTATTGACTTGATTATTTCCTTTTCATTCTTCTTATCTCAGAGGAAAATACTTCTAACTCCACTACATTGATTTTAAAAGCTTTAGTAACGTATACTTAAATAAAGGATGTTAAATCAACTAATTATATATCATGCATTATTATAATAATACATAATAAATAATTGTACTATATATATATATCTATATATATAAACAGCTGCAAATCTTGAAATTAGCTCTAGCTCTAATTAATAATCTTATTATGTGCATGTAACATACCTTATTCAAAAGTGGGCTACATTTAGTACTTTGAGTATATTTTGACGATTTGTATGTACTTTTTTGTGTGAAACAGCCCTCGTGAGAGTCACTAACGACCTACTCATATCATCCAATGCTGGCTCTCCCTCCCTCCTCATCCTCCTGGACCTTACTGCTGCAATTGATACTGTCAACCATGGCATTCTATTAAACCGGCTCCACCTCCCCACTGGACTCAATGACACTGCCCTCACTGGGTTCAAATCATACCTCACAAACCAGACAGAATACATCTCCCTGGGTCACTCCAAATCAAATCCACACACAGTCACTTGCGGTTTCCCCCAGGGGTCAGTCCTTGGCCCCATCCTCTTCATCCTCTACCTCATCCCCTTTGGCCAAGTCATCAGCCGTCACAGAATGTCATTCCACTACTATACTGATGACACACAGCTCTATGTAAATGCCACAGCTGCAACCCCACCCTCATTATCACAGTCATCCCCGTCAAAACTCACCACCTGTCTGGAGGAGATAAAGGTATGGATGGAGCCCAACTTCCTCCAACTCAACAGCTCCAAAACTGAAGTCATCCTGGTTGGCACCCCTCACCAGACCAACTCATCATCCATAACCAGCATCACCTTTTCTGGCTCCAACATCCCCCTCTCAACAGTCACAAAACTTGTTGTAAAAATGGTACCCAACTCAACTTTGAAGCCCATATCAATTACCTCTGCAAGACCTCCTTCTACCACCTCCGTAACATTTTCAAACTCTGCCCCATTCTCTCCCTCTCAGATGCCGAAAAGCTGGTTCATGCTTTTATCTCCCCCAGACTGGATTACTGTAACGCATTTCTCATTGGGATTCCTAGCAAGAGCATGCAGAGGCTTCAATACATCCAAAACTCTGCAGCTAGGATCCTGATGAGAGTGCGGAAACATGAGCACATTACCCCCATTCTCCACTCACTCCACTGGCTTCCCGTCTCCACCAGGATTCAAGTCCAAGGTTTCCCTCCTCACACACCAATGTATCCATGGACATGCTCCCCACTACCTCAAAGAACTTCTCAACCCACAAAATATAACACACTCCCCCTGCTTCACTCACTCAAACTTCCTCCACATACCCAGAACCAGACTCAAGACCATGGGAGATAGGACCTTCTGTGCTGCTGCCCCACGTCTTTGGAATGCCCTCCCTGACACCTTGAGGGCACCACAATCTGCTGACTGGTTTAAAAAAGGTCTTAAGACATTTCTTTTTAGCAAATCTTTTGGTCCCCCTTAGATCTTTTTTAAATCCCTTTTTATTCTTTATAAAAACTGATCATCTTGCTTTTATTTCCGTTCCCTTTTTTTTTTCCTTTTTTTTGTTTTTAACCTGTAGCACTTTGAGATCTTTGATGAAAAGGGCATTATAAATCAAATGTTGTTGTAGTAGTAGTAGTAGTAGTAGTAGTAGTAGTAGTAGTAGTAGTAGTAGTAGTAGTAGTAGTAGTAGTAGTAGTAGTAGTAGTAGTAGTAGTAGTAGTAGTAGTAGTAGTAGTAGTAGTAGTAGTAGTAGTAGTAGTAGTACTTTTACTCAAGCACTCCTATTTTTAATTAAGTAAAAAGGGAATATTTCTTTAACACCTAATGAAATCTTAACGTGTGAATAGTGTTGTGTCTCCCATGTCTCTTCCATGTATGTTCACACCAGAGGGCATCCAGAGGCTTTAGATCAAATCCACAGTTCAATATAGGTGAATGTGTTTCGATACATTTATCACTAACAGATCGGGGTCAAAAAGTGACCTTGAATAATTCTTACAATGTGATCATAAATGCCTTTTATACCAGCTGGATAGGGTTTAATCACTAGTCACAAGACTGAGTAAGTCAAATATATTTCTCAGAAAAACCAGGAAATAATCTGTGACCTCAATTGCATATATTGAAGATCGTATATCTTTATTATTTCAGTATCTTATAATACACAACAAATATTAGCCTACATTTGAATTCAATCAAGGGCAAATGACTATATTTATACATGTATTTATAAATTTGCTAGTTTTTAACACTTCTCTGCTTTGGGACTTTTTGCTGAGAAAATCTTCCTGAACAAGCCTCAGGGTAAAGGGACAAACCTAACAACATGACACCAGCTGGTAACAAACACACCCACATATAAAATGGAAGAAATGCACCAGACTAACAGGAAACACCAGCTACACACAGGGACAAGTTCTCCTGCGGCACTCCCAGAAAAACATCTGATCTGACCGAGGCTTTTGTCTGACATCAAAAGTATATACAAAAGTACAATCATGTCTCAAGGCGGTAACAGGATAGACAGGCAAGATTCAAGTTGTACTTCCGTGTATTACTTGAAAAATATGATGTTATGCATTCATTTGCATTGTGTTTAACACTGGGAATTTGGACCAAATGGCTGAATGACCTACTTGTACCTAAGTGGACTTTATTAAACAAAAGAAATTACAACAAACTAAAGGAGAAAGAATGAAAATGGACAATTATGGGCCTTTCATTCTTGGGTCCCTAAGATCCCTTCTTTTTAAAGTAAATACTTAGGAGGCAGCTTACCCGAGCTTCCTTTGCAGGCTTCTTGTGTTTCGGATGCTCCGTAATCTCACTGTGGTCTTTCTGGAGACAAACACAAGAATACATCAGCACATTTGTATATGTTTTAACTTTATTTGCTCTTAACAACAACAACAATAGTGACCCTTGGAAAACACTTACTGGTAGGTTTGTGGCACTGTCCAGATACACTGCAAGCATAGCACAAGCAAGGCCATCTTCGGACTGAAAGAGAGTGATGGTGGAGTGTAATAAATGGTCAACAAGTTAAAGCACACAGGGGCAAACTTAGAGTTAGGATTTTTTTTAATGGGGTTATATGAGGTGCTTATTGTAATACAGCGGGTAAAATAAGTATTGAACACGTCACCATTTTTCTAAATATAATTCTAAAGCTGCTATTGACACAAAATGTTCACCAGATGTTGATAACGACCAATGCAATCCACACATGCAAAGAAACCAAAACAAATAAGTTCACATAAGTTGTGTTATAAAATGGAATGACACGGGGGAAAAGTATTGAACACGCTTACTGAAATGTATTTAATACTTCGTACAAAAGCCTTTGTTGGTAATGACATCTTCAAGACGCCTCCTGTATGGAGAAACTAGTTGCATGCATTGCTCAGGTTTGATTTTGGCCCATTCTTCCACACAAACAGTCTTCAAATCTTGAAAGTTCCGTGGGCCTCTTCTATGAACTCTGATCTTTAGTCCTTTCCAAAGGATTTTCTATTGGATTCAAGTTATTGGCTGGGCCATTCTAGCAGCTTTATTGTGTTGTTCTGAAACCAATTAAGAGTTTCCTTGGCTGTGTCTTTGGGATCATTGTCTTGCTGAAATGTTCACCCTCGTTTCATCTTCATCATCCTGGTTGATGGCAGCAGATTTTCAGAGAGAGAGAGAGAGAAAGAGAAAGAGAAAGAGAAAGAGAGAGAGAGAGAGAGAGAAGAGAAGAGAGAGAAGAGAGAGAGAGAGAGAGAGAGAGAGAGAGAGATGTTTCTTGTGTAATGAGAAACCTTTTTAAAGGTCATTAGTTGGGGCTGAACTAGCTGATTGCTGACTTCTTAATGACAGATTTCAGCTGGTTTCTTGACTTTCCATGCCTTTTTGCACCTCCCTTTCTTCATGTGTTCAATACTTTTTCCCTGTGTCATTCCATTTTTACTACACACAACCTAATTTCTGAACTTATTTATCTTGGTTCTTTATGTGTGGATTGCATGGGTTGTTACCGTCATCTGTTGAAAATGTTGTGTCAAGACAGTCTGGTGGCTCTGGAGAAAGAAGCGGTTTCCGGTCGGAATGGGCATTCTGAATGTGAGGTAAAGCAGGGAAAATATCCCAAATACAGAACACTTTTCAACTGATATTTCATTTGAATAACTAGAGCAAATCTCACACTAAACATCCAAAATATCCCCTTTAAGATGAATGCTAATATGTGGCCAGAAGGTAGAGAAGTAATATAAGATGATATTGCATAAACATGTTGATGAAAATCTGGATAGAAGAAATTGAAGCAAAAATGTGGTTACCTCCCTCAGCAGTTGGGGGTCAGACTTAAGGGAAAACCACTGGAGCTTAAGATGAACTTCTCCATACTGGACGCCTTCCAGAGGAAACCACTGCAACGGTGAGGAAGATTCATTTATCACCATGAAATTCATACCATGACTGCATTTAAACAGAAAACTGCTGAAAATGATTAGAATTGCTTTAGAATTTAGTTAGCTCGGCAATCATTTTGGGAGTAATATTTTTTTTTTCTATTACAGAAGGAAACAAATGTATTCATTAGGCAAAAATCACTTTATTTCATGTATCCACATTATTAATTAAAGCTCACCTGATCCATTTCTATCTTCTTTTTCACTTCTCCGAAATCAAGGTTATACCTACGATAGATAATGAAAAACGATGGCAAGTGAAAACTTTATAGCACTAACATTGAGAATATATTTTTAGCACTTATACGTAATATGTAAGCTATTCATATTCCTCCATACAAGTCACTGTATATTTTCAATCAAGTAACCATACAGTATATAGTGTGGTTAAACGCCTTTATAGGACAGTAATATACCATGGTAATAGGTAACACTTGAGAAACCCTTCCATACTTGAGAAACTCCCTCTCAGATTACTTTTATATAGAGAAGTGAAAACAATTCATGTGACTAAGACAGCATCTGCCCTACTTTTTTGCGCTGGTATTTGATCGTTTCTTACGTTCCCAGTAAGTCATCTTTATCTGTGTCCTCATCATATAGCTCCAACTCCAACTCCTGGCCTGGGGCTTCATGGACGACAAACTGCACACAGATAATAAAAAAAAAAGTGGATGTTACAAACTTTATTTTTGATAGGAAAGTCAATGTTGCGTCCCAGCCCAGCATACTTCATTAGATTTCTACCAGATTTAGAGAGCCTTGGCCTTAACAAATTACTTCTCTTCAAAAGATATAAGTTGATACACCTGAATTGTCAGTAAGTAGTCCCAAAAAAAAAACAATCAAAAACATGTGAATAAACTGTCTGCAACCTCCAAAGTTGACAAGTGAAGCCAACCAGTAGTCCCAAAAACTGCAATTCTTCTTAATAGCCAGAAATTGACATGTTTAAAGCCTGCTACAAAATGTATTTAGCTCATTCCATAATCATTTTAACTTTAGGAGGTTACAGTTGTTTTTTTTTTAAACAAACCAAAGCTTGCCTCATTTAGGGCGTGGCTGTTCTGCGGGATAGGTGGATTAAGTAACAGCTTCAACATGTCTGCTAGGCTTCACCTCAATTAATTTGATGTTTTGAAATGTATGCCTTTCAAATAATTGTTCAAACTATTGAACTAATATTAAGTCAGCTCTCTATTTTAGATTAATCAAGTGAAATGTAAATATTGTTGGTTCTGATCACCACACATGGATTGCTAGCTTAGCTCAAAGTAGCTACTAAACTACACTCTAAGCAGTTGCCTTATCCTTTTTTCTCATAATTACATTACAAAAAAGCCAATTTTTAGCTAGCCAAATTTAGCATCCCGGGTAATATTACAGTTTATGTTAGTTACAGATTCACCTTGCTAACCAAGCTAGCTAGTTGGTAACTAAGCGTTGATTTTGCTAATATATCCCACACAAGGCCTCACTCTTACCCAGTTTAACTCTCTTGTACAAGTATGGTTACTTATGGTTCCCAACAAAAACAGATGGTGAGGGCTAAATGCGATAAATGTTTGAACAACCAATAGGTGTTGTCATTGTGACTACATCCACATCTTACATTATACGAAGTGCTTGCTAAAAGTTTTTTGGTATCTCTTCAGCACTTTGCTTTCTTGCATACAAGGAAACACATTTAAACATGTTTATGCCTTTTTGAGCTCATACAGGTGCTTTTTAAAAATCGTAAGCCAACTTTATAAAATAAAATTAGACTAAAATAAAGAGGTTTTCACATAATCACTGTTATTTTACCTCGTACACTTCATTCCATTTTGGGTGCAAATTCTCTTTGACCGTCTTGCTTTTGACTTGTCTGTTGCCCACTCTGAGAGTTGCATAGGGGTCGGACTTGCCCTTGACTAAACCCATCATGTATGTGTCCTTAGCCATCAGGTCTCTAGCCTCCAGCAAGTGGACCCTCACCACGCCCTGAAGAGCAGACAAAAAGAGATTCAAAACAACAAACTTGTTGAACATGAAAGATAAAGACAAAATCCTAACAAAGTGCAAAACAATGGAAAAATAAATAGGTAGAAAACTAATAAGGAAACTATTTCCAACATTATTTAATTAAACAAATTGTATATTGAACTGAACAAAAATCTATAATCACTCAATCAATAAAAAAAGACTGATAGTAACAATTTAAAGTATGGTTCCTACTGTATACTACATATTGTACATACTGTCTTTTTACTAACTAAAATCCCTCAGTGCAATATTCCAATCTTTTTAGTGGTTGAAATTAAGATGACGATAAAAAAAACGATTGTCCCGCCAAGGGGACTTTTGTCCTGAAACCTGCAATGGCGGAGTATTTGAAAATGCAAGTAGCAGTTTGAGATGAAATTACTATAATCTGTGAAATGGAAATTATATCTTACATACTCGGGGTAGTGGGAACCTCATCTGGTCGACTTTGACTTGATCTATGAGGGGTATACACATGCGGTTGGGCAGCACCATGAGCGAAGCAATGATATCCATTATGGTCCCCTCAGATAAGGAGCTGAAAGAGGACAGATGAATTGAGAGGGCTTTTGACCAGACAATTAAACACTAACAGTGGAGTGACCTTTCAGTCTAACCTGAAGCCAGGGCTGTCCAAAAGGTTGGTCATGCCAGTCCAGTTGATTTGAAGGGTCTGAAAAAAGTAATTCAGAGTTTTTAACTTGACCAATCAAGCGGCTTGATTGAGGACAGTATGGTCGAGAAAATGTCACTCACAGGGCGGCGAATGAAGAAGAAGGTGACTCCTCCCACCAGTGGTGCTTGCCCAACAAGAGGCTCCAGAATGACCCTTATCATCCCCTGGAGCTGGAATATTGAAGTCATTTTACAATACTTGTAAACACATGTTATGATAGAGGATTAAATCAATGCAAAGACAGAAAAACAAAGGAGATGCCCACTTTAAGTCCTTTGACGCCTGCTGTGATTGGCGGCTGCACCTCAGCGTCGATGTCCACGTCACTGTCATAACTGCAAAGTGAGCAGTGATAGCGAGAAGTATAAATGGCTGAAAGGGAAAACAACATGCACACCAACTATGCTCTTGTTCTGAGTTTAAAGTGTTCCAAAACCCATTAACACCAAATGGCAAGTACATAGCAGCTCTAACGTGAGGAATGTCGACCTACCATATATTCAGGTCCAGAATCACCTCCCTCTGATCCACTTCGTCTGTGTATGCTTTCATTCCAGTGATCCTGAGAGGCTGGAATTAAAGAAACACATTAAAAAGGAAGCCATCTTGAATGTGGCCCCACCCCGGTCAACAAAGAACGGGTTGTGGTTGACAATGTAACATGAATTCTGCATAATTTGCACAAGCTATCTGGTTGCTTCAAGGTCAAGTACACAAAAGATATGGCTCTAATAGGGCAATCATTTTTGCTGCAATTTGCTCAATTATTTTGCATCTGGTTGCAAGTGTGCTGTTTAAGCCAATGCGTCTGTTGTGAGGGGTGAGGAGTCAACCTGAGCCGGAGCTATTTTTTTCACAAGTTTTTCGAAATGAAATGAAGGGTAGCCATTATGTATTTATGTCTTTAATGACACAACTGTCATTGCCTTCCAAATAGAATGAGTGTGAGCAGACATCCCTTATATATGCACTTCAGGGGTTGCCATTAAGCTTAGTCCGCTTGTGGAGGACCCAGATTGGACATGGGACCATTTACGTATGTCATCCCCTCTCCTTCCCTTTCAATACTGTCACTTTCCAATAAAGGTTAATCTGGCCCAAAATAAATCTTTAAAAATAAAATAAATGTGTTTCACTTACCACTAACCCGCTGGACACACTACTTTCCAGTAACTGCATGTAACTATAAGCACAGATATTTCTTCTTTGAGCTGTTTTTTTTAGCATTGCATTAAATGAACCAATTTCGTGCCATATCTCTGTATATTTTCCAATTTAGATACACGCAAACATCACTGAGACGCTACATGCTTGGCAGTGCCTGTTATGGGTGCTTTTTGTCTGTTCAGCACATGTCTAGCAGCTACAAAAACCCCACAATTCTTATGGCCGATTCACCCCTCAGTTTATCAGATACATGTGTGACGGAAGTATTAATACCCAAACCAAATTAAAGTTGTGCTTGTCAGGAGGAAATAAAATGGCTCTGCAAACTTACTAAGTGTCCAAAGTGGACCTTGGTGAAGGTGAACATTTTGAGCGCAGAGCTGGAGAGTCTGATGGCTGGCTGGATGTTTTCCTTAAGGAGCTTCTCCATGTACATCCCAAAGAAGGGCCAGGCCTGCTCCAGCACCTAAATATACAAACAAGAAACGAGTATTTGAAAACACCTTGGATCCACACCTTAATCAAACAGTACATTCAGTCATTTATAAAAACAGGGAACACCTTACAGATGCAAAGTATCATTTTTTTTCCAAATGAAAATGACTTCGATGGTTTATGCTGTTCCAAACATTCAAACAACAGTTGAAAATTGGTGCTCATTTAACTCGACGTCACAGCAGAGTAGTGGTGAGTTTAAAGGGATTTTTTGTCATAAGGGGGGGTGTGGTGTACTTCAGTGTATGACCAACAGTGAATGGTGGCTGGCATGCCCGCAGTTTGTAGAAATAGACAGGACATCTCCAAGCACTGAAGCTTGGAGATGTAGAAACGTATTATAAATAAGTACAACATTTAAAACCAGTGTACGCTATTTTAAGGATATCATTCTTTGACTGATTTACGGATAAGAATCGTGCACTGTTATCTATGCATGTTCTTTTTGGGAGGTAAAATGACAGTTTTATTCGAAGAATCATTTCCTTTTCCCATCTGAAAGTGCTGTCTGACGGAAAATTATTCTAAATACAGTGCATGTTAAAACTGATATGTTGGCCTTTTTTTTTTAAGGTGACTTAAATCTGTTTTGCTGCCCCTGTCCGCAGCAGAACATTGTGTGTACTTGTGTCATTATTCCTGTCTTTTCAAAGTGGGGGGTGTATCGACTGCCATCTAAAGTAGGAAATCCATTTACTATTGACTGATTACCTCATACAACTCTATCTAAAACTTCCCAAACCATCCCTTTAATACCCCTATTGCATTTCTAGTGTTACTGATGCATTTGAGTTTGCATCAAATGAATTGTAATGCAGGCCATGGGACCTACCATAGTACCAGAACGGCACGGTTGGGGTGTAAATACTGTTGTTGAGCAATGCCTTTAAATTACAGTGGACATTTAAAGCAACAACAGGACATATAAAAAGGTAAGACTATGTTGATACCTTACCTTGTTAAGCCATTCAACTTTCTCAAAATCAGGAAAGTGGACCTATGAGGAGAAAAGAACAAAACACTTTTGAAGTTTGAAGAGGTTTGTAAGTATTTGTCCAACCCAACAACATAATGGCATGCATGATAGCGGTGACAAAGACATAATTCAGTTATTATTAATCATCCATCATGCAAATAAGATGGTGAAATAAGTCAACATAAAATCAGGCGAATAAAATCAAATCATGAGGCTTCTATTAGAGTGGTGGATCAAACTCAGAGACATTCTGCACATTTACACGCATTCCTGGAATTTGACAGCATTCCTTAGTGAAAAAAAAACAGCAGTAGCTTTGGAGAATGTATTATTTAGAGCTTACCAAAGTTTCTCTGCAGCATCAAAACTGTGGACTGTAACAGAGGTTTGGAATCATGTTCTAATACAGGGCAAATTTCCAAATAATTACCATCAGTGCCCAAGAAGCGAGAATTTCTCTTTTTTCAGACCAATAAAAAAAAGGGTTTTACACTGGTGAATTTGGAAATCCCCATTAATATCCTTAAAATGGAATCCTGTATTGTATTGTAATAAACCTGCGTACGATTGATCTGCGAGACATTAACTACAAATAGTTATCTGATCTGTTGTACATATGACATTCCTGTGACATGAGAGGAAACCTACCAATGTCTCTCCCTTCTTAGTTCCCATGAGTCACCGTTTGAGTGGGTGTGGCGTGGTGTAACCAAATGCGCAGAAACAAAACCTCCTAAATAAAAACACATTTGGCTAGCTCAACCCAAATCTGAGAATGGGAGGCTCATGCCATGCAAATACAGCACAGTGTAGTCATGGAAACAGAGAGCCCTACAGTAAGGGACATGTTTCAGTACGTTTTGCCTTGTTTAACTCCAAAAACAAGGGTTTGACCTCAGGGGTTCAACCTTCCTTCAATTCATGGAAAGGTACTCAGTTTAATCTCTTTGCTGTCTGGCTGCTGAAGATTTGTACATAAATCATCCAATATAATTGTGGTATAAATAAATACAAGTATAATATTAAAGTAAAACAATACATATTTTACGCAAGCTATACAGACAAAAAGTGATAGTTAATTAGTGGAGTTAAAAGTGAACAATTGTAATGTATATAATCCAATGCCAAAATGTGCCTGTTGTATATTTCTATATATGTCGCTAGCTTAATGAGATTGTTAATTGTACAGTAAAGTGTTTAACTTATTCAATATTTTCTTTATATTGTGTATTATTTAGATATTCTAGTCATTTATGTTGTTTAAATTGTAAATTACTATATACTTGCTGCTGATGTTCATTTCTATTTGTATTGTATGTTATTGAATCTATTAATATTTGAACTTGTGTATTCCTTGACAACAGTGCTGCTGTGACAAAACAATTTCACAATTTGGGATGAACAAAGTATCTATCTATGTATCTATTTTAGATATGTTGCAACCGTCCTGGTTGTGATAGTCTGTCATTTCTAAAAACAGGGAACACGTCAAAGATATAAAGCATCATACAGTTTTTAGATCATTTTTTTCCAAATGAAAATGACTTAGATGGTTTATGCTGGTCATTCAAACAACAGTTGAAAGTTGGTGCTCATTTAACTCGACGTCACAGCAGAGTAGTGGTGAGTTTAAAGGGATTTTTTTGTCATGTGGGGGGGTGTGGTGTACTTCAGTGTATGACCAACAGTGAATTGTGGCTGGCATGCCCGCAGTTTGTAGAAATAGACAGGAGAACCAGCACTGAAGCTTGGAGATGTAGAAACGTATTATAAATAAGTACAACATTTAAAACCAGTGTACGCTATTTTAAGGATATCATTCTTTGACTGATTTACGGATAAGAATCGTGCACTGTTATCTATGCATGTTCTTTTTGGGAGGTAAAATGACAGTTTTATTCAAAGAATCATTTCCTTTTCCCATCTGAAAGTGCTGTCTGACGGAAAATTATTCTAAATACAGTGCATGTTAAAACTGATATTTTCATGTTGGCCTTTTTTTTTTAAGGTGACTTAAATGAACAAAGTATCTATCCATGTATCTATTTTAAATATGTTGCAACCATCCTGTTTGTCATAGTCTGTTCCTCATTTCAAATAAATTATGTAAACAATGTGTCAAATGTAATGTTTTTTTTAATGGTATGGGTAATAAGCACTTACATGTAAGACATAGTTGGTTGACAAAATAGTATCTATGTTCATTCAGAAAAATGTGTAAGTTAATGTCACATCTGACTTTCAAATAAATATTGTGGACAACATGAATATGAGATCTTCTTTTAAATGGTATGGATAATTAACAGACATAGCAAGTTCAATATTTAAAAAGAAGTGGGTATAGAATAAACAGTCTGTCAGTGACTGAAAGAAATGCGATATGTGTCTCCCTTACCCTGCCCTATAAAAGCTACTCTTTAACAATCAGTAAATCGGTCAACTCTATCCCATAATAAGCACAATACCTACCCATGAAGCCATTTTTAAGGCACTTCCCAGCTCCTTGTTCACCACGTTAGTCTCATTATCCAGAAAGTGAATGGCGCCTCCGATCCGGGCGTCTTTCCACTGGCGGTTCTTCTTCCACCAGGTGACCATCACCATGCACAGCACCACCCAGCTGATACTGAGGCCCAGGTACCCCGTCAGGTACACGGGGTAGAACAACAGCAGAGCCCGGCCGAAATACATGAGGAACTCCATCAGGATACGGTTGACGGCGGAGGGGCTCAGCTTCTCCGTGCTACCGTGGATCGACAGGCTGTCCGCGAGCCCCGCTGCCCCGCTCGGGAACATCTCTCCGGTCGATGCCATGGCGGGTTCGACCCCCGCGTGAGAGGGTTTCCAAAAGGAGTAAACGCTCACTGCCTGAACAGATACTATTTTTTGGTTTTGTTTTTTTGTTTTCGGGTCACTTAAGCATTGCTTTCTTAAGGACAAGAAATCAGGGACGATAAGCTACTGAACACTGGTGAAATGAGTCCCGGCTGTCCTAAAACTTCCGGGTACGAAACTCCCAAAAGGCAGGTAGACACACCTGCGCCCATGGGTGGGAATGGGCAAAAAAAAAGAAAAAGAATTCCACCCTAAAGATGAATGCGGAGAAAGCAGCCATGTATCATAGAGCCATTTAGTTTTGTGTTGCTTTATCAGCAGTGACTTTTACAGCCTTGTTTACGTAATAACTTTGTATAGTGTATTTTGTAGACTACTTATAGGTTTTACATCATGAATAAACATATAAACAGTAGTTTACATCCCAATTCAACCTTTCTCTCTTATTGTTTATAACTTATTATAATTATGATTTCTTTACAAGTACCCATTGCCTGCAGCTCAGCAATTGTAATTCTTTTACTGTTATAATTCTTTTGTTGCCACAAAAGTAGTCTTTTTTTCATTTCATTTTTTTATTTTCTCTGTAGTTCTTTGTGACTAGGCCAATTATCCAATCATCATACAGTATGGCAAATACAACCATCTGCCATCCCCCAATAAGTCTTTATATTTATATATGCAACATAGAAGGGGTTGATTATCAGAAAGTACCCACTAAAACTTAGCATCTGAAATATATAATTATATAAAAGAAATATGCAGAATTTGATTTTTTAAAATCAGTTTTCAAACACAATTTGTGAATGAAGGATAGCAAAGTTTTTGTTTTTAGTTTGACAATAAAGGAATTCTATTTCAATTTTATATTTGGGATAAATGCAGTTTTTAGAGGATTGTGTTACTGTATTGTTCGTGAAAAAATTTCCAAGAATCATTGTCATATAGCCAAGAGAACCATCTGCATAATTCTTAGCCTTATAAATCAAGATGTAACAGTAGATATACAGTATCAAAAACATACCAAAGAATGGGATCTGCACAGTTTCAGAGTGACCTGCAGATGGCACTAAAGGGTGCAGCAGAGAACCTTATTTTAGCAAAGCTGGTAACACAACTCTGTGATTTCATTGCTCCAATACTCTCTGAGTCATACGTTTTCTTTAGAGTAGTTTTGTTGATAACAAATATTTAAATACTCCTATAATAATCCTTGTGGATTTTCATTTAAAGCAAGAGGACACATTTATAGATAGTGTTTTATTACAAAAAAAGACTACTTATTCTATTGAAGTTATAAAAAAGATAATGAACCTTATCACATGTATTGTTATAAATATCAGGTACAAGAAAAATAAAAAAAGATGGATAATAAGTAATACACCATTAAATATACAGAAAACATCAAGACAATAGCGAACGTGTATTCACTTTTTATTTGTACAGGCTTATTGGACAGCAGTTAAGCTTTCCCTATCAAAACCGAAAGTGAAATCTGATTCACATTCTCAAAATAAGCTCTTGCTGTCCCATGATTTACTGGAACTGAGAGGGGGCTTTCCATCAGCCTGCCATAAACCATAAACATTGAACCAATATCAAGGTGCATATTATATCGGCAAAAAAAGCCAGCTAGCTAAAACATAGCCTTTCATTTTCTTCTACTATCTTGATTTCTTCTTACACAATTATTCTGAAGTATGATTGAGGCATGTGTAAGGCACTATATAGGTCTGATTAAGCATATCTCCATAACTGACCCTTGAGATGAAAACAGGTTGCTTGTAAATTGTGTTATCTTTGAAAACAAAAAACATAAATCAGGTGATGATTGATAATAAACAGTAGTCAAAAGTTGTAAGGCAGAGTTAAATGTAAGACATTAATCCTATACATGTACGTGCATGGCCCTGTCACACAAATGTGATCATGTATTCAGGGTAAGCCTGGCTGTCGTGGAAGATGACAAACATGCTGGGTTTGCCTGTGTTGTCCACCACACTGTCGTACTTCTGAAGGGACACATTGCCTTTGGCTGGTGTGGTTATCATGCCTTGGTTTCCAATGGTGAAATCCCCTGTCAGCACTCGACACAGGTACATGCGCTTCTCCCCTTTAGCATCCGGCCTGGAGTAGGTGTTAGAGGCGGAGTAACTAGCATTGACAGCAAAGTATGTGCCATTGCCATAACAAGTAGCTGAAAATAAAACACAGAAAGATTTCAAATTAAACTCAGACTGAGAATAAGAAATATTAATAATATATATATATATATATTATTATATATATATATATTTTTTTATCCCAGGGCAAATTGGATTTGGTGACTGATATTCACATCGAATACTTTGCAAAATGAACACCTATTATACCCTTATTACCATAATACACTGTTATTAGACCCATATTAAACCAATGTAACCCCAATATTAGGCCGTAATTAAACTGTTATATTACCCATTTTAAACATGGACACAGCCTTTCACATGACTGTATCCCCAGGATAAAGAAATCATTTAAGGGTTCAAATAGAATAAAATAAAAGATAAATAATCAAGAAAAAAAACAACTTTAAGTATCTAGAAAATAGTAGTTATATGTATTATTATAAATAGAATATTTGATAAAATAAGATGCTAAAGTAAGAATTTGCAATAACACTATTTTAAAAAATCAAAATATGTATATGAACATTACATTTGTCAAAGTACTTATTTAATTAATTATCAATTATCTGTAAATATTCAGAAATAACAACTGTAGTGTTGCGAACATTCAACCATAACTGGGGATGGGTAACATTATTCAACATGTAGGGTTATTAATATGGTTCTGAAGCAGCAGCATGACTAAACCGATTTAAAAATATCACTAGCTTTGGTGTTTGGACCACCATTGCAAACGAATGGGATGTGTCACACAGGAAGTGACTGAATAAGCGATATCCCTTGCTCTTTTACCATTCTTTCCTGCGTAGCTCCTGTTGAAGCCGTGTTCATTGATGTAGGCCGCAGTTTCCACACAGGTGCCGTGGAAGAGGCGTCTCTCGTTGTTCTGATGTTTGTTTCTCAGCTCCATGTCACGCTTCTTGATCTCCAGGCTCTTCCACAGTCCAGGGTTCTGGATCCTCTCAATCTGAGAGAAGGGGAAAGTACATTCCTGATTGTCTGAGTTTGTGTCTATTACATGAACTGCTGTTCCTGTTTAATATAGATATAAATACATTTGATTTGTCCCAAAAATGCAATAATAACAAATAAAATAATATATATTATATCAAATAATACATTTTTTTAGTTTTTAGTCTCAAATATATACATTACATTTATAAAATGGCAACACATATTATTTTCAGATATCACATCATTATTTGAAAAAGGATGACGTTAATATGACAGATACAACCTTAACCATTATATACAGAGCACGTGAAATGAAGAGTACCTTAACAATGTTCCGTGGACAGGTGGCCTTGAACAGATTAAGGACTTCAGTGTGCTCTGGGCTCCCGGCATTTAAGGTGATGGCCACACTCGCGGAGTTGGCTGGCATTGGATCCCAGACCGCAGGAATGTCGTCTTCTCCTGGAGATAATTAATCATTTCTGTTTATTATTTTATTTGAAATAATAAAATATGAGACCATGAACAGTTAAAAACACTATCTAAATACTAAATATTTAGATATAGCATATTATTTGTATACTTCATACTGTACATATATGCACAAACTACCACTACAGAAAACCACACAGCTTTTTAATGATACTCTTCTTTTGAATTCTGATATATTGCACATTTCTGATACATCTTTCTATATTTGAATTGTAATTATTCTATCCAGATTTATTTTTTTAAACTCAGATATATTGCACATATTTTAATGTAATTTTGTTCATATTGTGATTTAAATTTCATACGATACAAAACATTGTTTTTATTTCAGGTAGATTGTAGATGTTTTTCTATAATTTTGTCAGTATTTTACATTTTATACAGCTTTTTTTTAATTCACATGTATTGTACATATGTTGATATATGTTTATTAAAATTCTATATATATATATACAGCTTTTTTAATACAGATATATATATTTCTTCCATATTTCAATTCAATGTAATTTTGTTCTATACAGCTTTCATTTTGATTCAGATGTATTGTAATTTTCTTATGTTCTACATTTTTGCAATTTTATTTTGAAATGTAGTTTATCGTACTAACTTTATGTTATGCATTACTACATCAAAGCAAATTCCTAGTATGTGAAATCCTACTGGGCAGTAAACTAGATTCTGATTATGAACGTACAGTAGCATGCTAAAACCTGAGAATAATTGTTCTTACTTACTGTAACTCAAATCTGGTTTGAATGCACTTTATTTTGGTTTCCTTATAAGGACAACTATTCTGAAGTGTTGTGGATGTAAGAAGGGACACAGAAGACCAGACCAGAACAATAACTGGTGTGTACTTATCAGAGTATGTGGGTAAATACCTTTGAGTTTGTCAATTCGTTTTATCTGTAAGGTTAGTCCCTGTTTATCAGTGGCCGGTCCTTTTGGCCATGGTGACTGTGTATTCTTGACCCTGCACTGTAACTTTTACATTTGGCTGCTTCTTCTCCATTGCTTCCTCAAGCTTGAAGTTGGCCATTAAATCAAAGCTCTGAAACTGATGCCCCGTCTGCTGGTACTGCCAGTCCGCCACACTGGCCACCAGTTCCAATTTCTTCTTCAGCTCCTCCTCGTTTCTCATGGACTTCAGCATCTCATTGATCTCTTGGCTGGCGTTGAGCACGTCCTGACTCAGCCCCTCGATGGTGAGCGAGGCTTGGGCCTGCTGTCTATTGATCCTTATCGACACGCCCGTTGTCTGTTGGATGACAACGATGCGCTGGTGGTTTGCTTTGGAGAGGTGAAGGATGTCGTCGTCTTTAATGCAGATGCTTCCTTGATCTTTGGATATCAGGTCTTTGACCCTCTGTTTTGCCGAGTTTACTTTAGCCTGGGACTCGCCGCAGATGTGGAAGGAAACTGGGTCCACTTTCACCTCCTCAATGTCGAAATCCTCTTCTTTCTGTGGGTTCTCATCACTTCCACCAACAAATAATGCTGAACGAACAGAAGCTCTACATTAGAATTGAACATTTAGGCATTTGGGATTAAAGAATATGAACACCAACACTAGACTTACATTTGATTTTGTCGAAGGGATTCCAGATCCAACTTTTGTCTTTCGGTGCAGTGGCCTCTCTATGGTGCATACTGTTGCTGAATTCTTTCAGCATTGGTTGCTGGAAAATAACTATCCGGACTGTCTTCAGGGGGCCATTAGTGTTTTGGCTCAACACCTCAATGACTGCATCCAACATGGCGTCCGCCACCTGCCTTGCCTTTGCGTTGCCTTGACCTAAACGATACAGCATACATAAGTTACTGACTTTCATCAAACTTTTGTGTCATGCAGCAGACAATACCAAAAGACAAACCTGTAATTTTCCAATTGCAAACCCCTCAACCCAGGTGGGTTTGATGTTAAATATCAAAAATTATTAACACCACACCTTGCTAATAATTCTCACCTGTGCCAATGGCAGGTAATGAGACAGAAGTGTACGAGCCTGTCATACACATTTGGAGCGCATCTTTCACAACCTTGTTGATTTGAACTGGGTCAGTCTTTCCAACCAGGTGGAGGATTTTCTTACTCTTTAGATTCCCTGGCTGGGTTATTATCATGCCTGTGTGGGGCTTGGCACCTAAAGGGGAAGGCAGTGGAGGCAGTTTTAGAAAATACTTCCGTTATGAACAGAGAATTGCCCTAATGACTGACTCTTATTCCATGTTGTTTCAGTACCAAAGACAAACATTGGTATGTTGTACTTCGTGTCAACTCTGTGTTTGAATGCTTCCTTACCAAGAGTTTGGCATTCTGCTTCAACAGCCTGACCAGCTGCATCCAAAATTGCCTTTGATACTCCTAGAGGAGGAATATATAAACAAATGTCATATATCGTAGGTTGTCCATCATGCTTGTAAAGGGAGGGGTGAGCAACGGGATGGGTGAGCAAAGGGGGGTTCATTCGGAAACCTCCCCACTAGACATCACTATATCCTAACACATTGGTCCTTACAGGTAACATACCTTCAAAAAACTACCTACTTCATGTAAAAAATACATGATATCTTAAATGATTCTTTTACATTATGAAATCCTATCAGTTCTGGCTGTCATTTACCGGACTTAAGAGAGAAATCGTCGTTGGAGGAGTTGACAATGACATCAGTGGTCTCCTTGGAGATGTCTCCCGTGACAGCCTGTACAACCACGCTTCCCATTTTAGTCTCGTACATTCCTGGGCTCGAGACAACTTTAGAGAAGGGACCTTGAGGCAGCAAACACAAATCAAGAATTTAGAGAGGTGCAAACGCCTATTAGGTCAAGATTTTTGTTAAAAGACCAAAACTATTCAGTCTTGAATAACCATTTGGTTTATATATAAAGACATGTACAACTTGATAATCATTAAACTATTTAAGTCATTTAAGATAATAAGTAAAACAAAAATTAAAGTATTTTATGGATTCAGCTATATATATCTTTATGAAACACTTGTTTTTAGTTGGACGCATGAATACACTATTTGAAGGCCCTCACTCTATAGTGGTATCATTGTTTAGAGAGCTGTTATTTTGAATCTTACACATTTCTAAAACACAGCATTACAGTGTATATGAGCATTCAAATGTAACAACAATGTTGCCTACCTGTACTTTGAGGGGAACTGGGCACTGGAACTCCTGTTGCACTGGGGAACTTCTTTGGGAATTCATCGCTAAAAGCCTGAAGAGATAATTATAGACATTACCAAATACTCACAAATATCTCAAACAAGTTCTTAAAATCATCATGAAATCAAACCATTACTTATTTTTTGTTAAGAATTTGGTACATTAAGGTACTAGAGTTTGTTCCTTACCTTGATAGTCGGTGCATCTAGTGGGTAAAGGATGATCATGACCTTCTTCAGGTGCTTAGGTTGTTTCTTCCTGCTAAATGTGTCGATTGTGTCCAACAAGATTGAGGCTACAAGGTCCTTTGGGAAACCCAGGTTCCCAGTGCCAATGGCCGGGAAGGATATGGAGGTCAGACCCATTTTCTCTGCCTTGGCCAAGCACTCCTTGAAAATGACGCTCAATATCTGTAAGGCAAGGTGCAAGATATTGATATTGAGTTCACACTGCTGTTGCATCCATTTACAACCACCTGCAACTAAGTTATATATTCAAACAGAGGAGAGACAAACTGAATCATTATGTCTTGTATTATACAAATGAGCAAGCTATATCACCCCTATTAGAAGCAATGTACCCCAAAAAGTACATGATGTAACCTTTTACCTTATCAGCTCCATTGCCCCAAGGAGGAGTAACAGCATGAAAGACCACTTTTGCTCTTCAGCTGGCAGCCATCAGTTACAATGACTTCTCCGAATGTTCCATTGTTGTTTTTGGCATTTACCAATACTTGAAGTTGTGGTCCAGCAGCACCAAAGATGGCATTTGAAACTGCTCCTCGGTTTAGTGCAAGATTTTCAAACACAGTGTTCACAGTCACCTCCGTCTAAGAATTGGTTAAGACAATGATAACAGTTGCATGTTATTCATTTTAAAACCATCAACAACTTCATTTTTAAGATAATATAATCCGTCAAATTGTATAACTACAGATGAATCAAAGGGTTGCTCTAAAGCTAGAGGAAAAGGTCAATAGTTAAAGCTGCAAACTCTAGCAACATGAAGTACGTAGGAATGTTAATTCCTTAAACTAACTAAACCGTTTGCTTTTACTCAGGGATAAAGAGTTGAAATTACCGTGGCATTCTCGATGTTTCCCTTCATAAGAGTGATGTCCAAGCCCTCTTTGGTCTGCACTTGTCCCAAGCAGTTTGGGGCCAATGCAACAGATCCAGCTTGTTTCACAGGGGAAGAAGTGGTTTTGAAAGGGAGAGGTTGTTGAGAAGAACTGACAAGAAGATTTCCAAACTCTTGTCGGGCCGCTGCTACCATAGCCTGAACAGCACTGTCGTCATTGTTCACCAGATGGATCGTCTTCAAGGTGTTGTCACCATACTTGTCACTACAGTAGTCCTTCACAGCTCTGACGATGGTGTTTGCACACACATCGAGAGGAAAGCCTTGGTTTCTGCTGATGGCAGGCAGAGCCACAGAGACGAGGTTGTGCTTTTCAGCCAGTTCCAAACTTCCTTTGACAGCTCTTTTCAACTGCGCCGAAGGCTTCTGGGGATAAGCTTTATCATAAATGGGGCTGACTGCATGGATAACTTTTTTGCAGCAAAGCTGCCCCCCTGCACCGGTTATCACACAGTCTCCAGCCATGAGTTGTGTTTTCAAGGATATTATTTTGTCACATTCATCCTGAAACTGAGGGCCAGCAGCTATAAGAAGTGCTTTTGCAAGACCTCCTTCGTGTTTCAAGTTGGAATTAGAAGCATTTACAACGGCATGCACAGGGTAGCTGCACAGGTCTGCCTTGCAAACAGCTATTTCCACTCCATCAGGGGTCTGAATTTGATAGACAGGCTTTGGTACTTGTCTTTGGGCACCACTAGTATCATCAACAAGCTGGACCAGGCAGCCAGTTTCCCTTAAAATTGTGGGAACAAACAGTTCTTTGTTGTCCTTGTAGAACTTTTTCACTCCAGGCATGGTGACTTGAACATTTTCAAAGCACAAAGAAGAGACCAGGTCTTGAACCACTGTCATGCACTCTGCAACAATTGCTCTAGAACCAATTAGACAGACGGCCTTTTCTCTGAAATTCACCACCACCTTGTCTTTTAATTGCTCCAAACAAGTGTCATGTTTTTTCATGAACTCAACTATGACATTCGCCTTGACCACAACTGTTTCTTCAACTTGAGCATTCTGCATCAGGAACTGTTCAACTTCACTGCTAACTCTCTCTACAGTATCCTTGTGGCCAGACACAACCACTTGTTGAGGGGTGCTGTTGATTCCAATTCTCATGCATGACTTATTGTCTGCATTCTCTAATTGACTGACCAGGTTCTGCCACTCTGGCTTTTTAAGGACATTACTGTCTTCAACATCAATGTATTGAGAAATAAGCAGCTTACCCAAATGCTCTTCAGCATCATTCAGATCTTTTTCAGATCCAGCAATGAGCTGCACCCTGTTTGCGTTTATCTGAAATGCCTGCATTGATTCCATTGGATGTGAGGAACTCATTCGTTAGCTCCTCTTGTTGGCCGTCTTTTAACAAGTCAAGCACAAACGTATCTATTTTTAAATTTTGTCGTATCAAGGCACACATTGCAGCATATATGACTTTGCTTGCAGCAAAAATCTCATCACTTAAGCCAGTTGCCATCAAATTTGGACTCCCTTTCTTAAACGACATTTGGAGGTCTGGGTAGACTTGTAGCACCTGGTCCACAATTCCATTTTGACACAGGATGTGATAAATGGACTGTGTCACATTCATCTCTTCAGTTATGCTAAATTTCCCCCTCTTCGCTCTATTGGCCATCTTGTTTACCACATCACTAAGTGTTGGCTCTAGTCTGTTGACAGCACCTACAAGACCAACCACTGACAAGATACCAGTGGCTTTATCAGGCACGACAACCAGATCTTCGTGAAGTAGCAATTGTCTGATCTTCTTCTCAGACTCGTCCCATACCTCCAAATCTGTCAGAAGCTTTAGGGCTTTGATTTTCGACAGAGCTTGTGCGAAGGATGACTTGACAGTATCTCTCCACTCTTTGACGATGGCTTTGGCATTTTTTTCTTGTAGTAGTGAAGGTTGAGGGCTCAAACACACAGTAGAGTGGTCAAGGTTTACGTTGCAAAAGATTTTTGCTAAATGAATACGAATTGTCTCTGCTGCAGACTGATCATGATTAAGGTATTTCCAGACAGCGTCGTCAATGGGTTCAGAGACAGCTGCAGGGAGTTTAAGTGAAGGCTTATCTTTACCATAGAGGGCTTTTCCCAAAGAGTTATAGAAAGGAAAAACTCTGATCTCTTTGTCCTGGATGCGATGTTTCTTCTTCATGATTTTCTGAACAGCTATGAGGAAATAAATAGAACAATATTACACAGCCAATTAGCATAGTTTTCATATAAAAAGGGGGAAATATCTTACGTCAAAGTGAAATGTATTGTGTACCGTAAATGCCCTACCTTTATGGTCTTCAAAGGTGATGGTGGCAGACTGTTCTGCTTCATTAAGCACAAGATTTTCCACATCTCCACCTGCATTCTCGAAATAAATGCGCAGGAAGTCTTCTCCAAAACTTTGTGTGTCATCAACTAAAACTTGCTTTGTGACTTCAAGAGGCCGAACTGAAAGTCCTTTCATTGCAAACCTCTTGTTTTGAGGGCATCTTCTCACAAATTCAGTGTTTTCTGTGAGATAGAAATAAAATCAGTAAGGTAGTGTTAAGGTAGGCAATTAAGCTCTCATAATGAAACAAAAACAACAAACGTCTATCGGTGTTTTATAAGGGAAAACACAAAAACAACCAACACACAACTAACGTTGTTGTTTGATACCACAATTAGTGCTGTGGGGCAGTTTTTTTTTATGGGTGGGTCCACATATTATTTGTATCTCAAGCATATGCAACAGGAAACTTATGCATTACATCATACTAGCAGGTGACAGGATACACAACCCTACTAATGTTTTCACACTAAGCCACTGGTCAACAGCCAGTGGCAGTAATATCCAACTAACAACAATGGGACAACATCAAACATGAATGTAACCATGGGTTTAAATGTTTAAAAACTTCGGTTGGCAAATATTCTGGACACAAATTCAGCCTACAACGAATCCTGCAACACTTTTTGGCAGAAATAAAATAAAATAAAACAGAATTGGATCTTTAATTTCAAGGAAAATCACTTAAGGTACCTTTAATGTAATTTAACGGCGATAATTTAATAATAAGTGAAGCAATTAGTCAGGTTCTAGGTGCTGACCTTTAAAGGTGTTTTCTGGAATAATCATCCTGCACTTGGGTTTTTTCGCTGGCAAACAGCAGGAATGGTATATTGTTATTAGGGTAACGTCTGCTTTAATGGAGCTCTTTGGAACTATTAACACACAGACAGAAACATTAAATAAGTACCTTTTCCACTCTGGAAAGTCACCACAGCAGACTGAGGAAAGACTTCCAAAGTGAATCTTGGAATGGCAGATGTGTAGTCAGGAAGATCCTTCAATACATTCTCCACCAGCATCTCCAGGTACTCTTTTTCCAACTTCTCTGGAAAATGTTCTAAAACACATGCAGTGGAGCACTTCTCTTCATCAGCCGTCTCATCTGCTCCGGTGTTTGCCTCTGTTTGAAATTCGACTGCAGGTGTGTGTTCATCGGGACCTGATGGTATATTGATCCCAGCATCATCATCTATTAATGACACATGAACGTTAGGTGGCATAACACACAATATGTAATGAAGTGAGAGAATTTAACTCAACTTGGGAGGGAAGACCGGTAGGCATGTGTGTGTAATCTAAGTGTTTCCACTCATTTGATTTATTTTGGCTGCCACCAAAACAGATTTCCCCACAACCTAAAAATATCTAATCTAAAATGATAAATATTGATGTCATTGTTATTTTTTTATTTGAAATGTATTGTTAGGTGAGTGCAAAATTCCTTTTACAGCCCCCTGCTCCCCACTTCTGACAGGTGCCAGCCTGATAATAATATCTTGCTTATCGATGTTAATAATACAAAAAAAAGCATAGCCTTTCCTTAACACAAGATGCTAAATTCAGCTTTTGCATTTCAATATCATATTTTCTCCCAGGTGTTGAGTTCATGTGATAACACTGACTGGAGGAATGGAAGAGAGTGGCTTAGCAGCCATTTTAGATGGATCATAAAAAGTAAATATGGAGAAGAATGCAGAGCGTTGAGTTCTTCAATGTAATAATATAAATCATAAGACAAATCATTTGAAAAAATCTAATTTGAAGTTCATAGGCAAACTGAAAATAGGTTTGTATAAAGATGATGGTTTGGAAATGAAAAAAGTGGAGCTAACTCACATGTACTGTAAGCAGATATTACATGGTTTGCTGATATAATTTGCAGCTCTGTGGCTGTTAAAGTACAGGTATTAGTGTAATTGTATCACTTCATAGCCTACTAATAACTGATATAATTATGCTTAAATCTTACCAAAAAAATCTCCTTATGTTTGTTCTTTCTGTGGCCATCATGCAAAGATATGACATTAACATTGAGCATGGGAAATTTTACTTATGGATCTTAAAGATTACTATTTAGGAGCATATTTCTTTCTGAGTTGAACATTCTTGCTGTTTTCCCCTCAATTTCAATGATAGATAGTGCTTGTTATTTTAGATCAAAAATATTACATGGTAGTATTTAAATACACTTTTTTTTCACACAGAATTAAAGCTGATTATTAGCAGGCTACATTGAATACAAAGCATATTTAACAAAATATATAATATATTAATACAACTTTGTGGGGTTTATTTGTATATATTATATAGCCTCCATGAATTCCCTCTATTACACACTTATTTTACCACTTGCAGAATACCAATGTACTCAAATGGGTGGTTATCTTACCGTGTACGTTTGATTATCTACGGTATTTGAAATGACTTACATTAGTGTGTGAGAGTTAAATGTACAGACAAGAGCAACCACAGTTAATATTTTTAATCATAAGATGATATTAAAAAAATTAACACCTGTTATTTTTCCATTTAACATGCCATAATGCTGCTTATGTAAACTAACAAAAAAAAAAGAGTTAAATGCTATTTCCGGTTTAAAATTAGGCTTATTATTATTATAATCACCGTCCTTTATCTTAAAAGATCAAAAGGGACTGATAATAGTATTTTAATAATTAGAATAACAAACATATAACACATAATGTTTACTGCGACATTTTATGAGCTTGTTGTCGTACCATGAAAATACGTTAAAAGTTTAAAACCCATACAGTCTATGGTTAAAACTCTATGACATGATGAGTGTGTGTTTGTGCAACAAAAAGTAAGTACATCTTGCCATAACATGTTATCTCATCCAACAAAAATCACAGTCACAGAATGTATTTGTTTTAATTAAAACTTACCGTTCTGGACACATTCATCAGATGGAGCACCCTGCATAGAATAGAAAACATCTGCGTTAGTCACCTAAAAACACATCCATTAAATCAGTTTCACTTGGCACAGTGCCCTACATGTCAGCTGGTTTGAAAATAATCCAGTCAGACAATTAGGGTTATCAGTGTTTGTGTCAAAGTCCTCCTGACTAAAATAAATGTATGATTATCCATATGACTTCAAGTAAGACAGATATTTTACAGTAACACACTTACAGTGACTTTCAAAGACGATTAGAGGTATGTCATCAGCTTGACTATAGTACCTTTAGGTCCAATATAGAACACTTTATCACACGTACCTTCGTTGTTTCGTCTTCTGGCAACCGAACGGTCATATTCACCACACCTTTCTCCAAATGTATCTGGTGTCTCTCTTTCTTCAAAACATTTTGTCGGTCTGTGAGAGAATAATTCAAACTCTCTCAGTAAAATAGTGGATGTATAATAATGCAATAGTTATACCAAAGAAGTGTCAATAAGATGTATTTTGCTTAAGTGCCATCTTAAATCAAGGCAAGGCCTACAGAAAAGAAAGAAAACCAAAAAAATAAATAAAATAAAAATAAGGCCGTACTTCTACCTTTAATATGTAACTTTATTTTAAAATGTCTTATGACATTGTACTCATGCTGGTAGGCCTAATCCCCAGTGTTTAAATAATGTACCAGTAACTGATTACATCCGTATATGTAACCATAAGGGAATACAGTTACCTTTATTGTATCATGATTACGTATTCCCATTACATGTAATCTGCTACCCCTAAAGCCTGATAATAGTTTTTGTTATTACAAAAGTAGGCCAAAGTAAACTCTGGTATAGTTTATCTGGCCGCACATACCCTCCTCTCGGTGGAAGCGTAGCACCGCTGTCCTGCTGCCATTTTCATACTGGACTTCACAGTCGCCGCCGTTAGATTTCTTACTTTGAAAGTATTTAACTAACTTTATTTTAAGTCTCGGTATGTTGTTTTCTTCGAGCTCGACGAGCAGAGCATACGAATATGCGTCCGCCATGGTTGGTGGCTGAATAGGATGTACACCGCGTTACTTTCAGTTTTGTTTCTAAGGAAATGGGACTTTTCCCTCCCCTCGACGTTGTTATCGAGTGTGGCTTTGCAGTGTTGCCGCATAATAGCTGCAGATAATGAAAGGATAAGCGGTTGTCATATACAACAACGTCGCATTTAACTAGCAAAACACTTGGCTAACATCCTGAGACGTAGATAGGAGATATCAGCCTGTCTCACCCTTTCACTTTCTGCTTCTCCTCGCTACTTTCCAGTGTGGTGGGTGAGTAAACGAACATTTCAGCTCAAAATGCACGTTATTCATGCTTTTAAATGTTCTAAATTGCATATAAGCGTCGTAATACACTTTAGACTTAAACTATTATGGATCTATAAGTACGACAACTCAATTTGCTTTGTGTTCTCGTGACCGTGCGCCAGGTAGCTCGTGCTCATGCCCGTTCTAGGCTATAGCAACTGAGATAAAAAAAGAAATGGCAAAGTATTTTCTAATATGAACGTAATTATAGTATAATTGTGTGTCTTTACAGTAGCGCGGTGTTCATAAGGAAGCTAAGATGATATGATTTAAGTATACTTATTTTTTAAGTTTACAAAGCACCTCCCATGAGTCAACAGAGGGGAATGTATTTTCTTTTACACATTTTAACAGAGGTGGAAGACGTACTCAGATCTTGTACTTAAAATACCAGAGTGTAGGGCTACTCGGTTTCAAGTAAAAGCCCACCAATCAAACAGTTACTCAAGTAAAAGTACAAAGTATTAGCATCAGATAAATACCTTGTAACAAACGTAAAAGAAAAATACTCATAACGCAGATAGGCCCAATCCAGAATAATGCATTATATGTTGTCATTATAGTTATTGATGCATTCAATTGTATATCAAAGCTGGTAAAGGTGCAGCTACTTTGAATGACGTTGTATACTTCAGGATAGCTTGTGAATTTACTCCAGGTGTTACTAAAGTCTGATTTAAGCTTTTATTATATTTCACATCATTAATCCAAATCTACAAAGTAACTAAAGATACAACATGAAAGCAGTGGAGTAAAAGTACACAATTAACCTATTTAATTGTAGTTGGGTAGAAGTATAAATGAGCAAAAAATGGAAGTACTCGAGTAAATTACGATTCAAAATTGTACTTTAGTATAGTACTTGAGTAAATGTACTTGGTTACTTTGCACCACTGAATTTTCAATTGTTAAAGTAAACTTACTAGACTGTACTTATAATTACCAAGCAGGATAATGCGCTTTGTAGTAGGCTACCTAGTTAATAAGTTAGGCCTACTTATTGAGAAAGGAACACATTCAGCTCATGGCTTTATGGGAGAGGTGATTGGTCATTGAGTGATAATCTTGTATTTAGACACTGTCTCTGTCTCCATCTAATGGAGAGAGTGGAAAACAGCATTTATGATTGCTTAGAAAATAAGTATGTCAGAATCAGAATCAAGTTTATTGCCAGGTAGGTTTACATGGAATTTACTTTAGGGTCTGGTGGTGCGAACATATGATGAACAATGAACCATGATGGGTAGTAGGTCCTATTAAGTTGATTTGCATATTAACTTTTTAAATACTGTAATAATACTGATTATGAATGGTATTGTTATAGTGCTTTTTTAAGTGCTCAAAGACGCTTTACATTACATTACATCTATTCTATACTGTGGACAATACCCACATGTATCTTATAAGTTCAGCAAACTTGGATACACTTCACGTCAGTGTGTTCCTGGTGCTGGTTTAATAGATTAACAGCTGTAACAACCCTGTAAAGATTTCTTACAGACTAGTGTATTTCGGGGACTTTTTGGATTAATTGAATGATACAATTGCATCGAAAGTATGGGTAGGTAAGTCGCTGCGATTATATAATGTACTGCCCTTACTTTTATTCATAAAACTATCCCTTCTGCCATCGTCAGTCATATTACTTACATATCCACCTCAATGTATTTATTGAGCATATTGCTCTTGCTCTGACTTGCTTGAAGTGAATATATCTGCACTTTCCTCATTGTTTAGAGTTTGATTCTTTATGTGTTTTGCACTTATTGTAAGTCACTTTGGGTGAAAGCATCCGCCAAATGAAATGAAATGTAGCATATGAATACATAGTCCGTTATATTCATGTTTATTGTCTTGATTCACTCAAAATTGAACTGCACAATTCCCCCAAAGTGATCAAGATTGCAATTCTGACTTGTGCAGTGTCCAAATTTCAGTGAACACATTTGTGGAAATATTCATCTGAATTTTAAATTTTATGGTGCTGCATGATTTCCCAGCCTACAAACGGTATTCTACAGTCTTAAAAAAAACAAAAAACATGGTTAATACAAATCCATTTGATAAATTACACTATGATCATTTTAAGATATTTTTCAAATGTGTGAAATGTTTCAAAAATATCATTCCTGCTGATATCACTGATCATATCTTAATATCAGTCAAAATAATCGCACTTTTTTTTTTTCGAAATTCTGCAGCATTATATGGGTCGTCAGGTTCATGTATGGTGTCTGAGGGGATCTAGGTATCGTTTTTTTTTTACAAACACTGGTGCTATACTAACATTTACTCACATTTGTCTTTTCTGTATCCTGTTTTAGAAACTATGGCAAGTGAATTAGATGTTCCTCTTCACGGAACTTCCCTCAACATTGTGAGACGGTGTGGACCTACTCTGGGTCAGGTCCTCCTGAGCAAATTTGAATGTAAGGCCACCTTCGAAGGAGTGGATTTTGAAAGAGATCTGAGCATTGGACAGCCGAAGCAACCACCTGTGTTCCCGGTGAAGAAGTGTTCTTTTCTGCTTCGTGGAGGTGTTGAGTTGTCTGTGTGGAAGGCTGATCTCACCAATTTCAATGTGGATGCTGTGGTGAATGCTGCAAATGATGGTCTTGACCATGGCGGCGGCCTTGCTCGAGCTCTGTCTGATGCCGGTGGTCCTCAAATCCAAAAAGAAAGTTACAATTACATCTTCAAGAATGGCCGCTTGAGAACAGGACAAGCAATTGTCTTGGGTTCTGGGAGTCTACCATGCAAGAACATAATCCATGCTGTGGGCCCTTGCCTAACAAAATGTCCCTCTAGCACTGATCTTAGCACTGCTAAAACGCAGTTGGAGACGGCCATCAAGAGCATCCTCTTTGAAGTTGAGAAACACCGTCTGCAGTCTGTTGCCATTCCAGCTATAAGCTCTGGGCTGTTCAACTTCCCCCTGCCAGAATGTGCAGACACCATAGTGGCAACTGTGAATGGCTACTATGAAAGGTCCTACAATCAAGGACCTTTTCCTCAAGAGATCCGCCTTGCAAACCACGATGATATCACTGTCAACCAAATGGAGAAGGCCTGCCATAAGATATTTGCCTCCAGCTCCAGCTCCAGCTCCAGCTTCAGCTTAAGTAAAAGTGCGCCCAGAACTCCAACACCTGAAGTCCACATTGGAAATGTCCATCTGACACTGAAAAAGGGTAAAATTGAGGAACAGCAGGTAAGAATCTGTAAAAAAATGTATTGCTGCTAATCACCCCACATGAAACAACACAATTTGACTTTACTCAAAATGTTTAAAGTCTGTTCTGTTTGATTTAAAGTGTCTTCAGGACAAATAGTCCGTAGTTGTAAGCTTCCTCCATCAATTCTCATTCAATGCTTACTCAAGGTGCAACCTGGTTGAATGTGTGACTTAGAGGGACTATTATAATGATCTCTAACATTTAAGAAATCAAATTAAAGTTGCATTTCTTTTGTATGTTTTCTCAGGCAGATGTCATCGTCAGCAATGCATCACCAGATCGAGACTTGAAGATTGGGCAAATCTCCTCTGCTTTATTGCAGAAAGCTGGTTCTATAATGCAAAAAGAAATAATTCACGTCCCTCTGACTGGCAATATACTCATCACGAAACCCTACAATCTGAAATGTCAACAGGTGTTTCATACTCTTTTTCCCAGCAAGTCGACAAACCTGTATCAGAACAGTGTACAGGTACAGTGAGTTGAACTGATATGGGGCGTTTAAATTAAGAGATTATACATTATGATGATTCTCTGATGATGCATCGTAAGAACATGTACTATAACAGAGATATTATTTGTTCTTCTTTAACAAGAGAGCACACATTCCAAGTAGCATTAATAGCATAGATGGTTCATGAAAAGACTGAAGGCATAGACATTGTAAAGAAAGTCATTTTAATATGTTTTAAAGGGTTAAGCTTGTACTGTAATAGAAGCATTAATGTGTTTGATTCATTCGTTACAGGTTCTTTATGATTCAGTAACTGACTGCTTATGGAACGCAGTGAAAAATAAACACACGTCAATCGCCTTTCCTGCCATTGGCACCGGAAACCTTGGCTTCGATAGAAAAGAAGTTGCCAGGACCATGGCAGATGCAGTGGTCGACTTCACTAAAAAACACCCCCAAAAGAAGCTTGATGTTTTTTTCATCATATTTCCCTCTGACCATCCAACATATAAGGTTGTATATTGCAAAAATGCTTTGACGATAGTAGAATAATTATTGTGTATCGGCCCTGTGGGTCCACACTGGCTAAAATGTTGGTTTCTTGAAAATAAAAATAAAAGAGTTATGAAGAGAAACCAATCTTTTAAACAAACAGAAAAAGGACAAAGCAATAAGAAAAGTTAGAATCAGTAAAGCATTTTAGTGTCCTTGGGTTTTGTGTAGTTGCTGTTTCCTTATTGAAGCACAATGTATTCTCTCTCTCTGGTGGAATGTGGTTTTGCATTCGGTGATGTGAGACACACCTACACCTGGGTTTGACTGGTCTGGCAAATTTAGTTGCCAACACACATACTCCTTTCCAGTTTGGAGAGAAAGACGGAAGTTAAAGAACAGAAGTTAAAAAGTGTACTGCTGTGGACCTAAAGGAAAGGCCCATCAGAAGAAAACTTTAGTTTAGTTATTGTATCCAAACCAACCAAAGTCACACAAAAACACAGAAACACTTATTACGGTAGACCAGCAACTACCATTTTTCCTTGTAAAATGACTGTTTTTGTCAATGGAGTCTGGTGGCTTTAAAGGGACCATGGATAACAACTTCAGGAAAATAATCTAAATATAATTTACTCTTGTTCCGATTTAGATTCTTTTGAGTTAGGCCTTTTTGTAAGTGTCTAAAAAAATGTTTACTGCTACAGCAGAACATTTATTAGCTTCCTTAGCTTGTCTTGCTAATATTTTTACTCAGTAAATATGTGACACAACAATTCTATGATATGTATTAATGAACTTCTCTTATTAGGCTTTTGAGGAACAAATGGCATATCTCCAACAAAGAGCACCTCTTACACAGGGTAAAACAAACATTCAGTCATCCTTTCATGTACACAGAGATGAATTATGATCCAAGAACTCTTGTTTTATTTCAAGAAACACCTACATTGCATTGACCTTGTAGTGAATTCCACATGATATGTCTTGAATGCAGATGTCGATAGAAAGCTAATGAGGGCAGCTAATGTAAAGAATAGTGGAAGTGCATGTTTGCTGTCCTGTAGTGAAATGATACAAATAATTATGATTCTAATTTACAGAAACTGGTGCAATGATGCCTTCCCCACTGGCATATGAGCACAAAAATCACTCCTCCAGCAGCAGAGCTCTTACCCCACAGATCACTCTGAAAAGCTCCTCTACTGAGAAAACACGTGAGGCTGAACGATGGCTCTTCAACCTTTTCAACAAGACCTATGCCCATGTCAACATCAGCAACAACTTCATCCTGCACTTTGGGGAGAAAGAACATGGGCAGCTATCCGGTCTGATGGAAAAAGGCGTTGTTATTGAGGAGTTCTTTGAGAACGGTCATGCTCGCATAAGCGTAATGGGGAAGTCAGAAGAAGATGTCATAGTTGCCGGGTTGCAGGTGGAAGCCATGCTCTGCAGCGTCCAGGAGGAGTTTGTCAGGGATGAAGAGAATGCCATATGTCAGGCTTTGATGGGAAAGACAGGGAACTTTGAAAGGAAGAAAGTTGAGGACTCTGACCAAGAGTTCTCAAACAGAAAATATGCCTTCAAAAGTGAAGGGCTGCGGATTGTGAAGGTACAGCTTTTGTAATTGCAGCATAATTGACGTTGTTGTTGTTGGCAACTATAAATCGTATTGTCAGATAGGTGTAGTGAAGACCCTTTTTTTTTTGACAACCCAAAAGTTAGCATAACAAGAGCTCTCTGGACAAAAAGCCAATGGGGTTTACCATTGGATTTTGGACTATTCAAGAAGATAAGATCTTTAGCAAACACATTCTAATGATACTTGACACGTTTTATGATATATTTCTTTCAGCAGGATAATCTCCACATACAGAAATCCCTTTTTTAATAGTTAAAGTGTAAATGCCCTCAGAAGTAAGAAGCTTATGTTTGGCTTAAAATTAAATCCATCACCACCGCTAAGCTAAAGGCGGCTAGTGTTCGGCTTGATGATGTTTAGTAGTTTCATTTAGTCACTTGTTAGCATCACTATTTTTAAGATACATAGAAACTTCAGTCAGTCAGCAGGGGGGTACTTACCGACGTATTTAATGCTGTAGAACAAAACGTCAAAATCAATTAAGCTGTGATAACCGCAGACCTTTTTTAAGGCATCTTACCAAATTCATGTTTAAAAAATCTGTTGATTTCAGGTGTAGGGAAACAGAAGTACAAATAGGCCAATTTTCAGTTTTTAAATCATGCTACAAAGTCACTTTAAAAGTGCTCATATTACTTTCTAGTCTTTGTACTTATAGCAATACTGTTTATCAGTTAGCTGCCCCTTTTCAAACCGCTGTTGATCATTCAATATTTTATTCTTCAGGTGGACAAAGTGTGTAACAATTCGCTGAAGACAATTTTTGACATGAAGGCAACACAGCTAGGCTACCCAGGCAGCAAACAAATGTACCAACGCATCCCTGCACAGTTCTGTGAGATGGTTTGCAAGACTGGATTCCATGCAGTGTACGCACCCCCTGACGGTAGGATATCACTTTTTACATAGCATTTGATTATACAAAATTCTTTACATCTGGTGAATGACTTAACAGGGTCTTGAATATACATACTGAAATGATACAGAACACTTAATTTAGAAAAAGGAAGGACAGCAAATGATAAAAAGTGAACTCTGTTGAGTGCAGATCTCTGCCAGGCCTGCCACTGTTTCCACTCCCAAACAAAGAAGAGTTAAATCTCTGAAGTGTAGGGAATGAATCTTTATTTATTTAAGCTCAAAATGAGATCAAACCTGTTTTAATCAATGTCAGGTTTCGGTAAGGCTTGTTTTTTGCCTAGCTAGCAGAAATATGTTTTTGTTTCTAAAGCAGTTGATCACCTACGGATTGGTTCAAAGGAGTCAGAATTCCAGGGGCTGTTTTACCACATGCTTTTGATGTATTGTTGTTTTCCCACACCACCATTCAACTTCTGTGTTACCCATGGTTGAATGCTCACTTGTTAGAAGTAGGCATGCTTGCAAGCATTAAGGATATTAAGGAAGATCATTATTGTCAGAGTTTGGGCTGGAGGTTGGACCCAAACACAGTAAAAAAAAAAGGGAGAGACGTTTGAACAACAAAGAGCAAGCTTTCAATGAACAGATAGAGCTCAACACAACAGGCATACCAGGAAAAATAAAACAAAACAAAGAAAAACTGAATAAGTATACACCAGGTAGGCCAAGATGATCAAGGGCAGGAACACAGGGAATCAGGAACCAGATAGGAACAAAGACGACGAACCGTCAGAAACCGGAGGGGAAGACCGGCATATAAAGGGCATTCCAAAAGAAGGGTAACAACAATCAGACAGGATAACAATATGAAAAAAGACAAGGCACAAGGACAAAACACCTTTCAAAATAAAACAGGAAACAAAATAACGCCAGGATCATGACAGTTATACGAATATCGGGTTGTGTGCATTAATTGCTTCACTGATTTTAAGTTGCAATGACACACAGCTACCACAAGAGGTCCTTAAGCTAACAGTCATGAATATGCTCAAAAAAAATGAAAGTCTTATGGGTCCAGTAGTACATGAGATCAGACTCGCCCAAACACATGATCTCCCAAAAGACTCTAAAGAAAAGATACATTTAAAAACAATAAAATGTTTGTTTATTTTGTATCTTCCCCTGCATACAGATGCAGCATGCGGAGAGGGAATCTACTTTGCGGGCACAGTGAAGAAGGCCATGGAGTTGTGGAAGGGGCCTCCAAAAGAGGAGTATCTGTACTTCGTGGAAGCCGAGGTGCAGACGGGACATACGTTCTCTGGGAAACGTGGCTTCATCCTGCCTCCTCCTATGAAAAAAGATCCTCTCGTTATGTACGACAGTTTGAGCGGAGGACTTGATGTCTCCATCATCTTTAGCTGTTATCAAGCTCTGCCCACTTACATCATCACCTGCAGGAGGGACTAAAGGGGTTTCCTCCCTGCTTCCTCTGGGTCTATGTCTTCTTTTTGCCAGCTCATATAGTCCTATCGTGAACCCGGAAAAGTTTAGGTCCCCAAAGTTTTATGTTTGAAGTGTATCGTACAGGTCCTCCACACATACAAACTGCCGGGTGCTAACTTGAAAAGGTTGATAGATAAATGAATCAATGAATTAGCATATGCAGACCATAGCTGAAAAATGTGGAGATTATTGAGGATGTATATGCTAATTAATGCAACTTAGGCCAAATTGCCCTACATATGCAAGTTAGCATCCGGCAGTTTCTATGTGCTGATGATACCTACTATACATTTCTAAAACTTTGGGGTACTCAAAACATTACCGGGTTCTTTAGCTGGCAAGTAGACTACTATTGAGTCTACTGGAGCAAATTATAGAATGCTTTGAATCTTAGAGGAAACTAGACATTAGGACATTCCTTTTTCTAAAGCAAGCCTAAGTGCATTGTTGATTAATGTATCTTCTGTAGAAGGAAATTGCTGTTTGCGTCACTCGTTAAAGTCATATTATGCAAACCAATATTACAATCGGCTTGTGTTAAGACCCTCAGTATTGAGTTTATTTTTTCATTATGTTTGTCTATCACTGGGTGATTACCATATATTCAGCAACACAATAACTTGTATATCAGAGATACTCTTTTTAAATTGCTCTTATAGCTGAAGTATCTTTCTTTAGGATCAGTCTTTAGTTTAGTGGCGCCACATGAAGGTATATATGCAAATACATGTAACACTGATTGACAAACAATGACATTTGGGAAGAATAATGTAACACTGAATATAACTGGTGGAAAGCTTTGGCTACAAATACACAATTATAAAAATGTATATTAACCAAAAACATTTGAATTATTGCTGGTGTGTTGGAGCACATGGGGTAGCTGGTTAAGAGTTCCTGATTGTGATTAAATAATTAAACGGTTTTTGGGTTCATTTGTTGCTTTTTCACATTTGTAAGGCACAACACTACTTGTGAATGAGTTTTTCTACTACAGCCATGTTTATTTGTCATTTATAAATGAATTAAACTTAACAAAAATACTTGATCCAGCTACATGGATTTATTTAAATGAAATACAAACATGTAACAGTAAACAAAATGCAGAACATGTATTGAGATAAAAGCTTAAATACAGGACCTGTGAAAACCATAAATGAAAGTCCTTCATATTCTTAATAACACAATAGAACATTTGTTGGAAACACATTATTATGAGCATTAAAGTTCACCCTACTGTAGAAATAACTTGACTCGACAACACATGTAATGCTCAGTCAGTATCTGGGACACTTTATAATTTGAGGAAAGTTTCTGTCCCACCTTTGAACTTTCAAATAATTCATAATTAACTCATTCTGGAATGACCCGGCTCTCTGCAGCTGCATCATCAATAAGCAGTTGTCATAGAGACCTTGGCATACCTTAAACTAGGTATTTTTTCCTATTGGTTAAAATAGGTTTGAGAATAAAAGCTGTATTTGACTGTGGTAAATTCTCTTTTCTTAAATGTACAAAATATAGCCTAAACCTAATGACTGATTTTACAACAACATGTTTTATATGTAACCATCTGTCTTTCACATACATAATGAGACTCATCATTTGACAGCACAACAGGATTCCACACTTCTCTCGAGGATGACCCGGAGTCTCCTTAACGAGTGATTGACTTCAGCTGTGTTTCTTCTGAATGATATGATTGTGTATGAAGCACCCTAGCGTTTTTTTAAACACACCAACAGCAGTCTGCTAAAAGCTAATTACACATTCCTGTAACACCCATCAGCTTCACAAAGTCCTTTTAACATAAATCTAAACACAGATCACTCCTGAGCAGTGCATGCTGGAATCGAAATATTTGTTTCTATTTTTATATAATATAGGGAGCATGATGAAGGAGAATAGTGGGAGGTTTATTACAAAATGACTCCAGCGTTTCACACAGAAAGACAACAGAGCTAGGCTGAGTTACATAAATATGGCACATCTGGCCTCTAATGCTGATCATATTGCTGAAATTGAACTATTAATATCAATATAAAGTAGAGCTCAAAATAGATTTTAACATCTTTAAGACAGTATTCTGATGTTTGGTAACACTTAAAACAGCAGGTTCTACTATTACTCTATTAAAGACAAAGTTCAAACTGTTTTAATTGGGGTTTTATAAGGTAATAATCATCCATAGTCAGTGTATACCTACAGTAGATGGAGTTTGGCATGCCCTTAGTTTGGAGAAACAGACAGGAGTAATGGCACAGGAGTATCTACTGCTGCTGCAAAACATCTTTTAGACACCTAAAAGAAAGGACCACCAAAATAGTTCAAGATCAACTTGGGTGAACACTGTATTTAGAATGTTACCACCACTGTACCTTGCCTTTATAGAGCTTTTTTTGACCGGGAACTGAAGGAGTATCGATGCTGTCTTCAAAGCTACCAGACTCCACTGACAAAAAGTCAATTCAAACTCCGAGAACAAAGGAGTTGCTGGTCCATTACTAAACTATGAGAATTTGGTTAGTTTTGAAAGTGACTGACTATGGATTCCTGATAAAACTCCACTTAAACATTCAAACTATCCCTGTACTTACAGAACAACCCTTACAGTACCAATATATGGCTAATTTACACTCCAAAGCATGGCCATCAAGCCATAGGAGTACATATTTCTGTCTCTTCAAGGACCCCTCCTCTTCACCCTCTCTGTTTCACAGATTCAAAGAGTCTCTGGTTTCACACAAGTTTTCACACACAGTCACTCGGTGCACTCGGCTATCTCTGTTCCATCCACGAGCAGCGTGTGGATGATGCCGTCCCGCCTCTTCCCACTGCTCACAGCCTTCACGCAGCAGTTGTGGTCTCCCAGCGTGAAATGTGTTTCTGTGCCGTCCTCCACAAACTCCCCCTGTAGGTGCGGAATCAGAAAAGAAAGCGGACAAAGAGAGGAATCCTTTAGTTCCGTATGTTCAGGTCTGGAGATGCTCTTAATGCAGATATCTGGACGGTGTCTAAGGCACAGAAGGTTTAGTATGTATTGCAGCTTTTATACGACTGCTGATTTTGATACCCGTTGCACCAGAATTAAAATGATTTCTGTGGTGTATGCTTTTATTGCATAACAAGTCAGTATTTACTTACTGCAGTCTCAATGTTTTGTCCATTACACCAAACATCCATGGTGTCTTTCTCTTAAAGAAAAAACAGACAGAGAAAAGTTTATGATGTGGCTGAATCAAAATCATTTATTTAAGCCATGGTGGAATATAAAAATATAATCTAATAAAGATATTTATACAAACATAAGAAGTTCAAGAAACATATGCGACAAAAAGGAAAAATATTAAAATGAAATAGATCTAAAATACATCTAAGATCACAAGAACTTCAAGTAAAAACAAGTTATACAAATATTTAAAAATAAAATAGACCAAACCATTTATATAAACATTGGAAGTTCAGTTTAAGAACATTTTACTGATAATACGTCTGGACTTCGTATTATTCTGAAACAGGCTGTTGAGAGAATAAGTAACTTTACTCGTTTTTTTTTGTTGCTTGTAATTCAGTATTTTAAGACCATGGTATTTATATTTTTACTTAGGGGAAGGATCAGAGTACTTAATCCACCTCAGCTGCTATTACATACACATTTTTAACACTAAATTATTTTAATTCTTTAGGGTTGAAATTTATAGAAATGTACTGCACACTAATGTACAGTTTCAATTTGTCCTGCATGCTACAGGTGGCATGCTGCCTGGTCAGCTGTAAGCAGTAAAGTTAGAAGAGGGATTAACCTGCCCAGATGACAGAGGTGTCTGAAGATGGCGCTTGGCTTAAAGCTGATAAAGAGCTTATCCTCAGCAGCAAAGTAATATAAGTGGGTAGATCTGAATTGGAGGAAATCAATGCTACACATCAATTCAAAGCCTATTCTGACTGATTATGCGAACAAACAAATAAACCCCAGACACTAATGAATTAATAGTTAACTAAGGACAGTGTGTGAATAATATAGAAACTCACCCAGCACCACCCTGCAGTCAATGCCGTCCAAGTTCAGAACCCAGGTGCTGGTGACCTTTGACCTGTTCTCCATGTACTTCTTCAGGCTCTTCCCGTTGATCTCCAACGTGTACTCATATGCAAACCCGCTGACTGCATCAATGTTAATGGTGGCTTTGGTGTCCGATTTGCCCACATTGAAAGTCTCCTTCCCCACAAGTTTGAACATCCAGTCCCGTCTCAGTATCTCCTGCAGTGTGATAAAAAAATTAAAAAATGAACAGCTGTAATTATAAGCTGTCATGGTAATAAAATAGTCCCCTCTTTCAGCTGGTTAGCATTACTAAGGAGCATGATTAGGTATGTGTAGCGGGAACGAGCATGATCCATACCTTTCCATCCACCAAGATGACCCTCTTCCCGGTGGTCGTACCGTGTTCAAACTCTATCCTGTGGACTCCATCACTCAGTGCCACTTCCCACACACCGGCAAGATCATTCGACATGTTTCCTTCTTCTTCTGTGGACAAACAACAAAACTAGACTTGTAAATGTCGAGGCAAATGCATGACTAAACGCTGATTACCTGACTAGCTAACAAACCGAGCTGACGTGTATTTGCTAACACAACAAAGACGCATAATAATACTATTCAGAGCATGTTTTAATGTATCACCACCTATAGACAATGCATTATAAGTGTGCTAATTCGAATGTAGTAACACAAATACTGTTAAAACATAAACATTAGTTTTCTCGTCGTAAAAACATGGCTGAAAATAACGTGGAAAGTTAGCGCTGCTTGTTGCACTGCGACTTCCGTTGGCGGGGGTTAACTTTCAAAAGTAAAGGCAGAGTTTCAAATAACTACATCAGAATGAGAAATACTCTCGTTAGTTTTGTGCTAAAAACAACGTAACTATGATTCCTTAATACAAACATAAATCAACTGATACATTTTCAGTGATCATAGCTTGAGCACTTGGCATTAAAGTGTATTTACCAGCTACTAATTTAATGTAGGCCTACTCATTCATTAATCAATACTTACAGTTCAGTTATTTAATATATATTCATCTGAAATGGATACTTCTGTACGTTTGCTCAATTTTAGGGGCAGTAATTGTATTATTATTATTATTATTATTATTATTATTATTATTATTATTATTATTATTATTATTAACTGAGCATTTTACACTATCATTAGTTACAACCGAATATCTCTTGTTGATCGTATCAGATTGATCCTCTTCAAGCTTTACAAAGCAATAAAACATATGCTTTTTTTAAAAATATTGTTAAAAGGCAGACAGAAGGCTGGTTCTGATTTGCTGTTTTCACAAAAAATATATAAATATCTGGCAACAAAAAATATCCTATTCTGAAAAGCAAACGGAAACATTACTGCGTCAGTCACACGTTAGCTTTCTATCTTTTCAGTAGCTCTGCGCGTCCACTAATGCTACATTCTACGATACAAGAGTATAACCTTACACTTTAAAATACATATTATCATCCTTCCTTTAACAAGTGGCTTACCTTAATACTCCAAAGTAAGCAGTCAGGCTCAGTAGGTAAAAAATGATCCGCAGGACACTTTAGCGCAGCTTATTCACAGCTAACGCTAGTTATTAGCTACAGCACAGTCAACAGATGAGATGTGACTATGCTGTTGCTATGGTAACATGATATCCGTCTACGTTCAGTTGACCACGCCCACTCAGGAAATGGCATTTTCCATCTCGTTCAAGGAGTTTAAACTTAGTGTAGTGTGTTGATTGTTTGAGCCCCTGTGACTGTTCTGATAGTAAAACATTAATTAAAGATCTGGTGAAAAGTATGCAATTACTCTTATATGTGAAGAACAAAGTCGTCATAACCTGAACCAGGGTGTCAAAAAGGAGGTAGTGTAGATTGCAATATTTTCAATAAAATAACATCAGGTATGTCACTCGATTGCATTATTTTTCTCGACAAAATGTCAGGATAAAATAAGGAAATATTCCTTTTTTTACATTAAATTAAACAAATGTTCTTTGCACAGTGAAATGACTTTTATTACCACATTTATTACATAGAAAAAACTCAGCGATTCATCGTTTTACGCGTACAGCAACTCCATAACACATAGCACACTGACTATTTACAATTAAACCTAATAAGTGTTTTTTTGCTTTTAAAAAAAATTATATTATGAGGTTCTTGTAATAATGGTTTCCTTTCCTTTTTAGTGGTTTGTGATGCAGGTTATGACAAAGTAAAAGGATTGGAAATGTGCTGATACGCTGGACACAAGCCCACAAACATGCATGTACAGTGGGGCAAAAAAGTATTTAGTCAGCCACCAATTGTGCAAGTTCTCCCATTTAAAAAGATGAGAGAGGCCTGTCATTTTTATCATAGGTATACCTCAACTATGAGAGACAGAATGAGAAAAAAAATCCAGAAAATCACATTGTAGGATTTTTAAAAGAATTTATTTTCAAATGATTGTGGAAAATAAGTATTTGGTCAATAACAAAAGTTCATCTCAATACTTTGTTATATACCCTTTGTTGGCAATGACAGAGGTCAAACGTTTTCTGTAAGTCTTCACAAGGTTTTCACACTGTTGCTGGTATTTTGGCCCATTCCTCCATGCAGATCTCCTCTAAAGCAGTGATGTTTTGGGGCTGTCGCTGGGCAACACGGACTTTCAACTCCCTCCAAAGATTTTTTATGGGGTTGAGATCTGGAGACTGGCTAGGCCACTCCAGGACCTTGAAATGCTATTTACGAAGCCACTCCTTCGTTGCCCTGGCGGTGTGTTTGGGATCATTGTCATGCTGAAAGACCCAGCCACGCTTCATCTTCAGTGCCCTTGCTGATGGAAGGAGGTTTTCACTCAAAATCTCACGATACATGGCCCCATTCATTCTTTCCTTTACACGGATCAGTCGTCCTGGTCCCTTTGCAGAAAAACAGCCCCAAAGCATGATGTTTCCACCCCCATGCTTCACAGTAGGTATGGTGTTCTTTGGATGCAACTCTGCATTCTTTCTCCTCCAAACACGACGAGTTTAGTTTTTACCAAAAAGTTCTATTTTGGTTTCATCTGACCATATGACATTCTCCCAATCCTCTTCTGGATCATCCAAATGCCCTTTAGCAAACTTCAGACGGGCCTGGACATGTACTGGCTTAAGCAGGGGGACACGTCTGGAACTGCAGGATTTAAGTCCTTGGCGGCGTAGTGTGTTACTGATGGTAGCCTCTGTTACTTTGGTCCCAGCTCTCTGCAGGTCATTCACTAGGTCCCCCCGTGTGGTTCTGGGATTTTTGCTCACCGTTCTTGTGAGCATTTTGACCCCACGGGGTGAGATCTTGCGTGGAGCCCCAGATCGAGGGAGATTAGCAGTGGTCTTGTATGTCTTCCATTTTCTAATAATTGCTCCCACAGTTGATTTCTTCACACCTAGCTGCTTACCTATTGCAGATTCAGTTTTCCCAGCCTGGTGCAGGTCTACAATTTTGTCTCTGGTCTCCTTTGACAGCTCTTTGGTCTTGGCCATAGTGGAGTTTGGAGTATGACTGTTTGAGGTTGTGGACAGGTGTCTTTTATACTGATAACGAGTTCAAAAAGGTGCCATTAATACAGGTAACGAGTGGAGGACAGAGGAGCCTCTTAAAGAAGAAGTTACAGGTCTGTGAGAGCCAGAAATCTTGCTTGTTTGTAGGTGAACAAATACTTATTTTACCGAGGAATTTACCAATGAATTCATTAAAAATCCTACAATGTGATTTTCTGGATTGTTTCCCCTATTCTGTCTCTCATAGTTGAAGTGTACCTATGATGAAAATTACAGGCATCTCTCATCTTTTTAAATGGGAGAACTTGCACAATTGGTGGCTGACTAAATACTTTTTTGCCCCACTGTATGTAATGTCATAACATCCCTATGGACAGCTGCATAGTTTCAGACTCTTTTCCCTTCTTCTACTTTATACCTGCAAACACACTATACTACCAAAAACATTGGTAAAATCAAGGAACATATTTGGCTTGATTATATGTAATGTATAAGAGAAACAAGTTGCTGAACCATGAGAAAAAAACAATATTTTAAGATAAGACCCTTGACTACAAAGAACCATGTTATGTTTCCTCCACCTGGAGATTGTATAAAACCTAGAAGAAAAACAGTTCAACAATTTGTTTTTGAGATCAGAGAGCTGATTTCACTGTTTCTTCCTGTTTGAGAGATGTGATAGTGAGTTTTATCTTACTTCTTGTGTAAGGGGAAACAAAGCAACTTTGTCTAAGTGAAACACAAGAAGATGGCTCTCCAGTTAAGACCATAACAAAATAATCATAAACAAGGAAATTATACTTTGAAATGTATTTTTATTCATGAAAAACAACACAAGCATTTTAAAACGTAGGCTACAATAACATCTAACTAATCAGTTTTCAAAATTGAAAAGGTATGGCACACTATCAAACTGGTCAATGGCTGTGCAGCTTTCTCATTAACTATTTTGATGGCATACCCCGTTTTCCTCAATTGAAAACTGATTTATTTTGTAAAGGTTAAACACATTTTTTTTTTCCTTTAAAGATGCTTGTTGGTCTCAATCACTTCACTGCAAACGAGGCTTCGAAAGACATTAAAAGCAAGAAGATATTTTTAATTCCCTCTTAAGCTATGGGATACACTTCTGGGTTATGGCAGGATCCTAAAGCAGACATCCAGCTGAAAACTTTGAAGCAAATTCCCAATTTACAACAACAGCTCTGTGAACCTTATTTTATTTTAATTTTTTCTATGGTATCATTTGTTGGCTCAGTTAATCATACTGCATTTAGAAATTCTGGAGAATAACAGTGTTTCCTATTTTTGAGTTATTTAAGAAAATACTATTCTAATGCGGATCTACTTACATAGGCTTACAACCGGAAGCCACTAAGCTTAGCATAAAGATAAGATAAAGGTTGCTAGTCCTGCAGTGTCTAATTGTAAAGCAAGTGTGATTGTGTATAAGTCTATGAGAAAAATGTCCCTACATTTCACTTATTTATTACCTCACCAAGCCTTTTTGTATCAAAGTTTACTGCCTAATTCTTTATATTTAAGTCATCCTTAATACTGCATGGCGTATAAAACATAAATTATTGCCCCGTTTAAAAGTGAATTCATCAAAAAAGCAGTATATGCGTTTAGGCGTGGCTACCTTGTGATTGACAGGTACGCTGCCACGCAGTATCTCTGGTTTTGATAATGTCCGTGTTTTCATATTTGAACTTCTGACCCTTTTCACACTCTGTTTATAGTTTGCAAAAGTTAATTGGGACCTTAAAATGTCTTGATCATGGTTTGGTTGTACTTTGCTCCACCCTGTTGTGTCATTTAAAAACAAGAACAAAGATGGCAATGGCCAAAAATTAAGATGCCGACAGCGGGAATGAAACATTTGAGGGTTTGAAATAGTAGTCCAGAAACAATTGGCTCACTATGTCTTATTTTTTTTTTTTTACAGTCGATGCTACATACCCTTGTACATACACTGCCCGGCCAAAAAAAAGGTCACAAGCCTGTGGGGGCAGTGCTATGATCTGGGGTTGCTGCAGTTGGTCTGGTCTAGGTTCAGCAACGTTATGTGCCCAAAGAATAAGGTCAGCTGACTACCTGAATATACTGAATGACCAGCTTATTCCATCAATGGATTTTTTCTTCCCTGATGGCACGGGCATGTTCCAAGATGACAATGCCAGGATCCATCGGGCTCAAATTGTGAAAGAGTGGTTCAGGGAACTTGAGACATGATTTTCACACATGGATTGGCCACCGCAGAGTCCAGAACCTGAACCCGATTGAGAATCTTTGGGATGTGCAGTGACTTTGTGCAGTGGTCCGAATTTCCCATCATCAATACAAGATCTTGGAGAAAAATGAATGCAACTCTGGAGAGAAATAAATGTTGTGATATTGCAGAAGCTTGTAGAAACGATGCCACAGCGAATGCGTGCCGTAATCAAAGCTAAAGGTGGTCCAATGAATATTAGAGTGTGTGATCTTTTTTTTGGCTGGGCAGTGTATAACAGCCAACATTTATAACATAGCACTTTTGCTTTTGTACGGATTAAACAAAAAAAGCAAGTGGATTGCTGATTAGTAAATTGAGAAGCGTTGGATTGCCTAACTTTAGACAGAGCTAGGCTACCTGTTTACGCCTGTTATTTACATGACGGACGTGTTTCTAGATCTGGTGCTCCCTACACTGCTGCCAGTGCCCTTCCTGTAAGCCCGCTGGAGCCTCTTGCTAATAATGCCGTGTTTGTGAAGAGTTGAGAGAAACTGGTTACGGAACTTCTCCCCAACAAACGCATACAGCACCGGATTCACAGCACAGTGCAGAAAGGCCAACAATTCGGTTACCTTTAGCATCATTTCCACTTTGTAGCGAGTTTCACATGACTCTAGTGGAATTGTCCCACCTCGGATGAGTGTGTCAATCAGGACAGTGACGTTATAAGGCAACCAGCAAATAACAAATGCTAACACGACTGCCAGGATGATGTGAATGGCCTTGTGCTTTTGCGGATTACGCGCGTGTAACAGTGTCACCACAATCCAGCCATAGCAGAAAGCCATCACCAGCAGTGGCAGGAAGAAGCCCAGTGTGTGGCGCATGACTCGCATGATAACACGCCAGTGGTCATTGCTTTCACCAATTAGGTTCTCATAGCAAATGCTCTGGTTCAGTTCTTCAACATGCATGCTCTCCTTTTGAATTGCCACAGGTAAGGAAAGCATTCCAGCCACCAGCCACACTAAACCGCACACCACTTTCACAAATATGTGTTTGGATTGAGGGAAACGTTTAACTCTCACAATGGCAAAGTGACGGTCCACACTGATGCACATCAACAGGAAGACGCCACTGTAGACCGATGCCTCTTGAAAGCCTGACAGGAGTTTGCAAAGGAAGTTGCCGAAGATCCAGCCAGAATGAGCGTTGACGGCCAAGAATGGTAGGGTCACACTGAAGAGAAGGTCTGCCAGCGCCAGGTGCATCAGGTAGATATCTGTGCTGGCTCTTTCTTTGTTCATGAAACAGAGCACATAGACAACCACACTGTTGCCTACAACACTGAGGAAAAACACGACGATGAAGGTGATCATTATGCCCCATTTGTTAAGTCCAGGAACATTTACGCTGCAAGCCAATGCTTCATTCTCATATGCTTGAAATGTATAATTGTAGATGGACTTCAAGTAATCTTCATCCAATGAAAATCCCTCTGTTGCCAGCAGCTGAAATTCAAATAAATGGAAGAGTTTGTACAAGTAGCAGTAAAATAATAAGAAAAATTGTATTGTTGGACAATAGGATAACTCTGTTAAAGCTGTCCTGGGCACTCGGTGCATGCACTTCCCAGATGACGTAAACCTGATTTACCAGCAGAAAAATGCTATTTCAGCATTAGCAACAGCTGGCTAAACAAGAAAAAGGACAAAGACTTCTAAAAAAAAAGTCTGACAATAAACACAATAAACATTTGATATTATCAGCAAAACATTTAAGAGATGGAGGGAAAAGTTGCTAGTAGCTTAGCCTTCTGCTAAACGTAACCGTTTTTTTAGCTAGCTAGAGTCTTGAATTACAATATGGCATATCAAAGGACTTTACAGGCCTACAGGTATGATAAGAAAAAAGAAAGGTGATATTGCTTTTTTGATTTTTATTCTAGTTTTGCCATATTGTCCTTAGCTAAAATGGCTGTTACTTGTGATGAATTTAATTGATTCACCATCCCATTTCTGTATGGGTCAGATCAGTCTCATAATTCACATGCACACGGAAGCATTCACACTTGTATTTCATGATCCGCAAGAGCATTCACACAGTATTTTCAATGCACACACAAATGTGTTCCGTTTCACATACATGTAAATAAAATCCAAATACATTAAAAAGTTTTACATGTGTATTTTTGATCCACATTTTTTTTATTCGTTTCAAACCGCTGAACCTGCAAACACAAACTGCTCTCTGAGCATGGATCGCTGGGCATTCGTGTGTGGGTTTTTGAGACTCCCCTGACGCAGACCCGATTCGTAATTGTAATTTCTTCCATCTATAGCCAATCACATGTCTCCACCATTCTAAGCCAATCATGCGCGCCCCCACGATGGTATGATTTCTTGCGTTCGTGACGTAGCGCTTCATATACGCATTTTCAACTTCAACATTGCGTCTAGCCCAAGTCTAAGTGAAATTGTCTCTGTGACAGGCCTGGCGCCAGGATAAAATGACTGAAGGGGGTATTATTTTATTTTTTTCTTCAGAAAATAAAGTAATTTAATGTACCCGTGCAAAAAGAGTGAACAATTAGAACATACGGTTTCAAAATGTAAAACATTTATTAACCAAATCAGGGAAGTGCTCTCAGGTACGTGTGTGGGCGATCAAGAAGTAAAAGTAAAAGAACAAGCAAATATTTATTTATTTGTCCTTTTACTTTGTAAGTTAATGACAGGTTTCAAGAAAAATGAAGGCCTCTTAGAATTGGGGGAAGTAATCATTTAAACTTATTTAATAATTGTGACATATTTTGTACTTTTTGATGGATGTATGAGGATCAAGCTGAGCAAACAATAATTTGAATTTGAATTGAATCATTCACGCAGAGACAAGGCTTATTTATGGTTCAATGTCGACATAACGCAAGCCGTGAATATTATAATTACATTAGTTCTGCGTCGGGTTTACGAGACGCAATGCACAATGTTTTTTGTAAAGACTGACCAAGATTCTTTTGACATCTATCGTCGTTGTTCGTTGTATTTGTTTACCAGACGTTCTTCTGCTTGGTCCATTCTAGCTTCTTTTTTTAATGGCGGTCTTTGTGGATCGTAGGAATTGAAAACTAGGGAAAAGCGAAATTGCGGGAATGACGTTTGTCGCTTTAGCGGACAAATCACAGGCCTTACGGCTGCGTCGCCTCGAGCAAGGTTACACTTTTTGGGAGGTGCAACGGGTCCGGGGTACCTTGCGTTACGTCGACGTTGAACCATATATCGGCCTCACTTGTGCTAGACGCCATGTCGAAGTTGACCTGTCAGCCCCAGACAGCGCAAAATGCGTATATGAAGTGCTACGTCACTAACGCAAAAAATATTACCCTCAAAGGGGCGCGCTCATGAGATTGGTTTAGAATGGAGACATCTGATTGGCTATAAATGGGGGGGAAAAAAATACAAGTACGATTCCGGTCTGCGTCAGGGGAGTCTCAAAAAACCCACACACGAACGCACAGCGGTCCATGCACAGAAAGTGGTTTGTGTTTGCAGGTTCAGCGGTTTGAAACCGAAAACAAATAATTGTGGATCAAAAATACACATGTAAAACTTAAAACTTTAAAACTTTATTTACATGTATGTGGATCATGAAATACAAGCGTGAATCCTTCCATGTGCATTCGTCAGGGACGGATTAAGAGTCATTGGGCCCCTGGGCCTGTGACGCCCCACCCCCACACCCCCCAAAAGAAGCACCACGCTAACTTCACCCTCACGCGCAAATCAGCGGTGTTAAAGGTTGCGCTAAAAGCACAGTCGAATTTTATTCACGTGTATCTTGAGGATTTACAACAAGTCAAAGAACATACATAAGCACATAAGTCAAAAATAAGCAGGCGCAATGCAAGGGGCCCAAACCCCTACCTCACACAGATCACATCACTCATAAGAAAACTGCTTGAAATCATGCATTGTTATCGTCGTAAGCTAACCCTCTGTTTTAGTATGAATGTCTAGACATGAGAGTGGTATATTGTTCTACTGTCAGTAAGAAACTGAATAAGCCTTCCTCCTAAAATGTTTCAAAAACTGACTAAACTTAGTTGAAAAAGTTGAACAATGAATTTGAAAACCTCGTAACGAACTTCAATTATTGTTTCAATCAGACTCATACTACCATCAACATTCAACAGACTTACATATCACTTTATCATAATAGCATACATATAGGAGGCAATTATTATTATTATTATTATTATCTGTACAATAACTAAATTTTCTTCATGTTTACCACAAATTTGAAGGAAGATTTTAATACGAAAACCTTACTATAACTTAAAACACACATTCAGATAGTTCCATTGTTTACCTGTCTCTCTTCTTCTTGATTGGTGGAAACCAAATAATTCAAAATACTGATGAACAAAATGTGTAGCTTCATTTTTCCTTTTGTGTTGAAGAAAGGTTAAAAAGAATACAGCTAGGAGTTGACGTCTTTTCTTGTAGATTTGGTAATAGTCGTTATGTAACACCTGTACTGAGGAAGGTTACTGATGCACATCCTTGATATTTTCTCGGTTAAGCAATGACGAGTTTGATCTGGCAGTTAGATAATGGATGTGATAGAAAGTTCAAGTTGAACCCACATCAAAAAACTGTTAACAACAGCCAAGATTGTTCTTCTGCGAGATTATAAAAGCCATGAACTGTCTTTTCATTGAAATTGCACACACACTTTAATGTAAAGGAATTTACAAGAAAACTAGCAACCCTGCAATAAAAATATTTTAGGAAGCCTGTTTGTTGGAAATGTTCTTGAGCATGAAGAAAGGCTGTATTTATGCCAAGGTATCCCATGCTAATCATTTTTTATTCTTAGATATTCTCCCCTGTCTTACATTCTTCCTTTTCTTTATTTACTGCGGTTTTGGAAGGTTGTCCAGTAGAGGGCAGCAGCAGTCGCGTTCTATGTGTTCATTGCTAAACTGGGACATAACGTAACAAACAAAGTCAAAAAACCTTTAAAAGGGGCGCTCCGCAGAATTTTCTCATGAGGTTCAATTATCTCTTCACCATCAGTAGGCCTACTATTCACTCTGTAAAATAAGAACATAATATCTTATATGGCTCTGGAGAAGCATGTAGGTAAGAAAAATAGCCCTGGTGAGTTTTTGTATACACCAGAAAAGCATGCAGTAGTACTAGTCCAATCACAATTATTTCAAAACAAGTTGTTTTAAGTTAAAGCTCATATATTTACATCATTCTAACTCCAGTTGAAATGTCTCACCATGAAATGCATTTTGTCGGTTATCTATAATAATTAGAAAAGTATTCAAGATGGATGACAGAACTGTAATGTCCCTAGGGTTACCAAGTAGCCTAACACCACAGGAAACTTTGGCTGACATCACCAGCACAAGGCTCCCTCATCCTGGTGACCCTGGACCACCCTTCTACCTGCTGTCAGCGTTAACTAATAGGAAAAGTTTCCTAATATAACCCTGCCATGTCTACTTTTAGACTGTTGTCTTTCTCCATCTGTCAGACCACAGGCTCCTCAATCAGTACATGGTAGCTGGAAGGATAGAGCAGAGGGCAAAGGTCATTCACTTGTCCCCAAGCCATTTATGTGCTCCAACTTAGCAAGACCTGCGGTATATGAAAATATTTAAAATGAAATAAGCAAGCAGTTCACCCCAATTTTCTAAAACTTACCCTTAAGTCAAGAAATTGGAATTGTCCAATACAAGTAAAAATATAGACTGTGTATAAAGGTGTCACATTTTTGATATGGTTACTTAGCACCAGGGGGCTAAGACAGAACTAGCTTACCAATTTTAAAAACATTGCAAGTAAAATGATTAGGAAAGAGCAGAAACAACTGGAATATGTATCGTATAATGTGGGTGGAACCATAAGCCAGATAAATTGTTTCTGAACCTGTTTATCTCTTTTGTTAAGAATTCATAAACTACATTTGCGAAGACGCTATAGAGCCGCTGCAGCACCCAAGAACATCTACAAAAAGTCTTCTTGAGTATCCCGGAGCAAAGTCCTCACAGCTCCTCTAGCCACAATCATTTGGCTCATTGTAATCTCAATTATTACATTTTTCTAATGAGATATTTGTAAAAGTCAAACATTATTCTAGGGTTTGTTCTAAGATTCTAAGAAAATTAATATCTAATGCATCACTTGCCAATTGAATTTCAATCCCCTCCAATATTTTAATTCTGATAAAACCAACCAGCTTGTTAGCATTTAAAACTTTGGACAAATTACCCAAACATCTCAAAATGTTGAAAAAACCCACTGTATGCACCCAGCACCAAACAGCAGACAAACACAGTAAGAGACTAGAAGAGGATCATAGCGGAGGATTTAGCTGGTAGAAAGACAGATGGGTGGTGACCAAGAGATTTTGTGATGTAAATTGATATTGAGAAACAGGAATCCAAATGTTTGCTAATGTTAGTTGGAAATGAAAATGGCTAGCAGTTGCTTCACCTAATCCACTTAAAAGGTGATGATATGTCAATGACATGTACACAGCTTGCTTCTGCTGCCCACAAGTGGCCAGAAAAAACCTCAACAAATTAGATCATGTGATTATTTTATTATACTATTTTCTGGGCAGTAGTGACCCTTGGCTCATCTTTCCAGTGATTATTTTTAATTATTATCACCAGGCATTTTATTGGGGCTTCAGCTGGCATTTGAATTGTGAATGTGCTATAATCAATTCATCACGGGAAGGAGTTTAAGTTCTTATTTGGCCCACATTGCAGACAGCTGTGCCGGGTCAAAGCTGCTGTTTTAAATCAGTAAATATATTCATGTTTAAAGCTGAAAACATCAGTAAAGCAATGGCATAAAGGGAAGTGAACGGGGGGCGAATGTTAATTTTGTGCATTTTAAACAAATTATTAGAATTCTATTCTAGAAGATTTGTGTTGGACGTTGGTTGTAAACTAATATGTCCAGGAAAGGATTGTGTTATTGCTATGCCCACAATAAGAGTCTTGATAAAAATATCATATTGAATCATGTTCCAAAACCACTTTTTTTCATGTGACCCTGATGGTGCTGTCATTTCAGAAGCTGAGAAGGTGCTTATTGTCTTACAAAAATGTTGGTGATGGGAGGTGCAAGCCTGAAAGCTGTGATGACATCACAGAATTACAAAATCCTCTCTCCTCAAGCATCAATACAGGGTCGTATTTCAGACTTCCCTGCTATTTTAACAGCTTAGTATTCCATTACAAAAGAAAATCCAGCACAGAGACCAGATTATTTGCGTTATGAGCTGTAAGTCTGACCACACAGACAACCCTCCTACATGGTCTCTGTTTGCTTATGTTTTTGTCTGCTCCATTGCTGGAGATTAGGCTGTGAACACACCACTGAGGGGTTGTGTTCATTTCAATGGGTGTTGAGTTGGTTGAGAAATCAGTAGCCAGTGTACTCTCCTGCTTGTCAGTAAACATCTTTTTTTGTTGTGTCAGTGCTGCCTGACATTTTAATGCAGGTCAGCAGCTGGACTTGAGGAATTCAGTTTATGATAAACTTCCTGTCCTTTTCCTATAGCTCCTCATATTTTTACCTGACACTGAAGTGCAACTAAACGGTAATCTTTAAAAACGTGTTTAATAATTCATAAACTACTCTTGACATTTTGCTCCTTTTTAGCACATTTACAAGGACAATATCTTTTTTTATTTCCCTCTGGATCCTTCAAAATATCCGACTCTGACTCAGCACTCTCATGAATTCTGATACTGTGCAAAAAAGTCAGACATGTGTCTTCCCCTACTTTTTTATTGAACAGAAACTCTCTTAAAACAGCAAAGCCTGACTAGGCAGCAACAACACAAAGGGTACATAAAAAAACTTAAACATTTGCAAAGCATAGAACAGCTTGTAAGAAATCAAGGGTAAATGTATGTGTAAATGGACAATAAAATCCACCACTATCTGTACTTATTTTTAAGCAGACTAATGAAAACAAAGTCTGTATTCCATTGAGAACTAGACTTTATTGACCAAGAATGCTTACACATACCAGGAATTTGACTCACTGGGTTTGTGAAAGGCAGACTCAAAATGAGTCAGCATCTGAGTCTAAAACTATGGGATTACATTTTTGATTACATTTGTTTTTTCAAAAAGAGCCAATTCTGTTCGGAATCGTTTATTCTTCCCACAATAATAGCAAGTGGAGGCAGTCCCTAATTCCTTAATACTGTTTACACTTTGAATTCATTATTATGTAGCTGAATGTTAGGAATCCCCCTGAGTTGATTAGAGATTATTTGGATCACCTGTTTCCTAATTACTAAGGAATTGAGAGCTTGGTGCATTTCTCCCCTTGGCCAATCAGAGTATGGCCCTTCCCTTAGGGCTTAAGAGAGGTAGAGAACTACCAACAGGACATTTTGATCATCCCTTGACATATATGTACACTCTTTTAAGCAAGTCAACACTTGCTTAAAACTCTAATCTTTAGGCCCTTTAAAAAAAGTTGTAAAATAAAACAGAAGGTGGCATCAAAGAGAGCCTATCTTTTGGGCCAGTTGTGCCTGAATCCCCTGTCAGTTTACCTTATCTTTAGGCCCTTCTTTGCTGTATTAACTTTTATATTTGAAAGTGATTTTGAACTTTCTGAAACCTAGCTGCAGTGAATATTAAAAACCACATTTCCTGGGTTAATATGGAATCAGCTGAAGTCACACATGGTCTGACCCTAAAAGGGTATATATACTCAGCCAATCTCAAACACCATCGGAAAAAATGTTCAAACCCAATTGTTCTTAATATGATCAATGTATGGTATGTGGTGAAGAAATATTTTGGTATTCCTCATAATTTGTCTAGTTATAGCCCCATTTGGGGTAATACAGACTTCAAACCAGGAAGATTGGATGCAGGTTTTAAAAGCTGGGCAGATAAAGGGATAAGGTCTATTAAAGATTTATATTCTTCAAGCAAACTAATGTCTTTTGAGGAACTAGTTAATACATTTAATATACCTAAAAATCATTTCTTTAAATATTTACAAATAAGAAACTTTATTTTTGTAGCTCAAAAGAACTCTTTAGACATGCCAGTACTAAACAGCTTAGAGACAGTAATGGGAAAAGACTGCTATGCAAGAGGTTTAATTTCACATCTATACAGAACTATAACATCAGGATCACAAGAATCGTCAATTAATAAATTAGAAGCCTGGAAGAAAGACCTAAAAGAAGATCTGAGTATGGATGATTGGTCAGAGGCATGTAAGGAAGCTCAGACACAAACAATAAGTGTAAGATTGAAATTATTGCAATATAAATGGTTGATGCGGACTTACATAACTCCAGCTATTCTACACAAGTACAACGGAAATATTCCTGATACCTGTACAAAATGCAGCAAACTTAAAGGTGATTTTTATCATTGCATATGGGAGTGTGAAAAAATAATGTTTTTCTGGAAAGGGGTGAGAGATATGATCAATAAAATGACAAGTATCAATCTAACATTATCAGCAAAAACATTTATTCTGCACTTATACCCTCTTGAAATGCCTTTGAGAAGAAGGGAATATGCTTTCCTTGACATGTGTTTGTTGCAAGCAAAGCGTTTAATAGCTTTATCTTGGAAAAAAATCCAAGCACCGCATGTAAATGACTGGCTGAAAGAAATGGCGACTAACATGGTCATGGAAAAAATAACTTATATAGTGAAAGGTAAACGCAATAAATTTGAGGAGATATGGTTACCATTCCTATCCTTTCTGGAAGAGGGTGGAGGTAATGGGATGCCAAATATAAGTAATACTGATACCGACTGAGAAGCTTTTTATTTTTATTTTTGTTCTTTCTGTTATATTGTTGTAATTTTAATTTGGTGTATGTTTGGATTGTATTTTTATACTGTGCTGTACTATCCTTCAATTTCTGTGTTTCATGTGTAATTATATGAATGTTAAAATCCAATAAAAAATATTTGGGAAAAAAAAAAAAAAAAAACCACATTTCCACTAGGTTTCCTGTATCAGGGCAGATCTGAATGCTTTTCATGCAGGAGTTTGTGCTTTCCTGACAACAACCCAAAATGCAGGCTTGCCCTTGTTATTTTGTCTATTGGTTTATTTGACAAAGAATCTGAAAGCCCCTCAGAACACATTTCATTATCATTGAGGCATTTGTTTGAAAGGTATTTTGTTATCATTGAAAAGGCATTTCTCAAGTGGAGCACATTTTATTGTTTTTTTTTCAAGTAAATATATTTAAGCTTTATGTTGTTGTTGTTGTTGTTGTTGTTGTTGTTCTTAGGCCTCTTTAAATCACCTGAAATCTGAGGAATCAGTTTCACCAAAGAGTATTTGGTTTTTAACCAGTTGTAGCTGTATATATACACATTTATTTTTGGAAGCATTATTTTGGAAAGTCCAAGAGTTGGGAAAGCTTAGTGCTTTAATGGTTTCTTTTGTATTTGCTTTTGACTTTTGTAAGACTGAAGTACAGGAAATTATAGTAGTTCACATTACTTGTTTCATTCTTTTTTCAAAACTGTGGTATCTGTTTACGTTCCCTGTTCCTCTGTGGGCTCTACAGTTTCACTACTCTCAGTTTTGGTAGCCCAAAGGAACAAACTGGATGATTTCATTAGATGGTCTTATTTTTAGAAGCCCAACTTCTTGTTATTTAATGTAAGGTGTGTCTAAAACCTAACCCTAACTCTTCAGTTTTGGATTAGATTTCCAGGTTTATATTGCACTCCGCATGATCTCACAACAACCCAAACCGCAGTATACATAATTTGAAAAAACCAAGTCTGAATCAAGTTCAACCGCTGTGCCATTTAGGATATTTCCGAGCATTCAAGTGTAGCTTAAAATAACAGGCCCTGTTCTCTAACAGTGCAGAAAGGAGCCATGGAAATGTTATGCCAACCCACACACTGACTGATGGCGGGTGTTTGTTTTTGACTGAAACAGAAGGAAGTCTGTGTGTTTAAGTGGTGGATGAAGGCTCAAGCTATCTGGCCTTCCCTGACAAAGGAACCCTTTTGCCAGCAAGTAAACTCTCCTTGAGATTTTGTCCCCCAAAAGCCCCCCTTTTAAACCATTACAAAGTGACCAATTCAGGTGACCCTCAATGCAAACCCTACAGCTACTCATACATTAATGAACAGTTTCCTTTTTTTTTTGCGACCAACCTTCTAAAAAGCTTGAATGGTGTGACCCTACCCTCTACCTTCCAAAAAACCTATATCAGGTTCTTTGAACAATAGTTAAATGGATTTACTTACCTCAGCAGGTATCTCAAAGGTATTGCCGAACTATCAGGTGACCAAAGCTGTACCTCCTACATTTGCCCCCAAGCCAAACTAGTACAAAAACAATACGGTTGGATTTTGTATACAGGGAGGAGTGTCATGTTTGTAAAAGGTTTGGTACTGAGAAAGTTGAGTTAGCAAACGTGTTATTGAACCTAACGACTACAATCAAGGCATTGCACACAGTAGAAGATCATGCTAGGTGGGGCTGTTTGGAAGCCAAGTGCACATCAATCTGACGCAATAAATGTTTTTGATCTCAATATTCTCGATGCCTGTGGTCAAGTACATAATGTTCAACAATGATTGTGATACTGACAGAGCACCAACGTCAGCCAAGTGTTTGGCTTTTTTGTTTGACGGAGATTAAATTATGAATGCAATAGATTCAGCCAATAAATCTCATAAGGCAGCAACCTGATTAGCCAGAAGGCAGAGAGAAATAAAAGGCCGATCTGACAAAGACTAACATTCATTCAGTGACCTGGAAACTTTATTTCTTCCTTACCCAGCAGAACCAGTTCAACCCCCACCCTTCATCAAAACAAATATTGACCTTTTTATTAGAAGAATGAGCATCGCACTACACACCCAACCGAATGTATGTTCAATACTCAGACCGACGCAGTGATTACACAATGACAACCACATAAAGTGATAGACAGGAGGCGACGCATGACATGTATTCAATTACGATAGGCACTCAGTGAATGCTAGGTATTTGGCATTTCTTTGCGGTGCTCATGCGCTATAGACTTTGCAGCAAATACCTGTTCAACTAGAGGCTGTTGCTTAGACATGTCTTTAGATTATTGTCAGTTTTTATTGTTAAGATTGTTGGCATCTTAAACGCAACGTAAATGTTAAAGTCGTACATTCAAAGAAAACTTCTTGTTATATTTTTGCAACTGATATAACTTCAGTAGTCAACATGGCCCGTCTGTACGTGATCAAACACATGATAAAGGAGAATTTAGACAAAACTCCTTGACATTTAGTATCATACAGGACACAAACACAGGTCTTTTGGGTATAAGTTGTGTATTTGTTTGACCCATTCACCCACCATAGGACTCAATGGGCACTTCTCCTGTGTGTGTCCAATATTGTCAGGGCGTGAAGTGTTGATAAAAATGCTAAGCAAAGAAATGCATATTGATGATAACTCACAAAATAAAGGACTCACAAAATTCGATTCATTATTCATACTCCATTGGTTGAAGCCAGGCTGGAGGAATATGTCTAAAATGCAAGGATGGAAACCTCCCTGTTGCCAAAATTGCAAAATAGGCATGTAGCCATCTAGTGAGCGTCATGTATTTTAATCATGTGACACAAACAGTATAGGTAGGAATGTTTAAAGCTAGTAGCTCCGTGTATCTATTCTTAGTTACCAAAGAATAACAATTAATTGTAGATACTCCCAGGAGCATAGACTTAAATAGTGGACAGTGGAATATCCAATATAACCCAGGGAAAAAATTGCAGTGTTTCCTGTGTTATTAGCTGTTGCTAGGCCATCCGGATGTCTTTGCGACAGCTGCGCCAACAATAATAACACTTGGAAACACTAGCACTGGGGAAATGTTGAAATGTTGTCTGTTTGCATTTCTTTAATTGTGTCATGAAGACTCTTTTTGAAGCAGAGTATAGCCGTTGTGGGTTCTTCAGTTGTTCTTTGGACGGATAGGCCTGAGTCTGAGATTTTAAAACCAATACAGCTGTTTTGTGGCTGGATTGGAAGCGGAAAGTTCCTAGCTTCTCTTGGAGGAGAGCACAGCTGTTACTATTAATCTGCCACTATGTTTTTATGAACAACCACCCCCTTCTCCTTTGACATCAGAAAAATCACCACACAGATGAGTAAGAGGATACAATTGTTTAGTTATTCGGCTGATGAGACATGATTTGCTCATTTTACTCACATAGTCTGAACCCCCTTTTTAGATTTTTTGAAGTTTGGGTCCCTGAGCCAAATCATTACTTCTTGGTTGGTGACTAGAGGTGACGCACCATAGGCATCATTAATGAGCTGACAACATTCATATGTCCAAATTCATCATTTAACACATGGGCTTTTATTGTATAATAAGAGATATACTGTCGCAATGACGACAAAACATAGTTGTTCTCATCCTTTAAGAAGTCGTAGAACCAAACTAAATCTGATAAAATGTTGAGTATTGAAGAGATTATATCATTAAAAAAAAATACAATTAGATTACCTTTCATTAATGGAAGTGTATACTAAGTTTTATACAGCGCAGTAAGTGCATTGGTCTAATAGTTTGTCCTCATGCATGTTTTATATGACATTTAAACGGTATGTGGCCACGACCAATCATATTTAGCCATTATACGCACCCCGAAATACAAGTTTGCCCCAAGTGAAAAAACAAAAACGTTTTACGATTTAAAGTTTGGAAATGACTTTATAACAGACTCGAAGGCACCCCAGGCTTTTAAAATAAGCTTTTTAATATTGCACCACATCCTGTCATCCCATAAAACAAATCTCATAGAAAAGCTCAAGACCCAGATGTTTTTGACTATATCCTAACCATTTACTCGCACTGAATTGCCTACAGCCTCAAAGTTGTTAAGCTACTTATTGAGGAAAATACGAAGATGCCAAGTTTAAATGGCTATTTGTGATAAATTGACTGCTAAAATTGTGAAAACAACACTGGCTCATTGTACAGTGCTCTGCTGTAAGGCCACATTTGACATGAATCATACATTTACAACAAAGCTGACTTGTCAGATGCTTTTCATCCCAGTAAAGTCCACTGGGATTGATTAATATGCAACATGTCGTAATTCATGCACCATTATTCTTGCATTATTTAATTTTTTATTATGTCTATGAGGTATTTTGTATTGTTGGGAGAGCTTAGGGTTTTAGTTTTCCATTAAAACATGTATGCTGTAACTTTTGTGCATATGACAATAAGGTCTTTGTATCTTAAATGTAATAGCTACATTATTCAGACAATATCATTATTGTGGTGCCAGAATTATTCCACTAGTCATCCATCAGTCTTAAAAAGTATCTATTGTGTCCTGTGTGAAGGAAATAGAACCAAGTAAAAAACACTGAGCAAAGACAAATTGTATTATATTTAAACTTGAAATGGTTAAATTATAAATGCTGCTTCTACTTTATTACTGGTATGGGGCAAACGAGAGACAGCATGAAATCTTTAAATTTGTAGAAACACTGATTCAACATATTTCAGTAAAATGGGCAAAACCTAAATTAATATTTCAAACTTAAATTAGGAAATGCAAACAGAAACAGGTTGAAAATAAGTCTGGACATGAAAGAGACCTTTTAGGTTTTAAAGTAAATCAGTTTATTTCACTATAAAACTTTAGTGCTCTTAGTTTCATGTGTTTGAATGCTGGGTGCTTAGTGATGAAACATCTTTGGAGAGTTTCTTTTTATGTACGCTTGATTCCTGTCATATACCCTAGAAAAAGTGAATCTGCTGACAAATGCATTTAAAGGTCACACAGGCACACAAGTTCCCTAAGCAGTGCCTTTAAAGCGGTTGTGAAGTTGCAAAACGTTCTTTCTCGATGGTTCATCCATAGTTCAGGAGATAATTATCCAATTTTAGCAGGCATTTGGAAGCAAGATAACAGAATTCTTATTCATTTTCTTATTTTGCCATATCAGGCTGCTCAGCCTATCAGCATTATTCATGTCTTTTTCTGCAGTTTCTTCCAGTTAAAGCATACAAAGTCTGCAAGGTGAGTTTAAAAGGTCAACTTTTTTACGTTACATTTAAACACTGGGCTCACAACAGGCTATCAATGCTGTAAGGAAACCCTAAGCCTGCAAAGCTTACAAATACTTCCCATTCTTGTCCACAAGTCAATGTCACATTGCCCTTGCTTGTGGGGTCATAAAGAAGTAGTTTTTACCCAATAAGTCACAGGAAAGTGTGCTTTCATCTGCAAACCGTTTCTGCTTGACAGAATAATCTACTTTCTGGAATTGTATTGAGTTTCCTATCACATTTACCAATCAGTAGGTCAAGAACGACATGTCATGCTTGTCTTTGTGTTTGTGTTTGCATTTTGAAATCGAGAAGAAACTTGCAAAGGCAGTGGAAACCTCAGGATGTCAAGTTAACTTAACAAGTTCAATTACAAACACATTTCAATGCCGTTATTGATGTCCCGCCTTCAGTATTTCCCTCTCAATGAGATGAGGACATATGTGTAGACTCACCCACTTTGGACCGTGTTCTGTTATTTCCATGTGTGAAGGAATACTGGGTAGCCATACCAGTCCCATTGTTGAGGTTGTTTTAATTACCACAGAAAATATTGGAAAGACTACAAAAAGGCAACAATCGACCTGAAAACAAGTTCAGTGTCTCATCCTCTATACTCTAGGAAAGACAGTGTGGCATTTTTATATGTTCCCAGTTCCTATCTTTGGCTGTAGACAATTTTTGGACCTAGATTCATCATCCACTCATAGCGGTTGGTGACAGAGTTTCCACAAGGATGATGTACTTTATAACGGCAAAACTGCGGCTCGTAATTGTAGTCATGGATTTCCGAAAGGGAGGGATTTTTACCATGAGGAAAGTGTGTGTTATATGCCCCGTCCAGTCCAAATACGCCTAAAAAGTCTAACTCTTTTTGACCCAGAGTCTAAACTGTGGTGTAACAAGAAGCTGTGAGACCAGAAAACCTCTCTTTTCATGACATCACCCCTCAGATATGAGAGGGCAGGGCTTGATGGAATAAACACATGTGCAGGACAATAACCAAGTGTGAGGACTCCTCTTCCAAACCCATGTTGTGAAACCTTAAACCTCTTTTTCCCTTGGACATTGAATTAAAAAAAGGAAGAAGCCCCAAGTTGTAGATGATTGATGGATTTAAGATTCCCAATTGACCCTAATAAAAAGAACACAGTGAAGAATTTTTAAACAACATACATTTTGATCAAAATTCAAATGAATAGCCTCTAAATTATATCTGAAGCTCAGCCTTCACTCATGACGCAAAACACACAAATCATCCTTTCCTCTGCAGTCTCTTAGTGTCACTTTGATAGATTATCTAATTTTCCTGTCATCTGTGGAAGACGTGCTGTACTCTCTGAATCAATGGTGATCTTAGCATTTTTACTCAGCCCATAATTCCTATCTGTCTAACCTCACCCTAGGAGTTGGCAACATGGCAGCCAAGTCTCTTACGCATTTATGGCGCAGTCATGCTCACATCACCGGAGTAGCGTGTTTATGACAAAAAGGCTAAGGGGTTTAACAGTCTGAATTAGGGACAATTACTTTTACAGTTTGCTATGTGTTTGATGCTTATCCTGTAACAAGTTAGGAAGATGGGCTTTTTTTGAAGACAGAGAAAGCTCTGTATTGAGATGAAAAATAGGCAGGCTGTTTTTCGAACAAGACACAAGATTGGGTGTCATTGGAAATGGAAAAAGGGAGATGAGCTCGGGGGAAGTTACAAAACCCCCAAACCAGATGCGGGCAGCTGAATAACACATGGTGTTTGTTACAGGAAAGCATCCACATGTACACTCTCAGATAGCTACAGTGAGTGGGAGCTCATACTCCCATACAGTTAGTTATCACTGGTGTAAAACATGCCCTTTCCCTCGAGTATTATTCAGATAATAATTTGGTATGAAATTATTTAAACTCTTCCTGTAAGCATAGTTTTGTCATGAACTGCTCTAAGCTGTTGCTCTGGAGATGGCGGTAAACAGCTGAATACCAACATGAACAAAGTCTTTTAGGTCTACTTAATCATTCATGCATCAACTTTGTCATTTTCCAAAATGTAATTGCACAATGTCACAAGGAAGTTTTACGAGTGCTTGGACTGCAAATGTAAGGAATGGCCTGCTTTCCAGGGATGTGTTGTAAGCAGCAGGGCACAGATGCTCTTCAGCCTCAAGCATGTTTGCTCCCAGGCACAAAAGATTGATCCTTGATAACCTCTGTGAAACTTTCATGTAGGATCTAGCTCCGAGGACTAAAATGAGCTTAACAGTCTTTAAGCCACCCCTGTGAGAACATATTTCTGTGTCTTACTTTACATATAAAGACACACATTTTTTCAGTCAGCACATTAGGCTAGCAAATCTTCAAGACTGCCTATATTTATTTTCAACCAGGTTAATTTTTGGACATGTATGGAAAAGAAAACACTAACAACTTGAGAAACAGACAGGCAATGCAGAGTAAAGAAGAGCAAGGGGGGGGGGGGGGGGGGGGGCAAATCTGGTTAGATGTGGCAGCTATGCTAACTATCTCTTTGCTAAGCTAACTTAGTAAAGTCAAGTACAGTATGAACTGTAGAGAGTTGGAGCTAAATTTTCTCGTCCAGTACGATTATGATGGCAGTTTAGCCCTATAGGCCTGTTGAGGTAAACTAGGCTTGTTGCTTCACAAACCAGCTGGACGATATGATCCAGGAAGTTAACCGTGAGATGCAAAATGCTGTATAGAAATTCTGTCTCTGTGTTACTATCATTTGCATGCATCTAAGGAACACATAGAAACCTTTAGATGGGATTTGGTATTTAAATACCCAATATTAAACTACAAAGCTCAAAGTTATATAAATTGCGTGAGAATCTGGATTAACCCTCATGCTGCAACATATTCAACGTACACTGACTACTAAGACCCCAAGAATAAACCATGTGAGAAACAACAATCAATGCTAAATATAATAATATATAATAATGAGTTATTTCTTCAAAAGGATGTACAGTGTGAAAATACAATTTGACCAAGTCCAAATAATAAAATAACAGATGCAATTTTGCTGATTTAAGAAGATTGTGTTTAAGTGTTTGCTACATTTGGATGGACACCTGTAGACTGTCAATAACATTGGTGCTACCAGTACACGTTAGAGCCAAACACGTATGTGTATTTAATTCAAACTAAAACTAAATTAAAGATTTTTTTTAATTATACCTCATCCCAATGCAAATAAACAAGGTGCTTTGAATTTGATCTGAGAGAACTTCTATGGAACAAAACGTGCCTCTTACATTAACAAACAATTGAATACAAACTTAAGCCCCCTGCTTTGTCAGGAAGGCTGTTGTTTCAGGACAGAAAACCCGGGACAGATAATCATCTCTGAATCCCGCCATCACTACACTCAGCCCCCGATACCCTCACCACCACCATCTGCTACGGGGGTAGGGCTGTCTGGTTTCCATGGCAACTCTGTACCCCTCCTCCCTATAGGCACTGAGGTTTCTTTTGTGTGTCCTGCGCACGTGCAGTCTGTTCCAACTGTACCCCGTCATACAGGGGGGTGCTCGTAATGATAGTGTAGCCTATTTTTACACTGTCGTGCAATAAAGCTACTATAGATGATATGCTTTGGAGAACAGGAAGGACTCTGTCTAATGTAAAGATATTACTAAGAAAGCATGAAACGTCACATCAGCCTACCTCCCCCATGCAAGACAAGGTGACCTTGCAAATTAAGCCGACCCACCTCCTTTTCACCCCAATGCCTAGTCACGCTGCCCCCCTCGGCGGTCTGTCCGAAGCAAGGATAGGAAGGAAGAGTAAGCAGTAAACCAGCAAAGAAGGAGCAATAAACCACAAAGAAACCAGACTGCACTCAAGAAACATTTGAACAACTCTTGAAAACCTGTATTAAACCTAAAAGATTGCCCACCAAAAAGCTACGATTTGAAAATAATTACAGCCTAAAGAACACATTAACTTCACCTATCAATGACCCATAGTTACATATTTTCTTTTGCAGTATCAACTTATCTTATATGATGCTTTATAACTTATCTTGCTTAAAATTAAGCACTCCAAAAATATTGTAAAAGTTCTCTGGTAAAGTCATGCACATAATGAACATCACACTTACAGATGCTTTTGTGTGCCAGGGTTTTAAAAAATGCACACTTTCAAAGTTTTTTCATTCCAAAAGCAATTTGTGGCCAGAGTAATTATATTGACTTTCTTTGGCATGCATGCCACTAACACGTCTGGCTATTGCTGTAATATATATGGGACTGTAGGCGTGATAAACACAGCCTTAGCATATGGAGTGCTGAACACTTAAGCCCTGTAAATTATCCATAATGTTTTTCTCTGTTGAGATAAAGGCCTCTGCTAAATCATGTTGTCCAAACGCTGCCTGAAAACAAGTCCAGTTCTTCTGTACCTGTTGTATTTTGGGCTTGAGCTGTTCCAATCGTGCAAAACCTTATTAGGCACTATATGGGAAAATCTCCTGAACAACACACAGATGGAAAGCATTAGTGTTTCTGGCAGGAAACTCAACTTCCCTCTTGAAGCCTACTGTGAATCAAAATGTAACAATGAGGGCTGGGTTTCTATTGAACTTCATTATTCTGTGTCCAATGAATAATTGGCTTAAACCCTATAGGTGCAGGTACATTTGCCTCCCCATCATCATGTGTATCTTTTGGATAAATGGTCCAAAAGTGTATATGCATGGTTTAAGAAAGAAAGGGGTTAAAGTAGCCATAAAGACTGGACAAATTAAAAACTAAAGAGGGTTTTAACAGCCAGGCTGCAAGAGAAAGGAATTCCTTTCACAGCAAAGAGACGGCTGGTCATTTTTCTTTAAGTAATGTTGGACGGTTGCCAGGTATAACTTGTGCTAATGCCATTTAATAAAATGAGTAACGCCTTTGTGCATTTCTCTGGATGTGTTGGCAGGGACACTCCCTCAAGAATCTATGTTAAAAAGATTAAAACAAGCAACAGCTTGCAGTAAGCATTTCTGTTAACCCACGCAAACAGAAGTGACTGTCTATGAGCATTTGTTTGCTTGAGTGGTTCTTAAATTCTGCAAAGATGTTGATTGTATAGAGTGAAAGAGGATCCCTTTAGCGTTTTTTTGTAACATAAATGTGATAAGGACTTTTGTGGCTTCCCTTGAACTTTCATAAGTTCTTGGGCACAAAGTACCACAACCTTTCCTTCAAATTGCATGTGTGTGTGCGACGTGTGCCTTTGGCAGGAAGGCAAACATCATAAGGAGATGATGATTCACAGTGGGTCAGGTTCAGATGAACAAGAGGGCATGTCTTGAACAAAACCCTTTCACCTCTAAGGAAATGTTTCAACATCATATCTGTGGAGCTGACACCGCCCACACAGAAACACTACAAAAATAGGAGGTTGTCCCCAATTGGGAAATCACAGGCCGTTGGAGCAAGCAGTAAGCTAGATTGTATGTCATGCATCAGCATTTACACAAAGTGAAGTTTTCCGATGAACCCTTTCAAATTCGTCTACTTTGGAGGGTATATTTGAAAAGATTAGTTTCTGGTTCTGACAACATAGCGTTGATGGAAGATGGACAAAATCCAATGGGAGTGTGGGAAATAATGGTTTCATTTGAACCCTTTTAACAATCTGGATGCAAACTGTGTCAAAACTGTTCGTCATAAAATGATTCCTAACATGAATAGCACCACTCCCATTTGCAATGTGTCACCTCTTAAGATGCTTTCCTTTAAAAAATGCATTCCTTTCGCTACATATAAGCCTAGCAACGGATGATAACAAACCCTTGAATCGGATACCTTTGGAAAACACCACTTACACCGTTATTTTTGGTAGATGTAGTCTAAGTATCCTGTCCTGTTCTATAAATACAATAATGGATTGATTACACCACAACACAAAATAAAGGAAGTGAATAACAGCCGTAGCTTCAACAGTCTATTGCAGTACATTAACAAAGGGAACATTGTTGTCCTGTATAGACACAGACAATCTGACTGGCGCTTTACCCCTATGTGTATTCCTAAGTGCATGTTGATTTTCCGCCTTATATCTACATTTTAAGCTCATGGTCTAAGGAAACCACAAGGCTGGGCTGCTCTGAGCCTCCAGATTATCTCCCTCTGTCATTAGGACTGTGGTTTACCAGGGCACCCCACATTACACCCCATGAATAAAAGCAGGCTTGTGGTTCACAATAGAGCTCCGTTGCTCCCTCAGAAGGGGGAAGGGCATTGCATTCCTCTACTAACCTCCTGTTTGCAGCAGATTAAACTATATCTGCTGGTAATCATGTGCTTTCCCCAGCCAGTTTTAAGGAAAGATGATACAAAATACCACCATTTCCCTATCTGTGGAGTCCAATCGCTACAAGGAATGTGTAAAAGTAAAATCTGCTTTGTATACGTTTTTGCTTGGAAGAGGGTAAGCAATAAATACTGGCATTTCAGGAGATCTGGGCAAAACAATGTGATCATTCAATTTGAGTGACTACCTCAGGACACTGATGCTGACTGGATGCCTGCAATATTTAATCGGGGAACCACACATATCTAATTTAAGTCACTTCTCTGGGGAAAATGCAGTGTAAGCCTGCTCGAAATGTAACTGCTTAAGGGAAATAGCACCTTTGATTGAGTGTTAGGGTACTACCAACTGCAGATGGTAGATGCCACTTTTTTTTTCTCTTGGCAACAAATCCACATAGTGCTGAGTAAAGGTAACTGACTTTGTGATTTATGCCACAGCTGGCTTAAATCCCCTCAAAATTCTAAACATAAATCCTGGCTTAAAATAGCATCAGCACTATTTTGTTGTCTATTAATGAGCAGTTTGACATGGAGGAAGTAGCTTCAAAGGGATTCTAAGTGGGGCCAAGGAAACACAGGAGCTGCCCTTGCAAAAGAAAGTGTGACATGGAGGAGGAAGTGGCCTCATGATGGCAACAACTTCCGAACATCTGCATCAGCAGGAAGGGGGGCACTCAGTATGTTGTTCCACATCCCAACAGAAACAAAGGTTAGATGGTGATAGTGCGGCTGCATGACAGACCACACAAACACAACACCAGACTATGTTTGTCTTCACCTGCTGCTAGGAGCAATGTGGGCTGATTTGGCAGAGAATAGGTCATGACATAAAGCACATCCAAAGTTTTTATTTTGTTGGAGTGAAAGATTAAATACTTTGCTTTTTTACTAGGTAAAAAACATATTGTCATTGAATACCTTACATTTGTATATATTTGTCAATAATTATTTGTTTTAATCTTTGCTTTTGGATCCCTTGTTGGTTCAGATGGCAGTGACTCAGAGTTTTTGTCAGTATCTGAGTCCAGGGTAAAGTTCTAGATGAAACCCGGATTGCATCAGGAATGCTGGCAGTGGATCGTTTTCCTCCACTCTGCGCAGACAGGGGGTGGGGTGCCCGGCTGAAACTGGGAGGAGAAAAGAGGGGGGGATTTCGGAGTAGTCTTTGTCTTCACCCCGCAGTACAACACACAACTGGAGAAGCAAGCAGGCTCCTCGCAGAAGAAAAAACCTGGATGGCTTGATAGTAGAGCGAGAGGGCTTTATTTCAATAAAGAGAAAACGAAGGAAAAGCTCTCGAGACAAGCTGCAACTTCACAAAGCCGGTGGGAGAAGAAAAAAAAGGATCCAAAATCACAACTGAAGGTAAGATAACAAACAATTGCGCAAACGCGGCAAGATCACTGCGTAGCGTTTTAGCTAACATTACTGCCATGGCTCAAGTTAGACTATATCTTTAACTTTTGAGCCTTAGCAGAGACGTGTTGTTTTAAAGCTGCTATGGTTATTTCTTTGTTTTAACAACCAATGTGTATAAAAACAGGCTTGGCTAATGTATCGTTCAAACAATCTCTTAAGTTCACTCGGACAGGCTGGCAGCTCTATCGTTTATTAAAACACATACGATTGCATTATGTGGAATAATTTGAATGTAACGCTTGTTTTGGTTCAGTATTGGTTTTCATTACCACCACGTGCGGTCTAAATATGATATGCTGAACATTTACGTATTATTTTTTTTATCTGGCATCTTGACTAGGAAACCTAGATTTGGGGATGGAGTAAAGCGCATGGGTCGTGTCTGGTTCCACCCCCCCTTCCTAAATGCCTGTAATATAACTGCTCATATTCTGGCAACATAACCCTTTTAGCTTAAAATGCTGCTTGATCCCCTTTGAGTGACTTTTTTCAAACAATTTGTCGCAGCTGTACACAGTTAGCTTAATTATCCATCGATATGTTTGTGGGAGCATGTGGAGCCGCGCGGTGACGCTGTCCCGTGAGCCACGCGGAGGATTTATTTTCTTCAGCTTCGTGCACATTTGATTTATTCAGTTCAATATTTGACATAAAAGCCTTTGTTTTTAGAATATGTATTTTATTTTAAAGGACTAGACTTTTTTTCTGTACATTTTAAAAATGCCAGACGTTATACAATTATGTGATTTTTGGTATTATGACTAACGATGGCGCAAATGGCGGATTATCTTATTTTTTCCAAGTGTTACCACAAAAGTCCAGTTAAAGTCACTCCCCAGTTTGACTCATTTTCTTGTCTTTTCCTTCGGTCTATTTCTCCCTAAGCCCTGGGCCTCTTTAGCTTTGGGATAAGGGAGCCATAACTAGCCTCCCAGATGTTAGAGCCACAAAACCCCCTGTTCTGCAGGACTCGGTCAGTGTGGCGACTCTGATGCATTACTTTACTCCTTACTTAAAACAGGCTGTTTTATTTTGAGTGCCATGACTAAGCTAGGGCTGCTTCAGTAGGTCATGGAATTGGTGTGATATATAATAGACACTATACATGCCAACCATATTTGAATACACACTTCAACAGGTTAACATTAAAGGAGCACTTCAAAACTAGGTTTAAAATGTGTTGAACTAGGTAATTTCCAGTGACGCTGAATGGCATGCCAATGTCTACTTATTGCAAATCTTATCTTGGCGAATAAGTGACAAGACAGTTTAATTAAGAAATGTAAATGTCTAAGGTAATGCATGTATCAATTATCATCAACACATATCAACAAGGCTAGTTTATGGGGGGGTGGGGGAATAGAAAAAAACACATCACTTGGAGCTAACGGGTATAAGAATTGGTATTAGCTTAAACACATCCAGTATCTGATGTCCTATAGTAGCCACAGTTCTCTGAAAAAGCCTAGATGAAATGCATGTTTAGCCACTTTGATTGAGTCAGCCTTTAATGAACTTGAGGAGAAAACTGAAATTGGAGGATGAATCCCTGAGTGTAGCTTAATGTATTTGCCACCTGTGCTGTTGTGCAAAACCTTTTTTGAGTTTCTGTCTGACAGCTCAAGTTTGATCAGACATTGTCTGCACTCTAGGAAAAACTTATAGCACAGTGATACCTGGAACATTAAGACAGAATAGCAGGCATCGCATGCACTACAGGTGAAAGATGTGTCAGGCCTAAAAATCAGGTGTCTGTGGAAATGGCAAATCTAACGTTGCAGACTTCAGCTTGGCAATAAGATACTATTTTCAATGCAGATTTGACACACATTCTCTCTCAGACGCTTGCATGTGAGGCTGTTGTTTTCCTTAGCCATTGATTTAAGCTCTGACATTAGCCTGAGGCAACTCATAACTGTTAACCCAGATTACGACCCAACTGTGCAGCTGAATCATATACATGACATGTCTGTTGTCGCCTGACAGAAGAGCAATGAAGTTAACATGATTTTATGGCCATATGATGCTAGAGTAGAGCTGGAAAAACAACTCAGACTTTGATTTCCCATGTTTAACATTTAAGTTGGTTCAAAATATTTCTACATTTAAAGTTTGACAAATGCTTCTTTTATGTAGGCCTGTGGTTTCAGTTAACTTGATGAGGGAAAATGAGTTTGAGTGTACCTGGGATGCAGTATCATGCAGGCAGCAGTGCATGAAAGTCACAGATCTAAGATAGTGACAAGGGAAGTCTTTGTGAGCAGTGAACAACCGAAATAAAAGCATGAGGTAAACAACTTTGATGCGACATTTTGTGGAGAAAGAGGCAGCAGTTAGTCTCCCTGCAAGCGGACTTTATTGATGAAAACAGGACCACACATGCTATCCATACAATAGTCGACTCTCATATTGTCGTAAATGCTTAGATTTAAAGCCAATGAGTCAATCTTGAAAGTGAGCCTCTCATACAGCTGGCCATTCATCACATTTTGTTAGTGCCTGTGTGGCTGCCGCCCAAAAGAAACATGTTGTTCTTTATTATCGTACGTTATGTCCATGCAGTACTCCTATTCGCACCCTGAGTTCCGTACATACTCACAGTTCTCATTAAAGATCTCTCTTGAAGCACTAGGGGGTGATGTGTCATCTGCAGAGGCTTGTCAGTGCTAGTTTATGGGATTGTCAGACAGTACATGCTCTCTTTGCCTTACTTGACTTGAGTTATTAACTAATTTTTTTTGCCTCTGCATTCCTTAAATGAAAAATGCAGATTGACAGATTTTAAAGTCGACTGTGATCTCGTGCTGTTTGTCAGTCCCTCATTCACATTAGTTACTATCACTGAAAACGACTCATTTTTATTTGTGTTATCTACAGGGTTTGGAGGGTTACTCACTTAAGTAATTGTATCTGAATACATTTTATTAGTCGGTAAACTAATCCAGGTATCTCAATATTTAATTACGTAACTTCAGAGCAGATTACCGTAGCTTTTGGATTACCCCAATACCAAATAAGTGAAAGAAAGATGGACCTTTATTAATCCCCCGAAGGGGAAATTCAGTTTTCCACTCTGTTCAACTGTTTTTACCCACCCACATGCACACACAGTTACAGTTTACACATGCATCGAGAGGATCCACAGATAAGAGGCAGTCAGCCTAACCGGCCCCAGCGAGCGGTTGGGGGTTCGGTGCCTTGCTCAAGGGCACCTCGGCAGTGGCCCAGGAGGTGATCTGGCTCCTCTCCAGTATCAGTCTGCAATCTGTCTTTCTTGTTCTGATCGGGACACGAACCGGCGACCCTTCGGTCCAAAGTCCAAGGAATGAACAATAAGAACAGTTTTTATGTGTATATTGTATAGGCTGCAGTGTTATAAGGCAGTATTTAGGTTTAGTTTGTTGCCTGTGAGTGAGAAGCAAGAGGAAGTATTTCTCTATCGTGTTTTTGTTACTAGCTCAATTTAAATGTGACACATTAACATCTGCTATACTTGTTGGACTGTATATTTCTCCAAGATACATTTTGTGATGCAGTTAGTAAAACATTGAATATAACTGCTTTTGAAAACAAGGAAAGGAAAGGCAAGAAAAACCTTCAATGTAATGAATCTATTAACAGCCATTTAAACCTTACAGTTATGGGTGCAGTTTAAGATGTGTTTTTCTTAAAAAATGTAATGTCTTTGATAGTTTGGTTGTCACAATAACATTTCTTCAGCTATTTTTGTTTCCAGGCAAAGAGAATCTGTGTCATTGCCTAGTTTTTCCAAAGCCCTCAAGCTTGAGTGTCTGTTTTGTATGTTCTATGGTAATGTTTTGTTAAGTAAGGTTTAACATCCCTATACTTCCCTAAAGAAACTACCCAGGAAGGAATATTAAGGGATTATAAAATGCTACCCTACTACTGTTATTATTACAAACATGATTGCACAACCTATGCCAAAGAATACACACATTTCCTATTGGCTAATTAATCCGGTAATAATGTGGTAATCTCTGAGACAGCAGGACAGTCTGTGGATTCCATGAATTGTATTATTCACCCACTCTTAATTTGCTTTTAATCCTAATTTAAAAGTAAAGATAGTACTATGAACAGGCATAAAAGATAATTTGATTGCCTAAATCGGCATGCACTTTGTTGATATAAAAGACTAAACTACAGTAGAGAAATGGTTCTTGAACGTTAGGTTGAGAGACTAGTAAAATCCTCAGTCACAAACTGTTGTTGCTTACTTTGTGCATGCCTGGTGGTTTTAGAGTAGTGGTTAATTACTCTGCAGAGGTTATGAGGTTGGTCACAGATGGTGTGAAACCACAGGATCTCCACGTTGCCCTTTTCGTGTTTTACCATCAGCTCATTACTCGGTTTTGGCAATTTTTTTCGGGAATAATCAACCATGACTAGACATTTCACACCTTCTCGTTTCAACATGTTTTCCCTTTTAGCTCATGCTCACTGTATGCTTCAGTCCCCCTGCTTACATGATTTTACTTCAGTCTCTTAATGGTTGCACAATCCTGTAATGGCATCTGAGTTTAGGGCTGTCTGTCTAAGCATGCCTTTTGTCAAAGCATAGCAGGGATGTTTTGTAAGTCTCAGATTTTTAAGTGACACAATAGCGCCACCTTGTGTCTAAATGGTGCAAAGGACATAGGGAGTCAAAACTGGGTTTCAGTCACTAGCTTAAATGTTTTGTCCAGCGCATGGTACAAAATTGTCTTGTGTTTTTTTTTTGTATAGAAACATACAACAATGAAAGACTTTCTGTTTTTTATTTGAAAATGAGCCCTGACTGCAATTTTGTTCTCCTTTTCTGCACAGGTTTGAGAGGTTCCCTCCGGTTCCAAATCAAAAATGAGTTGGAGTTTTCTTACGCGTCTGTTGGACGAGATTTCCAACCACTCCACCTTCGTTGGCAAAATCTGGCTCACCCTCCTCATCGTCTTCCGCATTGTGCTGACCGCTGTCGGGGGCGAGTCGATCTACTACGATGAACAGAGTAAATTTGTGTGTAACACGCAGCAGCCCGGTTGCGAAAACGTGTGCTACGATGCATTTGCGCCACTATCGCACATTCGCTTCTGGGTGTTTCAGGTGATTATGATCACCACACCCACAATCATGTACCTCGGCTTTGCCATGCATAAGATCGCCCGCATGGAGGACGACGACTACCTGCCACGAAGCCGGAAGAGAATGCCAATAGTTAGCCGTGGTGCCAACCGGGACTATGAAGAAGCGGAAGACAATGGGGAGGAGGACCCCATGATCCTGGAGGAGATTGAGCCAGATAAGGAGAAGGAGGTGGCAGTGAAGCCCAGCAAGAAGCACGATGGGCGCCGACGCATCAAGCGTGATGGCCTTATGAAGGTCTACGTGTTTCAGCTGCTGTCACGTGCCATCTTTGAGGCCTCGTTCCTGTTCGGGCAGTACGTGCTGTATGGGCTGGAGGTGGTACCATCCTACGTGTGCACGCGCTCTCCTTGTCCGCACACCGTGGATTGCTTCGTCTCACGCCCCACAGAGAAAACCATCTTCCTGCTCATCATGTACGGTGTCAGCGCTCTGTGTCTGCTCTTCACCTTGCTGGAGATCCTCCATCTCGGCTTCAGTGGTATCCGAGACTGCTTCTGCACACCCAGACCCGCCACCCCTCGTCATCCAGCTCTTTCAAGCCAAAGGTCCTCGATCTGCCGCCAGCCGTCAGCACCACCGGGCTACAACACGGCTCTGAAGAAGGACCCGTCGGGGAAAATGGGATTCAGGGACAACCTGGGAGACTCGGGCCGCGAGTCGTTCGGGGACGAGGCGTCATCGCGGGAGCTGGAGAGGCTGCGGAGACACCTGAAGCTGGCTCAGCAGCATCTGGACTTGGCTTACCAGAACGGGGAGAGCAGTCCCTCACGCAGCAGCAGCCCAGAGTCGAACGGCACTGCAGTGGAGCAGAACAGACTGAACTTTGCCCAGGAGAAGCAGAGCAGTACATGTGAGAAAGGTGAGACCTCCAACTATTTTCATCCCAAGAGACACAACCATATGTTTGTATTTTTTATTATTTTCTGTAGCTTTGATCCGAACAACACGCTTTACTAACACTGGCTCCTTCTCTCTGTTGACAGGTCTCCGTGCATAGGTTTTCATCAGCCCAGCTGACACTGTAGACTTAAATTCACATCAGCATCAGTGAGGACATATGGGAATCAAAGTGTGTGTGTTTGTGTCATTGTGTGTGAGAGGGAGACTTTTGCTTGAGGTGGATGAAGTCAACCCAAGCCTTCCAGTGTTACGGCCAGCCACGGTCGAGCATCAAGTCAAAGGAGGAGAGTGGTCGTCTCACCCCAGCAATACTTGGGACGCCTGTCTGAAGATCCAAAGTGCTTACAAACTACCGTCAGCAAGAACGGTCAAGGTTAACATGTACTTCCCCTCAGGGCAGCTATTCTATTTTTAATTATTTTAATGTTTTCATTATGAGACTTAAAGAGTTTGTCCTGTTGGAAGTTCACAGTGAATGCATCTCAAGTTTGCGTTAGACCTAAACTGGAACTCTGTTATCTGGCATTTTTCTGAGGAATGGCCAAGCCAGTTGTAGTGGAAAAAAAACTATTACGATGTACGATTTTTGTATTTGGAGTGAGTGAGATGACGAGGCACCACTCATAAAAGAAAGGTACTGGAACTATTGTCATGCTAATGAAGACTTTTTTTAAGGAGTTATTTTTCATACAAAGGATTCTCAAGTGTCAGTTTTTTATTTTTTTTTATTTTCACAATGCACCAGTCAACATTCCCAAGCCTGGTGCTTTGATGGTAACTGGAATACACTTGGGGTGCCTCTGTCCAAAGGAATTAACAAACCTGGGTAATGCTTGAAAAACTCTTGATATTGTCCTGTATTGTTTAAAACGTGTATTTGATACTGTTCTTTATTTTTGTATTTAGTGAGTATTGTGATCTCGTGAAGAGGCTTTTGTCACTGTGGCAGATTTTTATTTTAAAGGAATGACATTCATTGCTGTCTTAGTTCCCTGAAGCTGAACCATGGACAGGTGCATTGTGAAAGGATTTAGTACGATTCAGTGCAGCTGCAATTTATCTAACCTTCGGCTTATTTTATTATTTACTCATTGTCTCTGACCAGCAAACATTTCCTGTTTCCTTACACAAGTGGATTAATCATATTTCTGTTGTAATAAGGAACATTTACATGTATTCCGCTGAAAGTGCAGATTTTTGGATTAGTGATATCACTGTTCCAGAGTCTGAGGGTTGTAAAACCATGTAACCATTTCAATGTGAATCAAATGCCTTGAACGCGCTCTAAGATGCCATCATTTTGTATACTGAATCATACCCACAGTGCCAATTAGTGCCAACTCAAACAATGTCATCTCAAGTTATTTTTGAACAATGCTTTTTGTACTTTTTCTACATTTTGTATTGATTAGTACTTTTGGTTAGTTTTTTTTTTAAAATAAAATTTTGCAACAAAGGTTTTGCCAAGTGGTTTCATAACTGTTCAATTCCTGTAAAACTGTTATTTTGGTTATAAAGTGTGTTTAACATCCCCTGATCTGATTGTAGCAATGACAAAAACCTTATTTTTACAAGGTTTGAATACAAAAAATCAGCTTGTATTAAGAAAAAGTAAAGGTTTGAGACCAGAATAGTTGAATGAATATCTTGGTATTTTCCTAACCTTCTACCTTTTACTTGAAAGGCTGATGCTGTGTTGCCTGAAAAACCTTAACTTAACTTAATTTAAATGATAAAGTTAATCTGGTACTAATAAGGTTTTAAATTGAGCTGCACGTGAGTTCAAAGCTAAGGCATATGTTCACTTAAATTGCAGTTAAGTGTTTTTTTTTCGCAGTAATGCAGTAAACATCACATAACTTATGTTTATTCAGGTATTTTTGTTTTGGAATATGGAACTAAGCTTTCAGATGTTTGACTTTAATGTGCATTAATAATTACTGATAAAATATCTGAAATGCCATTTAATCAGCGGTACTTTAGATACAACACTTTACAGTTTATAATTTTGTCAAAAATGGCAAATCTACCCCTATAGTAAAACACGCTGTCAATATGTTAATTAAGCAGTGGGAATTGGTCATACAATAATTAAAGATCAAAGCGCACATGATTTTTATGTGAGAGCAAAATAGCTTTCATGTTTTCAGGACAATACAATAGTGTTAACATTAAAGGACAGTCAAACATTTGAGAAGTTCTGATCTCTGAAACCAGTGTGCAGATTAACAAACCTCCAACGACCTCTAGTGGCATTCACTGATCTCTACATTGATAAACCACAGGTACAGTTTTAACCTGAGATTCTGGGGATAGATCAATAGGTTTAAGGGGTCCATGTGATTTATTTTCTCAGAAAAACATCCTAAACCACAAGTCACAGCAAATTTAATGACATGGCAGACCCCCCCCCCCCCGCCCCCAAGTTGACTTTTCTGACATAAATGCAATACATGTAATTATTGAGTAATGTAAAAATTCTGGAAGTCACTTTAGTATTTCAACATTTTTTTTGTTTACAATTTATGTGAAAGTGATATTTCACTGCACTTCTCCTTATTGTTTAAGAACTTATGGAAGATGTCTATGAACTGTTTTTATTGATGCATTTGAAAGAAAATAATTACATTTGTCAACCAATTCATTTAGTTAGTGTGGGTCACATGGCATGATACATCGACAGGAGATCAGTTGAAGCAGTAAATGTGCAAATGAAAAGAAAAAAAGTAATGAACCATGCTGTTAGGAAAGCAATTTCGTTTTCTACAGCCAGCAACGAATACAAATATTGAATCTACAACTTTGTAAATGCTAAGAAAGTTATACATGAATATTCAGCGTAGACAGGTCCCAACTCTACAATTTCTATTCCAGTTTTATAAATTCATTCATTTTTTTTTTGCCTTAAAGAGGCAAATGGACACACAAATGGCTCCTAATGCTGCAACAATCAGTAGACCAAACGTGGTGGTTAGTCCGGTCTCAGCATCACTTGTTGAGAGCCTCATACCAAGGAAGTCCACAGTGTTGTCAGAGGGAACAGGGGTGACCGGCGCACTCGTTGCTGTAGAAAAGAGATTATCATATTACTTATAATATCTTAACCCTCTTTGTTTTTCTTAAATGTGAGAAAAATAATGATACTAATCAATTCTCAAGTTCTTTAATCACTGACTGTTGTTGTTTTCTCTAAAATGATTTGACACATTCAAGGAAACACTTACAGTGGGGCAAAAAAGTATTTAGTCAGCCACCAATTGTGCAAGTTCTCCCATTTAAAAAGATGAGAGAGGCCTGTAATTTTCATCATAGGTATACCTCAACTATGAGAGACAGAATGAGAAAAAAAAATCCAGAAAATCACATTGTAGGATTTTTAAAGAATTTATTTTCAAATGATTGTGGGAAATAAGTATTTGGTCAATAACAAAAGTTCATCTCAATACTTTGTTATATACCCTTTGTTGGCAATGACAGAGGTCAAACGTTTTCTGTAAGTCTTCACAAGGTTTCCACACACTGTTGCTGGTATTTTGGCCCATTCCTCCATGCAGATCTCCTCTAAAGCAGTGATGTTTTGGGGCTGTCGCTGGGCAACACGGACTTTCAACTCCCTCCAAAGATTTTCTATGGGGTTGAGATCTGGAGACTGGCTAGGCCACTCCAGGACCTTGAAATGCTTCTTACGAAGCCACTCCTTCGTTGCCCTGGCGTTGTGTTTGGGATCATTGTCATGCTGAAAGACCCAGCCACGCTTCATCTTCAATGCCCTTGCTGATGGAAGGAGGTTTTCACTCAAAATCTCACGATACATGGCCCCATTCATTCTTTCCTTTACACGGATCAGTCGTCCTGGTCCCTTTGCAGAAAAACAGCCCCAAAGCATGATGTTTCCACCCCCATGCTTCACAGTAGGTATGGTGTTCTTTGGATGCAACTCTGCATTCTTTCTCCTCCAAACACGACGAGTTGAGTTTTTACCAAAAAGTTCTATTTTGGTTTCATCTGACCATATGACATTCTCCCAATCCTCTTCTGGATCATCCAAATGCCCTCTAGCAAACTTCAGACGGGCCTGGACATGTACTGGCTTAAGCAGGGGGACACGTCTGGAACTGCAGGATTTAAGTCCCTGGCGGCGTAGTGTGTTACTGATGGTAGCCTCTGTTACTTTGGTCCCAGCTCTCTGCAGGTCATTCACTAGGTCCCCCCGTGTGGTTCTGGGATTTTTGCTCACCGTTCTTGTGATCATTTTGACCCCACGGGGTGAGATCTTGCGTGGAGCCCCAGATGGAGGGAGATTAGCAGTGGTCTTGTATGTCTTCCATTTTCTAATAATTGCTCCCACAGTTGATTTCTTCACACCAAGCTGCTTACCTATTGCAGATTCAGTTTTCCCAGCCTGGTGCAGGTCTACAATTTTGTCTCTGGTCTCCTTTGACAGCTCTTTGGTCTTGGCCATAGTGGAGTTTGGAGTATGACTGTTTGAGGTTGTGGACAGGTGTCTTTCATACTGATAACGAGTTCAAAAAGGTGCCATTAATACAGGTAACGAGTGGAGGACAGAGGAGCCTCTAAAAGAAGAAGTTACAGGTCTGTGAGAGCCAGAAATCTTGCTTGTTTGTAGGTGACCAAATACTTATTTTACCGAGGAATTTACCAATTAATTCATTAAAAATCAGTCAATGTGATTTCCTGGATTTTTTTTTCTCATTCTGTCTCTCATAGTTGAGGTATACCTATGATGAAAATTACAGGCCTCTCTCATCTTTTTAAATGGGAGAACTTGCACAATTGGTGGCTGACTAAATACTTTTTTGCCCCACTGTATTTGCTTTCTTGCCGAGGGTTAGATCAGACGTTAATTACACTTTTGCGTGTGTGTCAGCTAAATCGGAAACTACAGATAGTAACTGCATAAATTAAGCACAGTAACTGAGAGCATGACTGTGTTTCAATGTGGTTACCATAGCTAGCCCACTGCCATGCCATGCTTTGTTAACACTTGTGCAGAGTGAGAATTTCCACTTGTGTTAGTGTTGTCTCAAAATGCAAGCAGCTGCTGTGCCCTCCATCACTGCTGTTAGCTAGCTAGCAAGCAACGTTACCATCTCAATGAACCCAATAAAATGAACAGTGGCTAGACACTAGTATATATGTTTATTAAATATAGTAAAACAAAAAATATTCATATTTTAAAGTGCTGTGCTGAACAGACCAACTGCAGGCGCGGCTGGTCCCGTCTCTTCGGTTACGTATCCAATGTTCAACATTCTACATTCAACATTTTGAACATTATAAGTGAACCACCTGGGTAATTATAGTGCATTTTGCCATACTATGCATTGGGATGCACTTATGTACACAAAATAGTATGTAAGTAAAGGAGTATGCAAATTGAGACACGGCATAAGATAAAAAGATAAGATTTAATATGCTAACAACAGGAAGCCACTGTTTTTTTTCTAGCAGTTAAACCACAAATTATTGATTGTTTTTCTCAATGTTTTTGTAGAAAATAAAGAGATACACAATGTTAAAGTTAATTCACCTTCAACCACTGGGTTCAAACATTCATGGGGTCCCAATGCAGGGTCTGGGAATCCGTTGCAGCTAATGATGGTAGAGTAGCGGGTAACAGAATTCTTGGCCACTCTTGGCAATGTTGTGTCTGAGTGATTGATGTAGAAAAGGCCAAATCTCTCTGAAAAGCCAGTGGCCCACTCAAGGTTGTCCATCAGTGACCAAGCTGTGTAGCCATGGATATCCACATTATCTAGCAAGTAAGCTGGAAAGAGAAAAGGAACAAGTTTAGAAATGCAAAAACACTCAAAGTTCTTATTTTATGTACTCCACTAGAGATTCTGTCTTGTTTAGACATCATCGAGTGACACAGCAAGATTACCTTTCAGTGCCTGGTTGATGTATTGTTCATAGTAGTAGCTCCTATGACTATCATTTAGGTCAATCGGCCCCCGTTCTGAGATACCATTTTCTGTGATGATAATAGGTGGATTTCCATACTCCGCCTTAATGAAGTTTAATATCTTGCGGAATCCGAAAGGCGAGACCTTCAGCCAGGATGAGCCTGAATCCAGCCAGGTACGATCAGCAATTGTTCCTGCACCCCTGAAAAGGTCAATTGAAGGAAATGTTTTTTATTCCCCCCCTGAAAGTGGTACGAAGTTTCAGCTCTTTACCTCATGATTATTTATGACTTGCTTCTGCCTCTTGGTTCTCGCACAGTACTTGCTTACCTATCAGCATCGTAGTGCTGCAGGTTTCCATAGTTCACGGGGAATGCCAGGACAGTGGTGTAATGGTTGAACCCAAAATAATCGTAGGTACCCTTAATCCTCTTAATCTCCTCAGGGGTGAACTCAGGCAGCCTGGAGAAATAGTATACAGTAAATAAAAAGCTACCCGGTCAAGGTAAAACAAATCTTGATTATTTCTGTTGAATGTTTTGTTTTTTATACCGAGATTTTGCCAGTCCAGCAGCTAAGCTTCGCTCTCGAACGATTGTCTTCATCATGTTGCTGTAGTCTCCGTTAAAAACGGGATGGGCAAACCAGCCAATGTAGAACTGCACAAGGAGACACATAAAGCACAATTAGAGAACATACAATAACAACAATCCGTTGTTTCCATACAGTCTATGGTTTTTTCCCAATTATATTTTTTAGTACCTGCACCACACGTTTAGCAGCATCAATGTCTTCTTGCTTGTATGGATTTCTGGGCTCTGACCAATCAGAGTTGATGGTGATGGAGATAATTCCTTGCTGTTTGGACCGGTATTTGTGATTGTACAGATGCCAGGCCTCGGCATGAGCTTTAAGCAGGTTGTGACCCACAATGTAGGGCAGAGTGCCTGGTCGGAAACTGATCCCTGTACACACACAAAGTGCAGAAACATGATGTGCTTGTTTGTTTATCTATATGCTTTTTCTCATTGTGGTTTAGAAATGTCAAGATTAAAGATCTACAGAAGATATACTTTTTAAAATCCCTTCATGAGCATATTCATTAAATTTAACTTTTAAACCTATTTCTAAACCAAATGGTATAGAAGTGTACGTTAATATACAATATTATATAATAATATACCGGCTATCTTTACATCTAGATTTGCCTATAAAAATATAACCTTGCCAGTGGTGCCACAAATAGAGACAAATGTCTTTGCTGGCTTTCATTCCCTCGGATGCGATGTTACTAAACAGACTGGAAGAGCAGATGTGTGAGGTAAAGTACAGGTTGAGGAGCATTATGTAAAAGCATACCAGGGGCGGCTGCTCCATAGCCATGGCCTACATTGGCTACATTGTACGGTTCATTAATCGTAATCCAAAATTTCACTTTGTGGCCAAGACGGCTAAAGATCAAGTCAGCATAATCCCTGAATTTGACGACAATGGTATCATTCTCCCAGCCCCCTATGTCCTGCAGAGCTTGTGGAAGGTCCCAGTGGTAGAGAGTGATCTGATAACAAAAAACAGGCAGTTGGGGTTTACCAAAGTAACCAACTTTTTATTGCAAAACTTCCAATTGGGTGCTGGCAAGAGTAACACATACGTGAGGTTGGATGTTTGCTGCGAGCAGTGCATCCACCAGTCTGTGGTAGTAGTTGAGTCCAGCCTCGTTGATGTGCTTGGCGGTGCCATCAGGAAGAACCCTCGGCCAGGATATGGAGAAACGATAATGGGTCACCTTAAGTTGCTTCAATATAGCAACATCCTCTTCTACTTTATTGTAACTGTTGCATGCTATGTCCCCATTATCATCATTGAACACTCTCAGAGGAGTGTGAGCAAACTTGTCCCAGATGCTGAGGCCTTTCCCATCTGCTCTCCATCCCCCTTCAATCTGGAGACAGTAGATGCAAAACAGAGATTTAAAGTAGACAAAAACAAAATGAGAAAATATGCATGCAATTCCCTGATCCAGCTTTCGATAAATTGGGCCATTGTGTAAACAGCTACCTGGTATGATGCTGTTGCAGTACTCCAAATAAAATCTTTGCGGAAATGGCCATGAATTAGTTTGTCATCATCTGTTGACGGGAAGCCATTGTCTTTTATGACTTGGTAGTAAAAATGAGCTGAGTACTTGGGTGTCCTCGGACGGTTTGGGTTGGTAAAATCGACATGGTGCAGCCCAAATCCTACTTTGTACCCATTGAGCCATTCAAAGGAATCCATGAGCGATGTTGCTATGTATCCTTTTAACTTCACACCATCAAGGTCATACGCTGTCATTAAAATATAAACACACAAATAATGATCAAGGCTAAATATCTGAAATTAATTACAATCATAGATATTTATCAAATGTTTTTCAGCGCACCTTTCAGAGCCTCATCAACATAGGTCTTGAAATAAAATACTCTGGCAGAGTCATCCCAAGTTGTCTTTGATTCTGTAGCAACTCCATTCTCAGTAATGTAAATGTCCGGATCTCCATACTCCTCTTTGATCCAGTTGAGCAGTCTCCTTAAGCCCCATGCGACAGCTCTCTGCTTTCTGATGGCAGTAGTTGGTGAATCACTTTCTTCTGCTTCTGACAAGTCCTGGTCATATTCGTATGATTGAGGTTTAAGCTGTGCAGTAACATGGCTTACTATTTTTGTGGTGTAATGATTAACACAGAACATGTCAGCAGTTCCCTTGATGAACATCTTTTCTTCTTCAGTAAATGAAGGAAGTCTTGTCTCTATAAGACGTTGGAGCTCACTTTTGTTTCCAACTTGCCATTTCATGGCATCAGGATAGTCACCATTCTTGAAAATGGGGTGTGCAAACCAACCCAGTTGGAACTGCAGAGCGCGGTCAGCAGCCACCACTTCACGAGGAACATTAACATCTTTAGGTTCAAACCAATCAGCATTAAGGGCAATGGATATAAGACCACCTTGGGATTTACGATATGTATCATCATATGTGTGGTAGGCCTTAGCGTGGGCTTTTATAAGGTTGTGTGCAACTCTGTATGGTGCAATTCCTGGATTTTTAACATTGGTTGGGACCTGCCCAAGTCCATATCCTGACCATGCAATTGTATGAGGCTGGTTGAAGGTCATCCAAAATTTCACTCTGTTGCCAAATGTGGCAAAGCAGAAGTCACAAAAGTCATTAAAAACGTTAATCATCTCTACATTTTCCCAGCCACCAAGTGTTTGCAAAGCTTCAGGAAGGTCCCAGTGGTAGAGTGTCACCATGGGAGTGATGTTATATGCTAAGAGGCCGTCAATGAGTCTATTGTAGTAGTCAACACCTTTCTGGTTCAGAGATGCACGGTGACCGTCAGGAAAGATCCTGGACCAGGACAAAGAGAATCTGTACGACTTCACCTTCAGAGCTCGCAGCATGTAGAAGTCTTCTTCAAGTCTGTGGTAGCTGTCACAGGCAACATTTCCATTGGCATTATCAAGAATACTGCCAGGTTTTTGGGCGAATGTATCCCAGACACTGGGCCCCTTCCCATCAGCATTCCAGCCACCTTCAATCTGGTAGGCCGAAGATGATACTCCCCAACTGAAGCCTTGTGGGAAAGTGCCGTAGTGGTAGAGTTTTCTCTGAAAATTGGACTGGTGAGAGAATTTCTCCCAGACAACCTTAGATTTAGAGGGGACCTCTGAGGGTGGTAATGCATTTGTACCGGGAGTAATTTGCAATCTTGCCAAGTGAAAAATGTCCCCCTTGTGGCCACCGAATCCATTTTGCTTGATAACCTGAGAGTAGAAATATGCAGATTGCTTTGGGGTTCTTGGTCTGTCTGCATCTTCAAAGTTGACATAATGAAGACCAAATCTTTGGCTGTAGCCTTGCTTTCCCTCAAAACCATCCATGAGTGACTGCGCTGTGAATCGCTGCACATTCACTCCATCTAAGAAAATGGCTACGAAATAGACACACACAACAGCACATTAAAGTTGATATTATTTGAATACAGTGTAAAAGTTTGTTGCCTATCAGATACATTCACTCACCTTTAAGGGCCTCATTGATGTAACTCTTCATGTAGTCTATTCTACTGATATCATTGAGACTGTCCCCACTGTACTCAGTAGGCATACCATTCCCAGTAATGTGGATTGGCACTTTGTTGACACTCACATACTCTGTGGAAATATAGTTTAGCAGCCTTCTGAGACCCCAGGGTGCAGAATATATCCAGTCAGAAGCTGTTGAGGACCATGATGGATCTACATGTGCCAGGAAGTTGCCCACCCCTTGAGGACCAGGGGTGCAGCCACCAAGACTGTTGTTGACTAACCGGGAGGTATAATGGTTTAATCCAAAGAAGTCAGCTGTTCCATGTATCCTCTTCCTCTCTTCAGCTGTGAAAACCGGGAGTATTGCAGGTTCAGAGAGAGGACACTCTTTTCTTTTTTGTTCAATCTGAGTCTTGAGTGTTGCAGGGTAATCTCCATCAACAAATATGGGATGTGCAAACCAGCCCAGCATGAACTGCAGGTAGCGATCTGCTGCTGCAATGTCTTCTGGTCTGGAGGGGTCCACAGGTTCAGCCCAGTCAGAGTTCAATGCAATGCCCACTGTGCCTCCTTGTGTCTTCCTGTACTTCTCATTGTAGACATGCCAGGCCTCAGCATGGGATTTGATCATGTTGTGAGTCGCCTGCAAAGATATAAAAAAGTATGAGGTAATAAATTGAGGTTTGCTCTGTGTCAAAATGTATCTACAATATAATATAAATATTGCCCTCACCTGGTAGGAGGCCACCACGTAGTCTTTTACTCCAGGGGCATGCTCACCAGTGCCATACCCAGCATGGCTTACCACCCAGGGGCTACTGAAAGTGTTCCAGGTCTTGACTCTGTCTCCAAACCTGGAGAAGCAGAAGTCTGTGTAGACCTTGAAGGCTTCAACAATGGAAGCGTTAGTCCATCCACCGTAGTCCTGGAGTGCCTGGGGCAGATCCCAGTGGTAAAGCGTGACAACAGGTTTTATGCCAGAATCAATGAGTGCATTGATCAGCTTGTCATAGTAGAGAGCACCTTTCTCAGAATGAATGCCCTGGTGGCCCGAGGGAAAAATGCGTGCCCAAGAGATGGAAAACTGGTAGGTGTTAACATTCAGACCTCGCAGGAGGTAGACATCATAATCCACTTTGTGGTAACTGTCACAAGCCAGATCAGCGGTCTGATTCTCAAAGGCTAGGCCTTCATGACCAAAATGGTCCCAAATCGTCTCTCCCTTCCCATCTTCAGCCCAGCCTCCCTCAACCTTGAAGGACTCGCTGGAGGTGGCCCATTGGAAGTCAACAGCAAAGGACTCGTTCAGAAAGAGATCCCGTTCTGTTGTGGTCTGAGCCCCAAACTTATTCCAGACATTCTGATAACTGTTTCTAAATGCTGCAATTCTATCAAAGTCTGAAATGGCATGACTGTTGAAAATAAGGATATAAAACAATTACAACATACAAAAGCAAACTGTCTATACACATGCAACTGTACATTGGACCAGGATAAACGGTTACCGGTTTGGGAAGACCTCCATTTCCAGCTCACCCAACATATCCACTGTGTCACATCCCACAATCTTCAGGTCAGCATTGCCCATTAACACTGTAATGAGTGCAAAACTACGTTACTACCAGTTATATGACCAACATTAATTACATGCGCAGAAATAAATGAAGAATCAGTCGTTTTATAACAAGACTAATGCTGAATAAAAATAAGGAACAGATATAAAGGTTGACTCAATGTTGGGTTAAACGCATTACTTATTCATTTAGTTGATACATTCGTAGAAGTAAAACACATGATGATGATGATATTAAACCCTGCAATCTTCATCTAACCAACCACAATTAAGGAAATAGAGGAAATGCCTGTTATAAAAAGGATAACACTCCCATGATTACTGTACTATATGCATTTTTGATTTTGCAATTTGAGTGCAACACAAGTATGTGTGTAGTACCTCTTGTAAGTGCATTGGATTGTTTCACAAATCACAGAATAATGATAGTCAGTAAATGCTTTTTCAAGAGATATTTTTATAGTTTAATTCAAGAGACAATGTTTTTCCATGGAAAGGGTGAAGGTTAGGGTTAGGCTTAAGGTTGGGGTGAGGAAGATTTGTATTCTATACTTTTTGGTATTTTAAAGTTATATGTAGAACATTAAATAACACAGTAGTACTAAGTCAGGTAAAATTACATTTACCTTGTAAGAAATCGCCAAGAACCTGGTGTTGACTGTCGGGACAACCATGAACAGTCATCTCGTATATGACGATAGGCAAGTCTCCACTGGACATCTACAACATAACATACAGGGACTGCAGTGCAATACAAAATATAAAAAAGCAATTTAGGAATTCAGATCACCCATTAATGTTGACTGTACCTGAACTCTCCTCAGTTCCTCTGCAAGGTTTGTTGATTCACATGTATATTCAATGTGCATGGACAAGAAATCCATCTGTTAAAAATAGAAAACACAGTAACGTATGTTATTCCACTATTTCCAATGGAAATAAATGCTTATTTAAGTTGAATTGTCATAGGGTGTACATTATATTTGCAGGTGCAATTGCAACTGCTTGAAAAAGAAAAATGTAAGAAAACAGAAGATGTAGCCTACTTTGGTTGAACTTTTTATCTGGGGAAGGATTGCAACATCACTAGCTCTCAAACCAGTGGACAGACGTCTCCCTGTGGAACAATGAAGACACTTTATTTAAAAAAAATAAAAATAGCAGAATTCTAAAAGAGCCAAATTTAATTGCATCACTCGATGGTGAAATGCCTGAATTATTTTATTGATCTAACCTGGATTGATTATTAAGATAGGCACAGTAATGTACACGTCATCTGTGCCATAAATGATGGGGTAAAGGGTTTCAGATAGAAAGAAAGATTATCAGTTGGTCATAAAGTAATCCTTTTTACAATGTATTTCTCACAAAATAATTACACATTTTCCAATATGGTAATGGGAACATTATATTGTAACCCCTAGGCTAATACCACACACCCAACCATTTATCAGTAATGGCTTCTCAACCATAAAGCTGCACATTCCTCTCTTTTGAAAGGTAATGCTACGTAAACATTATACAAACATATTTATATAACCATTCTTTAGTTAATGAAGATGCATAAAAGCCTTAGCCTCAAATATGATTTGAATTTCAAATGTTATAACACCATTATAATCAAGATCCCATGGATTATAATGCAACTGATTGTCTTCTTCTAATGAATTTTTGGAAAATACACTAACAAAGATATACTCAAGCAGTGTCCTTGTTTTATCTATGTTTACTGTATGTTTAAAGTTCATGGGGAATTTTACTTCCACGCGCTACAACAGCTCTATGCTATACAAGCATTTATATTGAGAATGCAAGGCCCCACAGTGCTTAATAAAGTATCCAAAGACTTTTATGAGCAAGCTCTATAACATAATATAACATTGTTTTTTGGAGGTGATTCTAGCAACAATCAAGGGACTACAAACAGCCAGACCTTGGGCCAATGAATTTCATTCACATTTGACTAAGATAGCTTTTAACTTGGCATCAGCCTAAACTTTAGTAACTGAAATCCCCCTTTTTTTGTGATCCTTACAACTTTATTATTGAAATACATTGTGAAAGACACGTTTGAACCTCATACAGGTAGTTTGCTGATGAGACCCATGTTTTCGAGTCAGAATAACAGGCATATCTTATATAAATACCATCTTCCATAACATTCTTTTGAACTACACCAAAGCAGGGGACAAGGTACCATCTGACTCAGGTTCAACAACCTATTAACTATAAATAATTGTCGTGTTTAACTCTTACAACACAGTAACACATTGCCAATCCTACAAACATCAGTTGTTTTTGCAGTCTTACTCACCTTTTTCAGGAAATCGTTGATGGTAGAGCTGGTAAAGGTTCTTGTTGAGCTGCAGGATATTTTGCAGAGCACCGGGATCATGCCTAACATCATCCATGTCACTAAATGTCACCCAGGAGAGTGCCAGACCTCCAAACTCTTGGAAGGCAAACTCAGCGTACTGCTGAAACATGTCTCTCAGCTCTGGGTTCTCCCAGCCTCCGTACCTTGATCTCAGAGTGTCTGGCACTGTGGATCCATGCAGAACCACCAGAGGCTGAAGGTCCACCTCCAGCAGCTGCTTCATCAGGGTCTGGTAGCAGGACACCACTGCTTGCTGCGGTTGGCTGGGAGAGCCTGGAGGAAGAATTTGAACCCACGACAGCTGCACTTTGAAGTGGGTCACCCCTCTGCTCTGGAGGTGGCCAAAGTGCTCTCTTGAGCCTGGAGGTATTGGATCACTGCAGTCGAATGCATCGTTCAGGGGGCCTGCAACAAGCATGAAGTTTTCCCGCGGGTTAAAATCATTGCAACAACTATACGTACAAAACGAATACAGCAAAGCAACCCACAATAGGTACTTCATTGTGGCGTGAAAATGATGGAACGATATCATCCACTGATCTTAAAAGCAATTCTGTTTTTCTCTTATTGCACTAATGAAAAGATGGATAACACATCCAACCCCGTGTAAGGGACACTGTTTTATTGCAGCGGTGTGATATGCTCAGAAAGACTCTGGACTTGTGATAACTGCATCTTCCTCTGTACTCATATTTGCAGGCCATGGATTATCTAGTCAAAACATGCTTTTTAGAAATGTGATTGATTTCTCTCATAGCATGCCCTATAAATAAGTTACTTTGCACTTTAAAAACAATGGAATCACAGTAGAGATCTCTTTTACCAGCTATATTTTTCAGAAAAAAAGCAAATGTTGTCCAAATATGCATTATTGTTTACAGTAATGTGGACATTAATCAATTAATAGTACTATATATACTGTAATTTACAGTTAAAATATTAACCATACGGCCCCGGCCGTGGCGCAACTGGCTTGGGCACCTGCACCGTACGCCAGCGATCTGGGTTCGATTCCCGACCCGTGGTCCTTTCCAGATCCCACCCCGACTCTCTCTCCCACTTTCCTGTCACTCTCCACTGTCCTATCCGATTAAAGGCAAAAAGCCCCCAAAACATATCTTTTTAAAAAATTAAAAAATTAAGCATACAATATGTTTTATATTAGTACACTTCCCACACTGTTTGATATCATAATCCAGTTAAAATTCAGAACACAACAACATATGTTTTTTACATTGTGTAAATGCTAAGTTAAACAAAAAACACGGTATTTAGATAAATGACAACTGAACACAAAGGTCACCTACTATAACCAGTTTCTTTCTGAACTTTTAATATCACAAGCTGTAAACCAACAACTGCCATTATCTTTTCTGACATATTTTACTCCTTGACCTCTACACACATGTTGTATCCCTTTAATCATAAATCTCTTCTACCCCCTGTTTGAACTTCTCAACTTTATTAGAGTTATTAAAGGCTGTGGCCACTCTTACCAAACATGCCATAAAGTATCACAGCAGTTATGTCAGCTTGTAAACAACTCTGCTTGTTTTAATTCAAATATTAAAAATGATATAGATGCCATTGCTCCCACTGTGGTAAAAGAAGTGTCTGGCAAGAAAACATCTCCATGGAGAAAGGCCATGACAGTGAGAACAGAAAAAAGAGTGTCAGAAAGCTGAATGCAGGTGGTGAAGAACAAATGTCCAGGTTCATTTTGAAATCGATATAAACCTGGAATTGATCATGCTGGCCTCCATGAACTACTTTGAATAAAAAAGAGCCAAATGTAAATGCATTGCTCCATGGTGAAATGCCTGAATTATTTAATTGATCTAACCTGGATTGATTATTAAGATCGGCACAGTAATCTACACAAGGCCGGATTGGTAGACATGCCATCTGTGCCATAAATGATGGGGTGAAGGCTTTCAGATAGAAAGAAAGATTATCAGTTGGTCATAAAGTAATCCGTTTACAATGTATTTCTCACGACATAACCACATATTATCCAATATTGTAATGGGAACATTATATTGTAACCCCTAGGCTGAAACCACATACCCAGACATTTATCAGCAATGGCTTCTCAACCATAAAGCTGCACGTTCTTCTCTTTTGGAAGGTAATACTAGATTAACAGTATACAAACATATTTGTATTGCCATTCTTTAGTTGAAGAATGAATGATGAATAACTGACTGATATAATCCACTGATAGCACAACCTCCTAAAAGTAATTCTTTTTTTTCTCTTATTGCATCAATGAAAAGATGGATAACACATCCCGTTTAATTGCAGTGGTGTGATATGCTCAGAAAGACTCTGGACTCTTGATAACTGCATCTTCCTCTGTACTCATATTTGCAAGTCATGGATTATATAGTCAAAACATGCTTTTAAGAACTTGGATTGATTTCTCTCATAGCATGTCCTTTAATTAAGCTACTTTGAACTTTAAAAACGATGGAATCACAGCAGAGATCTCTTTTACCAGCTATGTTTTCTTGTTCGTTCCACAATAAAACAAGTATACTGTATAACAGCTGTCACTGTATCTATCATAAACTATTGTCAGCAGACACACATTGGGGTTAGTAAACTCAACCGCTGTGCAATCATAACTCTGATAGGTTAGAGCTTTTTGGATTACCTAAGGTTGGATATGGAAGTCCAGCTTTTTGTGAAAAAAATAAATGTGTATTATAAATATAAGAATAATAAATTACAATGTTTCATTATTTATTCATTTTTTATTTGGCATTGCAAGAGGAATTGGAAACGTAACTGTTTTCACCTCGAACCAAAGTTGTAATTGCAACCTATAGAAACATTTAAATCCATGCCTATATGTAAAACCTGCAACAACATTGGAATTACCACCCACACTGCCCTGGATAATGTGTAACTTGAGTGGTTAAAAGCATCAACAATGATAACTGTTGACTCCTTAGAGCGACCTTCACCTGAAGTGCAGATAAATTCCCTTTGAACCATACACTTCCTGTCAGGAAAAGCAAATGTTGTCAAAATGTTAGTCATTATTTGGCAATCTCTCCAACATTGAGATTATCACACATATTCCTGTGTGAAAACAATTTAAGCAATCATTTCAAATCACTGACTGAATATATGCAAACACTTGGTAATCTATAAAAGGAGGCTAAGCCGTTGTCTGGCCACTTATGAATTCAAAACAAACAGCATGTAAGTCTTAAAAAAAACAACAGTAACAATTGAAAAACCTACGAGGTGAATACAATTTAATAAAAGTAATCAACTGCATTTGTTCTTTTTGTTTATCAAAAGAGCTCACAGGCCTTTAGTATAGGCTAATAGAAAGAAGATGGATTCAGCCATAATAAAAGGACTTTGTCGACTGGTAAGATTAGATTCAACAATGTATATAAACATCTTGAATGTGTTTTTTTCTGATGACCTGTGCCTGTAGGGTTAAGGCTGTTGCGCTTTGTTAACACTTCCCTACTCATATATATTGCATTCATATGTTTTATATTAGTACACTTCCCACACTATTTGACATCATAATCCAATTAAAATTCAGAACACAACAACATATATATTTTTTTACATTGTGTAAATGCTAAGTTAACTAAAACACGGTATTTAGATAAATGACAACTAAACACAAAGGTCACATACTATAAGCAGTTTCTTTATTAACTTTTAATATCACAAGCTGTAAACCAACAACTGCCATTATCCTGACGGATGTTTTCGTCCCTGACCTATACACACATTTTTTATTCCTTTAATCATAAATGTCTTCTAACCCCTGTTTGACCCTCTCAAGAGTCATTCAAGGCTGTGACCACTCTTACCAAACATGCCATAAAGCATCACACCAGTTATGACGGATTGAAAACAGCTCTGCTATAAAGGTTCGCCATCCAATAGTTAATTCAGTTTCCCTTACTCTGACAACATGTCGATACTGGAGAGACTTCTCTATCTGGGTTTGATCACTGGTTGCGTGTGCCAGAAACAGGATGACCAGGTCATGTTTCTTGCAGGTCCTATGACCAAGGAACAAGTAAAAGGGTCCGTTTTGGACGCATTCGACTGCAGTTATCCCATACCTCTTGGCGCTCAACAGCACTTTGAGTCCCTCCAGAGCAGAGGGTTGACCCACTTCAAAGTGCCGCTGTCATGGGTTCAACTTCTTCCTACGGGCTTCCCCGGAAACCCGCAGCAGGCCGTGGTGTCCTGCTACCACACCCTGATGAAACAGCTTCTGGATGTGGGCCTTCAGCCTCTGGTGGTCCTGCATGGATCCACAGTGCCAGACTCTCTGAGATCGAGGTATGGAGGCTGGGAGAGCCCGGAGCTGGGGGACATGTTTAGGCAGTATGCAGAGTTTGTGTTTGGAGAATTTGGAGACCTATCAGAGTCCTGGGTGACACTGAGCAGCTTGGAGGAGCTGATGGATGCTGAGCTGCAAAACGCTCTTGATGCACACAATAGTATCTACCGCCATTATCACCAACTGTTTCCAGGGCGAGGTAGGACATCTATATTTAATGCATGCTGAAGAACTGAAGACTGATGATTACTTGATTAAAAGTGCTGCTGTATGGAATGGGGAGATATGAAAGTGTGTGTACATATTTAGAAAAAGGTTGAAATGGTTAGTCAGTATGCATGTATATTTTGACCTTGTGTACCCTCCTAAAATGCCCCCATTAAGTAGCCTGAAATCAAAAAAAGCAAGATTACATAAGTATATAGAAGTGGCAAAAGTTTTATAGCTAGTTAAGTAGGTAGATAGACATTTTTGGGTTTTATAGTGGGATGTTGAGAACAGGGCATTGCCATTTAAAAACAATAACACTAATTACAGTGATGCTGCTCAGTATTCTGCATGCCCTGTAATCACCAGGAGCAAAGTAGAGTTACTTAAGCTTCATCATATAATGGAACTGTGCTTTCTTATCATCTGTTTTCAAGTTGTCCAGATTTATTTGAATGACACTAATTATGGCAGTGCTTCATGAGATAATGGTTTCCATATCAGTGTGTACCAAGGGTCGTGATAAGAGAATGTGTTTTTTTTGGTCTACAGACGAGTAAATGTGAAGCTCTTTAACCGTATTGCATACATGCTATGTATTTCAGATGGAGGAATATCAGTTGGGATAAAGGCCAGTAAAGTCCCAATCATCAGTGACACTCAACTCCTGGTGAGATGATATGGAGACACACAAAACAAGCACATTAATTAAGTAAATGCAAAGACAAGATAGAGCTTTTGGACAAACATGTTATTTAATGTGTGCCAGGGTAATATGCCTTTAACATCTAGCTTCACTCTATGTATGTCTCTATTTCAGAAATATACAGATTTTCTTTCCATTAAAATTCAATATGACTGCACTGCTGGACAAAACCTGGCTGAGGAACTGAAAAGTGATTTGGTATGTACATTATTCAGCTGTAAACATAACACATTTTCAGGCCATGATTTAGTTTACTTCAATTAGATTTAAATGTTTCCTTGCAGGGAAAGTGTGGAGACAAACCCATTTTGTTTTATGAGGTGGACCTCATGGACTGTTCTTCATATCAGTTCCCCTCAGATACCAACATGTTAAAAGGTAATCAGACAGTAACCAATCAAGTCCCCCAAAAAATAAAAATAATTCAATGGTTAAATTTGTATTACATTTGGAAGACCACATTATGACTTGTTTAGGACTTTAGACTCAAACTTTTAGGACTTTGGACTTTACATGGACATGCAAATACTTGACACAAAATAACCACTGGGTCTAACCTCTATCTGTCATTTATTTATTTAATATCAGAGATAGACTATATGAAAACTGACATTACTGTTTCAAGAATACTAATATAATTTAATATCAATGACGATAATGTACTTGCATCATGTGATACATTCTTATACTTTACAGCGCTGAGCAATGGAGGTCAAAATGTTCTTGGATTTGACATGGTAGATACGTTACGTCCAGCTTACCGCACCCCAACACGGTATTACATTGCGAATGTCAAAGATTTAATCTGCTATATATCAACCACAATTTAGAATAAGTAATCTAACTTGGTTCCACCTGTTTATCCCAGTCTATTATAAAGCATACTTGTTGGATTTTTGCTTTAATATATTCATCTGATTTTATTTTCATCATGTTGTTCCTCTTATCTACAGTCATCAAAGTGACAGAAGTCATCTTCAAACATTGTCCTGTTCCATGACCTACTGCAAAACCTGGAGTGATTTTGTCACCATGACTTCTACTGAGCGAGATACTTTCTTGAACGAGTCCTTTCCTGTTGACTTCCAATGGGCCACCTCCAGTGAGTCTTTCAAGGTTGAGGGAGGCTGGGCTGAAGATGGGAAGGGAGAGACGATTTGGGACCATTTTGGTCATGAGGGCCTAGCCTTTGCAAATCAGACCGCTGATCTGGCTTGTGACAGTTTCCACAAAGTGGATTTTGATGTCTACCTCCTGCGAGGTCTTAATGTTAACACCTACCAGTTTTCCATCTCTTGGGCACGCATTTTTCCCTCGGGCCACCAGGGCATTCATTCTGAGAAAGGTGCTCTCTACTATGACAAGCTGATCAATGCACTCATTGATTCTGGCATAAAACCTGTTGTCACGCTTTACCACTGGGATCTGCCCCAGGCACTCCAGGACTACGGTGGATGGACCAACGCTTCCATTGTTGAAGCCTTCAAGGTCTACACAGACTTCTGCTTCTCCAGGTTTGGAGACAGAGTCAAGACCTGGAACACTTTCAGTAGCCCCTGGGTGGTGAGCCATGCTGGGTATGGCACTGGTGAGCATGCCCCTGGAGTAAAAGACTACGTGGTGGCCTCCTACCAGGTGAGGGCAATATTTATATTATATTGTAGATACATTTTGACACAGAGCAAACCTCAATTTATTACCTCATACTTTTTTATATCTTTGCAGGCGACTCACAACATGATCAAATCCCATGCTGAGGCCTGGCATGTCTACAATGAGAAGTACAGGAAGACACAAGGAGGCACAGTGGGCATTGCATTGAACTCTGACTGGGCTGAACCTGTGGACCCCTCCAGACCAGAAGACATTGCAGCAGCAGATCGCTACCTGCAGTTCATGCTGGGCTGGTTTGCACATCCCATATTTGTTGATGGAGATTACCCTGCAACACTCAAGACTCAGATTGAACAAAAAAGAAAAGAGTGTCCTCTCTCTGAACCTGCAATACTCCCGGTTTTCACAGCTGAAGAGAGGAAGAGGATACATGGAACAGCTGACTTCTTTGGATTAAACCATTATACCTCCCGGTTAGTCAACAACAGTCTTGGTGGCTGCACCCCTGGTCCTCAAGGGGTTGGCAACTTCCTGGCACATGTAGATCCATCATGGTCCTCAACAGCTTCTGACTGGATATATTCTGCACCTTGGGGTCTCAGAAGGCTGCTAAACTATATTTCCACAGAGTATGTGAGTGTCACCAAAGTGCCAATCCACATTACTGGGAATGGTATGCCTACTGAGTACAGTGGGGACAGTCTCAATGATATCAGTAGAATAGACTACATGAAGAGTTACATCAATGAGGCCCTTAAAGGTATGTTGGTTAAACTAGTTTACTAGTTTATTGTACTTTTTAATTTAATGTGCCTATATTTATAAATGGGCATTCGCACCAAACATCAGTAATATGCACTTAGTCATCCGTTGCACACTTGATAATGTTATTGTTGCACAATTTCAAAATGTGTCATACAAATTGGTTTAAGTAGCTGAATTTTGTAATTTTGTTAATCTCTCCACAGCTATACATTTGGATGGGGTAAATGTGCAGCGGTTTACTGTCCAGTCACTCATGGATGGCTTTGAAGGTCCAGAAGGCTACAGTGAACGTTTTGGGATGCACCATGTCAACTTTGACCTGCCTGACAGGCCCAGGACTCCAAAGCAGTCGGCCTACTTTTACTCTTCAGTTATTGAAAACAATGGGTTTGCTGCAAAAAAAAAGATTTCTTATGCAGCAGACCTGAAAAACACAGACTCAAAACAAATTTCTTCAATCCCACCTTCCACTGTTCCATCCCAAGCCAGTGTTGTCTGGGAGAAATTCTCTCACCAGTCCAATTTTCAGAGAAAGCTCTACCACTACGGCACTTTCCCACAAGGCTTCAGTTGGGGAGTATCATCTTCGGCCTACCAGATTGAAGGTGGCTGGAATGCTGATGGGAAGGGGCCCAGTGTCTGGGATACATTCGCCCAAAAACCTGGCAGTATTCTTGATAATGCCAATGGAAATGTTGCCTGTGACAGCTACCACAGACTTGAAGAAGACTTCTACATGCTGCGAGCTCTGAAGGTGAAGTCGTACAGATTCTCTTTGTCCTGGTCCAGGATCTTTCCTGACGGTCACCGTGCATCTCTGAACCAGAAAGGTGTTGACTACTACAATAGACTCATTGACGGCCTCTTAGCATATAACATCACTCCCATGGTGACACTCTACCACTGGGACCTTCCTGAAGCCTTGCAAACACTTGGTGGCTGGGAAAATGTAGAGATGATTAACGTTTTTAATGACTTTTGTGACTTCTGCTTTGCCACATTTGGCAACAGAGTGAAATTTTGGATGACCTTCAACCAGCCTCATACAATTGCATGGTCAGGATATGGACTTGGACAGGTCCCACCCAATGTTAAAAATCCAGGAATTGCACCATACAGAGTTGCACACAACCTTATAAAAGCCCACGCTAAGGCCTACCACACATATGATGATACATATCGTAAATCCCAAGGTGGTCTTATATCCATTGCCCTTAATGCTGATTGGTTTGAACCTAAAGATGTTAATGTTCCTCGTGAAGTGGTGGCTGCTGACCGCGCTCTGCAGTTCCAACTGGGTTGGTTTGCACACCCCATTTTCAAGAATGGTGACTATCCTGATGCCATGAAATGGCAAGTTGGAAACAAAAGTGAGCTCCAACGTCTTATAGAGACAAGACTTCCTTCATTTACTGAAGAAGAAAAGATGTTCATCAAGGGAACTGCTGACATGTTCTGTGTTAATCATTACACCACAAAAATAGTAAGCCATGTTACTGCACAGCTTAAACCTCAATCATACGAATATGACCAGGACTTGTCAGAAGCAGAAGAAAGTGATTCACCAACTACTGCCATCGGAAATCAGAGAGCTGTCGCATGGGGCTTGAGAAGACTCCTAAACTGGATCAAAGAGGAGTATGGAGATCCGGAGATTTTTATTACAGAGAATGGAGTTGCTACACACTTTATGATCACTGTTGATGACATCGACAGAGTATTTTACTACAAAACTTACGTTGATGAGGCTTTAAAGGGTATGTGTGCACATCATTATTGAAGTTTAAAAAATGCTTTACACATTGAAATTGTTTCATTGCTAAAATATGTTACCTCTATTATCATATACTTTCACAGCTAATAATCTCGATGGTGTGAAGGTAAAAGGATACATAGCAACAGCTCTCATGGATTCTTTTGAGTGGCTCAATGGGTACAAAGTAGGATTTGGGCTGCACCATGTGGACTTCACTAACCCAATCCAACCCAGGACACCAAAACGCTCTGCTCACTATTATTATCAAGTCATAAAGGACAATGGCTTTCCATTACCAGATGACGAGAAGCTACTGTATGGAGAGTTTCCAAAGTCCTTTAAGTGGAGTACTGCCAGTGCCTCTTACCAAGTAAGTCACATTACACATTCATTATTCTATAATGGCAGTGCCCTTGAGTGGCATGAAGAAAAAAGGTAGCTTTAACTATGGCTGGTTCTGTAATATAACTTTTCTTTCATTTCAGATTGAAGGAAGCTGGAGGTCCGATGGAAAAGGACTGAGTATCTGGGACAAGTTTGCCCATACTCCATTGAAAGTGTCAAACAGTGACAATGGCGACATTGCTTGCGATAGTTACAACAAGATTGACAAGGATGTGGAGGTGCTAAAGACGTTGAAGGTGACCCACTATCGCTTCTCTGTATCCTGGCCCAGAGTGCTCCCAGATGGCACCACAAACCACGTCAATGAAGCTGGAGTGAACTATTACCATAGATTACTGGATGCCTTGGAAGCTGCTAATATTCAGCCCCAGGTAGGCAGTGCTGTTGTTTATAACCATCAATCTATTCCATCATGTAGTGCTGCATTTGAAAACTTTGGACTTCAATGGCTTTTACTGGAAGTTTAAAAAAACGTGTATAGTAGTGTTCGTCAAATTTCCTCACCTCTGTTTCCCAGTTGACCCTGTACCACTGGGACCTACCCGAAGCTCTACAGAAAGTGGGGGGCTGGGAGAATGAAACCATTGTCGAGAGGTTCAGAGGTTATGCCGATCTTTTATTCAGTCGATTTGGGCAAAAGGTGAAGTTCTGGATCACTCTAAATGAACCCTACATTGTAGCCAACCTTGGCTACGGATATGGTACTTTTGCTCCAGGTAATCAAACAACTTTCTGTTGACACGCTGCCAATATTCAGAGTGAGACCATATGTTTTAAGGTTTTGAGGTTGATGATATTGTTCTCCTACTTGTCCCTTACCTTTTTGTGTTTCGAAATGTTATTTTAAATTTCAGTTAACACTGATTCACTTTGTAAGGGTTTCTCAATTTCACTTATGACTAACCCTAAACCTTTAACTTGTCCTGTATGATGACAAATAACAGCAACCTAAATAATGCCTCCAATATTTCAGGCATTTACAATAGGCAGTATATTGCTGCTCACAACCTTATTAAGGCCCACGCTGAGGCCTGGCATCTGTACAATGACAAGTACCGTGCAACACAGAGAGGCCTCATCTCGATTACCATCAACTCTGATTGGACAGAGCCAAGAAACCCATATAAGCAGGAGGATGTAGATGCAACCAACCGCTACCTGCAGGTAGACAATGACATTCTGACATCATACCTTATTCAGTTGTTTTCCTTCACCTTATTCAACTCAATCATCATACAATGTATCATTCCTGATATATGATCTTTACAGTTCTTCCTTGGATGGTTTGCCCATCCAATCTTCAGAGGTGACTATCCTGAGATAATGAAAACAGTCATTCGTGAAAGAAGCCTTGCTGTAGGTCTCCCTGAATCACGGTAATTAAACAATTGGTTATACCATAATAAGCACATATCTACATTTGGTTTGGTATTCAAAACAGGTATGCCTTAGAAAGATGGTTGCTATAGAAATGGTGATGAGGGCTAAATAAATAAATGCATTCTGTCATATTCTACTTCAAATTCCAACCATAGCTTTGCTTATTGTTTCGTTATCTTAAAATAATTTGCTTGTAAAAGTTTGAACTTTATGTAGCAATGAGTATTAAGGATAAAGGGGATTCTATGGGTTGGGATTGGGTATTATAAAAAATAATGTTCTTTCTAATAAAGGCTTCCTGAGTTTACACCTGAGGAAATCAAGAGGATCAATGGGACCCATGATTACTTTGGCCTCAACCACTACTGCTCAGTTCTTTCATACCCAGTTGATTTAGGAAATCAGCAGGATTATGAAGGTGACAGGTATGTCGGAATACAAACATTTGACACCTAGATATACTGTAGTTGCTTCCTGTGCACCTCATAGCAGAGTGAAGAATGGTGATACAAGAGGGAAAAATGCCAAACTTTGATCAACTTAAAATGGCTGCCCTAATACTGAGATAATGTCCTTTCCAATCTCCAGGGGCACTGGAGCCACCCATGACCGCACCTGGATTGAATCTGGCTCCTTCTGGCTCAAAATTACTCCATTTGGATTTAGGAAACTCCTCAAATTTATCAAGGATGAGTATGGGAACCCACCTATCTATGTCACAGAAAATGGGGTCTCAGAGCGAGGAGAAGTGGACTTGAATGACGTCCACAGGAAGTATTATTATGAAAACTACATCAATCAGGCACTTAAAGGTAACACAGCCAACAAAAACACAAGTATTGTGTGGATTCATGGGAATACGATTGCTTTTTGTTGTAAACATGCATGTTAACAGTACCCTTTACTGTATCTTTCAGCCACTGTTCTGGACGGAGTTGATCTAAGAGGATATACAGCCTGGTCATTAATGGACAACCTTGAGTGGGCCGCTGGCTACTCAGAGCGATTTGGACTTTTCTTTGTGAATCGCTCCGACCCCACCCTTCCTCGAATCCCTAAAAACTCAGCTTCTCGCTACACCTCTATCATCACCTGCAATGGCTTCCCAGATCCAGCTCTCGGGCCTCATGAGTGTTTGAACCCTGAACCTGAAGGTAACGTTTTGCTTAGTACAAAAAAATATATAAAATCCATCACTGTAGAATAGAAGAGGGATACTTCTGGTCAAATTGCGAAATGTATGGTCCTTGTGTATAAGTCACTCAAACCCTTGTCCCTGTCTTTTAACAGTAACAAGTACCTCCGCAGTGACCATGCCCCACACAACTGCCCCTATGCTGCCCGTGTCCATGGTGGATTTCTTGGGTCTCGAGCTTTCAACTCACAATGCAGAAGTTGCAATCTATGTCCTCTTTGCATTTCTTCTTGTAAGTGTGATTGGTGTAGTCTTTGTTGTACATCGGCTATGGAAAACCAAAAGTAACTTAAAGAAAGCAGCGGTGGAATCTGTTAACATGGAAAGAATGTGAGGATAATTTTGGAGGAAGAGAAATCCTATTACCTTCAAAATATAAAAGATTTTGGTAGCTTTTCTGGGTCCAGATCATGCACACTGGCATTGCTGATTCATGAATTAATGCCCATCAATTTTGCGATATTTTTTTAATTAGAATCTCACAGCAATGTTGCAAAACTGTTCTTCACAATTGACCTGTGTTTGAACCACAGCTTTACGACAGCTTACTTAAGGAAATTAAAAAAAAGGAAATAAAAAAAATGAAACCCAACGTGTATTTAGTTTTTTGCAAAATAAAAATATTAAACTTGTTATCAAGAATCATGAAGTTAATGGCAAACATATTAAACTTATTTATTTATATGTGAATATTTGGGACTTTAGGTAGGGAAAAAAACATTTTAAAGGCTATGAACTCTAATATAATAGGTAATAACAATCATTTCTACACTCTTTCTTTTTGCTTTACTGTAACATTCAGTGAACATTAAATAGTCGCATAATTTGGTTTGTCTATTTAGTGTTATTATCATTGCTGCTTTAGTGTTTCCAGTATTCATTAATACAAATAAAGCATATTGGTGAGTTCTACAAATGCTTGTGTCACTGTCATTGAACGACCTCTAGGTGGCGCCATGCACTCATATTTAGAGCAAATACTTGACATGATGCTGCTGTGGCTACGATTGTTTCAAATGTCTTAAATATAATATTTAATAGATTGAAGCCCATCATTTCTCTATTTCATAGCTTGCACATGCGTCTTTACTACTAAACAACTGGGCAGACAGTTGCTCCAATGAGCTGCATTAAAGTGCCTTGCTCGATGGCACCCCAAAGAGAGTGTTATACAAGTGAGACAGGTCAAAAGGAGAGTCTCTGTTTAAATATAAAAAAGAAACCTAGTCTTATATACAGTATCTGTACAATATGTGCTCATTTGTATGGTCAGGTTTAAAATTATTGATTGACTTTGCTGATCTGTAAATGTCTAAGGTTTTAGAGAGGGAATTCTCTATATCTCTTTATATTGCACTATAAAAAGATAAACAAGTCAACAGAAAGAAAATGTCACCATGTTTTTTGGAATAAAAAAGATTTAAAAAAATTAGGCTATGAACAATAACAACCCCCTTTGCACAGACCTTAACGTACAGAGAGGGAGATTTCTTACTCATACGCTTTGAAGAGGAACTCCTTCTGGAGGGAACTTTGGGATTTTAGCCTTTGCAGACCATTTACATGCACACAAACCTATATAACACTACAAGAAAGGAACAAATCCCAAACGCATTATAGTGTCCCTTTAAATAATCATAAATGCACATTATGTATGTTTCCTTATCACTGGTCTGAAGAAGGTTTTACTGAAGCAATACTAAATTCCCAAAATAGAACAGTGCTTCAAACCAATATTCTTGCCTGTATTGACTGGTAGGATCTATTTTTCTTTTCATTACCCTGAACATGAGACAGTAGTACCCTATATTTTCTGGGGATTTGAACCCTCAACCCTCAGAACACAATGACCTCTGGCTATAAAACCATGACAGCCTGAAGGAGTTGGTAGGACATGCTCCTGCATGTTTCTCTCACTCAATAACATGATCCGCACAAACAGCTCTTCCCTGAAAACAGGCTCACAGGGCATCAGCTCTGCACTCCTGCTAGGATACCTGCGTCTGGTCTCCAGGGCGACCCGTCCTCCACACAGGATGGAGGCATTAATGCGCGGTGGGGGTCTGTTCCGCATGCTCTCCCCTGCTCGCGCCTCAACAGCTTCGATCAACAAGGGCTCTGCACAATATCTGAAAACCCCCGGAGTCTGTCGGGATAGAGTTTGAGTCAGACTGGAGGAAACAACATGTTCGCTCATAGTTTAATACATTTTGTTTTAGGTCTACTTGCTGAACATAAAGGTTTCATGACTTGCACATATGTGATTTACAGGTCAGACACAGTTAGGAAGTGTAACTTTTATTAAAAAGTGAAATTATGGAATACAATGTCTCACGATCTGTCTTGTTATGAAAAATGTTCACCCCGTGTAGGGTCTGGTTACTTCCTGTCTGTGTTTTCCCTCCTGGTGGATTACCTGACTATGTCCACCTGGTGCCTTTATGTTTTGCCCTCTCTCCCAAGCTGTTTCTTGTCCTTGTGATTAGTCCTGAATGTATTTAAGTTCTGGTTTTCTGATAGTTGTTGTTGCAGAGTTTTCTTACTTTTGTTTTGCCTTGCCCTGCTTTGCCTATTAACCTGCAATTAAAGGTAGGCTATTTTTTTGTTCTATCCATGTACGACCTGCATTTGGGTCCAACCTGCTCTGCCTCTAATCTGGACAGTATGTGCAGTAAATAAAATATGACTGTATGATTGAGTATACAATTCAATTATAAAAAAACAGCTGCAAGTGCAGCATTACCTAACAACCTTCATGTGCGAGTGTTTAATACATGATCATTTAAACAGCTAATTATAATTTACTTTCATCATTGAAAGTCAACCACTGATGATAACTTAAACATAATAATTTCAGAGTGAAGACGTAAGAAGCTTGATTGTTTAACCTAAAACAACTTCAGTTAATGGGCCCAAAAATAGCATTTTGTATGTTCAAGAAAAATGCCATAAAATGTATGATGATTAGTAGAAAGACTCGACATATTTTTTCGACAACTTTTTCAAAAAAATATTTTAAAATTACATCAACAATCTCAATTTTATCAATAGTCAGAGTCCAGGAAAAACACGCTAACATGGTCATTTAAAATCTTCCATGTTATATATTGAGTAGTTTCTGAGCCATTTTCTTATAAAACTACTTTCAGTCTTTGTGCACATGGGACACGTGTATTTTTTCCTAAAAAGTATTGAAAAATTCAGAGAAACAAACACAAGGAGTTACATGTCCTAGAGACTAAATATATTATGATGATAAAAAAAACAGTTTGACTGATTTTGAAAATGTCTTTAGATTTGTTCTTAGGCAAGCCCAGAGAGCACCAATCCATCAAAGGAAATTAAGAATATCAATTGTGGGCACAAATGGGCTAACACAATACAATACTAAGAAAAAGTGTCACTGATCTGCGGAATGACAACATTGTGTGTTTATGGTAATCATTTTCCCAACAATACTTTACTTTTGGATGCCCTCAAGATCAGATAAACCATGATGCACTAATAACCCCAAACACCTAATTTCATTTTTTATCACACTTTGTGCCGTCAAGGACACTCCGTCCTACATCTGTATCCATGAAGATCTAATGTGCACAGTCCAACACACAGTAGAACATTGCATGTATCTGCTGCTCTGCACAGCCTCTTGATGCCATGTGTGGAATAGGGACAAAATGAGACTTGATGTTCTGCTGTGGTTTTAATCAAATGCTTGCTGGGTGGAAGTCTCCCCTTTGTGTCATGGAGGCAGAGTGATGGTGATTGCAAACTGCTGCATGCCGTCTCTGCTCCCTAGTAGGCCCTGATGGAACACTTATTCCTGTTTTTCAAACCAGAGACAATAGTTAGAAGTGAGCTTTGAAGTGCTGGTTTGTTACTGCTGTAGATTCTGGTTGTGTGTTTGAAGGGTAACATACATTCAGCATATCAGTTTTAACCCTTAAATGGTTTCCTGGGGAATACAGTAATTTGAAAGGCTGTGTCCATGTGTAAAATGTGTGTAATAATAGTGTAATTACTATTAATATGGTTGATACATATGTTACACAGCTGTAGTAACAATGGGTGTAATAAGGGTCTAATATAGGTTTAAAAACAGTGTAATATGGGTTAAATACTGGTGGTACATGGGTGTGGTATGGGTCTGAAATTCTTACTGTATATGGGTATAATAAAAGTGTACCATGGTTGGAACACGGGTATAATAAGGGCATAATCCGATTGTGATAATGTCATAACATGGGTGTAATAGTATTATTAGTGTAATACGGGTGTAATAATGGTGTAGTTGTGTAATAGGGGTGTATTAATCAGGAATAAGGGTGTCATTTAGAAAAAAGCTATCCATTTTCCAAAATATTTATGTGCAATATTTACTTTTTCTTATCCAGTCTGTCATAAGTGTTGAAATAACACCCTTTTTTATTTCCATTTTCTTGTTTTCTGGGATAGAGTCTGAGACCTTCCTTGTTGAAATACTAGAGCAGGAAAACATTATTGTAAAAGAATCGTGTGGGATGGGGCGCTGGAATCAGACACAACCAAAATGGGGAGGGGTTATTTTCATTCCAATAATAGCAATGTGATACTTTAAGAATGTTTCCAGCTAAGCCAAGGCTGTTAGAGCCAGCACATCTTTCAACACAGATCCTGAGGTTAAACCGGGTGTCAATCTTTGAAAGTACAATTTAGTCAAATACAGATTCAGAAACGTTTAACTACACACTGTCGATTATACCGTCAGCTCAGTGAATCAAACTTACACAAATCCTGTCAGATGTGCACAATTCACTGCTTCAAACCAAGGTTTAGTTAGTCTACAATCATTCGATTGGAAATGTTAGTTGACCAAAAAGTCAAAACATCTGTAAAGATTTAGGTTTAAAAGGCAGTTGGGTGTTGTTGTGTCTGCTTCCCATGGCAACCTTAGATGTGGAAATCCAGGTTGGTGAACATGTTGCTGTGTGTTACTTTTATGAGCCTAATTAGTGAAGCACATGCTCTCTCTCACACAAAGACACACACACTCACGTGAGCGTACTGCCCTAGTAAAGGGAATTGAGTTGTTCCCTTGTGTTGTGCTTCTGATTTATAAAGCTAGGGCGCTGAATTTAAATCAAAATAAAAAAACGCTCATTTCAAAAACTCTTTGTTTTAACCAATAACTGATCTTTTTTTTGTAATGAACACAAAAATATCCTCAATTTCAAACAGCATTGGCATTACGGAACCCTTTTGGGACACAAAACACCTTGGTTTGAGGGAAGATTGTAGTTAGGTTTCTAAAAGAGAAGCTATTTTAAAGTTACTAATACCCCATTTTCCACAAAAATCAGTTACATTGTCATTCGGAGCCGTTGCTTTTTTGGTTTAGAGTTAGTTCCTCAAACTAGTTTTCAGGATCAAGAGCCAGCACCGCTGTGGTGGGACCATGAAAAACATTTTCGCATCAGTTGTGTAATTAGTGTTAGTTAAGTAAATAGGCTCAAAAGGTAAATGCTTACTTTTTGGTTTCACACTGACTGTTTTCACACTGTACACAAACGCCTGTTTCCTCACTCTATCCCTATTACTATGTCTCCCTTGAGCCAGCCTTGCAAGTCCTCATGGCTTATAACAAATTAAGGAGCATTACTTTTTGTAGATATACAGTGTAACTGTTCTGTTTTCTACCAATTCCTGAGGGAAATATCTGACTCTTTAACGTCTACATACTACAATATGCCCACCAGCGTGTCTAACTGAGTCTGTCAGAAAGTGTGCAGTGGGTTTAGAGCTTTCTCTCAGATTACAACTATCTTATGGTGGCTGCAAACAACACTATGAGAGCTTTGAAAGTGAAGGGAAACAAGTCGTAGCCGAAAGCCTGAACTATGAAATTAAACTCCCATTAAACCTCTGTAAAGACACGTACAACTGATGATTCAGGTTAGAATTCTCTGTAGGTTCATCGTTATTAAGTGGCAACTAGTTATACTAACAGTTGTGAAACTGCTAAAACACAATTTATTATTACAATAATAGACATTTTAGTTTGAAAGGAAGAAACCGTCACAGAAAGTAGTTACACAAGTCATTACACATGTCCAAAAACACAGAGGACCACCATCTGAGGATGTAACATCTGCAACCCAGACGTAAATTGTATCTCAGCTTTAAAAAAAGTCACCAAAAAGTATCCACATTAACTCTAATCCAGGATTGATGTAGAACTACTCAAAACAAGCTGTTAGTTTTGATAAGGAAATAAAATACCCATCAGGCAACAGGCAGGTATTAAGTTTGAAGTGTGCAGCAGTTGTTTTTTAAAGCCAGTTAGAGATCGCTGCTGTGTTAGGAGTAAAATCTCGTGAGGGGATCCTGCTAACCCTGTTTGAAATCTCCCTATGTTTTTATTGCGATCATTATCACAAATATTGCCTTTGACAGAATCAATTTCCGTGTTTTGTGCTCAGCGGTGCCATATCGGTTAAATGTTGCATTCTTCTCCGCGATTCCCTCTTCACAGGTCCCTGCACGAAATAAAGCAGGAATGGAAACTGGAGCAGGAAATTGAAAAGAGGGGTCCTGTTGTGTTGTGGAGACTGCTGTGCCTACTGCTATTTCCTCTGAACATGCCAGTCTCGTAAACTCACCAGATGCACGTGTGCCCCTTCTAATAATCCTCACACAGTCCTTCAGGGGAAAATTCTAATCAGACATGTAGAACAATATTACTTGTAATACTGTCTCTGGTTTAAAGATAGATTCAGATTCATTGCTAGGGCACTGACATTGTGGTAGTATGGCATTTGGCATTCTGTGTCCCCATCTTGGCTCAGTCTTCATGCAGCCTGGTTGGCAGTAGCACTTTAAAGGACATGTGGCAGGATGGCACACAACAGCTGGCTTACAGCTTGGAGTGCCTCTGTGGCTTATAGCTGCCCACCAATGTTTACTGAGTGCCAATTCCAGTTTAGAGTGTCTGCACATTATAACACTTAATTTTCAGAGGTGAAAAGAGATATACCAGTTGACACAGACAAACATGAGAACACAGGCTAGACACAAACAAAATGCTATGAAAAATCAATTTTTCACTTTGAACAAATGAAAAATATTATTTAAATATAAAGTTTTTTATGTCTCATCCTAACCTATATTATGATGATGTGAGAGTCTGCATTTTGGCCCAAACTGCAATGTATTATTGTCGTTTATATGAAAGGATGTAAGGTTACACGTGCATTTGTTATCATTCTATAAATGAAAGCTAACAAGGAGACAACTTTGCTAACAGCCAAACATCAAACAAGTTCCACAACAAAAGACAAGAAAAATGAGCTAGTGCTACTAACTTGTTCGTTTAGCTACTGAAACCTGTTTTGTTGCCTGCTCGCCCAGGCCCTGTTTCTGGCATGACACTAGCAGTGCTCCCTGCTAGAAATCCCATCCCCAAACCCCTGATTTCCTGCTATAAAACCTCTTCTTCCCCATAGCCCCTGTGATAGCGGTTAGAAAAACAACACACCCCTTGTGAGCTAACAGCTAACTAGCTATGGTCAGCTACTGGTAGCAGCAGTTAGCATTACGTTAGTAACAAATAAAGCTTTCTGTCCTTCAGGAAATCCATAAAATCACAGTTTAGGCAGAGCTGAAAAAAAAAAAAGTGAAGAACATCTCTTTATTAAACAAGATCCAGTATCCAGTAAGTTTTTCTCCCAGGATATTCGCACAATTCTCTCACCAAAGATACATACTGCAGGAAATAGGTGTTCTGGGCCTACTAGGAAAATGAAAAAAAGCACCATTCTATATATTTCAGTGTAGTATCAATTATAATGTGTCTTGAGTTTATATTGGATGGTTTTGATTTAAAAAACCATCCAATATAAAATTCTGTTTCGACAGCACATATTCATTACAAAAATACATGCCAACCTTCACTGACAGGGTTTTATGCAACAGTAGGTGACATTCAATCAAGTGTATGACTGTACAGTTCATTGCAGAGCCATTGTGTGCCTCCACTCAGAATAGGTTTGAACAACCTCATCTGGCAGGTTGGATTGTTTGAAAACTCTTAATTAGGTCTGGCGTGCCATCGGTCTCCGGGAACGATTAGCAACAGCCCCTCCATGACAGGATGTAGTCGGCCATTCTTCTGTTGAGCTTACTCACCCTGCTGAGAAGAACGTGTGCTTCTTACTACTCATTTTAAAAGGCAAATAAACAAACAGTGAGGAACTTTCAGGATCATCAGGTAGAGTAGTCATTTACAGTAATTAGTTCTATGGGAGTGGTACTATGAGGGTATACTTTGTAGCAAATCCAGTGTGTTTACTTTAATGTCTGTTAGTTATTATAATTGCTGAGAATTTGCTGGAGAAATGCTTTTGGAATAGGGCAATTATTGTAAAACTGTGCTGAGTGATTTCTCAAATTTCTCACCTACTACTGCAATGTTGAATGTTCAGAGATGAAAACGACAAACTGCACATCATGATTTGTGATTGTGAATCATCATAGATGTGACAGATAATTTGTGATTGTAATCCAAAGGTGAATCTTGAATTTCTAAATACTGGTTTGCTCAAAATCAGGTATAGACACAATTGAGATATATATGAGTATGCATTAATTTGAGCATTAATAGCAAATGGTCATACGCAGAGATTTGGCGTATTTCTCTATCTCCTTCACTCTCTAAAAGACATCACTCTCTTTATTCTTTTACTCTCTCACTATTCAGATATGAAACTAGATTTTGCAGAGTTTTTATTTCAGGGCTGCCAATTGAATCCGTGTGAGTCACTGTCTGACTCACTTGCCGTCATTCACTGCGTCCACTGCTGTACCTGAGTGATAAGTCTTGTTAACTTATTTCATTCTCGAAACGCTCATTAGAAATGACATGTGATTTTTAATATTCAGCAGAAAACAGCATTGTTCTCTAAACTTAACTAAAGGGCCATTTGGAAGATCCCCTGAACGTTGTACATGGAATGGCAGAAACATTTCTGAATGTCCCGGAACAAATAGAAAAGATTCTGGCATTTTGGGCGAGAAACAGGAACCTTGATCTGAAAGGATTAAACAAAATGCTTAATTTCACAGTCCACAAATATTTTGTCGAAAGAAAGGAAGTTTTAAGTTTGAGGCAAATAAAAATCTGTATTTTAATCAGATTCAGATTATTCTGAGTAATTGTAATGATTGTATTTTCACATGTGTTGGCTTAAAACATAACAGGGGGGATGTTACGTGTGTTGGGTTTCTGAATGGCTTACATACTAGCCCTACATTTCTTTTGATTTCCCATTACACCAGTACTGACACTCTAATTTGCTTTGTTAACGTGTGTTTTGCTAAAAGTACCTTGATTCCATTCCCTTTGAAGCACTTTTTTATACTTTTTTGGTAGCATCTTTCCAATAATTGGAGTAACATAACAATGCTTCTACTTATGATCAAGTTTGATTCATCAATCAGCACACCTGGGTAAGAGACGAGTTGGAGAGTTATGAACATTTGATGCATCTGGAGTTGACTTCAATAAAAAATTCATAAGAAAAATAAATACATTCTATAGATTTATGCTACATCATTCTACTCTTTGAGGAGCAAGAGGGCAATGATCAATAGCAATGAACTAACTCTTTATTTATGGTTATGATGACACAGAGTTAACTAAATCCGCGGCACATGTCTGGTGAACAGATTGCTTGAATGAATCCTGCTGTAGCATGGGGTTCAACCACTGTCAATAACAGTTCTCTCTTCTTAATTGCTTTTCTTGATTTGAAAACACAATCAAAATGTTTCAAGGGGCTCTACATTAAAAGTGCTATCAGCGAACAAAAGGAATAAATTACTATAAATTTCACCAGGGAACATAGTAATTAGGAGTGAGAGGTACACTTGCCCTGGTGGATTTCACTGTTGACTGGAGTGCTTTATTAAATTCCCCGCAGGTGTTCACTGCTGGACTCCTTCTGTGTACTGAGTGAGCATTACATGGTTTACACAGAAATTGACTTTTTCTGTCGAACATCATTTTACATCTGTAATAATCGTCCATGCATACTTATTAAACACCTTTAATTTAAAGTTAGTTTTAAAATCACTATAAAGATTGATCCTTGAGTCTTAAAGCCCAAAATATTAATTAGCATTTTAGTATTTACTGTTTCCTTTTCTCGACATCAAGAGTGTTTGTGATTAGATGTCTGAAATTAGATCAGGTTAATTCAAGCTTACGGGATTTTCAAGTTTTGTTCTACGACAACACATCAGTAGTGTATCTCATTTAGTAATAAATGACTGAATGAGGTACACTACTATACATCATTGAACATCATAGCCACCTTTAGCTTAGCAGTGGTGATGCACATCCATGTGACCGTGAAGTCTGTGTATAGCCAAACGTTAGCTTTTACTTCTGATGGTCACATGTTTTAAAAATGGTGTTAATATGTGGCAGATATTTTGCTGAACATAGAGTATAAGTATATTCCGAAATAATTCCAATAGTAAAATCCCATTGGATATTGTAGAGCGAGGCATTGCTCCTTCAAAAATACTTCATCACTTCACCAGTCTACGTCCATATATGTCATCCTGTATTCATAATACCTTTGTGTCTGTTTAGAGCCCTCCTCTCTCCATGCTCTGTCAGCTCCTGTGTGTAGGGGGCTGGGCATATAACATACTACTACTACTACTACTACTACTACTACTACTACTACTACTACTACTACTACTACTACTACTACTACTACTACTCTACTACTACTACTACTACTACTACTAATACTACTACTACTACTAATACTACTACTACTAATACTACTACTACTACTACTACTACTACTACTACTACTACTAATAATAATAATTGTACTACTACTACTACTACTACTACTACTACTACTACTAATACTACTACTACTACTACTACTACTACTACTACTACCAATTGTACTACTACTACTACTACTACTACTACTACTACTACTACTACTACTACTACTACTACTACTACTACTACTACTACTTGTACTACTACTACTACTACTACTACTACTACTACTACTACTACTACTACTAATACTACTACTACTACTACTACTACTACTACTACTACTACTACTACTACTACTAATACTACTACTACTACTACTACTACTACTACTACTAATAATAATAATACTAATACTACTACTACTACTACTACTACTACTACTACTACTACTACTACTACTACTACTACTACTACTAATTACTACTACTACTACTACTACTACTACTACTAATTGTACTACTACTACTTACTACTAATACTACTACTACTACTACTACTACTACTACTACTACTACTACTACTACTACTAATACTACTACTACTACTACTACTACTACTACTAATTGTACTACTACTACTACTATTAATATTAATATTACTACTAGTACTACTAATACTAATACTACTACTACTACTACTACTACTACTACTACTACTACTACTACTACTACTACTACTACTACTACTACTACTAATTGTACTACTACTACTACTACTACTACTACTACTACTACTACTACTACTACTACTACTACTACTACTACTACTACTACTACTACTACTACTACTACTACTACTACTACTACTACTAATCTACTACTACTACTAATACTACTACTACTACTACTACTACTACTACTACTACTACTACTACTACTACTACTACTACTACTACTACTACTACTACTACTACTACTACTACTACTACTACTACTACTACTACTACTACTAATAATAATAATAATAATAATAATAATAATCATAATAATAATAATAATAATAACAATAATAATAATAATAATAATAATAATAATAATAATAATAATAATAATAATAATAATAATAATAATAATAATAATAACAATAATAATAATAATAATACCTGTATTTAATATTTTTAAGATTACCTAATATCGTGCAAAAATGTCTGTTTTATGTGTTTATTAGTGAACCTCTCAAGTGATTAGCTGTGAAGTTGAGTCAAACAGCCCCTAATGTTTTAATTATGCTTTAGAGGTCTATTATATTGAGAGGTCACTCTTGGAGACAATCAAGAACTGATTTACAGGCAAAGATTGAAGGAGTTGCAGGCTTTGTGCGTGTATGTAGTAGATAGATCTTAACTTTTGTTAAACCGTTACATACAATCATAGTGAGAGAAGACTCTAACTACACGTGTTTTTAATGATATGTCTATATCTAAGTTGACAAACAAAAAGTATTTTGAATTGGCTTTCCGGTTTTCCCAAAAATCTGAAAACAGAGCAATTTAAACAAGATAAGTTGAAATAAGTAGAAGAGTAAATATAAATGAAATGCAGTGACATATAACTAGTATGACTAGTACTGGTAGTTCCTCAAGCACTGCATAGTTACAGTTTTAAGCAATCACATTTTTTTGCAAGGATCATAGTTTAATAAAATTCCAACATTTGCAAATCATTCTGATCTTTTAAAAATGCATCATTATCAGCTTAATAATGCATTATTAGAATGACTTCAATTGGTCAATGGGTGCTTTAAGTGACTTGATGATGTTCTTATATAGGCAGATATAATATTTTACAAGCTGGTTAAGTTACAAGTTGAGTGTCGACGAAAAAAATAGTAATCTAACATTTTTGTTAGTGACCAGCGATTATGAAATATTGTTATACTGGAGCTTATAAGTTATTATAAATTGTGTCATAATGTGTTGATAGAAAGTTATATTTACAGTCTTAAAACTATGATTATATTGTGCTATAAGCTGATTATGTATGCTGTTACCATATAAACTATGCAAGAGCAATTCTAGTTACAAAGCAATAAATATCAGTGAAGGCACATAAGTGTGCACATTGGACAGAAAACCTTACTTATGTCTTCGATATTTAATGTGCAATTACTGTGAGTAATCCTTAATGTCTATACTGTAATACAAAAACAGCACAATGTGATTCTTTATCCAAAGGGTTTTAGTGCACAGCCCCAGTTATGTAATAGATGATAATCCGCTGTTACCATAGTAATGCTGCTCACAACTGGCGTAGAGATTGCACTGTGGTGAAATCAAAGCTCCTTCCCGCCTCACAGTCATTCCTCAAACTCCCTTCCTGAGCTCTAATGTGTTTTTGGTGGATTAGAGCTGCATGTTTATCACACTGTCACAGGACTTTAATGGCAGGAAGTGTTCTTTACACCTCTAAGTCCCCTTTCCCATGTTCCTGAGCAGCATTTTTGTGCAAGCTTTTTGAACTAGCATGCAGTCTGGAACATATTCTATAAAGTTAAGAAATACAAAATGTACTGCTTTTTTTGTCTGAGTTTCTGTGAGTGCATTCAGAACCTTGGGGACTGAAATTCACTGTAACAAAACAAGGGATTGTTCATCTCCAGAAACCAAGTGTACACCTAATCCCCTGCAATAAAAAATAAAAGTCTTATTGTGTTGAACTTTTAAGCCAAATCTAATGAAAAACACAAGATACGGAAGTGAGTGAAAACGAGAAGCAAACTGTTCCGGCTTTTGCTGTAAATCTAGAAAGGATTATTTTTGCTGAATGGATGTGCGGTGAATTGAACAGTTTTGTGGCCGTTAGAGCAGGACGGATGTACTATTCCATTGAGTGATGTATCCTATCACAGGGGGGTCAGCATTAACCGTCTGGATGAGGTGATAGGATATGATTGGGATAAACTCTGAGAGAAGTTATTTTATCTGGCTAAAAAATAATGAAGTCTATTTCACCTAGTCACCAAATGCATCATGACAGATAACATGACACCTCAAAAGAAAAACAGATAAAGGTGAATTATTAGGTATAAAATGCCTGAAAATAACTAGTCCTATGTTTTATATTTCCGTTAAGTTGTGTTATTCTGTTATCCCATATGTTTCTATTTTTAAACCTAGAGAACTGGGTGATTTTAACCAAGGTAACTTCATTAGGTCACCTGAATTAGCAGCGTATCCAAATTCGTTAGCATTGTTGTTTGCCGGATGCTGTCAAAAATATATCCAGTATAAAGACACATCTTTACAATACACTGCTTAAGTTATATTAACCAACGTATTTAAGTCTGTCTTAAGCATGTGAATATTAAACTAAAAGCAAACACTCAGAGCCAACAGCAAATTGGTCAAAAAGAGAAACAGGTTCAGAAAAGATTTGTGTCAACTTGGCAAGCAGTCCATCCAGGATGTTAGTTGTCTGCCAAACAATATTGGAGCATTTGAAAACTTTGCTTTATCCTGTGTTTTTTTGTGTTCATGCTGGTTTTAATCACCGGAAACGAAGAGACAAATGTTCATAATTTGGCGGGTAAATCCCTCACTTTGGCTCCCAGTAAAAACTTCCAGAATAAAGAACATTAAAGGAATCCTATTGGGTGAAGTTGACTGCAATTATGTCAATGGTGAAAGGAACAACTGCCTTGATGCAAGCCACCAAACTCAATTTGTTGTTATTATTTTTGACATTACAGTTCTCTAGTGGCAGAAAAATGGATATTGTGCATTTATGACTTGAAAAACAAGACTTTTTTATTGTTGTAGTGCAGAAAGAAAGTAAGTAAGGAGAAAATGGAATACTCAACATGTGTACATGTGCATCGTTATGCCAATATATTCCTGTGAAATGCACTGAAATATTGAGATGGAGAGGAAGAGAGAGAAACACACGGGGGAACATACTGTACATTGGGGAAATGCTACATACACATGCAGGCGCGATAACAGGCATCTGAGGGATCCTCAGCATGAGGGGACCCACGAGGGATCCTGAAGCCATACGCATCTGAACTACTGCCACCGTGCCTGACTTGGTTTAACAGGATTGGCTGTTGTGTTGTGGCTTGGATACCATTAATCCCTCTTATCCACTTACTGCACCTTAAACTGTGGAGTAAGGATACACAGCAAGCTGTTGCTATCTCCTGTTGGCTATCCCTTCAAACCTAAGGCACTAGAAAACCTTCATATTAAATCCAAAACCAGTTATGTATGGAGTGTTGAGTGACATTGTATTGCTCTAGTCATTTGACTTGCATTCTACATTCTATTCTATATTAATCCTGCATTGAATTTACATCTCTACGGCCGTCTGGCAGGCGGTACTGCAGCATCAGGACAAAGACTACCAGACTCAGGGAAAGTTTTATCCCTTAGGCCATAAGCCTGCTGAACTCCTGAGCTTGCAGTATTGTTATTGTTTTTTAAAATTTGTTTCATGTCTAGTATGTATTGCATTCTTTGAGGAACCTGTGACCAAATGTTTTCATTACACAACTACACTGTAGCTGTTAATATGAAATGAAACATCTTTGAATCTTAGGTCACAATAAGGTAATGGAAGTGATGAAATTCAAAGGGAAAGTTTATTAGAAAATAAAAAACGTATGTCTTTACCTTAAGTGTTCTTTATCCCTCTGGATTGTTTAGGTGCAAATTGCAGAAAGTTGGCTGTAGAGATATCCACCTTTGCTCCAACACTCAAAACCAACATCTTTTACCAAAAATCCTGAGCCTGTTGCTCAAGATAATCAAGAGAAGTATTTGAGAACAGTTTAATTTAGGAACAATTTGCTTTTTTTATCAGCAAAAAAATCAGTACACATTCTGCAGAAAACTGGACTACATATTTCATATACTATTACATATATAAGACTATATACAGTGTATGTAGTCTTATAAATATGATATTTAGAGATTAATTAGTGTCAAGGAGTTTGTGTTTTATGGATCATGTGTTTAGATCCCTGATACAAGAAATGTTTGTTGTGTTCTTTATGCTTACCAAGTTCTCGATCTGAGAGCAGAACAATTAGCAGCTTGCAGATTTGTTTCTGATTCCTGCAGTATCAATTGCCCTATCAAAATAAATCTTGGCTTTTCACCATCTTGGATAACAAATCACTTGAGTAGAAGAAAGTTGTCTCTGTGTTCAATCATTCGGCCGAATCAATGAGCTGAGCATTCACGAGAGAAAGAACTAAAATCCCTGGGCCTTAATTAAGTTAGCTGGATGCAAAAACACACGCCCTGTTGGCCTTTTCCCTTCTTCTGTGGGTGGCTGAAATCTTGAAATTAAATAAGATAATGGAAAAGAGGAACATTATTAGATTATACCAAAAGGGTTACAAGAAAACCCCTGTTTTCTCGCAGCAGTTTATCGCAGTAACAGCAACTTCATCTGTTTATCATGAGTGCCACATTGCATGCGTCTACCCCCAGTCCCACTCTGAATTGCATTAACCTGCAGCCTGTAAATGTGCCAACGTTTGCGTGTCTCCTTAAAGATAATGTTGTGCTCTTTGGAGAATTCTCAGCTATCGTGGGATTGGAAGGAATTGATCTTCCCGTCAGAATGAGCAGGAAATCCATCGAATGCTGTCAAAGCAATATTACAATAAAGGCATGCAGTGTGTATTTCTTGCAGATCTTGCATGACTCAAATAGAATTACCAGTCGTGTTTCTAGGAAAAGCAGCTAGACTTGATGAAGCAGGTGTTTTAAAAGGCCTGTGTTGGCATTTCTGGAGGCTTGTTGACAGCATTTGGGTGTAAAAGCGGCTTCTGTTAGTAGCGAGGAATTATATGGCTTATTAGTATTGGTACAATTAAGACACAATGCATGTTGTTTTATTGAACAAACTAGAACAAAGCCTTTGTTTATTAGTGCATTTTGTTCTATCTTCCAAAGATTTAAGATATCTCTGTGGATTACAGTTTCTAATCTTTTTTTTAATCTTACTCAGTATAGATACACCCCTTGAAATGTTTAGAGTTAAATGTATGTTAAATTCATAAAACTAGTCATATGACAGTAATGAGAACATTCCCTAAGGAAGAGCTTTGTGTCCGTCATTTGCCACAAGTTGAGGTCATGTTGTCATGATCTTACATGCATTCCAGCTGTTTGTCAAATCCCCACTGAACTTTACACGACACTTTGATCCCCTGACTCCTTCTTACAGTAAGTACATTTTCATTACTTTGAAAAAGAAGCAGTCTTTTTTTTCTGTTTAAAATCACAAAAACACATCGTAGCAAGAGTGCATAGTGACATTTTATTTATTTGCCGGATGAAGGAATACATTATATAGACATTAAAGGGTGCCTAATATGTTAATTTTCAGGTTTAAATCTGTATTTGAGGTTCATATTTGTGAATCTGTAAAAGGTCTTTATTTTTCTCATCCTGCGTGTGCTGCAGCACCTCTTTTCACCCTCTGTCTGAAACCAGAGCCTAGTCTGCTCTGATTGGTGTCAGGCTCTGTTATGATTGGTCAACTGCTTAGTGATATCCCCTAAGCCTATCCCGTACACTATCTTGGAGAGTGAGCCTGCACTGCTACATAATGATGTCACCATGTTACAGAAGTAAACAAAAGAGTCCAATGGAGGCGTTTCAGGCAGGGAGTGCGTGGGAGAGAAACTAACTATGGAAGTAAGGAAGCATTTCTCTATTTATGCCCAAAATTGAAAGCAAAGCCCAATAATATTAAAAACAAATATACTATTTAATTTACGCCATCTCACAATATTTTTTTGAGAATATCTTTTTGTCTTACTATCAGCCCCTCAGCCACTCACGATTGGTTGACAGCCTACAAAATCCGTGTTGCTCCAGAGTTCACTGTGACACTAAATTGACATTGCAAGTATCACAAATGACAGCGAGGTTACAGGTTTATGTTGACATTGCTTTGCTGATTTAACACAGAATTTCAAATTTGACAGCATAGCTGCAGGTTCTCCAATACCAGTGAGTCAATTTTCCAACAGAAGCCTCTGTCACTCTATTTCCTTAAGCCCAGATGGGTGTCACCTATCCTGACAAAATTGACAAGACAAGTGTCAACACTGATAAGAAAAGTCTCTTTTCCCACAACTTCTTGTCATTCACACCTAAAATAAAAAATAAAAAACACTTTTCTATGTCAGAGGTTGCCATAATGACACTTTAAAGAATACTTGGTATAAAATGTCAACAAAGATGTTGGTTTCTGTTCAGTATATACATTTATGTGCATTGTTAATATAAATGTTGTAGAAATGTGTTCTTAATGTTTTTAATTAAAAACAATTTTTTCAACTTTCAACTCGTTCATAATTTTACTGAGAAGTACTGAATAAACTGTTTGATGCTGATTGAAGGAATAAATCAGAATTAGGAATTATGAGTCTAATGCGTAGTGCAAGCTGCAGATAAGTCTCAACAACAAGCCCCGCCTATTTGCATATATTATTATACACATTCTGTAGATGAACAAACTGAAGCAGATCAAGAATTTCATTGTGCAGTCAATTTTGAATCCTTGTTTGGGATATAGTGTTGGCATTACATGCAGTATGCTACAGTAGTAATGGGTGATGGGACCTAATAAAATGTTCTGTATAGGGCTGATGGTATATCATGTTGCCTGGTATGGCATCTGCCTCCATTACAGCAGATAAACCCTGGATGCATCCCATTTCACACTGCCACCGAGGACTTTCGGAGAATACTTATTATGTTGTCAGTGGTATCCTTTCAGAGGAGATAGTGGCCGGGTTTAGTTGTTCCATCTATGTTCAAACCAGCTTTCCCTACTTACTGCCGTGGACAGGCCTGTTTGAGTGGATACTTATTATGCTGTCTGTCAGTGTTTTCTTAAGAGTATGGCTGCACCGGGTTGAGTTATTTTTTTCTTTAGATGCGCCCTGATTCTTAAAGCTATGGTGCCAGTGTTTACATAATTTGTGGCAGCACCCTTTCGAGCTTGGCATTAATATAGTCCACAATTATGCAGTATTTAAAAAACTTCTTTAGAACACTGACGATGAGCAGTGATTTAAGGACTCAGACCACACAACTGCAATTCTTAATATTCCTTTGCCATAGTGTATACTAGCAAGTATCTTTCTTTTTTCTCTTTTCTTTTCACTCTCTAGTCATCAGTGGTCGACAGGTGCAAACCTGTTACAACAGCCAAAAGATTCCCATCAGGAGAAGTAAGGATCTCAGTTTTGTATTTATTGTTTACAGTTTTATTTTGAAGTATATCTTGTTTTGTCACTTCCCGTTTGTCTTGTTCACTTCCTGTCTTTAGTTTCCCTCCTGTCTGATTGTCTGATCGTGCTCACCTGTTGCCCCTGTGTTTCTCCTCCCCCTTCCCAGCTGTTTCTTGTCTTGTCCGGCCCACTCCAGCTACTCCTGCCCTGACGGCGCCCGGCCAACTCCAGCACTGCCTGCCCTGTCGGCGGCCCGGCCCACTCCAGCCCCTGCTGTCCTGTCGGCGGCCCGGCCGACTCCAGCCCCGCCTGTCCTGTTGGCGGCACGGCCGACTCCAGCCTCGCCTTTCCTGTCGACTCCGGCCCCGTCTGTCCTGTCGTCTCCGGCCCGGCCTGTCCTGTCGTCTCCGGCCCGGCCTGTCCTGTCGTCTCCGGCCCGGCCTGTCCAGTCGGCTCCAGTCGTGCCTCCAGTCTCGCCAGTCCTGTTGCCTCCGGCCTGGCCTGTTGTGTCGACTCCGGCCTGGCCTATCGTGTTGACTCCGGCCTCGCCTGTCCAGTGGGCTCCAGCCTTGCCTCCAGCCTCGCCTGTCCAGTTGACCCCAGCCTCGCCTGTCCAGTCGACTCCGGCCTCACTTGTCCAGTCGATTCCAGGCTCGTCTGTCCTGCTGACTCCAGTCTTGCCTGTTCAGTCGACTCCAGCCTTGGATCCAGTCTCGCCTGTTCGTGCTCCGTTGGGGGTCCCGCCTTCACCTGTTCTGATGGGGGTCCCGCCAACACCTGATCCTGTTCCGTTGGGGCTCCCGCCATCACCTGTTCCAATGGGGGTCCTGCCAACATCTGCTCCTGTTCCGTTGGGGGACCTGCCGTCACCTGTTCTGATGGGGGTCCCGCCAACACCTGTTCCTGCTCCAGTTCCTCCAGAGCGGTCCCGCAGCCCTCCAGAGGGGTCTCACCGCTGCCTACGCCGTCCTCGAGCATGGTCACTCGCCGTCTTCCAGCCTTTCCTCCAGAGGCGTCTCGCCTCCCTCCTGCCCCTCCTCCAGAGGTGTCTCGCCGTCCTCCAGAGGCGTCTCGCCGTCTTCCAGCCCGTCCTCCAGAGGCGTCTCGCCGTCTTCCAGCCCGTCCTCCAGAGTCGTCTCGCCGGCTTCCAGCCCGTCCTCCAGAGTCGTCTCGCCGTCTTCCAGCCCGTCCTCCAGAGGCGTCTCGCCGGCTTCCAGCCCGTCCTCCAGAGTCGTCTCGCCGTCTTCCAGCCTTTCCTTCAGAGGCGTCTCGCCTCCCTCCTGCCCCTCCTCCAGAAGTGTCTCGCCGTCCTCCAGAGACATCTCGTCGCCCTCCTGCCCAGCCCCCAATGTGTCCCCGTCGCGGCCTCCAGCCCCGTCTTTGTCGCCGACCCTGTCTCCGCCCCCGTCTCTGCCCGCCAGAGTTCCCTAGCCTCGGCCTTCGCCCCTGTCTCCGGCCCCAAGTGTTCCCTCGCTGTGACCTACGCCCCTGTGTCTGGGGCCTCACAGCCTCTGCCTTGCTCCCGGGCTGTCCACCCAAATTATTGGCTTATCAATACAATGTTAACACATGATTCCTTCTGATATTTCTGCAGATCTGCTGTAAGCTAGCTAGCTAACATACTGTAGCTAACTTAGTCATATTAAATATACTGAGAAAACCCTTACAATTAGGGTGGATGAGCCAACGGTGACAGTTATTTGAAAGTGCAGCGTGCTTCTCCTAATGGAAGTCTTTTTGGCCATTGTAGGATGTTTGCACCTTTGATGGTAAACAAAAATATATTTATAATCTCCTGTCCTGTCCCTGTAATCAGCCCCAGAAATTGTGCCTGCATAATAATAAAATGATATAGTGTTTGAAAGTGATGAAGACCAGAAATTCACAACAATTAAAATTGTTTCCCCCCTGGAGAATTTTTTTTTTTTTTCACTGCATCCTTTTTTTTGTTTGCAATGCCTGTCAGTAATGTCTTTGCTACTTGTTTAAAAGATGCAAGATAGATATGTGTTACTGCCCCCATGCTGACAACTGTTTATTAAAAGTTGGGGGAAGATGTGACTTGATAATTAAAGGCTTTCTTCAGGGACTGTGGAACTGTCTGTCCAATATAAATGTGTTCTAAAATTAACAGCTTAAAAACTACTCCAACTGTCTTCTTATAATAACATGAATTAAGATCCACTCGTGATTATGCTTACAATAGCTGAGGCACATTCAGTTAGTTGGCAGCCACTGAATCATGAATGCATCATTGATATTCCACAATAAAACAAGGAGATGGATATTTGTGTTTACTTTCATTGAGCTTCACATATTGAGCAACAGCCAGATATTGTGTAATGGGACTGTTGGGAAAGCTTGAACACATCAAAGACCTGCTCCAGTTTGATGGAGGAAGTTCTCATTTAAAGTGGCAATAAACATATTTTTGCTGTAATTTATCATTGTGAAACAAATGTTGATTGCATTTTGTAATTCCTGTAAAATGATGACATCTGCGTATGGATGAATTATTTGTATAAAATGATGTCTACCAACAGCCATGACTCCTGGAACATGAAAGATCAATATCCGGCAAAAAACTTTGGGCAACAAAATACAGTGTTTCCAAATTGGTGACATAATCACTTATTAATTGAGTTTGGGTTTATAGAAGAGGGAAAGACTGCCAGGAGGTGAGGGAGACACCCTATGCTTATGGCAGAAGAGCCATGGACCGTGATAACCTTTGGATTACGTTGGGAATAAATTACATTATAATATTATTTTATTAATTTCTTACTGTGCACACATCTATTTTCACCAGTCCTGACGAGCGTGCACAATTCGGTGAGTTTTCACATATCTTGCGGGGGTCAAAAATGCATTCAAAATGGAAAAATAAAAATCATAAAAATAATAATTAATAATCCTTTCAATATCAATTATGCTTCGAGTAGTAGTTTAATTTTGTGTAAAAAAAATGCGCAAGCCACAACCACTTCCGTTTTTATCTGATGGTCTGATAAAGTTGCTACATTTGTAGTTGGTAGGCTCTGAAAGCTATAAGGGAAACTCCTAAAATGTACAGTTCAAGCTGTTTATTAGTTGCTAGTGGTGATAAATCGAGCATTTCAAAGTGTATTTTGGTAAACAAGACAAATTCATTTTGGAAGATTTTGTAAAAACGTTATTATGAAATCTTTCAGCAATCTTAACTCCATCCGGTTTTAGAGGAAGGCTCTTTTCCAGTAATCATAGGACTATTTTTTTTTTTTCTGACCCGACAGTGACGCAAAACTCTAAGCAAACACGTTGTGCATCATTTAGAGAAACACTTTTCTCATCTGGAAAATGTTCTGTTGGTTTATGTGCCTCCACCTAAGTATTAAATCAACGACTAAACACAACAAGTTGATACATGTTCTCTGCTGGTGTGGAAAGTCAGTCTTAAAAAAGATTGCCTGGAAATCACCAAGTGTAACAAAAGGAGGTATGACTGACTCAAGCTACACAAGGAGACAAAATATTTGATTTAATCACAAGGAGCACATTTTCTCAATTGGTTTATTAAATGGTAGACCTTTTTTATGCCAAAGTTGCAACAGTTTTGGTTATTTAACATAAGACATTTCTGTGATTTTGTCTCTGTTCTTCTCACTGAGTCTTTTGCTTGTATTGCATAAGCAAAATGTGAACTGATTCTATTTTCCTAACACTGGATTTAATGTAGATGTAATCTCACCAATGGAAGCTTTGCATCCATGTTCCCAGCAATTAATTAACAATATCAAAGATATTTCACCAAGTGGAAGATATCCATGATAAAGCTTTTTTTTTTAATATATATTTTTTGGGGGCTTTTTGCCTTTAATTGGATAGGACAGTGGAGAGTGACATGAAAGTGGGAGAGAGAGTCGGGGTGGGATCTGGAAAGGACCACGGGTCGGGAATCGAACCCGGGTCGCCTGCGTACGGTGCAGGTGCCCCAGCCAGTTGCGCCACGGCCGGGGCCTCCATGATAAAGCTTTTAAAATAATCAGGGTATATCTCCCTTGAGGCTGGTGTCAATATGTTTTGTGCTGTTTGTAACTGAGATCCTATTGATATTTATTGACTTCTGAACATTTAATAAACAAGAGTTAAGTATGTGTGTTCATAAACTTTAACTGTGATATACATGGCCTAAGAGTAAGCTTAGGCCTGCACTTACAATGGTATGACTTGCATGAAGTGTATTTATGAAATATTTCTGCACTTTACTTATTGTTCCGGGTTTGATTCTCTATGTTTTTTTTGCACTTATTGTAAGACGCTGGATAAAAGCAGCAGCCAAATGAAATGTAATGTTATATACTTGTTTATTCATGAATATTAAATTCCAAGTCAGAAGACAGAAGAATAATACATACTTCTTAATCCCACATTGGAAATTTCAGGTTTCACTTTGTGTGTATACAAAAACACACATGCAACAGGACATTTACACCTTAGACTTGAAACACATACTTGCACAACTGTGCTGCTATGTTTCAACTCCCGGAAGCAATAATGTTGCCTTGCTCAAGGACATATTGACAGTCCCCATGAAATAAACTGGGACCATCCGTTGACCATCGTCAAGATGAGCAAAATTACATTAACCACAAACATATTAAACCCCACAATTATAAACCATTTCTTAAGCTCAATTTCACCTAATGCTTTCTAGGAAATAGACAGTCAGTAACATGGTGATAAACACCTGAGAGGCTCATTGCCTGGAAAATAATAGCTTTTATTCATGTAGCCTCAACTCACAGACATCCTCCTAGCTGTCAGTCATCCTGTCCTGCAGGCCCCGCCCCCTACGGAACTACAGGAGGCTGTGGGACACGTGATTGATTCAGTATGGCGGAGCTGCTGGCTCAATGATTTCTACAGTACCGACAGCCCGACGGGTCCTAAAACCCTGCCCTGTGGATGCTCTTGGATACCGGGTGAAAACCTGCCATTTGCACCAAAAGGGTGCTCAATTCAGGTAGTGTTTCTTTTCTGTCTTTGCAAAAACAACTAGCCTTTCCTTTACAGTCGTGTTTTTGGTTGAAGTTGAGAGAGAACTAGAAAGTGTGTTTATGTTGAACGTCTCGAGCTTTTCCTCCTCGTACCCTCACTGAGTTTCTGTTATAGTGCTACACTTTACTTTTGTTCTGCTTTTATCGTGATTTACAGTAACCAGGAGGAAAATATTGTGCAATACCGCCATTGTCGTTTAGTATTAGTAATTTGCAGTGAACTTAAAATACTGTCGACTTTCCGAATTGTGCAACAGTGTTACTCCGCCACTTTACATTGAAGTAGGACTTTTAACTGCACAGTTAAGCTAGCATTATTGTTTCAAACTTGTCTGAAACTGGCTGTCATGTCGGCAACGTTTTAAAAAAAATAAATTAACAGCAGGACACTAATCATTTTTCAAACTCTTCACTTTCCAGTTGAGAGATTTGCACAGGGGCAAACCGTGTCATATTGTTTTCCTTCCAAGTGTGAGGCTAGTGTAAAGAGTTACCAGATGTAGTGGGGAGCTGTGTCACTTAATAGGCTACAGACGTGTGTTTACCAGCAAGGTACATCAGTGCAGTAAAACTTGTCTCATAGTAATATAACATTAGCTCTATTTCAAAACATCCTCTAGCTACACACATTTGTTCACATTTTCTAACACAACCAGACCATTTTTTTAGTGTGTAATTGAGGAGAAGGCAGTGTGTGTAGCCTATGATGGAGGCTTGTGCTGAGGTTGAACCGCCGCTGCCACAGCATTGGGTGTAAACTTGTGTCTGCATGAAGTGTAAACACAGAGGCAGCAGCAGGACGAGGCTGAAGCTAGTTTCCAGTTCACAAATTCAAATTCAGCAAGTTGAATGTAACTTAATGTTAAATGCTTAAACGTTCTGTTTTTTTTTTTTTTTGCGTTGTTGTGTAGGTGTCATGGCTAAAGTCTCAACATACTGCTATAGTTGTAATACCTTTATTTTGTTCACGAAAGTCCAAACAATACAGCCCTTTACTGCTGTTTTCATCCAGTCAACAACATATAGGTGTAGATTAATAATCTTGATTTACATTTGTCAAAACTGGACTTCACAAATAAGCCTTTATTTTGTTTGGAGTTCTGAAAAGTAGTACATTTTCTGTTTGATAAATTAGTTTGAAAAGACCTTACGCATCTCTGGGATAATCTAGTCAGGTTAAAAAAAGTAAACTGCTCTGGTATTTATGGTTCTATAAATCGATGTATTTCATTGATCCAAAATAAGATTTAACACATCTGTAGCTGTGTTTTGTGTCACTTGAGTCTTTTTTTGTTGTTGCCAGAAACACAGCAAATAAAGCATTTGTTGATATAATTACTTGGGTTTCACTATTCAGCTAGTAAGTCTTAAACAATGTAGAAGCGTTAATTTGGATGTTTAATACCCGTTCACAGTAATAAATGATGCAAAAATCTAATATTTTTTCTCTTACATTTCCTCTGAAGTGCTAACCCAGAAGGGCTGTGCCTCTGCTCTGCTAAGACTACTCTAAGCCTTCACTAGTGGAAACTATTCCCTCAGCATTACAAGCTCTGGAGGGCTGCTGTTGCACGCTCGTAAAGTCCAGGCCCCACAGGAACAAGGTCACTGCAGCCTTTAAAAAAAAAAAAAACAGAATTGGCTCAGGGTGCTCCTCTTAAAGGATGACTCTGCTAGAGAGGAACCCTGATTGGAGCAGAGGTAAAACAGGATGTTCTGTGTCCACATTGTGATATTTTATTTTCAGCTGAGCATCTCTTTTTTTGATTACCTCCTATATTTTTACTTCTGGTGATATGACACATTTTAGTGCTTGAGAAAGGAGGGATTTACTGTGATGATTAGTGTGCGAGGGTTCCCTAGACAAAAAGCAATACCATTGGGTTTTGGAATATAGCGGGGAGAAAAAATAACTGTACCAAACAAACCTTTTGGATACTTAAAAGTTTTGTTCAGCTGGATATTATCCACATACTTACAACACTTTTATGAATTTTCTTTCAACCATAAATGTGTAAAATTGCCAGAAGTGTAAACGTAAGGGTAGGCTATATATACATTTCACCACGGTCTCACTGTTAAAGGGGAACCAGCTTAGGACGTTTAGTAGTTTCCTTTAGTAACGTGCTAGCAAACACCATTTTTATGACACATAGAAGCTTAGGACATTCATGACTGAGGTATTTACCAATGTATTTTATTTCGTAGAACAAAAGAATAACACATTAAAATGCGGTTAACTTAAAGATGAGGATACGGGAAGTGGTAAAATGCTAACAAATTTCCCGTTTTATTTGATTATCTCTGGATACGTCTATCTAATCTTAGCTTTAAAAAGGAAATGGTCATGATGATTCTTTCTCTGCCTGTGGTTAAATAGATTGTGATGCAATTCAACCACTATATTTGTTGCGTCTTGAATTACCAGTGTGACTAAAACCTTTTCTTAGGAGTGTCCTACACAAAGACAAAGTATTTAAAGTACTCTGTGGGATGTTTCTTCTCGCAGTTGTCTTGCTCTTACAATGTTGTTATCATTTTGGTTCTATTTTCTGAATAGTGATCACACTATTTAGTATTTATAGAATGTGTAACTAGTGAGTTTTGTACTCCCATATTTATCCCACCACCATCCTATCTACTGATGGTGAAGGGAAGAATATATCTGCTCGGTTTCAGTGGCAGTTAAATATTAGTGCAACATTTTGTCTAAAAAGAAGCACTTCCAGTTTAACTTTAAGGACTAACAGTAACACGTGGCATTTAAATAATATTTAAATTTCACATTTTCAGTTGGAAAAATTTACTAACACAGACATCACACTGAAAAGTACACTACATGGGTTCATGAATCAAAGGTACATGGATTGATTGCAATTTCTCACTAGTGTTAATGCTTTTCATAGTGTGTTTTTTGTCGTAGAAAAACATTTTATGACTTAAACACCTGCAGTGTATATATAAGAAACAGTTGTAATTTCTCGTGTTTGCCCATTTGCGGAACTAGTCGTCTTCTAATCATGACTTTTGGGATTAAGAACTACAGCAGACAAATGCCTGCAGTTTAAAACTGGTTTCACAGCTATACAAAGATTTGGGGGATGGTTTGATTATGCAAAAAGTATTGTATAATTAAATGTAATTGCACATTATTTTGTAATATTCTATAAAGAAAGATAATTTCCATTTACTGCTTTACAGCATCACACCACTTCATGTCCCTCCCATTATAATTCCATTCTGTCACATCTTGTTTTACTTTTACTTACTCATCCACCACAGTCTGAGATACTTTAGACTCAGATCAGCTTTGTAATTAAAGTCGTTTTAGATCAACATCTAAAAAAAATATTGTTCAGACAAATTCAGCCCCATTTAGATGTTGACTTTGCGCTATTACTCCAAGTAATAAAACTAAATAGCACGGCATAAATGGCAAGACCAACCACGGTTAATGTGCAGTAAGAACATTTGATGTTGTAATTAGTTGCCCATGGAATGCCTTTTTAAGAGCATAACATTTAGAAGAATACTCCAAAACAGACCCTTTGTTCTGTCATTTGTCAAGACAGATCAGGAAATGTGTTTGAAACAAAAGTCCCAGCTAGAATCCAACTGCTGAGGTTGCGGTTTCACCACGACAATGGAATCAATTACAGCAGACTGAATTCAAACTGAGCTTCGCCGCTGTTTTCCATCATTGAGGAAACATTTGTTTAACTGCCTTTGCGTGTTTGGCATGCAAAATATATTGTAACAAAAGAAAACAATTAAAAGGGGGTTTCTTTCATCAAGTCTAAATCAGCGTCAATATCATCAAGTTGGAGTAAACTGATTTAAACAATAATGGATTACAATTTTGAAATCTTTAGTGAAGCCACTAACATATTTCTATTTAGAAAGTAATTGTGATAATATGATTTTGGCAAATTTCTGTTCTACTTCTTTGCGTATGATATATGTGATAAAGATTCTTTGCCTTTTTTTAGAACATGATTATTAACAGGTAGCTTGTTTTTATTACTCTTACATTTTAAAGAATAATCGTCCAGAGGGAAGGGTGTGAGCGATTACCCTGCATTTTAAACAATATACAGATTCAAAGATTATTAATCAAATATCATGTATGCGAAATGGACAACTTGATACAATATGTTATCTTTAAGTTGCACCTTTTTATTGTGAAATGTTGAGTTGCTTTATGTGAGTTGATATAAATGTAGCTGATGTGTTAAATGGCCATATGAAATGGTTTCATATTGATCACCCCTGATTCTAATCAAAAGCTTATTGTGGAATACTTGGAAGTGACATGAGGAAATATATTTTTAATTTTGTTCAAATAATCGGTATAATATCATGACGACACTAGTAATATAAACCCCTACTGATAATCTCATGAGCAAACTTTCATGGCCCATACATCCCTATTGTACCAACGTTTTGGAACATTTAATTCTCGTACTTCGCTTGCCTCTAAGTTCACCTCTTGCCTCTAAGTTCACCTCTTGCCTCTAAGTTCACCTCTTGTAATCTCCTTAATAAGCTCATTTAGCTCAGTTCCATTGTGCTTTGTCAGGGCCCAGACCTGACTTCCCAACTTGCTCCCATCGTTCACAAAGCTGGCACTGGCTTCTTGCTTGTTTGTGTATATGTTGTGGATTTTGTCACACTAATGGATACTAATGGGGTATACTAATGCCACTGTTGTACTCCGGAACAAATAAGGTGACAGGACTCTGTAAAGCAAGGACACATTCACCCAAACTGCTTGGCAAGGTCTTCTCTTCCAGCCTGAATGCAATCCAGCATATTATCGCATCTTTGTTCTCAGCACTTGCTCATTTGTTGGTCTACATCTCTATTATACGCAATGTTTCAGATGTCACTTGAGGCAACCAGTCGTTCAACCACAACCTTTTAGCAAACAAACTCTTTGCTGCCATTGTCTAAAAAAGGGGTGCTAAAACTTTTCTCTTTGAAAGGTCAAGTATCAAACACCTATTGTATTTAAAGCAGGGTTTTGTGTAAACCGGGTAACGGGCTTCGTACTTCCATACCAAAATGCAGATTTCCCCGTAAAATGTTAAAGTGATGCCAGAAAACAATATTTCTGTTTGTCAAAAACTGTATAATAACAGAGAGCTTTGTTTTTACTTTGCTCACAATAAATAGGGGATGGATGTCCGGTGGGTCTGCCGGTGGACAAGTGGCAGGCAGCAGGCTTACACTGAAACTGAGAGTTCTGAAGTAGATCTTTTCTTTTACTCTCCTTTTTTCTGTAGTGGAAGTAAAGAAACTCTGGATTTATTTGTTGTTTGAGCTGCAATATATGACTCAGCAGCTTTAAGACATGAAGAAACCATTAGTTGGCGGGGCGGTACTTTTGACTGTAATTAACGTTTGCGCCCTGGTATGATAATACCTATTATTTTGAAATTTGCAATATTGGGATTCATTATTTAAATTAAAATATATCTACATCGGCATGTTTTTTTGGTGGTTAGATATCTTCAGCTCCACAATACTTAATATAAAATGGAGTTTGAACACATATTGAGCCTTTAACAAATACTGTATTGTGCTTAGTGTGATTTGAATATTGCACTAGTCCATATTTTGATAACCTTTTGACCTTGTGCTGCACTTAATATCATACATTAAATTAAATGAATTTAAATGAATAAAACAGCTTGGCTTATTTTGTCCTGCTTTGAGCAGCCCTGATGTGAACCAACCAAATGTTGAAATGGGTAGTTTAACTGAAATTGAATTTTATTAAATGTTTGGATAAATGCAAAACATGAAGACCAGGAACTTTGAAAATGTTACTTCACCTTTTCCCCTTACTGTTGCGCAACTTCATAAAAGAAAGGAAGTTTGTAGGGAGCCAGAGAAGCAATAAAAGTAGACAAGAGGAAGATTCAAAGCAGTGAAAAGGGATGGAAAGCTTTTAATGGGCAACTATACAGAAGCTCTCAGCCTCAACTGATGTGATTTGAGGTTTGATGAATCACCCAATGAGTTCATGGCTGGAAATCATTCTCCCAGATTCAGCCCCTTATACCCTGTTGTGCCCCACAACTTCAATAATAAACCCATTTTTAGCCCCTTTGTTCTCCTGCCTGGACCTTGCCCTGACTTTGAACCCACCGCAGCCCCCGATCGGGGTAAGCGAGTGTTAAAGGGGTTGGGAGTTTGGAAAGGCATCCTTGTTTGTGGACATGTTGTGGATGTGACGTTAATAGTTACTAATTGAGTCTATTAATGACACGGCAGTGTTGTGTATGAACTTGGTGACAGGATCCTGTGGTGCACAGGCACACTCAACCAGCAGGACTGTGCAAATTGTCCCACCACCCGACCCCCTGCTTACCCAATCATCACATACAAACAGGCAATGATCTGCTATGTTACCCCCACACCTCTGCCAATTTATTGTTAATATAAAATGCAAGTCATTATTCTTTTAATTGATAACATAAATATATTTATTTTATCTTTCTATTGCAGATTGAAACATTCTCTATTTTATTTATTTAAAATTAGTATTCTTAAAAAAAAAAAAATCTTTTATTTGTTTCCTTCTTACGTGGAGCAACAAATCCCAATTGTATCTGCCGGGATAAAGTACAGAAGCAGAACAAATGATTGTAAAAATCTAAATTGTCCTTTTGCATTTTGAGCATACAAAATTCTGTCACATCCAGAAAAAGAATGCCTCTTCAAATTTAGAGACAAAATAGGAAAACATAGCGCTTCTCAATAACTTCTCAAGCCAGAATGTAATATTTATTTTAGATTGAGGTGGATAATTAATAATATGAATGGGGGTGGCTGCGAAAAAGTCTGAGACATGGGTTAAAAAGTGAGAGTGACATTGAAACACCGTTAGTTCTGAAGAAGGGGAAGTGGGCTTTTGTCTTTCACAGTACTTGGCAAACTGGATGGAAAGATGCTACTTCCTGCTTTTTATTCCACTGCAAAAAGTTTGGCCTTTTTGTTGCCACGGTAACAACACATGCATGTTCAGTCGTTCACTGACATCAACAGGCGTGTCAGTGCGTGTAGGACCTCTGTTTCCTTTTTATTAGGTAGCTGTAGTGCTCACATTTAGAGAAACCGAAGGCACAAAGGTGACGTCTCACTTCATGCAGAACATATTTCCACATTGGTCCTTTTAACACGACTCCAGTTATAAATGAAGTGACTGAAGGTTAAGATTCCTCAGCTCACATTTATATAACAACAGACAGAGCCGCTTCCAAGTGCGTCATCATCGTGTGCCATCGTATTTTATGCCAACAACTTTAATCCCCAACCCCTCAGTTCTCTCCAGGTCTTACAGGAATGCTCAGACACACACACTCGCACACACTCACAGGAAACATGGCACACTCCAGCATTTTTTCCCCTAACCTAAAACTTTAAACATATCTTTGAAAGTTTAGGCTGTCCGGGTTCTAGACAGCCAAAAGTTCACTTTACTCCACATGGTCGTTTGATACATGTGCCCTTGTGTCAGAAATGAGATTAACAAAGCTGCAGACATAAGCTGTTCAATGGAAGCTGTTGGATGTTATTGGTGTGAGGGAAAGTTTTCCAGCTGCAGCTACAGTCCACATGTGGAAGCTAGCACATGATACAAGTGCTGAAGCTTTGCTCAAGACCGTGAAGGGTTCATAAAACAAATGTCCGTCTTTATCTTTATTTGTTTTCCTAAATCATCATCTTTGTATGCACAATCCAGGACATATGAATCAGTCTGGTGTAAGGTTGTTTTGACAAGATAAGAATTTGAATACAAATGTTGTATTTATGGGAATATCAATCAAACTGGTGTTGTTTTTTCCTTTCAAGAATTACTTGCCAACTTTTGCTAACCATTCAAGGAAAACACATTTTCAGGAAGTTTCCCCATTATGTATTTTTTTACATTTAGCTAAAACTTAAAAAAGAGAACATGAACCAGATGTAATCCGCCCTAATTTCATTCAGCTTTGAGTGTTAAGTGATAGTTTTTTACCCATCCGGGCCTCCTAAAAATGCCTTTCCCATATAAAGAAACCACTTTGTCAATTACGCTTCCAAGGGAAAATCTGTTTTTCTATGTTTGTTTTTATCACAGATGCGTTTCTATGTATAGTCCACAGAAGCCTGCTCAGAGAGAAGTATGGGGTGTATGGATAAGTTAAACAAAAACAGGGCTTTCACCCAGGAGATAGGTATTCATGTCCCTTCTGAAACCAGGTCAATGTTAGATTACTTGACTGTAAATACAACAACACAACAAGTCTGTCTCCTATATATGGAGCTATATCAGGGTCATAAGTTTTAATCTTTCAAAAAAATACAATTTATTTGAAAGTTCAAGTTTGTATCCTGAACTTTGAAAAATACAATGATGTATTCAAACTAAAAATACGTATTTAAAAAATGTGTTTTAGGTTGAATATTATTTTGATTCAGTTGAGCTATTTTTTATATATATATATTTTTCATATTTTACTCCTTGAGGCCTTTTTCAGTTGCAGATTGTATGTTTTCAGATTCAAAACAATTCTATTTCAGTTTCAAATCTCGTTTTTTCAGGTTTCAGATCGTTTTTCGCTTTCGAACTTGTGGCACTGATGTTGCTTGGGGGGCGGGGCTTACTGACGCTGGTATCAGTTTTGTTTACCACCAGTCACAGCAGTAATGTGTAGAGAAAGTGTTGAGTTATATTTCTCGCGCTACCTAACATCAGCATGCTTGGTCTTGAAATGTTCGTAAGAATCCATAGTTGTAGAATATCTATTGTTTTCCTTGCAATATGTTGAGTAGTTGTATAATCCAGCGCAAACAAAACAGATACATAAGAAAAAAAGCGAAGTGAAAAAAATTTCCGGCGGAAATCTGGGTATTACGGTTCTATTTCCATTATCACAGAGCTCGCTGACGCTTTCATCGTGTTCAGCACCAACAGAAACAGACACATTTTCGCTGAAATCACTCTCACTAGTACTGCTAACCATGGTTGCAACACCGGTACAGTTACACTCGTGATGTCACGCAAAAGTCGTCTGCCACTTCCGGTACAGGCAGACTGTTTTGAGAAGGTCCTCACCGGCTGATAAAATCGTTTTTTCTTGTCAATTATACTGCTTGTACGTTCTCCCCAAAAATACAAGAATTTCCCCAAATGATCAAGTAATATACACTGAACTGCTATCCCCATTAAGTAAAAAAACAAAACGTTTCAGTAGGTCTTTAAAATGCAAAACAATCATCCCAAAAAAGTTCTCTATTACAAAATCAATTTCAGAACACTTTATTTACGTGGGAAATTTGGTTTTCGTGAAAGTTGCTCCATTTTAGAATAATAAAAAAATATGCTTGATTTAAGAATATGCAATAAAAAGATAAAATAAAATAAAACCTTGTATTAAAACATATATGTTTAAAAGAAAACATAAATATAAATGTTTTTTTTATATAGACATAGAAAGTTAAAGTAAAAATGTGCATATTGTACTACACTTATACCATCTGTATGTTATCATTTTAACAGTCTTACAGTCAAAATAAGATATTACTGCTCAATAAGGGACATTACATAACATGTCACTTATTAGACGCTTCACGCAATCCCCACAGGAGCAAATTGGGGGAAAGTGTTGCCCAAGGACACAACGACACGCTGACTGCAGTGAGGATTGAACTAGTGCTCCCCTGATCCGAAGATCCCTGCACTAAACCACTGAACAACGGCCTCCTATATCGGCACCATATTTGGAAGATTCATTTTTGCATTTTTGCACATCTCAAGTGACGGTTATCAAACAAGTTTGACCCCTCTCTCCTCACAAACAAACCTCATTGTCTTTATTCGAGTGAGAGTACAGCCCAGGAGTGATGATAGCAGAGAGTCTGGGGCTTACAGGTGGATGCTGCTGTTACACAACCATCCTCCATCTGTGTCCAGGCTGTCATCGCTTCGTAACTTGAAAAACGATCCCCCTTGTGCCGCTCCGTGCACGCACTCCTCGTCTTGTCCCCATTCAGCCAACAGCTGATTGATGCGATGTCCTGCGGTCACAAACATGAACACGCAGCAGAGAGTGTTGTGTTACCGCCAATTGGAAATCACTTTGTCTTCTCTCCCCCTCTCACATGCTTCTCCTACTTACCCACATTTACTCTCATGTCACCTTTGTCACACTGACTTCTGAAGGAAGACGGGTTCAGTTTGACAGTTTGGTTAAGATCTCAATATTTTATTGCTGTCCTGTCTGCATTGACAGGCAAGATTTTCCTTTCCTCCAGGTTCTAGTCGATTTTTCTTTTTTAACATGTTAATATAGCTCACTTTGAAGATACTTGCCAATTTTGTAAGTTTGCCCACTTACAAAGAAATTATTGGTCTGTATTTGTTATGGTTTATTTTAACAGTGAGAGAATCCAGAAATGTACATCATATAAAAAATATTATTTGTGGAGATACCCTTGTTGGAGGTCACCTACAATTACATTTTAAAGTTAAATTAACCGTTTAACAGATAAAGATTTGACTTCTCAACTATGTTTACAAAGACAAATCTGTCACATGTCAATCCTTTGAATGCAGTCGCTGCTGCTTATACCCCTCCATCTGAATTATTCAGAGTCAATTAGAGCTGAGAGGCTGAAGCTGTCTTCGCAGCACAAGTGCATTTTCAATGATTAATTTCTAGAGCTACGCAAGGGGTCTCTTAATTGTTGTTTACTGCTCGCTGCACAACCACATGTTATTTTATGCCGTCGTGATTACTCCCGGCAGCGCTCGGAGTGCTTGGGAAATGAAGTCCATTAACGTGTCCTGAGAGCTGTTTTCCTGTCAAGCGCCATTTAACATTTCCAGGTTCAGAATCTGTGCTGCAGGAGAACCATAAATCTCATCCAATCTTAAGTGTCAGTAGGTGGAATAAGATGCAGGTGGTGTGTTCTATGGTACCCAGCAGTAATATACCTGCAGTATTGTTTAGAGATTAATTTTTAATATGATTACTGCTCGATTAGAAAAGGGAAATCATACGGAATACAAATTAGAGCATTTGACAGCTGACTAGTGCCACAAACTGCAGATTGATAGTGTCAGAAAGGTGTGGTTTTGCTTCTAGTTTGTTTATTTCTGAGATCAAAGGCCTGAGGTTGCTGATGACATTGTCTGACAAGCTGTAAAAACACAATTGAAACTTTTACTCATTTAGTTGCTCCATTTTAGAACAAAATGAAACAGTTATATTTATGTATGGTTCATTTATTTATTACCACAACAAGTTAAAGTAAAATGCCCCCCCAAAAATGAAATGCAAATATTGATATAAACATAACACATTATATGTAACATGTATATTACAATATATAAAGTGGTGTATTGGCATTGATAAGGAAGTGCCTATGCTTTAACCGCTGTTTATAATGCTTACTTTATTTGCTGGATTTTTCTACCCAGCAGTAATAATACCTGCAATATGGTTCAGATATTAATTTCAATAGGATCTAAGAAGAACATACATTTAAAAACGGCATCTGAAAGCTGACCAGTGTCAGAAAAGGATAACTTTTTTCTTAAAGTTTGTTTGTTTTTGGCAAACAGACTGGGTGAGAGAACTAAAGGCCAGAGGTTACTGCTGACATTGTATGACAAGCTGTAAAAGCACATTTGAACTCTCATGATGGACGACTCTTTTGACAAAAAAAGGCGGCTGGATCTGAGAATAGCACACCTCGAGGCAACAGTTCATGCCTTAGCAACGTTTTTTTGAGTACCCCCCCCCCCCCATTCGTGAAAGTATTATTTGCATGTTTGAATTCTGAAGTGCAGCGTAACAGGAACACACCGATGTTTGTTTGCTGCTGCTTTTGCACTTTTTCTTCTCCATTGAAACTGTCAGGGCAACACTGGAGCTCATTTTATACTACAATATAAACATTCCAAATATCTTAAGTGTCTGTACAGCTGCGGAACAAATTAAGAGATCATTTCAGCATTATCATTTTCTCTTGTTTTATTATTTATAGAAATGTGTTTGAGTTAAATGATTTCTTTTTTTTGTATTCTATTCTATAAACTTACAATTTTTCTCAGTGTTGGAATTCAACAGACACTGGAATGGCTGTAGAGATAAAGATATAAGAAACATTTGGAGTGGTCTCTTAAGTTTTTTCCAGAGCTGTATATATAAATAACTAGTCATTTAAAAAAAAAAATCAAGTAGCCTTAGCTCTAATGATGCCTAAACTGGTCCTCTGTTGAATGTGCCAATAACTTCAGCATTTTATTAAGCCATACATTGCTATTTTCCATTGAACTCATGCGTTTGACAGTAATTCAGTTCAACAGCTTTAACGTGGCAGTGACAGCCAAGAGATTGTGTGTTTTTATATTTGAGATAGTGCTAAAATAGGAAAACATGCACTTTATTGTGGCCCCTGTGTATTTCTAGTGACTGATTGCAGCTCTTGTTTGTGTTCAGCTCTGTTGACACCTGTCAGAAGTGACAGAGGTGAGTTTTGGCATTTGCTGGGTAGGATTCAATAGCCAGAGGCTTCCCTGTGTGTGTTTACACTCCTTGCAGTTTTGATTGCATAACACGCACGCCAGACAGTATGAAAAGTTTTCTTCTGCTATCGTCTCTGAGGTAAATGTAAGCCTTCAGAAAGCCTCTGTTTGCATTCTATTCTCAGGGAAGAGCCTTTTATTAATACTCTGACTTGCACAGCTGACCATGCAAGCTGTTGAGGTCTAGAATTTGTGACTTAGATTAAAACTCTAAGTTTATTCAACTGTGTTTGGTGCCATGCCACAATTAGTTCCTCATGAACAATAGTGTGACATCACTCACTGTACAATACAGTTAATTTACTTCCAACAGCTGGAAATGGGATATGTCAATCTAATTGTCATACACCTACACAGCACTGCACACACAGTGAAACCATTGGGCAGCCACCAGGGATAAATGAAGTATTCTGATGATTTCAAATGATATATATGCTTCTATCTGGAGTTTCCCATGCATATAAAAACATGTTTTTTGTTGCAGCTTTCACAGCCTGACTGGAAGGAATCCTGCCACAACACACCGCTGAGCTCGCCACCTGTGGTTCGGTGGGATGAAGAATTAAGAGACAACCGCTCTCTGTCCCCCCTTGGCCTGGTACCACCACCATCTTGGCTGAGAAACACATGGTGGTCACTGCAGCCTCCACGGAGGTGCACTGACACCCTCACCGCTCACCTCTCCTCACCTGTCAAGTCTGCCCGGCAACAGCAACCGCAGCAATGAGCTCTCACAGCCAATCAGGTAAGATGTGAGAAATTAAATGGTAGAATTTCACAAGTGGAACTCTTGTGCTGTTCTCTGCATGTGTAGTGACTTTGACATTGAGAAGCCTTCTGTTATTGGAATAAGAAAAGTTAGGTTTGGAAATAGGAATTATGATTATGAACATGGAATTACGTAATACGTTTATACATACGCTCTATTGTTTTGAAGACTTTTTTAGTTTTTTGCATTTTAAGAAACAAACTAAAATAATAAAAAATATCTAAATACTGGATATTAAAAAAAGATAACACAATGACTGATTATGTTAATATCAGTTAGTAGGATTTAGTTGGCTGGCAACTGTTAAATTATCACACACAAAAATATTGTCCTAATTATTACTGACAGTTTTATTTACTTCTTCACTTGCATACCTTTTTTTATTTTCTAGTTATTTACTTTATCATATTTTAACTTGTTTTATAAATCCTATTACACAGTAGGTTTCTCTTTGCATGCTCAAACATGGATTCCCTGGTGTGCTTGACCTCGTCCCATGAAAAAAATTCCCCTTTTTTCTTAAATCACAACCGTGGTTCTTCCTCTTCCTGAACTGCAGACCAAAGTGGATAAAAGGCCAATTGTGTCCTTCCTTTACCCATCATGCTTTGGCTGTCCTTGTTCGAATTCATCGCAATGACGTCACATCCATTGATTAATTGTTGTGCTGCTGTTTGTCCTGTGTGTCACAATGTGGGTTGTTGGCATCAGCCTCTTTTCTTTGGAGCTGTGAGTAGAGACACGCTGATGTCCTAGCCAAAATCGTTTGCGTCAGAATGGATGTTTCAGGACTGTTTTTTTCTTCAATACATTATGTAAGCGGAACATTGGAGCGGGACAGTATTTCCTTTTTCTTATTTTCCAACTTCTGAAATAACTTCCAAGCTTTACAACGTTTTTTAAATAATGTGCAGTGTAGGATTATAACTTTACTGTCGTCAGATTTGAGGCATGCAATTTTAATTTCCTTGGTATTTTATAGGACGTCATCTGACTTGCTTGTGCGTCTGTGGCCAAGAATCCACTTATGGATGGCTTTAAACAATCAGTTGAATCCACAGCGTGATTATAGCATTTGGACTGTTTCAATAAGGGAGAGTTTTTTTTTTTAACTCATTCACATATTATGGATAAATATAATCACCCTCTTTGAAAACTGATTTCTTATGATAAATAATAAAGCCAAACTTTCCATTCCCAACTGAAACACCAAAATAGGTGAAGCTTAGTTCTGTTGAAATGTCGTCCTAAGCCAAAACATTCCGACTGCCAGACTTTTCCCCACCTCGAGAAGCTCTGAAATTAAGAATGAAGCTTTCACTCTTCAATTTCAGCTCCTGTTAGCAGTTAATTTTCCCCTTGTCGCCCTCCTGTCTGTGCAGTATTGCTAAGCCCTTTTCCATATATGACAGATCATCATTTCCCATTATCCAAACCACCATTTTGGAGCACTGAAGGGGCCTTTTTGTCTGACTTAAACTTGGGTGGCAAAGGCTGGCATGTTGACATGCTACTTGGCATTTTGGAGCCCAGTTTATGGCCTTGGAGCCTGAGCTAGAACACACACACAGACAAACTCTCTCATCCCAACAAGACCCTCCCCTCGGCTCTCCAGAGGCACTAATCGGTGGCAGGTCCTGGCTGAGGAGGGGGGATCTTGCGTCAATAAATCGTCATGCAGAGCGACTCCCCTGCCTGGAACACAAACAGAGAGAGGGGCCGTCTGCTGCTGGAGGCCTCTACAGCTTGTTAAACCCGTCTGAGGCCTGTACAGTCCGACCAGAGAGAAAGCTGGGGTTAGAAGGGTTGGCATGGTTTACTGGTCCTAGTTGGTATTTTACTCCTTGGAGTTATCCGAATCTCCATCCTATCTTGGGTGGTGCACAATGACATATTTTGTAGAACATCCTGGATGTTAACATCGCCAAGCTACTCTGTCAAAAAGCAATGGGATTTTTCAATTGGATTTCAGAATACCGCAGACAAACAGATCCGTGGCAAACTAAAATGTATGATACTTGAATGTTTTTTCAGCAGGATAATCTCCACGTATTAACACCTCAATAGCATTAAAAGTTAGAACTGTAACAGCCCCTTTGACAAAAAGTCAATGGGATTTTTCCATTGGGTTTTGGAATAGAGCAGAAAACAAGACCTGTCTCAAACAAACGTTTCTGATACAATTTTCTGCTCATATCAACACCATTTTATAATCTTTTGAGTGTAAATGCAATGCCATAGGCAAATAGCTAAAGTAATGCTTCAAACACACTACATTGCAGTCACATGACTTCATTTCTCCACCGCTAAGCTAAAAGCAGCTAAGGATAGTCTCATTTAACCGCCGTTTTTAAGACAATTGGAAGCTGCGGACATTCACCAGTGTTGTATTTACTGGACGTGGACGTGAAATCTCTTAAGCTTGTGTTAACCACAGACATTCATTCAGGCATCTGATCAAAAACGTATTCCAACGTTCACTTGGAGACAAGGGAACCAGAAGTGGTAAAAAGCCGACTAATTTCCGGGTTTGAGGGCTCAGTCCTGCACCACTCTATTCAGGACGGTACAAATGCTGGCTTTGAGCTAATAGCCTGTAGATAATCTGCCATTTTTTTCTCGCCTACTCGTGTGTGTTTGCAGAGTGAGACCCAAAAAACGCATTTTCCCAGTGCATGTAGATTGAGTTAGATTGCTGAATATCCTTATGGATAATTCTGCTATCACGGTTTGTTTACTTCCATTTGCATGTGTGTTTTCATCCAAACTGAAAGAGCAGTAAGGGTGTGTACTGCGCACAAAAGGAAAAGCATGACTTCAACCTTGCAGGTTTTGAGATTAGTGGCTTGGTATGTGTGGAGCAGGGGAGCAGTTGTCTCTCCGTCAGTTGGCTGCAGCAGTGCAGTGTTGAGGTGCAGGGTGGGGGCCGCCGCCACTTCTGCAACGAGTTGGTTTTTAAAATAAACACAAGAATCGCACCTCCTCACTTTTCAGAGACTGATTCAGACCACTGAGCCACGGCAGATGGTTGTGAATTATTCATGTCAAGTTTTTTGGGCGGAACACGGCCATGTGTAGATTTTATCCCAGAGATTATTCAGTATCGGAAAGGAGGGGGAGGAATGATTGAGAGGGCTGACAGCACAATGAGAGCTTTACAAAAGATGGTGGAGTGTAAACAGCTAATGCCAGATAAGACTGGTGTTATTTTTATTCTCCATTGTGATCGAAGGAATGCTGCAACATCATAAAGCAAGATTAAAGATTCTTCTTTTACAGCTCTGACAGTCACTTTATGAGTTTCCTTGTCAATTTTGCAGACATGTTGCTTTAGCATCTAGCTATTAGAGCGTTTAAGACAATGACAACAACTTTACTAGAAATGATGGCTGAGCGATATGAAGAAAATATCACAATATTTTTTTGATCAAATACCTTGTTACGGATATTGTGACGCTATTATTCTTCTTGGGGTTACCCTGCAGTGTGTTGATATATGTTTTTGTACAGGTACATTCTCATTAAAGGCTAAAATCCAAAAATTCCTTCCAGAGGGAGTTTCTCTCCACACACTGCCTGGAACACCTCCATTGGACTCCTTTGTTCACTTCCTTAACATAGTGACATCACTACGTAACACTTGCGCTTCTGTTGGCTAGTGATCCAACACATTATACTTGATTTGCTACCAGTCAATAAGATATGCTTTTCTCCAGTCAAATAGGAAAGAAATGTGTTGGACAGGAAAATAATAGCACACTCTTGATTCATTCAGAAATGTACATCACTTTTGCAGACTTTAAATCCAGGAAAAGACAGCAGTTATGGTGTCACCAAATGCAAAATCTAAGGCGATTTCTACTCCCATATCGACATTTTGTCGATTATACTGTCCAGCCAAACCACAAATGAAGGGATGTGATTTTTAAGCTTTTCAAGTGACAGTTTTTTCATGTCAAATATGAAGTAAATGTGTTGGATTTTGCATTTTCTGGACAGATGATCCCTTTTTTAGATCACATTTTAGGCATATTAGTTTGACACAAGATCAAGTACAGTAATTAGATGTGTATTGAATAGCCACATTCAGGTTTAAGCACTAGCTTGAGATGTAATTAAATTCAGCCTCTGTACATTTGAGTCTCCTGCTTCTGAAATAGGAGCCATTTTTTAATTCCCTCCTTCCTTCCTTCCTTCCGATTTTTTTTCTCTCTCTGTCTCAGTTTTAATCAGTCCCTGTAATAAGGACTCTCAGTGGGAGCTATCAAACGCCTGCAGTGCTGGATTAGAAGAGAGTGGCTAGCGTCTGGGCCAGGCGACTGGAAAGCGAAGCATAATCTTCAAAAAGGGAGATTAACCCCTGCTGGCCCTCGCTCATGATTCCCCACTTACAGGGGCCATCGTCACAGGGAAAAGACTGTTGGTGTTAATTGATATGTTTAAGTCTCCACGTTTGGAAAGTTGTCTAAAGATTGAATGAAGTCGTCCAAAGTTGAGCTTACTCAGAGGAAGTTATTTAAGAAGTTTTCATGGAGAGTGATGCTCATAACCGCACTCACTACTATCTAGTGATTGTCCAAAGAGCCACAGGGACACAATAGCGCTTCCCTCCTATCTGCGTTTGATGCATTCGAGTGCCGCAGAAATGTTATTGTTCTCATTTATCCTTGGCTCTGCGAAAATGTTCCTCAATGGAAAGACGGATGGGAATGAGAGTTGAAGCAGACAAAACAGAAGCCTCTTTTATTATTTATTTTTTTAAAGAGAACAATGGAAGTTTCTGTGGAGAAATGAGATTACTGCCTCATTATTGTCTTTCTCTCCACTGCTTTTTTCCCCCAGAATATTCCATTCAAGTAATCTCATTGCCAGATGAAACAAGTGTGCGATTTAGCCCTCGGAAGAATTTATTAAGCATTCAAAGCTTTTGCCTCTGCCGGAAGAGAAAGCATGGAAATTGAATTATAGTTTTCTGCTCAAACTGCTCTGCACAGTTCTTTCAAATAAACAAAGATCCCCTTTATTCTTCAATATAATTTATTTAATGATGCTTTGGTTGATTTGGTGGCTAAATTAGGCAAAATAGCATTGATTTCTTAATTTCTATGAACGATTACGTATCTTTTTGTGTCTTTTTCTCAATTCTCCTCTGGCATGTCAGTAAAATGGGTTGCCTTGAAGATTTAACACATGAGCTGCTGCTTTGCATGAAACATATGATTAAAGCTCCAGTGGATTTAATAACAAAAGCAGAAGTATGGATAAAATGAGACCAGTTTTCAGTGTATAGTTGTGTTTACAGCAGATTCATCCATAGGCTCCTGACGCCACTAAACATCACCCAGAATAGCCCAGATGTCCACGCCGTAATAGATATGGAGATTAAGAAAATGCAGGACCTTGAAGATTAACCCATAAGGATCCACATCTGCTACTAAGCTTACAGTACCAAAGATCACATTCACTCATTGTCTATGAGTCCTCCGTGCAGCAAAAACAACGGCGGTAAAATAAGACGGAGAATCCCCGCGCTGCTGCTCTACCCATCTAGCAGAGAGGTGCAATCCGCTCTACGGGTTCACCGCGGGACAGCCAAGAAGAGGGAGGCGGGTCAGGTGGGTCTCTGAGGATGTAATCCTCCTGCTTCTATGAACAAAACAAAATCAAAAGTTCCCAGCAGTTACACAATCCCTGTTAGGAAGGGCTCAGTGCACCTTGGGTCTCCCAGGGGCAGAATGAACTTTTCCAGGCACTAATCCGGAGATAAGCCCTGAAACAGAGGCCTTCAAGCTGCGCTGTGTTGCCGCGCTGTACTAAAAACGCATTAAATGCCCCATGGAGCTGTTGTGTTACGATTGGAACGCCATGCAGATAGGTACCGATGAGACTAAAGTACTGATTTTAACATTCAGGTCATGCTCTTCAGGAAAGTTGACTCAAAACAAGAATATTTACCATCTTCCAGCTGTAAAATTCTCAGAAACAGTGGCCCGCCTTTCACGCTGACTGAGTTGCATAGGTTAATAATCAATGACATCACTCACCCCTCTCTCCTCCAGACCTAGAGATACAACTATACACCTCCTGACGTAAGGAAACATCATGAACACGTTCTTCTGCTTTGGCTCTGCGGAAATGTCATGAACAAGCATTTCAGTATTGAATGGTAATTAATCAATGTCCCTGAAGGTTAAATGAAATCTAACTGACTCATCAACAGTGAAAATTAAAGGAGGAATAAATAAGAGTAAACGGAGAGGAAATGAACTGAATCATTTATTTTTGTTATACATAATAATTCTGTTGCTTGTAGTCAATTCTGTTGAATAGCAAATGTAGACTCTAAGAAATGCGACAACAACGAGAGATTCCCTAACACGTCCAGTGATTCATCCAATGAGAATCTCACTTATTTTAAATAGTAGTTTACAACACACTGTTTAAATTTAAATAGCTGATAAAAAAAGTGACCTTTGATTCATAAATATTTTTTTCCCCTTCTGATTCCTATTCATCATGGACAAAAATTATATTTCTGAAAATAAATGTAAGGTGACACAGGTCGAGTAATTGATTCATTTTGTGGGTGAAGTTTTTCTTTAAGTGACATACAAAAAAAATAAAACTCATATCTCAGATTTCCTATCAGCAGAAGCAGGTGTGTATGTACACAGCACCAGCAGGCAGCAGTAGGGTGCTATGGATTTGCTCTATACTAATGACCCTGCTGTAGAATGGGTGCCTTTATGCATGGCACACTGAAAAGATCATAACTGGACACACTCTCAATCTGACCCCCACCACCTCTATTTGTTGCTTTGGATAAGCAATGCTGCAAACCAGTGCAATCCAATGAGGACAGTAACTCACATAGAGCTGTCTTCAACTATCCACCTTGCAACCGTGGACACTGACTTTGAAAGATGAAACACAAGGTCTCAAATGACTGCTGCAATTCTGTAGCAAGACTCTTGTTGTTTCGTATGTCTGAGGTAAGGCAAAAAGATTTCAACCAGGAGTTTTCTGGCGTTATATCTCTGATTCAGCTGGGGAAATCAGGGTTGTTATAGCGATGGTATTATGTTCCTCACTCAGAGCCTTCTACAGGCTTTTGAACTCGTACTGCTCCACTGGAGCTACTCAGCTGCCAACGGTACACTCCTGTGGTGGTACTTGGCAGCTTGCATGTGCGAATGTGTGTAATTTGAAGGCCTTTAAAAGAAGAAAAGAAAAAAAGCATGCCTGCTTAGTAAACATCCCCTCAATAAAAAGCTGTTAAGATCCCCTCTCATAGGCTTTCTACCTTTTTATAGAATTAAAAACCGGCAGTTGATCCTCCATGTTTTTAAGAAAATGTTTGGATGATAACTTCCAATTTTTCTTCACCTGGCTGAAAGTGTAACCACTCATGTTTTTTTTTATTTACAGATTTCTCTCTTTTATGTTTAAAGTGTTTATAGATAAAGGTTTACATTTTGGCCAAAGGTATTTGGAGCCACAGTCCTGTCACATAATCGCAATGTTTTGGCTAAACATGCTTGCTATTTTGGATATGAAGTGACAGATGACTTGAGAAAAATGTCAACTTGCTAGCTATCAGGTATAATTAGCCTCATAGAGGGAAAAGCAAAGAAAAAAATCCCCAGGCACATATGGAGATAGACATTACACTCATCTATAGCACTTCATATCTTTTCTGAAGACCCTCTTCAGGGAGTGTGGGGGGAACACAGGAGGATAAAAGCTCCTCTGGAGTTTAGGGATAAAACACCTCTGCTCTCTCGGTACACAGTGGTTTCTTGAAATTAGAATTAAATCAAGCCATTTGGCTTTCTCGTTTTTTTTGGTTGGCTAAAAACCCCAAAAACTTAATGGACATTTTGTCAGCTGTAGCTAATCAAGTTTAAATTCAGAAGTTTGCCCGACAACCGAATGAAAGGATTGCTGTTTTTTGTGTACCAGACAGGAAACAGTTGTAATTTCTTCAAGCTGAAACTGAGTTATATTCTTAGTGAAAGTGAAATACTCTGTAGTTTTACATGTGCAAGTATTAGCCAGAGAGAAAGAGACTTATCTAGGTGAAGAGAAGGTACAGGTTGGACTATTGCATGCAAGGTTATTGTAAGTTAGTAATGAATGACTCTGAAAGCCTTGTAGCTTTTTCGATCTGCTTGTACAATCGTGTATTTTCTAGTCTGCATGTTATGGGTCGATGCAGTCTTGTCATGAACTGTGAAAATCTCAACCTTTTAATATTTTGTTTTCTGTTTTGTGTATAAGTAGAGATTTTGGATCATTTGTTTGATGATTATCTTCATCTGTTTCGCCTCGTCATTGTCTAAACACGCAGGTTGCTGTATTTTTACATTTTTTAAAACCGATTTCTTCATTTTCAAATCCAAATATGCAGCCCAGAAAAAGTCTCTTTTACTTGCTAGACAACCAGTACTAGGCTTCCAACTTAAAGATACATTGGCAGCTGATTAGCGTTGATAACTTTGGTTAATTTAGCTGTTAAAAAAAACAACATATATATCATTTCATTTATCATTCTTCCATAATAACAAATTTGCTCCTCACAATTTATTTAAATTGTACCCGTAGCCGTAGATTTATTCAAAGGTATATTCTTTCATTACACAACTCTTTTCAGGTTCCTGGTGCAAGACTCTGGATGGCTCTTGGTAGCTAGTATGATTTGGACTATAAACTCAAAACAATATGTAATGAACATCCACAAATACATAACTCATTATTATCCAGTATAGCAAAACACATTAAAAAGTATTACTGCGCCATCATTCCCAGCTGTCTGCATGAAGAAATACAGATGTGAACCCAGTAGCCCTGCTGTAAAAATCTATGCCAGATCAGCCAGTTCAGCCTCACTTGTCATCAGTCAAATTGCATGTAAACGAGGTTTGTCATCTTCCCACATTTGTAATTTACCAGACTTCTAGTTCACCCATTAGCATAACATAGCATGCTCATTACTTCAGCTTTCAGGAGCAGTAGCCTATTAGATGAATGAGTGTAGATTTGCTTGTTGGTTTGATAAATGAGCTTGTGTGACCATGCTTGTTGGATAAACATATTGCTCATTGTGACCTCTGGTTATGTATGCTTGTCGCCCAAGTTAATTGTCAAATGTAAGGTTTGCATGTTGATGGCTTTGTTCCTTCTCTGTCACCATGATAACGGTCCTATCTGGTGCTGTAGTTCTTGAGCATGTTGGCAGGCAGTAAAGAGACTGTATGGACAATGCAAAAAAGGGAGAAGTTTGAGAACCTTTTGAATTAGTTGTTGAGTGTTTTTCAGTGTTATGCAGCTTGCTGAAAACTCAGTGATGGTCAAGTGATGCTCTACTATGTCTTCTTTGATGCCCTGACGCTGATCTTGCCTTTGTGGCCACGTCTATCAGGCTCACTGTCATTTGCACACGATTGCACTGCAAGCTAGCACTCTAATGAGCATCCGTGCAATGAAGAGCCACACAGCAAGCATTTCCCTCGCATGAAAATTGCAATGGAAGATGCTGACGCATGGTGCAATACACGCAACGCTGGTCCACCCGTGGGAATCTTTATTTGACCTGACAAAGATGCTCTCTCAGAAGAGTAGGCGGAACAATTACACATTTGTGGCATGCACACTGGGTGCAGAAAGCCACACTCGGACGCCAGGGCCTTTTTGTGGAGGTTACCTGGAGGGCAATAAAATATAATGCCTCCAGATAAATGGAGGCATTATATTTTACTTGTGTTGAAACAATCAAAACTTTGTATTGGTTTTTGAAACACTGTCGACACTGATGCTGTTGAATGTTGAAGTTGTTTATTATTTAAAACATCTTCACAATGAGCTATGAAAATAGTAAAAACTATTGATGTGAAGAAACATCAATCAGTTTAAGATTTGAGGTGTATTATGTACCCATTGCTTCTTTGGTTTTTCTCTGACTAGAACAGTTTGTCAAATACCTTTTTTCAATATTCATTGTTATTCTCCATTTCAACTGAATTAGAATGTTCAATAGTATAATATACCTCTATCCAGGTGTAAAATAGACAAATGAATAGCAACATATTGCTATATGTTATAAAGTTTACCATTGTAATATTGCATAGCACATAATTGTTACCAATGGTTTTAAATTGTATATGTGTAATTTTTTAAGTTGTGTAATTCGATATAGATTTAGTTTTTGCTCTATTTGTTCACGCTTTTAATGTGTTTCATATTTGCAAAGCACTTTGAATGCCTTGTGTTGAAAGTAGCAATATAAATAAACTTGCCTTGCCATCGGATCTGGGTTTAATGCCAGGCCCATACTAAACTTAAACTGCCTTTGTTTTCTAAATGTTCACATTCTAAATATAAGACTGTGTAGCACATTGATAATATTCTTTATTTCAAATGCCAAACTAGTGCAGTTTACTCCAAAATGAACACTAATAAAGGAATTGATTGGGAAAGGACAAGATACTCGCGGTTTTTATGTATTTATAGACCCTATTAATAGACACAAGTTGTTCACCCCCACTGGTGTTTTTCCTTTCTCACAAACTTATTCACACATTCATTTAGAGAACAGAGGGCATTTTGTTGCAAGCACAGACTTAATGGGGCCCCTATTCCCTTTTGTCTACACCAGACACTCAGCCTCATGCCAAACACAAGTAAACAAACCCTGCAGAAAGTGTGTTCCTGGTGATCGTTTTCTATCATTGAAAGTATGTGTATACATGCATTACAACTGATTTCCAAAATCTTTTAATGCCACAAATAAAAAATACCAGTACTCCAGGAAGCTGTGACTCACTGGCTTAGTGCATAGCAACAACACACTGCCAGTTTATAATTAATAGAGGCTTTTCTATAAACCCAGACCATTACTTTAAGCTCACCATGAACAGTCAGTGTCGTAGGTCTGCCTAGTGATATTATGACCTAGGAAGTACGTCTATAGAGGATCAAGGCAGCCTGTTTCATCAACCAATGAAGTCAAGAGCCTGTTGAAAAGGTTGACAGTGATCTAAAAGCAGTCGAGGATTACAGTGCCTGTATGTAATCACACAGACCTTGGTGGCCTATGTAATGGTAGTGTGCCCTTAATACACAGTGGCTTTGATGTTGTTTTATTGATTCTGGACTCTCACTCTATGGAATTGTAAAAGAGAGTCATTCAAAAACACATTTGCTTTACAAAACTAAAAACAAAGTTGTTGGAAACCATAATAGCCAACAGCAAAGGCATTTCCATTAGCAGGCAGGGGTTTATTTGGAGCAGAAGTGCACATCGATTGGTATGATTGGAAAGACTTTAGATAGGGACAATTTATTGAAGGAGCAGACGATGGTCATGGACGGCTTTGTTACCATGGTTCCTGTTTTACGTAACCCACCCTTTGTGGTTTGTCAAAACACAATTTTAGTATTGGGTCAGATTGACATGACTTGTTGAGGTTGTCTGTACAATGCTTCCATGAAGAAAGGGCTGGTACAAGCACACATTAGGGCTGTGGTTTACTAGTCAACAAAGATTACATTCTATATGTTTACTAAACATATTTTCGTTGACCTCTATGGAAAACATCTTGAGGTGTAGTAAAGTTTCGGAGGCAAATTCATAAGAGTCTAGGAAAACACAGCTAAGGTGCTAAGAGACTCCGAAAGCACTAACATAAGCAATGTAATTATGCAATGGCTTATGCTATTAATTTGGGTCTGCAATTGTGAAGCAATAATGTTCAGAACATTGACTACGTAAAGTGCGTATTAAACACCTCTAATATAAAATATTGTATTCAGCCAACATGGAAAAAAAAATAGTCTACCATTTGAAATAGTGAAATAATTGTTTTGGTCAACCTCCTGTCCACATCTTTCATTGACTCGAATCCATATGTTCGTACAAAATAAATACTTGCATCACGGAGTCTTCTTCTTTCCTTTCGTAAAGGATGTTCCACTGGACCCAAAGCTAAAGGAGATATGAAAGGAAGAATAGAAGCACGTTTTCTTAGCACTAGGAGAGCTTTGACTGGCTCGTATCATGGCTGCCACTTGGATAGTTCTGGGTCTTTTCATTGAATAAAGATTGCAAAAGTTGTGATGTTCTATGTTCAAGGACATTAGACACTTTATGTACTGCGGTTTGAACCAAGACACCTTTTAGCTCCTAGATGGCATGTGGAAATAATCTGCTAATATTCTGGCGAGAAAAAGAGGCATTCCTTTATCCCCTCTAGCAAAGGTCAGCCTTGACATAGGCCCCCGTTATTGAAGGCCCTTTTGTCAACACCACCACAATAAACAAGCGAGCCATTCTCAGCTCTGTCAGCTCTGTTCTTATGCTTCATGAAAACAAGCGTGACTATTTTAATTGTAATTAGAGGGAGAAAGTTGGTGTAGGGACTGAGCCAATCTGTGTGTGTGTGTGTGTGTGTGTGTGTGTGTGTGTGTGTGTGTGTGTGTGTGTGTGTGTGTGTGTGTGTGTGTGTGTGTGTGTGTGTGTGTGTGTGTGTGTGTGTGTGTGTGTGTGTGTGTGTGTGTGTGTGTGTGTGTGTGTGTGTGTGTGTGTGTGTGTGTGTGTGTGTGTGTGGGGATTTACTCCTTGTATAGTTGTCTAGGCCAAGCACATTCACAGGACCTTTCATTTCTCTCTTTTATGTGAATAGCGAAGCTGTCATGACTGACACTTTATGAAATGGTGCTTTAAAATCCAGCAGTCAAAGGGCGTGATTGTAGCGTGTTTAGTCATTCTGTTAATACATTAGTTAGTGCGAGAGTGTTCCAGTGGGGGTTTATTCTACCTTTTATTCAGTCGCTGCTTCATTAGTATGACTCACATCCTGACATTTCATCGCCTCGGTGTGTCATCCCACTGTCATCTCAGCCACTTAAAAACTGCAGCAAGCTCGGCCGCTCACTGAGGCTTTCAGCAGCGATCATGCCAACGTTTCATGAGGCAAGTGTGTGAACACTTTTGGAAACACCGGACACCACCAATTAGATTGCTTTTCTTCGAGAAATAAAACGCTTTTTCTCTGGAGGTAATGTATGAAGTGGTCTTTATGAGATATGCAGCAGTTGGATATCTACGTGGTGTATTTGGAAATACAGTTTTTGTGTTTTGCACAGAAAGCAAAACAAATAAATTGGTGCTTTGTGGCTATTTAGTTTCTTAGAGGTCCCATTTTTTTGTCCCAAACCGCAGTGACATGGGGCTCCTTAAATGAAAAGTTTAAGGATCCCCATGGTTATAACGCTCTGCACAAGATGTAAAGTTGTTACATTTTCCAAATGGCAAACGTGTGTGTGTGTGTGTGTGTGTGTGTGTGTGTGTGTGTGTGTGTGTGTGTGTGTGTGTGTGTGTGTGTGTGTGTGTGTGTGTGTGTGTGTGTGTGTGTGTGTGTGTGTGTGTGTGTGTGTGTGTGTGTGTGTGTGTGTGTGTGTGTGTGTGTGTGTGTGTGTGTGTGTGTGTGTTTGTTTTAAGTTCATCAAATCACATAAGCCTCCAGTCTGTCCAATAAAAACACAATTACGCAAATGTCAACCTCATGGGGTTTGCCTTGTGATGTTTAAAGAAAAGTCTGAGTTTGAGCAAAGTCATTAACAATCATCCTATATGCTCATTGTGTATCCTTACCACATTTAAATCCAACCCACCCAGTAGTTGTTAAGATATTTGATTTTGCACCATAGCCGACATTGCTCTCCCTAAAGCCAAGCTGCTCGTATGACAAAAAACACATGATGCTTTTATGCTTAAACAATTGCATGCATACATGCCAGGGATATGTGGGTGTATTGTGGCAACAAACACTTTAAGTCTGACACGAGCTGTTTTGGAGCCATAGCACATTATTCCAAACACTAGCCATACTGTGTGCATGTTCATGTAGCACACCTTTGTCATTTAGCTAAATGAATCAGATCTGTGGAAAATTGTGAGTTATTCAATAAACTGTAATGGTAAAGACTTAATTTCAAAAGACTCTTAAAAGTTTCTTTTTAGATCAGTATCGCATGTAAAAGCAACATTTGATTTTAAACTGAATGAAGTGTGTTCCACTTAGCCTCAACAAAACACTTTATAGCAAAATCTATCATGTGATTATATTTGAAATCCATAAATGATAATTATCACACATGCCTGACTACCATATTGTTGTGCATATGTTACCAGCCAATATTTCACATACACCATGGCATACATTTGAGTCATACTTCCTTACCCTACAATGCATTGCAGCTGAGACATCGAAAGTCTACAGTTTGTTTTTCCAAGGGATGATACACCCCCCCCCATCCTTTACCACAGACAACGCTTGATCTTACACTCAACCCACCCCTTCCCCTCCACCACATCCCCACATTTGCTTGAGTCAAACGATTTATGTCTAATTACCGGTTATAAGCTCTGCACTTCCTCTGACAGGCTCCATATTAGAAACCAAATCTTATAATTAACCCATCCTCTCACATGAAAGTAATGGCAGTGCTCTGCCTTGTCAGAGGCCCATGTTGACAGTTCTGTCATCTCAGACCTGCCCCCCCCCATCATCCCCACCACCAATGCCTTTCCAAATATCCAAGCAGTTTAAGGAAAGATGAGCTGGCTAATGGACTGCTCAGTAGTGAAGAGGAGTGAAGAGATTGACCTTGAACCGTTTCTGGTTAAGTTGTCTGGACCGAAAAAGCATCTGCCAAACCTGAATCCCAAGGGTAGCTGCTTAATTCTGTTTTACACATTAAGAACGTTAAACATTTAAAAGCGTAAACGTTTTTTTACCCACTAGTTTCAATCTGAAGTCATTACGTTTCAAACTGATAAGCACCACCATGACTGTATTTTATCCCACAACTTTACATTTTTGCCAATATTGAAACCCTGTTGAATCATCCATTGGGTAGTGTGAAACTATACACAAAGCTGGCAAAAAACAGTATTAGGCATAGTAAAAACCGTTATTTTGTCTCAAGTCGACTTCAGATTTCAAACACTTTCCTAACGACTGTTTGCCTAAAACAAACCGTGTCCAAACCAAACTGAAAAAAAATCCCCAAATCGACAGATTTATAGAAAGCAAATCAAATATTTATCACCACAGATACAGGTATAGGCCATAAAATCCCTAAAATATATTACTTAAACATTAAGGTCTTTCCTTTACAGAGAGCAATTCTTATTTTGCTAGTATATATGTGGCAAATATTGCCTTTTTGGCTTCGACAGTTTTTACTGCGCTCAGTTTTTTCTCAGTCTAAACTGTGATGGACACTGCCGTCTGTTAGATGTTAATATTGTTTTATGAGGTGATTTCTGGACTTTTAAACCGGACTTTGTGTGAAACTTGGCCGTCCTTCAGATTGCTGCCACTGCTGACTGATCTAGGGGAGTTTTGGGAGTGGATTAGTGTTGCTGAAGGAGCTTGTTGACATCAGATGGCATGGGAACTATGAATCCACACACAAGGCTCAACGGAGGAGCTCAAGCAAACTTGCAGCGAGCACGTAGAGAGGGGGAAAAACAAATAAACTAAGCCCAAAGCAAGTATCCCCACCGCTGGCATGTTCCCATAGACATTTGGTGGAGGGAGAGGATGGATACAAGAACATTCTGGTTATCAGAGAAAAGGACTTATTGGGAATTCTCGCAGACTCTGGTAATGTTCACAATATTCAGCATGTGTATTAATATCAATGGATTTGCTTCAAGATTGTTATTGATCAGGGTTTGAATATCAATATTTAAAGCAGTCTGTGTGTTGTTGCACAATAACAGAACTCTCTTTTTAAATGTTTAAGTCTATTGAATTATTTGGCTCAAAAAATTGTTGTAAAGCTTAAATTAAAATGAATAAATAAAATATCTTAGCTTTTTCCTTAAATCCAAAAGGATTAAAAAAATATATTATTTGTTTTCAATAAAAGCAATGCAAAAATGAAATAGCCCTAATCCTTACTGAACTAACCAAATGAACCAAATCCAATAAAGTACCTTGCTTGCCTTGCTTCAGGTACAACTAATTACTTGTTTACCTATCCATTTCAGTGCTTATTTGATGTTTGTACAAACGGGAAGCTTTTTAGAAGACACATACAGTTTAAATCACAAACGATGATGATGTTGATAATAATAATAATAATAATAATAATCACAATGCGCGGCTCAATCCACTCGGCATCAGATTGCTCGCTAATCCCACAGTAAACTCTGGCTAAAACCTGAGTGAGTCAGTGTTATTACAGATAATCCCCTGGTCTGCTTTATCTGACGTGCTGGAGAATGCATGCCTAAACCACACATGCACACTTGCACACACAACACACACATGCCACTCTGTTTCTATAACTGATTGCATTTCAGCTATTGTCTCAGTTTCACACACAGATCACAGCACAAAGCAGATGGCTGATGCATTAATGCCATGAAGAGACTGTTTTATCTTATGTATGCAGTGCTGCTGAATGAATGCCGTCAACGGTCATCAACTAAATGTATGACCCAATGTTCACTTGGTCATTGCACATTGTTCTACTGTGCAGGAATACACATTTATTACATGGATACAATGATGAGTAAAAGTTACTTTTAGCCATAATAGTTTCATGACTCTAACTAAGGCAATCCAAATGTGTTGCATTCTGTCTTAAATAGCTCAACATCTGTGAACTATCGAGGGATTGTCGTGACATCGATGACTTTGGTGATTGCATGTCTCCATCTCTAGCATCACCAGATTTCATGTACTACCAAATAGCAGCAGAACTTATGGCATTTCCATCAACTGTTTATTGCTAATAAGCATTTCTAAGGATGCTAACATGGCACACTTCCAATCTGAACCTGCTCTTAAAATAACATCTGATAAACATTACTGTAACGGCAATTTACGTGTTCCAATGTCCTATTCCGCTTGCCATTATTACCCAGGAGAGTAGTGAAAGTGATCACAAATAAAAGTATTTCCTGTCGTTGGATGCAGTTTAGTTGGATAAGCGGTTTTACAATATAATAGGTTGTAGTGTTTTTCTGTAGTTCTTTAGCATCTGTAGCTCCACCCGAATTGGTCTTTGATGAGGTGCCTGAAGCATCAATAGGTCCATACTGATAAAAGAGGTATCTGCACAGATCTATGCCGTTTTAATAAAATATATATTTAGAGCTTTTGGTGTACTGCATGTCTTTTTGGATATTGTTTTTTCTTTTTTTTTTTTTGATGAGTTTTAGAATTACATTTAGAAGAGTTAAAGGAGATTTAATATAAAACCAAAAGTCAGATAGAGATAGATAGAGATAGATTTGTTTCCATTTGGCATGCCTGTACAAATGGTTTCTACAGGACCTGAAGGAATGCTTTCCTGAATGCGTTTCGGAAGAATTGTCACATTTCTGAGTTTCCTTTCAAATTAGGGAGCAGCTAATATGGACCTCCACTTATTTCCTAAACTATGCAGACCTACCAAAAATTCCTGCAAATGCCCATCATTTTGTTAGCTGATCGCTTATACTGCAGTCTATGTAGTCCGGGATCTACTTGTTAAGATGTCGCTGACGTTTCCTGACTTTTTAGCACTTTGCTGTAAATATCTCAAACTTTTTAAAACTCTCAGATCCAATGATATGCCAACATACACATTAACTCAAAGCAAAGCAAAATCACACGGAGAGCCAAATACTTGAACTGAGGTTACCATGCTCATCCTTGCTTGCTTTTTAAACAAGCAAAGAAACCCCACCCGCCTCCCTTAAACCTCCCCTAGCACCCTAGTCCAGGAGCTTTGCCAAAAGCAGCCTAACGCTAAACATTCACAGCGCCGGGGAAGAGAAAGCAAACTCTGGGAAGGTACAGGATTGACGTCAGAGAGAGCCACATGTAAGAAATTCCTTCCTAATTACTGGGAATGCACTGGCTTATTGTATAACAAAGTTCTGGTTCATATTCATCTGTTAAAAAGGTGGGTGTTTGTTTTATAGATTGTGCGACCTTTCAACGTTATATTCATTCTCTCTGTTCTTCCACTTTGGCCAGCCCAATTATTTCACATCCTCCTTATTACCTCCTTATTTTGTTTTTTTCCACTGGTGTTCCAATTTCTTCCTCCTCCCCCTTCTCCCTTTCAACCCACCTTATTTCTCCTCCTCTTATGCTCCCTTCCTCCCTCTTCTTGCCGAACTTAGAAAAACTGCTTTATGGTGGATAACTTAGAATTGACACCTTTTTGCCCACGGTTTGTTTCTTGTGTGGCGTAAAGCAGATGTGTTTGGATTATTTCTGCTGTGCTGTTATTCCTCTTTCCAGGAATGTTTCAGCAATCCATGACTTGTACACATGGCCGTGTTTTCACAACAGTTCTAAATGGGACTAATTAGCCATTATATTGTTGTGGCTTACCTTTACCCTAAGCAATATTTTTGTGGCGTGTACAGCTCTGGAAAAAATTAAGAGACCACTGCACATTTTTCTTAAATCTGTATCTCTACATGTATTGCAGCCATTCCAGTGTTTGTTGAATTCCAACAGAGAGAAATGTTGTCAGTAGTTTAGAGAATACATAAAATAAAAAAAATAAAATGTTTAACTCAAAGATATAGCTATAAATAATACAACCGGAGAAACTGACAATGCTGAAGTGGTCTCTTAATTTTTTCCAGAGCTGTATAGTATGTCTTCAGTAAAGAGTTTGCATTACAGATTACAACTGTCCCTTCTACAAAAATTGAATGGACTTACACATTTTGCCAAGTATAAATATTTCCACATAATAACACCACCTTTGAAGTCGTTTAAGTTTAAATGGATTCAACCAGAAATAAAAAGCTTATGTTAGGCTCAAAACAAACTGCATTATTGTTGCATGACTTTATGTCAACACCGCTAAAGGTGGCTAATGCTCGATGTCACATTTTGTAGTCTCATTTAGCAACTTGTTAGCAACCGTAATTTTATGACACATTCTAGCATCAGACATTAAACAGTGGGAAATGTACCAACATTTTATGTTGTAGAACAAAATGTGAATTCTCTTAAGCTTTTGTAAACCATATATCTAATTTCATGCACCCAACCTAATATTTGCTAAAAAAAAAAAAAACATTGACTTTGAAAAAAGGGAACCAGTAGTGGTAAAATGCCAAGTCAAGATTTAGGACTCATGCCTGCACCCCTGTATTTGACAAAAATAATCAAAACAGTTTGAAACCTTTACATGCATCAACTCAAAGGATCCTGTCATTTGAATAACACTTTTAACTTTTCTCGTAACCATTGACTTTCATAGAAATCTGAAATCTTTTGAAAATAGCTCAACCTTCTCCTCTCCTATAAATACATTTGTTAACTCCTAATTTAGGACACCAAATGCATTCTGAAGGGAACATAATGATCGCAATTTTCCCTAGCCCTCTTTTTTTAAGGTCTTCTCACTCTCTCTCTCTCACTCACTCACTCACTCACTCACTCACTCACTCACTCACTCACTCACTCACTCACTCACTCACTCACTCACTCACTCACTCACTCACTCACTCACACACACACACACACACACACTCACACACTCACACACACACACACACACACACACTCACACACTCACACACACTCACACACACACACACACAGGCAGTTTTTGTGCTGAAAATGGAGACAGGAGGGAACCTGGGAATTTGTGGAGGCTCCCATATCAACTGAAGGAATGCCTTTGAAGCTTTTTCTTTCTCCCTCTGGATGCATTTTATTAGTGTCGGACAGCTACTGATCGGACACATTCTGGCGGATGGGAAGACAGATGTTGGAAGCAAAAAAGAGTTGGCAGGCAAAGGGGAGGAGGCCATCAGCTGCTGAACTCTAAATGATGTTAGCAGCCGCCTTTGCTCTCAACACAACACTCTGCTTCAGCAGCAATTAGAATCATCAGTCATTTTTATAAACACATTCTATTTGCTAAGAACATTTCCTCCACCTTAAGCTTAGGATTTGCACTTTAGGTTTGGAATTTGTAAACACATAACTCAAACAGACATGCTGAAATGTATGGAAGCCCATAGGGGACTACTGTATATTAAAATAATAATAATAATGTAAACTTGAAGATGAAAGTGTTACTCCACATTAGCATTCTAATTTTCCAGCAGGTAATGTCTTTAGAAATAACAATACAAACTGCAATTGAAATTTAGATTTAACATTTTTGGAAAATCCATTTTTATTCTAATTGTCTCTTATTAATGATCAGGTTAAATTGTTTATATGATATTTAGACTTTTTCACAAAATTTAAGTGAACATTTGAACTTTGTCCACTATACAGCAGGGTAATACTACTACAATTTTATGTCATACACCTTTTACATTTTTTTCATTTGTTCAAAAATAAATGTTTAACCAAATCTAGATGCTGTCATATGATACCAACTTTCCCAATTGTATTGGGAGAGAATTAAGGCCTTAAAAATGACTGACTAATTGATCACAATGTTAAGTCTTCAGTGGAAATGTATGTAATTTTCACATTTTTTATATAGGCCAGTAATAAACCCAATAGCACCTAACGTGTTGATTTCCAGCCCACCATTGCAGTACGATTAGTCAGGCGCCTCAACACTTCTGCTATTTATTCAGCCACTTAATTGGTTACAACAAACTATTCCTGGAAGACTTGTAGTGTGTCACTCTAACCCTCACCCCCACACATATTCCTGCACTCATGCCAACAGCACCTGAGGCTGTGGGACACCGGGACACCCTCTTTGCTTACTGTATTCATGACATTTCTCTCTCCCCGTGTCGCTGTTTGCTGTGTACCTTTATATTTACAACCGTTCCCACTTGATTTATTTTTTCCATTTCGTCGCTCTAACTCCACTAATTTTTCTGTCAAGTTTAAGTTATGTTTGTATCACACTCAGCCAGCCATTATTGGACAAGTGTTAGCTTTTGCTCCCTGGGGAAATATTTATTTGTACACAAAACTGTCTTTATTGCAACAGCTATATTGCTGGGCTACACTGTTAGATGAATTTGTTGGTGGATTTTTTTTAATTGAACATGTCCTCTCACCTGGCTGCCTTTCTGGTTTTTGTGTTTGTGTATAAGAAAGTCTGTTTTTAATATACTGGTATGTATTTATTTTCAGTCTGCATCAATTGGAATCTTACCATATTTTGAGATCTGCTCTGCCTGAAGTCCTTGTTGATGGCCCATAGCCTACCGTACTGTACTTAAAGTTGTGGGTCGATTTGTGGTCATAAATTTTTTTAAACGGAATGATTATGTTATGTCAATTGGGTTGCTTTATGTTTCCAAATGGCAAAAATGATCTCCAATTTTGCTACTTTTCTGGGATTTGAGAATTATTTTGGGCCATTTTATTGTTTTTTCACCATCTTCAAAACATGGTTGAATCTTAGCTGCTTTCATGGACATCACAGAGGCATTATTTTCAACAGCTAAACCTTATTATGTACAATAACGGTCATACAACAAACTTAAGCACAACCACACCAACTTTACAGGACAACAATATGTCAGGACAGTGTTTCTGTTAGTGGTGAATCGGGCCCCCTAGTGGCCAGAAAGTAACTGGATGCTTTCATAACATGGAGAAAATAAAGAAATGCTTCTTGCGTTAAGCTGTTTAACAATTAAACAAAAAAAGTATGTATTTTTTCCTACCTGTTTACCTTGACACGCACACGCACACGCACACACAAACTAATCACAGGCCTCGAACATACGTTGTGATCCTCAAAGCCAGTGGCTGCATCACACACTTATCAGGATTGAACATGACTGGACGTGCTGGGAATCACACCCATATTCCAGGCAGCAACACACACGGTGAACACGGTTCTTGTGAAAACAGACTGTTGGACACAAAAGCTGTAATTAACTGCAGTGGTTTTCAGCCTGCTGATGTAACGAGCTTGTCGTGTCCAATCATTCTTTGTCTCACTCTCTCTTAAACATACACACTTTTTTTTCTGCAAGATAAATCTCAGTGAACAGAATAGGTTAGGGGACATAATGACTTCCTCAACTTTGTCATAAGTTGAAAATCATTAGTTACTTTTGCAAGCACCTTGTGTCGTCTTCATGATGGCCACATCCACTTGGATGTATTTCCTTCTTAAAAAGCAGCGGGTCACTCATTTTTGTATGACATTTCAGATTTTCTCAGGGTTTTTGTTAATTTCTCCTCCTTTGGGTCTTTAACTTTATCTTGAGAGACTTTTCTGTCATTCTCAAGTTTTATTAAGTAAAATGGCATAACATTGATAGTCTGTACACAGCCACTTGCAAAAACTGCCTAAATCCATGCTCAGGGTCCATCCATACGCAGATCCACCCTTTCAACCCCTTTCCCAAACATCAACATACAATTTTATTGCTGTCCTCTACTAAAGACATTTCGCCATCACTCGTATGATTTAGCATTGTAATCTGTCATTTGATTTAGCTGATAGATCTGTAAAACTGAGGTACTAATCTTGTGAGAGATGTGATCCTAGGTTTCTTGTACACATGTCTTTCAGCATTTAAAAAACATGCCAAAAATGAAATGACTTAAGAAATCTTACATGACTTAGACAAAAACGACCAATCTATCAACCAATAGAGGGCAGCCCTCTTTTGTTTGCATGTACATGGTCAACTTCTGTTTGTCTCTATTCAAAGATTATTTGTGCTGAAATTCCGTGGAATAGTGACGTTGCACGTGGTCGGGAATTCAAAGTAAAATCAGACAAATACTTTACAGATGTGCTTGGTTTTCTGAGAATGTGCATCCTCTGTACTCTAGAGGCTGAGCCCGGAGCACATGAACTGTACTCTACTTGAGTGATGTTTATACGCTGTAAACCTACATATGTATTACCATATTTGCGACCTATTGCGTGACCAGTAAGTGGAATCTACCATGTGATGTCCACATGTGTAATGCTCTTACGGACAGAAAGCCCCTTCTCTCTACGCAGTGACCCCTCCACTCCTCTACAGATGTCTCTGTCTCTTTTAGTACATTTTCAGCCCTTTCCGCAGCAAAATGGCACACACACACACACACACACACACACACACACACACACACACACACACACACACACACACACACACACACACACACACACACACACACACACACACACACACAAACAGAGTACTCATCTTCAGTATCACAGGGATCTCCTGTCTCCCTATGGGTTTACCTCGTGTTGCCTGCCTGCTGCCAGACCACATGGCCTGTGTGTGTGTGTGTGTGTGTGTGTGTGTGTGTGTGTGTGTGTGTGTGTGTGTGTGTGTGTGTGTGTGTGTGTGTGTGTGTGTGTGTGTGTGTGTGTGTGTGTGTGTGTGTGTGTGTGTGTGTGTGTGTGTGTGTGTGTGTGTGTGTGTGTGTGTGTGTGTGTGTGTGTGTGTGTGTGTGTGGCTGAGTGATGGATTGAAGGGCTGGACCATCTGACCTAAAATCTATGCGACAATAAATTGTCCCATTTAACTTGATAACAAGCGTAATGTACATCAGTAAAAAAGTTCCTCTTTCACTTCTTGCACTTCTAATAAGTTAATCTTAGAAATCTCAGTCAGAATTGTGGAAAAGATGCCCTGCAGTACAGCTTGATTTATTACATTTTATATAGTACATTTTGGTCAATTAGTTAGAAATGTCTGAATGTGTTTATGACCTAATGGATTGTATGTCTACAATGTCTTTGTGTATGAAAGTGCTCACTGTACACAAACACCTACTGTGTGTACTGTATACCACAAACACCAACATTGGCTTCCTTTGTCCTCTTCATACCTACTCGGTGGTATTCAACAGTACACACACAGGCAGAAGTACACAGAGACGCTGCACAAACCTAAAAGGTCCAGCAGTAAAAATAAAGTCAAAGGCTGTGGTTTGTCTTGTAGGTTTAAAATGCCCAGAGGAAGTGCTGAGCCGTTGGTAAACATGGCCGCAACACCAACAAGTGGTTTTTAGCAGGGCGGTGGGGAGAAGTTATACATGGGTTCAATCCTGTACATGGACTCAGACAAATTACAATCCAAGCACCAGCACAAGCTATATCAGGTCAGCTTGGCTGTTTTATATTTCATTCATATTTTTAAAAAAACAAGCAATTTGCCTCTTTTATATAAGATAGTGACAGGTCTCAGAAAGAGATGAAAAGCTTGCATTTTTCTGCATAAATATTAAAATGTAGAGCAAACCTAAGCTTTGTTTGGCAATCTTTTTTTTTTCCTGAGGGCTGTATGATTCGTAGTTTACCAATGCTGAATGTCTGAGTTTAGTAATATAAAATAGTAGTGGTGTATATTCTCTGATAATATTTCCTATTTCTTTTCTTAAAAAAAAATCCTAAAACATCGACTCATACTTCTCAGGACCTTACAAATTTTTGTCATTGGACTTTTGGGTACACTCAATGTAATGGTGTCACTGTTTCCAAATGACCTCAGCAAATATGATGTGTCTGCAATGAGCTAATATTGGAAGATACGTTTTCCACACCGTGAACATTATGTCACATAAAGTCAATAGTTATATGTTTGCTACTTAGTCTGCAATTGCACTTTTACCAAGTTTAACCAATGCTTAGGTTCTACTGCGGACACTTGGTGTAGAGATTTGGCAGGGTTTGTAGTCGCTATTAACAAAGCAGCGTGAGATATTTTACAGCCTGCCACCTACCAGTGTAAGGAAGTTCAAGGGCAAACGGAAGGAAGTCCTTTACTTAGAATGAGGTTAGAGTGACCTGTTGTCAAGCTCATGAGTCATTGATATTTTGAAATGGAGCTTTTAATTGACCATCATCATGTAAACAAGGTATTTCCAAAGATTGTATGAGGTGAAAAGCTTCCGCAAAGTAGTGCATATTAACAATGAAATAACTACTTAATTTAGCCGTCATTCACATGATGGACATCTCAGTTTGGAATGGGTTTCCTCGTATGTTTGCTTCGCAGCAGGTTATCTTGCGGTTTAGAGTGACAGTGACAGGTTGGCGCGGCTGGCACACTCTCCGACTGGCTCAGAGTTTGGTTCTAGCAGAAGGGCAGTTTTGGTGGATCCTCGGCAGACAGGATGGCATAGTTGGCAAATGAAGTAGAGGGTGGCAGAGCTCTGAGGCTGATATCGAGGGCTCAGAATACTCCAGACTGTAGAGCTGTGGTGGACCAGACAGGTTGGCGGGGCTGGCACAGTGCGGCGGTGATTGGAAGTCACACGGAAGTAAAGGCCGCCAAGAACAAGGTGACTTGGCACCATTACGGTGTCCTGTATCAGAAGGAAACTCTTACGTCCAACTACGCTGTGAGTCTTTGTGTACAATTGTGTTCAAATGAATCTTCATGAGTACTATCTTCTCTTGCATCACGGAGAGGTCTCCTTACCATTGTACACCGGGTGTGTATCCACTGAAGCAGGCACTCCCGCTTCCTGCTAGCCTCCGAGCCAACTTGTCTTGATGCCAGTTGCGGTAACTTGGCATTCTGTCTCTTCCTTTTCCATGTGGCGATCACGTATGTCTGTCCACGCGGAAGTCTGTCGACACATCCAGGGTTTCTGGATATGACACTTATGAAAAAGAGCAAATCACTTTCCTGCCTTGTCGTAGAGGCATGGATGTGCTTTCACTCAGTCTATATGTATTTTTTATTGACCATTTGCACGTATATTCCTAGATGTCACATGGGAGATTTAGTATGCTGAACTGTTGCTGATGGGCGTGCATATGGCCGAGGTCGCATAGGTCAACTCATTAAGTTATTCATCAGTGTCCGCATGACTCTGAGTAACGACGTCCTCCATTGTGCTGCAAACACCTCCGCACAGAAATATCGCCCTGCAGGACATTGCTGTCTTACATAATAACATATTGCTACCAGCATTTTACTATGCACAGCTTGTTCTAAATAGGCAAACACAAATTTAAAATCCCCTGTTTGCGCAAACCAGCTCTTGTTATGGTTTGATTTCAAGTTTCAGAAATACAAGCCGTTTCAAGTACCCTTCTTTCCATCTAACCAGTTTGTAAAAGTACAAGCAGAGTGAAAGGCCAAACCACGGAGAGAGCGATAAGAGCTGTTGAACCCCGGTCTGATCCCTCTTAAACTATATCTGTTGATGCTGCTGTAAAAAATAAAAGCTGGACTGTTGAGAAGACATCTATTAAATCTAAGTTTGATGCAACATTAATGTTGTTTAGAGAGAATGTAAGTACCTTGTTTTGACAAGAGTGCTTTAAAAATGTGTTGCCCAGTGTTTGCTTCAGAGTGGATAGTGAATAGAGACACCCTAAGCACCCTATGGCCAGAGTAAATCTGGAAAAAAAAACACCCTCGATCACGAACCATCACTAAAATAGTTTTCCAGATGTGCTCTATTGACGGACCAATTGGAACCACTATGTATTTCTGTCCAAACTAGCAGCATAGCTTGACATGCAGAAGACATATAGATAATGTGCTTTGGTTGAGTCCAATACCCAGAGATGGTGAATTTACAATGATTTAGCAAATCCTTACATTGGACACAATTAGAGGTCTGGATTTATTTCAGATAAATGCCTGAAAACATTAATGGATTATCAAAATTTGTTACCATAACAACTAGGGTTTGAAGCTTTCCGTGCATTGCTGTAGTAGTATACTATAGTATTCTATAAGATTAAAATAAGTCAAGCCATGTTTTGTTATATAGTACATTTCAACCATATATCCCCTAACTGAAGTTACTATCCCCTAACTGAAGTTACTATCCCCTAACTGAAGTTACTATCCCCTAACTGAAGTTACTATCCCCTAACTGAAGTAACTGTCCCCTAACTGAAGTAACTATCCCCTAACTGAAGTAACTGTCCCCTAACTGAAGTAACTATCCCCTAACTGAAGTTACTATCCCCTAACTGAAGTAACTGTCACTTAACTGAAGTAACTATCCCCTAACTGAAGTAACTGTAACTATCCCCTAACTGAAGTAACTATCCCCTAACTGAAGTAACTGTCCCTTAACTGAAGTAACTGTCCCTTAACTGAAGTAACTATCCCCTAACTGAAGTAACTATCCCCTAACTGAAGTAACTGTCCCTTAACTGAAGTAACTATCCCCTAACTGAAGTAACTATCCCCTAACTGAAGTAAGTGTCCCTTAACTGAAGTAACTGTCCCCTAACTGAAGTAACTATCCCCTAACTGAAGTAACTGTCCTCTAACTGAAATAACTATCCCCTAACTGAAGTTACTATCCCCTAACTGAAGTAACTATCCCCTAACTGAAGTAACTGTCCCTTAACTGAAGTAACTGTCCCTTAACTGAAGTAACTGTCCCCTAACTGAAGTAACTATCCCCTAACTGAAGTAACTGTCCCTTAACTGAAGTAACTGTCCCCTAACTGAAGTAACTATCCCCTAACTGAAGTAACTATCCCCTAACTGAAGTAAGTGTCCCTTAACTGAAGTAACTGTCCCCTAACTGAAGTAACTGTCCTCTAACTGAAATAACTATCCCCTAACTGAAGTTACTATCCCCTAACTGAAGTAACTGTCCTCTAACTGAAATAACTATCCCATAACTGAAGTTACTATCCCCTAACTGAAGTAACTGTCCTCTAACTGAAGTAACTATCCCCTAACTGAAGTTACTATCCCCTAACTGAAGTAACTGTCCCCTAACTGAAGTAACTGTCCCCTAACTGAAGTTACTATCCCCTAACTGAAGTTACTGTCCTCTAACTGAAGTAACTGTCCCCTAACTGAAGTTACTGTCCCCTAACTGAAGTAACTGTCCCCTAACTGAAGTAACTGTCCCCTAACTGAAGTTACTATCCCCTAACTGAAGTTACTGTCCTCTAACTGAAGTAACTGTCCTCTAACTGAAGTAACTGTCCCCTAACTGAAGTAACTGTCCCCTAACTGAAGTAACTGTCCCCTAACTGAAGTAACTGTCCTCTAACTGAAGTAACTGTCCCCTAACTGAAGTGACTATGCCCTAACTGAATTAACTATCCCCTAACTGAAGTAACTGTCCTCTAACTGAAGTAACTGTCCCCTAACTGAAGTTACTATCCCCTAACTGAAGTAACTGTCCCCTAACTGAAGTAACTGTCCCCTAACTGAAGTAACTATCCCCTAACTGAAGTAACTATCCCCTAACTGAAGTTACTATCCCCTAACTGAAGTTACTATCCCCTAACTGAAGTTACTGTCTTCTAACTGAAGTAACTGTCCCCCAACTGAAGTTACTATCCCCTAACTGAAGTAACTGTCCCCTAACTGAAGTTACTATCCCCTAACTGAAGTAACTGTCCCCTAACTGAAGTTACTGTCCCCTAACTGAAGTAACTGTCCCCTAACTGAAGTAACTGTCCCCTAACTGAAGTTACTATCCCCTAACTGAAGTTACTGTCCTCTAACTGAAGTAACTGTCCTCTAACTGAAGTAACTGTCCCCTAACTGAAGTAACTGTCCCCTAACTGAAGTAACTGTCCCCTAACTTAAGTAACTGTCCTCTAACTGAAGTAACTGTCCCCTAACTGAAGTTACTATGCCCTAACTGAATTAACTATCCCCTAACTGAAGTAACTGTCCTCTAACTGAAGTAACTGTCCCCTAACTGAAGTTACTATCCCCTAACTGAAGTAACTGTCCCCTAACTGAAGTAACTGTCCCCTAACTGAAGTAACTATCCCCTAACTGAAGTTACTATCCCCTAACTGAAGTTACTATCCCCTAACTGAAGTTACTGTCTTCTAACTGAAGTAACTGTCCCCCAACTGAAGTTACTATCCCCTAACTGAAGTAACTGTCCCCTAACTGAAGTAACTATCCCCTAACTGAAGTTACTATCCACTAACTGAAGTAACTATCCCCTAACTGAAGTAACTGTCCCCCAACTGAAGTAACTATCCCCTAACTGAAGTTACTATCCACTAACTGAAGTAACTATCCCCTAACTGAAGTAACTGTCCCCTAACTGAAGTAACTGTCCCCCAACTGAAGTTACTATCCCCTAACTGAAGTAACTATCCCCTAACTGAAGTTACTGTCCTCTAACTGAAGTTACTATCCACTAACTGAAGTAACTATCCCCTAACTGAAGTAACTGTCCCCTAACTGAAGTAACTGTCCCCCAACTGAAGTTACTATCCCCTAACTGAAGTTGTCTTAAAATTGTGCCCGTTTTGTGCTTTTAACAGTTTCTTTTATTTACATACTGACTGGCTATTTTACCATTCTCATTTGTGTTTTACGACAGTTGTATTGGTCTGCCTGTATTGTTTGTGTTTGTTATAACATTGTTCATGCTGCTTTCTTGGCCAGGTTGCTCTTGAAAAACAGATTTTAATCTCAAGGATACTTTTACCTTGTTAAATAAATGGAAATATGACCACAAAGCATTTCAAATTGCTTTACAAAACACTTTAAAAGCAAAATAAACTAATTACATTCAAATAAAACATTTAAAATCTGAGCTCATACCAATCAACACAAACTAAAATAGAATCATACTTATTTTATTCTGTCACTTTTATCCTTATTATATGTATATGTCGAAGTCACAGTGCAGTTTAAGATATGCATGGTTATTTGATTTGACAAAAGATCAAAAATGTTGCCTTAAACTATTCCAATAAGCATGAAAATATCATAATGTGAACTCCCATAACAGTAACCTCCAGTGTTGCAATGTTATGTTTGCATTGTGCATGTATTAGGTAATAAACTAGGCTTAAATGTAGGTTTAAATTGCTGCCTTTTTAGCAGGAAACTAGTATGAACATCATACATGTATAGGCTTGTCGAGATTATTATTAAGACATACAAATTCTTAAGATGACGTGTTAGTTTTAATAATAGCAACACTACATTTAAAAGAACACTCTCCCTTTCTCACAAGAGACTCACTCTCTCTCTCCCTCTCTCTCTGCGTATTTGTTTGTTGTGGTTTCCATGGAGATTTTCTCTCATCATTGTGTGTTAAGGCAGAGAGCTCTTGACCCGTCTTCCTACCGACGCATCAGAGGTCACAGTCTGCACATTCATGGGTGGACACGCCATAAACCTGCCTTTTTTTCCCATGAGATACGACTCCTGTACACATAGAGATAAATATACACATCTACCGCACACACATCTGCAGGTCAGACATGCTCTCTTTCTTTTTACTACTCCATATTTATCATGACGCAAGTTCTCGTCAAGGGTTTCAGGAGGGCAAAATAAAAAGAGATAAAGATGGGGGCCATTACGGTAGATGCAAAACCCTCAAACACTTACACTTTCAACTCTCCCTTTGTGTGTATGATTGCTTGGCCTGTCTCTCGCCTATAAAGCTCTGGTGTCATCTTTCTGCCATCTGCCACCGCCACCCTACTGACACACACACATGCACACACATATTGAGCTTTCATGTTATACTCAGAATCTCTTAGAGAAAGTCTCCATTAGGTCTCACCTCAACATCCACATGTGTTCTGAATGTTAGGAAAACAGTCAAAATCATTTTTTTTAATAAGGCAACGGAGGACGCTTTTTTTTTAACGTGAATATGAAATTCAAGAGTATGCATTTGCTGTGTGTTTGTGCGCGTGTTATGAATATTTAATTCCACCCCTCCTCTCTATCATGTATTAATCATGGAGCAGTCTGCTTGGGCTGAAAATAGCGCCTAGCAACCCAGAAAAACAAAAATTCAGAGTGTTGCGGCGGCTATGTCATGTGCGGCTGCTCGTTCATGCGTGACACAGCACATGGTCCCAGTTCACATTTTTCCTCTTCTGCCACCATAATCTTCCACCGACTCAGGGAATAAGCGATGGACATTTCTGATGTTTGCATGGGGTATACTTTAATTTAAAAAGTTTATCGGTTTTAGATTTGGGAAATACTTGCTCGTTGAGCCCACGTTCATAACCAATCTCTGAAGGCAGCATGCTGTGACACCCACTGAGTACAGAAAGTTTGAAATGTGTGACTGTAAGATGAAAAGTCTGCTTCGTGAAAGCGTTGATAATTGCAGCATTGCTGATTCCGCCATTTGTACCAGCTGCCAATCACGAGGATGAACCGACGTAGGCTGCAGCAGGTGGGAGCAGTTAGAAGCTTGATCAACAGAAGAGCTTGAATTCAAAGAGTATAGGCCGGGACAAAAGCTTGATAATAAAACCTGAGCCAAAGATTGTCTGCTGCCTGCCACTGTCACACAATAGCCACAATTTCTACATAACGGTATCCTTGGCAACACTCTCACATGTATGTTAGCCGGATCTTAGGAATCAGACCAGCAGGCTAATAATAGTCAGCTCTGTGTGTACAGTACTAGAGAGTATTAGGACACTGATATCTTTTTTATCTTGTTAGCTTCTCTCCATCACTTTGGATTTAAAATGATAACAGTGACTATGAAGGGCTGGCCTTCAGCTTCAAGCGCGTTTTAGGGAGTTCAGTTGGTAGGATTGGATATGTGCCCTGATTCATGGTGATTCAGTTAAAGTAGCTAAAGACCATAAAACACAGAATTTATCCTTGAAACCTCAATTCCTTCAACTTTCAATATCCCAACCATTCGGTTATTTCCTTGAATACAAGATTGTGAAAAGTAGACATCGAAGGCTAAAATAACAAAACACTTGAGCCAGAATAAGAGACCTGCAACATGCAAGGTCGTCACCATTGTACATAAACATTTATAGGAAAAACAAAACTGTCGGCACATTCAGTCTAATTTTCACTTCGAGCACAGAGACTCCAACTCTGTTTTCTAATACACCTGAAGTGTTTGTGCCGGTGCCAAACAAACAATATTTTGACACACACATCGAGAAAAGGACAATTCAAAAGCCAAATGTATTTTTTTAAAAACGGTCCTTTACCCGGAAACATCCGGACTCTTCCGTCTAGTCAACGTATTTTTATAAGGAGGTTTTGGTTAGATTTCTGAAATAAGGTGTGGAATCAGACGCTATTATACAGGATTTGTATTGCATATGGATTTTTTATTTCTATGACATTAATTACAACGGTATTTACCCCACTTTTGCCGATTGTAAGTTGCTTAGCCAAATGTTAGCTGTGGAACAAATTAAGAGACACATCATTTTCTCTTGTTTTATAACATTTTAGTTAGTTAGAGTTCAATTATTATTATTATTTTTTATTGTATTCTATAAACTACTGACAGTATTTCTGTGTTGGAATTCAACAGACACTGAATGGCTGCCATACATATATAGATAAAGGTTTAAGAAACATTTGGAGTGATCTCTTAATTATTTTCCTTTGAGTTGAGGTGCGATGCTAACTTCCGAGTCATTCTACAAAAATCACTCTATTGACCACAAAACACATACATGAGAGATGAAATGTGATGCATGTATTAACATTGTTGTTGACTTGTCTTACTACTTTCTGCACCTCAAATTTCTGGTACGAACTCATTACACAGTCCTTCTGATGTGGATATTAAAACCTGATATAAAAGCTGGAGGTCACCACTGCCTTTTTTTTCTTATGTCTATTCAATCCCATTGTGCAGGAGCACAGAGCCCACACACACAGAAAAAAACTGCCTTTTTACCCAACTGTCCACACCAAACCAAGGTCAGATCAAGCCATGAATACGGTATATTATATCATTTTTTTTCAAAGTAGTTCAAGCTGGCAGAGCTATACCGCGGGTCTGTATCTTCTTTCTGCAAAGATGATTATTCAGTTAGTTTGAATGCTTGTTCTTCTCAATGCTTCATACTATTCTCCATTGGCAGTTTTTGTTTAGTTAACTTAGCATTCTTGAATTTGGTTTTGAATGAAGGTGGATGTTAATGGAGCTGCTTTCATGCAAGAAAGACATCTGACAAGTTGTGCAGAGGACTGGGAGTGTAAGAAGAGCAGATTAGTCTTAGTATATTTCCTTTTCAAAGAAAAGTCCTTTAGGAATTTCGGTCGTACATCATTTGCAACATGTCACTACACTTATCAACAAAAGCAACTCTCTTCGTTTCTAAGAAGATAAGTCTCTGAAAAAAGATAAATTGCTTGTCCCTCTAAGGAAGGACTGTGTTTCTCGCTTGACAACTTCTTTTACGGGTCGTTTTTAATTATATATTGTTATTTTTTTATCCGATCTCACCATCTACAGGGTTTTTGTAATACTAATTTCATAACCACCCAAATGCAAGTCCTAAAATCTCACTTATTTGGCAAGAAAAGAAAGATAGCCTAGTCTGCATAATCATGACATAATTATGAAATATTTCTGGCTTGTAATTTGTCTCTATCTTCCTCTCCAGCTTTCTCTGCTTTGATCATGTCTCATCCTATTAGCCTCAATGTAGATCCATACCGCTCCTTCCTTTGAGCAGTACACACATGTTGATGGTTTGCATCTAATCTGCTCTGAATTTTCTACTGTACTGAGCACAATCTTTAACTCTCCCTTTCTCCACTCTGACAGGTGGATTGACCAGCAATGAGCAGCCTGTGGAACTTCTAAAACCAGCAGCACTCAACCATTATGGTACTGTGTGTGTGTGTGTGTGTGTGTGTGTGTGTGTGTGTGTGTGTGTGTGTGTGTGTGTGTGTGTGTGTGTGTGTGTGTGTGTGTGTGTGTGTGTGTGTGTGTGTGTGTGTGTGTGTGTGTGTGTGTGTGTGTGTGTGTGTGTGTGTGTGTGTGTGTGTGTGTGTGTGTGTGTGTGTGTGTGTATGCGTGTGTGCGTGTGTGCGTGTGTGTGTGTGTGTGTGTGTGTGTGTGTGTGTGTGTGTGTGTGTGTGTGTGTGTGTGTGTGAGAACTGCATTTGAACTGACTTTACTTAGATTTGACTTGCTATCACTTTGGATCAGCTTTATTCTGGTCTGGTATAGAGTGATGCAGTGATGACGTATTTTTGTAGCCCAACCTGGAAGTTTTCCCCCGCGAGAGCTCTCTCGACAAAAAGCAATGGGATTTTTCCATTGGATTTTGGAATATTCCAGTATATGAGATGTGTGGCAAACACACATTTTAATGGCTAGATATATTAACAACAATTATATAATAGTTGAAGCGTTAATGCAATCGAAATAAATAAATAGCTAACATAATGCTATAAACAAACTTCCTCACAAGGGAATGACGTGATGTAAACATAGCTAAGCTAAAGGTGGCTAACGTTCAACGGGATATTGACTCATTTAGTCACTTAAGAAAGCTTCTGATTTTCACCAGCGGGGTATTTACCTATTTATGTCATTGAGCAAAACGTGAAAATCTTGTAAGCTGTTGTTCATCGCTGAACTTACGGCTGTTCACAACCGTCACATTCACTGATGGATTTTATGTTCTTGAAAAAAACGTAGAAATCTCGTTAGACATCTAACCAAAATGTTTTTTTGTTAAACCATTGACTTCGAGATGAGGGAACCCGGAAGTGCTCAAATGCTAACTCATTTTGGGGTTTTGGACTAATTACTGCGCCACTCTACAGTATCAATGCCAGTTCTAAAGTCTGTAGCTTCCTTACTCAGCTCTGAGAGTTTTCCTGAGGTCTCTGAGTGATCGATGCAGTCATGTCATTGGTGTACTGCTGCGTGATGCACAACGGCAATGCTCAATTGGGGATTTGGTGATAGCGCAGTCGCCTTAGCTGACTAATGTACGGCTCAGGAACACACTCCGTCAGTGTCTGTTTATGAGCAAACATATCATTTACTCCCGAGCATGCAATCATGTCCACCAGCTGACGTCGCACATTGTTTTTAGTACATGGCAATGTATTATTCAGTGGTCGGCTTCTTTTTAGCATTCCCATCGCACATGCCAGCGCACACGAGAACGTGCACATGAAAAGGAGATATTTTGTTGGAACTTCGCACTCTTGTTGACAGGAACGAGGGATGATCACGCCACATCAGCATGTCATCAACCCACAAGCGGTATGTTTATCCCATGTGGCGGGATGCAATGCTGATGCAGCACTGATGTCACGGATATGGTTGCCAAGGCCTGGAGTCTTAGCCTGCTAATAGCATGTTTCAGTGCCTTAGTGACACAGAGCACTGTACAAACACACAGACCCACGTTTACTCACAAACACATATAACACATTGGAACATATGCAGGACGTGTAATATGCTATGTGGTCTATCTGAGTTGTTGTCAATTAAATCTGTTAATTCTATTTTGTGTTCACGAGGAGCATTTTTAGTTACACGTGAATGCTTCTGGCATCCCATTAACATATTAACAAATAACATTAATATTGAGAGAAATATTGGACTGTAATATATGTATATATGTCAAGTGATCAAATATCACTATCATATATCATTACAATAATTGAAACAGTATACACACATTATATCAACAGTTTTTCATTTATAAATTGCAGCAGGGCTGGCATGATATCAGAGTTTCACTACATGATTGGCAAAAATAAAGTAGAATAAACACATTTTGAATATTTTTCTTCTTTATACTGCTTATTTAAAAACAATTTGGGGGGCAAATGATTTTGACTAAATATAAAATTGTAGGTGAGCAGAAATGATATATATTATTGACATGATCTTGATATATTTTATTAAACATGATTATCGTCAAAAGTTATATATCGCATAAAAAAATGTTCAGTATAGTGAAAGCCAAGGCGCCTAGGTTGCAATTCAGTAGGTCTCAAGTTGAGTGCAATAAACTAGCTCGTCACTGTGTACAGTCATATCATTGGACTGATTTTAACACGATTTTAAGCGTTTAGAGTTTGCTACTGCCCTAATAATAACTAAATGCTACAAATGCCTGCCAAAAAAAGGACAACAGCATTTTATTGGAATAAGAACAGTACAATGCTCCATTAACACATTTGTGAGATGTGTTAGAATGAATTAACCGGGTGCCAAGAGCAACAACAACACTTCCTGTGTGCATGCTTGTGTTTGTCCCATAGTGTGAAGTGCATTCAAACAGAAAGTGATACGGCAACAACGGCCACAACGGCTGGTCACCTTACAGTGCGTTTTCGTTCAAAAGTGGCCGATCAATCAGAATAAATCGCAAGGATCAAAATGAAGAAGAGAGGTTGATGATGATGAAGGTGACAGCTTTGGGTGCATATTAAGCAGGATGACTAAAAGGATGGGCAGGAGGTTCTTTAAGGAGCAGAACACAGCACCTTTTAGGAGTCACTTCCACACTTGATATGAATGTGGGTTGAGCATCTGTTTGTATCTGTGAATGCACTCTTGACATTGGGAGAGTGGGAGTAAATTAAGGACAACTAGTGTGTGTGTGTGTGTGTGTGTGTGTGTGTGTGTGTGTGTGTGTGTGTGTGTGTGTGTGTGTGTGTGTGTGTGTGTGTGTGTGTGTGTGTGTGTGTGTGTGTGTGTGTGTGTGTGTGTGTGTGTGTGTGTGTGTGTGTGTGTGTGTGTGTGTGTGTGTGTGTGTGTGTGTTTGCCACGTCTGTCCATCCATCCCAGCATTAAGCCTAAACTCGGCTCTTTTCTCCCCGAGCCAAAACAGCTTTCTCCCACTCTGCACAAATTAGCAGCAGCCCACGCTCCACTCACACATAACTGTCAGAGCACAGACACTGCGGGGGGGAGGAGGAGGAGGAGGGAGGGGAAGGTGAGAGAAGTGATGAAGAAGGAGGGAGACAAATTGGGAGAAAAGGATGGGAAATGAAGTGTCAGATAATGTGGACCTGAAGTGGTTTTGTTATTCTCTCCACGGCTTCTTTCATCAGTGTGCGCAGTCGGCAATCGTCAAAAACGTGACCGACGTTAAAAAAAATAACTTTTCTAGCCTTAATGCTTTGTGCGCACGTCCGCTTCTTGTCTGCAAAGCGCTGATATTAAGGCTTTGCAGAACATGAGGCGGCGAGGGATTGGAGTGAAGAGCTGTTAACACAGGAAGTGGAAGACCTGTTGGCCGCCTTCTGTTTTCCTGACTGAACATCCTATCTTTATTTAGAGTTGTCAATTATCCATGAGCACTTAAGAACCTGAGAGAGGGAGGTGTAGGTAAAATAAATTCAATGAATGAATGGATGGGTGGTGGGGGAGGGAGGAGGTGGATGTCGTTTAAGGGATAGAGGAGGAGGAGGAGAAACGCAATTTGAAGCAAAGAGAGCCTAGGAAAAAAGGGGGATGAGGAAAGGCACATTATGCAAATACCAGCACACTCATTTCCATCTCAAAACTCTGGAAAGGAAGTCACAAAAAGTAAGGGGAAACGTATTTTTGGACTACGCCTAATTCACTCTCTGAATTTCTCTTTCTTTCACTCTAACACTCATCACCATCCCTCTCTCCCGCACTCAACTCCCGTCTGCTCTCTCAGTTCTCTACATGTGATTTCTATTTCTGTGCTCACTTGGCCTCTGATTTCACATATTCAGCCTGAATCTTAAGCTAGACGGTACACTCACTGGCCACTTTATTAGGTACACTTTTCTAATGAAGGGGAGGAATTTGCAGACATTTCCAGCTTGAATTTCAACTAGTGCTGTAAAGAATAGTTCTAGGCTTGATTCATGACCTTTACACTCTTTCTGAATCAGCATTCTACGGTGGCCGAAAGGTGCAAAGTCGTTACAATGGCCAAAAACATTTTTATTATGAGACACTGCAGTTTAAAAAAAGATGCAAATAAAAAACACAAATGTGCCAAAATGCATGCAGATTAAGGAACATCAATACCTACTTGACAAAACATTTACTTAAAGCGCAGCAAACACAAAACGCTGCAAATAAAAAAAAAAGTGTTTTGTCAGTATATCAGAAATGGCTTGCTCACTTGCAGCTGATCTGCCATTACACCGGCAGGAATCATGCGATCACATGGTGAATATAGACTATTAAAACGTACATTTTAGTTTCCAAGGGGTGGCAACATTTATAACCCCTGACCATCAACTAGCAATCCGATCCTAGCTGTGTGCATCACTTTTTAGTGTCCCAGTTTCCGTTGTTTTAAGTTTCTTGCAGCGTTTCCTTTATGATGCCCTTTTTGTAAATTATGTGCATGTCCTAATGCAGGAGTGGGCAATTAATTTTTTACAAGGGGCCACATGAGAAACCTGAACTGTGTTGGATGGACGAACTAATGATAACATGAACATAATTCTGCTCAATGTTCATTTTCTCCCATTGCAAAAAGCAATAAATTATATATTTTGATTAGCTGCTACTGGATAACAGAAGAATAAGGATATTCTGTAAATATTTATATAAATATATGAAATTGCGGTGTAGGTCAAATAGGAAAATACTCCTATAAAAGTAATAAACAGTAAAAACAAAAACAATCATTACATCAGTGTTTCATTTTATATTTAACTAATCTTCACAAACACTGAAAAGGTGTCTTGCAGTATGTTAAATATATGCAATTGATCAACTTTATACAAAAAGCAATACATGCTTTCATTTTTTTCCAGTTCATTTTAATGTTCAGTGAGAGAAATTCAGTCTGGCTTGGGCTTGAACAAGTGCATTGAAATCTGGCTGAATGTCTGTCTGAGGTGGATATGCGAAGGGCAGCTGAGAGGTGATCATCAGTGATAGAGGATCTGTATCTGGATTTGTTGAACTTCATCACCGAGAATGTCTGTTCACATGTGTAGGTAGTAGAGGACTAGAATCTTCTGAGCATGCCTCCTCAGGTGTGGAAAGTTCCGCTCTTTGAGAGAAGAGTAAAAATCCAGCAGTGAGACTGACTTAAAGTGCTCTGCCAGAAGTGTGTCAGACTGCAGGTCAATGAGTTCCATCTGAACATCACTGGGTGCATTATCCAAACTGCAGGTGAAGGGAGAAGAATCCATGTGCATGTCAGTCTCTACTGTTTTGAAGTCTTGAAATCGCCTTGAAAACTCACCAAGCAGTGCTTCTAACATGGATGAGTACCTGTGGAGGTGATCAGCTGATGGTGCGGCTTCCTTCAGTGTTGGCAAGTGGGTGAGAATGTTGTCCTTCATTTGGCTTGAAAGAAGCTCCAACTTTCTCATGAAAGCTGTACATTTCATGCACAAAAAGGCCCTTGCATTGCAGTTTGAGATTTAGTTCATTCATTAGTGATGTCACATCAACAGCAAAACCAAGGTCTACCAGCCAGTCTGCGTCTGAAAGCTGTGGGAGGTCATTTCCTTTCTTCACACAGAACTCCTGAATCTCCTCTCTCAGGTCCCAGACATTTTTCAGCACTTTGCCCAGGCTGAGCCACCTGACAGCTGTGTGGTAACTTATGTCACGATGTTCAGTCTCATTTTCTTCCAAAAGTGCAACAAATTCTGTGATTCAATGCTCTTGCCCTGATGAAGTTAACTATTTTAGTTACAAAATCAACAACATGGTTCATTTTTAACACTGACTTACACAACACCTCCTGATGTATAATACAATGCAAAAATGTCAGAGGGGATCTTGCCTGAGGTGTAATTCCATGTAGAACTACCACTGCCCATTTGAGTCCCAATTTGTCCAAACATGCCTCCGTGAACAAATCACTCCCAGTTGTTGTTCCTTTCATTGACTGCATGGCTGCCAGCTCCTCCGTGATTTTGAAGTCTGCAGTCATCCCACGTAAGAAGACGAGTAGCTGGACAGTGTCACGTACATCGCAGCTCTCATCCAAAGCCAGAGAAAAATTGTCAAAGTTGACCGCTCTGTTCTTCAGCTGAAGCTCCAGATTTCCCGGGATGTCCTCAACCTTCCTCGTTACAGTGCGTCGGGAGAGGGGCACGTCCCCAAATGTGCCATTTTTCTCCGGGCATATTAGTGCTGCAGATTCCACCAAACACTCCTTAATAAACTCTCCGTCAGAAAACGGCTTATTTTTTCTGCCGATTTTGTGGGATAAGACAAAACTTGTCCTGACAGCCGCATCTCTGGGTGTGCAAAGTTTTGTAAAAAGTTCTTGTTGGTTTTGCAGTTTAGCTAGCAAAGCATCCGACTCCCTTGAGCGCTCTTCATCAGACATGTTCTTGTATCTCTCCTGGTGTTTGGTCACGTAGTGGCGATTCAAATTGTGATCCTTTAACACAGCGACCTGTGTACCACAAACTAAGCACACCTCTTTACCTTTGACTTCTGTAAATAAATATTTAGCAGTCCATGTCTTGTTGAAAACGCGGCATTCGGTGTCAACTTTTTTTTTTTTTTGGCGTGAGCTGACATTTTGAGGGCTAGCTGGCCAGCATCACTTGTCTCTATTCACGCACGCACGTCATGGACGTATAATACGCACGTGCGTCCAAACGTAAATAAAAAAAACAAAACACGGTTTTCAAAATAAAAGCAACATGAACGGCATAACATTTTTTTCATTCATGTTCTGATTGACCTCACGAGGGCCGGATGTGGCCTGCAAGCCGTAAGATGCCCAGGTCTGTCCTAATGTGTTGTCAGGTTGATGAAGCTGTTTCCTGATTTACATGTGTGCGGGCACCTTTGTGTTTTTCTTTTTTTTTTGCATAGTTTTTGAAATTGACTTGCTCAGAATTAGTTTTGGTCCGTTATGACACTTTAGCACCTGTCTGCCACCATAGTGTAAAATCTGTATTTCTGCAGAGTTTCGGAAATGACAGACAGAGATAAGGCTACACTAATGTTAGTGGTATTGTACTATTTTTTTATTAGAGTCAGATTGCTGCCTAGGATTGTAATGTCCCAAAGTTGTGTATTTCTGATACAAAGTCCAAAAGGTGAGCATATTTGTTGCAAGCAAAAAATATTTTGGTCTTGTTTGCCACACAAAATAAAGGCACTCACTGATGAGTTTATTTATTTAAGACATTAGCATGCTATCCAAACAGTGACTTGAAGAGATTCTAGTCCATTTCCACGATAGCATCATAATTATGGAGTGCATTTGTAGATAACAGATGGAAAACAAGAAGAGAAGCGAGTGCAAAAGCAGCTGAATGGGGCGAGGTGTGTTCCAGAGGACACCCGTCTGTAGGTCACCATGACCGTGCAGAGACACTTGTCTGCTGGCCAGACCCCCCCTCCCCCCCCCCCCCCCCCCTGGGGTGGGGTTTGCAGGCCTGTGTGTTTGTGTGCGTCTGAAAGCTTGACCTTAATCCTGACATTGTAAATATGTGTGTTTGCTCTGGTAATGTAAGGAAACATGCTTTACACGAGGAATTTGGGAGTTTGGCAGGCACACAATTTGATATAAGCCAACCTTATTGTCTCTGACTGTATTTGCACGGGTGAAAACCATGACTGTGACAATGTGTAATATATACAATCTATTTTTAGGAAAACTGATTTTCCTTTTTCTTTTTTTGGAAATTCACTATATGCATAAAATCAGAACACTATCATCTATCATCTCCAAAAATCTGTTAATACTTTGGTGTAAACTACTTAGCTTAACTTTGATGGAATCAAGTTTCAGAGAATCAAATCTGTAACGGTATCGTTACTGCTCAAAGTATTCCTGCAAAACTCCCGTCAAGTTGTTTAACAATCATAGGAAGGTTTGATAATAAAACGAAATCACAATTTTGGCTTTAAATGTGTGTCAAGTTCGCTTTTTTTTTTTAAATAGTTAAAATCAAGTGCATTTATTATCATTTAATAATTATGAATTCACCAATGCTGAATTTCCCAGCTGATGCAGATATTTGGAATTCCAAATTTGGCCCATACTAATGCCCATATTGTGCTGTTTTACACATACATTCCTACAATGACAGTAAGAAATTATCTTTACTATTACCTGCTCATTCAGAAGATATTCAGTACAACAATCCTTGGCGTTTGATTCTCAGTGCCCGTCCTAATCCAGTTTTTTTTTTTACCTTTCTGTTAGATGAAGTCTTAATTCAAGATTTAAACCATGACCTTGGGAATGTAGTCCCAATGACAGACACAATCAGTACTTGCCTGACTTACCACTTTTCCCTAATGAAAGACAACCTGTTTACTATACACATGATCACCAGGGAGCATACACAAGCCCTCGGGCCCCGGTGCCAGTTCCCCAGATGGGCCCCAAAAGCCCCCTACCACCCCCACACACTCCCTGACCTGGCATGGAATCCTCTGCCTGGTGCCAGTTTGGTGTAGGCAGGAGTCGGTGGGCAGCTGCTTCTTTTCTGCTCAACACATAAATACACACGCACGCACGCACACACTCGCAAAACCATGTCAAAGTTACAATCACCCAAGGGATCTTTCCAAATGGTTTCTTGTACTTTTGATGAACTGTAGTATAATCTCTTGCTTTATCTAACCTCCTTGAATCTGGCTTTTTATTTCTTTTTTATATTACATTCTACCCTTTAAAAAATATAAAAATGGAAATGGACAACTCCACATGTAAAAGGCACTTAATCAATAAGGGTTAAGGAAGAATGCTAAGAAATTTGTGTTAGGATGCTGTCGAAGAGCAGAGGTTAAATCAGGTTTGATGCTTAGAGAAAGATTGGAATTCAAAACAGTGCACCGGTGCCTAATTATATCTACAGACATAGCCTGGGGTGGTGGCCTTCATGTCAACCCTGTTAAAGAGAGGCACACACACACTAACATGCACACTCTTCACATTTGGGTCTGAGAAAGGATGGCAGAGTGCTCGAAGCCAGACTTGTTTTTGTCTTCCAGCAGAACAGGCAATGCCTTAACCTACTTTGTCTGCATCAGTGCCATTATCCTGACAGCTATAACAGGTTAAACTGTGTGTGTGTGTGTGTGTGTGTGTGTGTGTGTGTGTGTGTGTGTGTGTGTGTGTGTGTGTGTGTGTGTGTGTGTGTGTGTGTGTGTGTGTGTGTGTGTGTGTGTGTGTGTGTGTGTGTGTGTGTGTGTGTGTGTGTGTGTGTGTGTGTGTGTGTGTGTGTGTGTGTGTGTGTGTGTGTGTGTGTGTGTGTGTGTGTGTGTGTATGTTGTAGAGGCTAAAAGATTGTACCATCTTATCATGTCATGAATTTTGCATCGGGCCTGGTGTGTTTTGCTTTGTTGGCTGGCTCTGCATTCCAAGACTGAGACGTCTGGAGAGGGAGCTTGTGTTTGATATTTTTGCTCACAAACAGTACATATGGACATACAGAGGTTAGAGACAACTAAGGAAGTATACTTTTTAACAAAGTTGCCATTTGGCTTAATTTGTCTTGTTGTTAGAGCAAGTAAACGCACGTAATCAGCATGTGCTAAATGGTTGGCTGTGGAAACTAATGACAAATAACCTCAACACAGTAAGAATGAATAGATACAATAATACAGGAGAATCCATTTAGTTACGCTTCAAGTTATAATTTGTTTCCAAATTGTTGGATCAGATTTAATTGTTTCAGGTGTGTGTGACGCACTAACAAGATACTGTTCATTCAAAATAACAATGGAGCTCCAAAATGGTAAGCTTAGATAGTTCTGATTGTAAAATCAAAATGGGAGAGTATTTATTTAATGAAAGAAGAGTAAAAGAACAACACTGAAAGCTTTATGCAATGGAATCTAATTTGAGGGTCCTTTTCAAGTCTGGTTTGATTGACAGATGCTTAATCCAATAACCTGCCAAGTATTTCTTACAGGTGTCTGCCCTTTCACTAGTTTCTATTGTAAACAAATCTTATTGATAAAAGATAAATATCTTCCTGACACACATTAATTAGCTTGTTTTCAGAAACTGGTTGGAGTTCAAAGCTTGATTGATTGATTGATTGTTTGTTTGTTTGTTTGTGTTGTATATTGGGCTATACAAATAAACTTTGATTTGATTTGTTGGTGCGCATGTTTTTTAACCATATTATAAGATAACATTGCGATGATGCAACACAGCAAACATGTACACTTCCTCAATTTTGGACTATGCTTTCCAGTTCCCTCAAAGGTCACCAATTTGCAACAGTTCAGAAATTGTTTAGAGCCATATTTCAAAAGTCACGGGAAAGTGTTGCACGGTTGAACTTCACCTCAGCAAGTGAATCAACTCATTGCAACAGATCATGACGCAAGTCAAAAATTCCATCGGAAAAGACCCAAATATTAGTAAAAGAAGGACTAATACCGTTTTGCGAAACGTAGTAAAAAATGAACCTGTTTTGTAACAACCAAGCATATATTTTTGAAGCTAAGATTCAGGACAATTTGGAAATGTTCTCTTTGTTTATGTGCAAATGTTACGTTCATTCAACTCCGGCCACGTTTTAACCTTTCACTTCCTCTCAAACTTGCTTGTTTATGCATAGGTCTGTTTAGTAAAGGCTTTTAAAAGCCCTAGCAGGACCACGTGAATCCAGAGGAGACCTCTGGAAGCGATCTATTATTGATGACCACTCCAGGGTTCAGACCTTTTGCTTTCGCGTTTGCATCAGGTTTGCTAGCTTCTGGCCATCAACATCACCATGACCAGAGGTTGGCCCTCCTCTGTCCGGGAAGAGGAGTTCATTAAAGCCAAGCCTGGAGCCTAATGGCTACAGCGTGGACCTCAGTGATAGACTGCATTTTACCACAAACTCATATAAGAAAAGAAATAGACCATGGTTGGCCGACTGAAATGCTTCAGACTCTAAGTGGGGTGAACTTACATAGAAGTCGCTGTGAAGAGACTTCCTATAACTGGAAAATAAGTTCAAGAATACACTGTATGCTCTTCGATTTCTGATGAAAGTAAACATCTCAACATCAAGTCTCCACAGGTAGACATCAAACACAGTATCTTTTTACAATATGAATACTGGATCCTTTCCTGGCTCGCCTATATCCTGAACTCATCCTTTTTTTGGATGCAATTCTCCATTTGTACTGTCTTATTGTCATATACATTTCCAGTAAACATTGATAAGGCTAATTTAAGACACGTTACTATTTTCTCCTCCGGACCTAAAGCAGTTGTAGGTATAAGCATTAGTGCACAGGGGGTTTCCTGTGACCCATGTGATCTAAAGTGCACTGGTAGCAGTATGTGAGCTGACATGGCTCATAAGTTCAGTTCAGCATGGCCGACAGCTAATGGCTCTGTCTGCTGCAAACTCGGTGCAGACTGGGAAGCATTACCAATGAGACGGAAGGAGAGGGCGTAAAATATGAATGAACGGAGCTCCCCAAAGCTGCCTCATCTTCTATTCTCACCTCGTCTGGTTTTTAGGAAGCTGTTTTGATGCTATGAGACTCAGTCTTGTTCTGGGTATTTTTGTAGTGCTCTGCTGCATGAGTATATTTGATCTGAGGATTGTATCAACTCTTTACTCTTTGCTTTAGTGTGCACCTGAAGGTTTGTATGGTAGAGATCAATACCATATCGTTTTAAGGCAGGTATGAAACAGATAAAAGGAAAGTAAAATGCATTTAGCTGCTTTTGCTCATCCGCCTTTGTTACGCTGTTATACATAGAAGAGTGATAGAAGGATGGGAATGTTGTTTTGGTCTGAATCAGTGGAGGGATCTGGTTTGATTCAGTGGATGAATTGGTAACTTTTTTTTTTTTTGGTAAAATTGAAAGCTCAAGTAAAACATTAACGTGATAACTCTGGTTATTGGTTTGTCTGAGATTAGTACCTGGCTGTGGGAGTCTTTTACCTTTTTAATTCTTGAGTTGGGTCAGATCGAGGTAAAATTTTGTTCAAACCATAACCAACAAAACCTCTTCCTGAAAAAAGGTTAAGGAAGGCGACAACCAAATATTCTCATTGCTGTGTTCAGATCTGTTAAATCGAGTCATCCCAAGGCAGATACAAAGCTAATGGTCGGATTTAACCTGCATAAACAACATGGGATTAAAACATTTAAAGAAAAATACCTTTTTGCACATTAAATAAAGGGCCATGAATCAAGTACTTCTTCCCAATTATGTTAAAGCAATCCTTAGCATGTATCTAGTAAATGGCATTGCAGCATCTCTACTGACTGGCAAATATTTGTACACTATAAATCAAAACCTGCTGACATTTCTGCTAATAAACAGAGAGTAGAGCCCAGTGGGACAGCAGTTCTCTTCTAAAGATGTTACACTATACTGTTGCTTCACTACAATGGAGTTTATCGCCAGTCAGCCAAACCTGTGTCCTGTGATTGTATGTGTGAGAGAGAAAAAGACTCACAGGTTAAGGATTTAGCTTACCCGGCCTGTTCATATTAATACAATGTACTATTGTACATTGTATGCACAGTAGACCAACACGAAAAAACACAGACTAAAGTTCCTTATTTTGAATGCATCTGGTCAAACTTTAATACATTTTCTTCTTTTGTGGGGGCTCTGAGTTCTGCCTGTTCACCTATGAATCAGCTCTGACAGTACTTTTATTTTTGACATATTTAAAGAAATGTATTATATTTGCTACCAAAAAAAAAATATATATAGCAGCTTAGGGATAACAGCTGATAGCTCAGGAATTTACAGATATCTTGAGCCTTAAAATATTTTTCAATTACTTCAAGTCCGTTGCCATGCATTTGCTGAAGTGACAGAATATGCAAGGGTGAAAGTACAGGATTTTTTGGCACCAAATATTACTTTTTCATTGCACTTCAGCAGTGTTTTAGCATTGTTAAATTAAATTATAAAAGGACATAAGAGTGTACCAAAATAGTGGGATTTTGTATTGTGGTGACTTTCATTAGAATTTCACTTCATTGCCTAAACATGTTTAAAAGTATTTGAGAAGGATTATTTTAGTACAGTTTTTAAAAGAAATGTCAGATTTAGTTTCTGTATTTTCAGAATCCCAAAGGTACTAATGAATAAGGTGGGAGGTAGATACAGAGAGATGTAAAGGGGGGTAGCAGAGAGAGTGTGTATTATAAATAACCTAAATCAATAATAAATGACACCGTATCTGACAGATTTGGAGTCGGGTCTGGGGTTCTCAGGGGAGATGGATGAAAAAAGCATCCCCCTCCTCTGTCACTGTAAAGAAGAGGGGGGAGACAAGAGCATAAGACGATACAAAAATAAGACTTGCTATTTTTTTTCTCTTTCCTGAGCATGAACCCGCATGTGGTTATGGTTTGCATGTGTGTGTTAGTGCGCACATGTGTGTACATTACGAGGCGGACGCCGGCCATTACTTATTCATCAGTCCTGTCTGCCAGGCTGCCACACTGTATTTCAGCATGCCTCGCAATCATTATGCCACATGCATTATTTAAGGCACACACGCACGCTGCCTCTGATGCACACAGCTACATGAGCTATTTATCCCGGATATGCTCACTTATCGCCTTGTCTGCTTCTCTCACAGGCTGTTGCAAATAACTCCACCAGCCCTTTTCCACATAGACATACATTGCCCGCCATATCCTTATTCCTCACACCATCTCTCACACAAGGTTTGATACACATGCTTTTATGAATACATGTTGTTTTTATGTAATGCGTACACATGCCAAACTCATTAAGGCCCTTATATGCTCCAAGTCCCAGCATGTGGTTATGTAAATACTTTATTAATGTAGACGCAGAGTTGTCTGTCACGTGCTGGTGGAAGTGTATAGTAGAAACACACCACACCCTGGTTTTAGGAACAGCTTCAATACAATCAAAAATAGAAAAATACATCAAGTTCAATACATGGATATTTTGAAAGAGAATCATGTCCATACAAATATGATTGTCTAACACAAAGATTAACAAAGCATTGGCTAACGAAAACATGTTAAATTACAACGCAACGTGTAAAACAAGTGTTATTCATGACACAGTACAATGGGCCTTTACCAAAAAGAACTTATTTCTTACTTATTTGTTCTTGAGAACGGACCTGAGAAAAGACTATTCCGAATCAGAAATACTTTATTCATCCCAAACTGGGAATTTTTTCATTGCAGCAGTAAAATACAATATGAAGCATAACAAATAAGCCTCTATTGCCTCGAATCGCATCATTGTTAACACCTAAATTTGCATTAGTTAAGGTTGGGTTAAGGCTAGTTAGACTTCCATGCTATCCAATTAAAACGGCATGAGATTGCAGGGCCATTGGCTCGCAGAAACTGAAAAGAAATGTTGGGAAGTCAAGAATACAAGAAGGATGGAGAACTATCTCAGAGCTTCAGAGTTCTACGGTGAAGGTACTTTTTCAGGATGTCAACGTCAAACCAGCCATTGTATTAACTAACGTCAGGAGCGGATACAAGATAACACGGAAAAAATGCATGGCATGTTACTCCATAGCGTTGAAGTGATGTAGTGTTTATTTATCATAAAACAACATAATGCTTTCTTTAAGACTAAAGCACTCCGATGTGTGTAAGTGTGCTCTTGATGTTCTTAGTGGCAGCAGTAAGGAAGTATCTTCTCAAGAACGTTTGGCGATTGAGACACATTAGCTTTAGTGTATTTCAAATTCTTAACAATCTTGACAGTGAAGTCTTTACCTTGAAACCATGTTTTGTGTAGTTGCGTAACATGCAGTTCATCTAAATCCCTCTACGCGCACAGCCTTTGACAATTTTGTTTCTGGAATAACTTCCAACAACATAACAAAAGTCATTTTCTAAGCTGCCCACATGTGTCTCACCGTTCAATTTTGTTTGCCAAGCTGCCGACTCACCGCCACTGATCTTTGGCCGTGTAACCCTCCATTTAACCCGACGTACCATCCATTGATTTTTACCGCTGAGTTCATGCGGTGCTCTTCTGCTCATTTTCAGCCCGGTCACTGCCCTCCCCCGTTGATAATCCTCCCAGTTCTAAAAATGAAATGGTGTTTATGTGCGTGTGTGTATGCTGTTATCAGTGTCATGGCCACATGAAGCTCAGCTAAGCCTTTGACGTCAACCCCATTCAGCATGCTGATAATGCAGAACGCTATCTCAGACAGGTGTGTGGGTGTGTTTGTCTGATCAAACAAAACTTCCAGGATTCTACGTGCAACTGCATAAATAGCTCCTGCAAACACACACGGACGCAGACCTCTTCACACACACCTGCATGTTCACATCAAAAAAAACATGGTGTTTACATAATGTGATTTATATTTGGGTTTCTTAAGCAAAGAGATTTCTTTATCACCATATTAACAAGCAACCCAGTTACGTTAACACAGGTTAGGAGTTAAGAAACAGTGCTTTGTTTTTGATGGAGGACACTTTATTTTTGTTCTATGTTATGTTAACTTTTGGAATGGATTTTATTTTTCAAAAATGTTCCAACACAAGTCTGACTTAACCTAAATAAAAGTATAGATACGTCTTTTTTCTCATCTTAAAGACATTCACACCGGGGTTTTCACTCATCTTTTGTATGACTGAACATCTTCCCATGTGCAGACTTAGCTTCTTCCCCACTCGAAACAATCCATTAGATAAATGTAAATAATCAAAAAGTTCCAGTACAATTTTGATACTTCGTGTTCAGTAATGTTTCTAGGAAAACATATTTTATTCCTGCATTATGGTCACTGTTTTAATCATGTTAATGTTGGGAATAGAAACCAAACATTGTTAAGGCTGAAAAAAGTGGATACTAGGTAGATACGTAGGTTAAGTATTTTATAAAAAATAAGTAGCAGTTAACTCTTCCTTTCACACTGTACACGAACAGTGGTCTCGTTAAAAGTACTGTGTTTGTTTAAACCACCCATCCTATCCGATCTGCTACTCTTTCCTCTTAACATTACTAACAATGCAGTTTTCAGTTGTATGGGAAAGTCGCCCATTCTCCTTCGGATTAACCTGATGGGGTGGGTCAAATTAGAACTGAGTCATTGTTATTAATTCCTACTGTGTAGTGCCGTCATACATTTCCCAGCATAGCTCCACCTATCTTAAACTTTAGCAGAGGTCCAATTAGTCAAAGTATGTAAAACACCTGAGTGGGTGTGTCAGCTCTTTGTGAAATATTCAGACGTAATTGCTTTGAAATGTTTTAATACACGGTAGATGCAAGGGGGGATTACCTAATTATTGCACATGAATGCAGTTGTTTCAATCTGATTATTTTGTCATGTAATCATTTAAGGGTAGTGATCAGTGTCCTATTGCTTGGTCCATGTCTTGGGTGTTCAAAGCTGGTTTAAGGACACTCCAAATGCTTTTACGTTGGTGCTTACGCCCCATCCAACGGTTCCAAAGTGTCAGTCTTGTGTCGGTGTTTTCAGTATTGAGCCTTCAATGATCATTTTCCCACTCAATCTGGCTGGTATATTATAACAAAAGCTCCTTAAATTGTAATAGTCAGGAGTAATGTTTTGATTGCCGGATGCAGTTTTCCTTAATTTAGTTTGAAAATAGTGGCTAGTTTTCACTCCTGAGTCAAAACCATCACGTTCAATTAACTGTCATCTAATCTTTGAGTCTGTATGATTGAACGTCCGGTTTATTTCAGTTTTGCAAATTAGCACTTGCCCAAATATTGTAATTAAACAAATGTTACACACCCAGCAGTTAGACAAGTATTCAGACTGCAGTCCCATCCTGCCTGTTTCCACCCACTCCTATTGGCTGAGTGTCAAGCCAACCAACATATGTCAGGTGTCGCCCCCCAAGGAGCACTTGTCTTTAGTGGACTCTGATGCCACTCGATAGGCGAGTCCTTCAACCGCCCTGATTGGTCCTCATTGTCATTCAATGCAAACTCCATCACTCGCCTGCCACACGTTTTCCAGGAATCCATGTAGGACATGTATGATCATTTAGCTTCTCCCTTTTTTTCAGGTTATTGTTGGTATATTCAGATTCAATTTGATACAATAACACTTTATTGATACTTGATGTAGTCTGAATTTTGTCAGTAATCACATTACGCTTTTTCACCTTTTTAGATTTTCTTAATTTTTACTACTACAGAACAGCATTTCTTTTTTTTTGTAAGGATAATTTTACCAAGGTCATTTTGAAAGTTATTTACCTCAAGCACAACCCTTTTTTTAAAGTGTGCAATATATACTTTTAAAAAATGTATTAAAGATACTTGCTGCTACCTCACTTCCTTTATCTGTTCACCTACTTTTAACCTGTTTCATATACAGTATTTACTTTTCTATGTTCTGGCAGGGGGGTTGTGTGTGGGAGCCAAACTCCCTCTGGAGGGAACATTGGGATTTTAGCTCCCACAGACCATTTACATGCACCAAAACCTATATAACACAGTACAGAAAAGGAAACCCCTAATAATATGGCCTCTTGTTTATTCGTTTACTCATTTTATTTGCCTTTTTATCTACATTGTCTTATTGGCTGTTTCAATAACAGAAAAATCCCTGCTGTCGGACAAATAAAGGATTTCTTATTCTCATTTTTAATTCTCAGTTTTTATAGGCACATTTAACATAAATCATAAAATGTGTATTTAGAAAAGGAAACCCACAAAGTATTGAGGTTGGATATGGAGATCTAGCTGTAAGGAGCGTCCACAGTGTGTGCAGTTTGACGGAGACATCATGTCTTCAGCGGTTGTTAAGTGTTCCAGATTGCAAGGCCAAGCAGCAGCCATTATCATCCAGTCAACTTCACAACAACTGTCTGTTCTGTTGGGCTGCTGGTGTGTGGGAGGGTTTTACATCCCAGAAATGTGTGTGTGTGTTTTGCGCGCAACAAGTAATGAAGAGCAACACTGAGCTCCACACACACACACAAAAATGCAGAGGTGGTTCATAAAAGCAGAGAATTTGTCTAGTCAAATGAGGATGTGATCGCAATTTGACGCCCTCAGAGAGAGAGATAGAAAGAGAAAAAAATGAAAAGAAAGACACCCATAAAATGCTCCACATGCCTGAGACTGCCCTCTGATGTCACTGCGAGAGAGAGGGAGAGAGTTAGAGAGAGTGGGAGGGGACCAGAGGAACAGAGGGAGGGAGTGAGGGAGGGAGAGTGGCAGCCGGAGGGCAGAGCGAAGAACGTCGGGGAGAGAAACACACAGACGGAGAGTGTGTGAAAGACAGGAGATCTGTTCTCGCTAAAAAAAAAACAGGTTGGTCCGCTGCATTCTCTCTCCACAGTGGACTTTACAGCTCTGCATAGAGTCGCACTTTTTGGCTACAAACACACACTTTCTCTCTCTCAGATACTGTACACACATACACACACACACACACACACACACACACACACACACGAAACAACCGGACAGCAAGACACAACTGATGGGTAAGAGCTCTTGTTGATATGCATGCATTTGTTGCTTGTGTTTTTGGTGTATTTGGTAAAGGATACAGTGCTGTTGATTTGTTGTGTAGTGTTTTATGTAAACTCACTTTAGCCTATGGTTATGTCACCGGGTTTGTGTGTGCTCACTGGAGGAGAGCGTGTATGTCAGTGTGCTGGTTGGCCGTGTGGGCATGCAGCTTTGAGTGGTGCCAGTGTTTATTGAATGGTAGTGATGTATGGAGACTCTTGCTCAGCACCACTTTAACTGAATGGAGCAGATGGCTGTTCCTCCCCACAGCCTTTTGTGTACATCTGTGTGTGTGTGTGTGTGTGTGTGTGTGTGTGTGTGTGTGTGTGTGTGTGTGTGTGTGTGTGTGTGTGTGCGTGTGCGTGTGCGTGTGCGTGAACGTTTTTCAACATGACTAGAGGATTTCATTGCCAACATGAGTAGTAGAACAAGTTTCTCTATTCAAAATTAGATTGTAGCAAAACTAAACAATACACCCAATAGGCTTCTATAAAAACTGCTTCAGGACTGTTTGCACTCTTTAGTTTATATTACTGTGAAAACATCTCTGTATTCATTGAAATTCTCACCAAAAACTGCGTTTTACAAGATGAGACTATGCTTTAAAACTCTTAAAGCAGCTGTACAACATTCTTGAATCACTGTACCGTCCATTTATCTAAGAAATACGTTTTTTAGTTGGAAAATCTTTGTTTGCAGAACACATTTTTACTGTTTATGTCTTGGCTGTTGAAGAAATGTTGTTACATTTAAAAATATGTACACCTCTTGATCTTAATATCATCCTAGATCGGTTTTTGTTCCTTGCATCATATAATAAGTCAACTTTTATTTGTAGTCGGGCTGGTTGTTAGGATGCATGCAATGTTACGGCATCTCCGGGGTTAGGGTGTATTGTCTGCACAGTATTAATTACATCTTATTTAGCTTCATCACCACTATAATCCCACCAGTAGCCATTTAGCTGATGCTTTTCCCCCCAACCTGCTTACTTACACTACCCTACCAGATACAAGCCTATGGGAGCAATTTGGGGTTAAGTATCTCGCCCACAGCACTTAGACATGTTGACTGCAGGTGCTGGGGATCGAACCACTGACCCTCTGATTATTAGACGCAAATCTAACCCTTACGCCTCAGTTGCACAGCACTTTATCTTTGTTAAAGTGGCAGTAAATAGGATATATACATCCCTTTTTAAATAACTAAATTAGTTGTACTCAATTGTTTCAACCTAGTGGGGCCAGTTCATGGACACTGACTAGCTTTCTTTAGAAGAAAAGAGTTGAAGAAAACAAAGAGGTGGTGACATTTCCATTTTTCAACACTCATACACACCCATCCCTGTCTTGACAATACAGCACTTGCTGACCATGTGTTGAATTAGTTGCATATCCCACCATTGGTCATTCCTCCATCCCTAGCCCCTCCCCCCTTCTCCCCTGTCCAACCGCTGGCTGCAGTCCCACCAGTCGCTATGGTGTTTGCCTGCCTCCTCTGTTTCAGCACCTGTTTGTGTGTGTGTGGCTTACAGCAGGATAACGTCATGTCAGCGGTTTACTTTTCATTCTTAATCCTCAAGCTGCTGTGCTGCTGTGTGTCATTTTTGCTTCAGATTTGAATTTGAACACACACTGCTTTTGAATTTTAAATGAGCACTCAGCTCCTCATATCCTGCGACTAAACATTCACAGGGCTCTGTGTGAGTGCAAAGATGCCCGGTGGGGAGAGGAGCTCCCTCGGGAATCCTGCTCTATAAATAACTCCCTTCTGTGTGATCCATGATCTTAGTCTGATCGGGGGGAAGAGGAGGAGGGGAGGAAGGGAGGGGCAGGGTGAGGGATAGACGGCCTCTGATGGATGAATAGAAGAGCAGCAGAGGAGAGGAGGCGCACAGGATGACATTTCACCAGCCGTGTTTGTGTCAGTTTTTTTCTTGAATTCAGCCGGATTTCACCTTATGATACCCGCGGCAGGGAAACCTCACAACTCCACGGGGTTTCACAAAGTAAACACAATTTCCCGCCTGGCATCAACACTGTTTATCTTAGTTCCGCTGCTCACTTTAAATGGTTTAAATGTTCCTTTTACTGGAACAGTACACATGTACGACACCATTACAACCTACTGCACGCTTAAAAAATAGAACAAAGTGGTTTTTTGCTTTATTGACATTTAAGACTTTTCTTGCGATGATCATGAAAGAAGACAACAATGTTTACCTTTCGTTGGTAATGGCTTCTAGAGATTTGAAGTTACTAGGAATAAAGTAGTTGATACTAATACCAGTAAAATTCCAAGATCTCTCGACACTTTTATGAAAAGTAAACCCCAGTCATTCATATGCACTTAAAATACACTACCTTATCACTGATTGCATACTGTTTTTTTTGGGGAAGTTAAACCAGTCATAATTCCCTCTCAAATATCCACTTATATTTCTGTGTAGAATTCTCCCTCTAACAACTGCATTTATTCTTGCACATGTACATTTCTCTTGCACAAAACTAGGCCTGTTTTTGTCTTTATTTTTCACTTCCCTGCCATGATAGTAAAGCAGACATATTTTACCCAAGTTGAAAACAAAACAAAACAACAAAAAATATTGGTAAAAAAACAACTGGTAAACCAATAATAATAATAATAATAATACATTTTATTTTATGGCACACTTTAAAAACAATGTCATCTCAAGGTGCTCCACATGCTATGAGAAAAAAAAATGAAATAAAAGGTTATCTAAGATATATATTTAATACAATACATTAAAAATAAAAAATAAAAATTAGGGAGCTGAGTTTTAACAAGATGAAAGAAAAAGGTTAAGAGCATAAAAGGAGGGATATTCCCTCTCCCTCAAATTTCCTTTTGTAGGGAATTTTTCAATTATCCTTAATGTTTGACTATCCCAACAATGATCTAATTGTAGGCCATCTTTTAAAACCTATACGCTCCCATCCCGAGCAGTGACCTGTGGCCATGCCTGCAGCAAGAACGCTATCATGTCTCAGCTCCATTAACCCCGCGCCGCATTCACAGAGTGCTTCCTTGTAAGCCGGGCTAATTACTTCCCAGGTGCCTGTATCCTCGCTGGGTGCTGCATGTCCCCCTGTTCCTCTGCTGCCATTCACAAAGCTCTGTTTACTGTAAACACGCCACTGACGGTATGCTATTCAGAGACCTGCTGTTGCTGCAGTCATACTCCAACATTGTCGTGATGTCAGCTTGACCAGGATCTGTCAGTCAGATGTGACCCAGATGCGTTTCCTGTTAGCTATCAAACATTTTCACAGAAGCAGCCTTTACAGGATCCAGAGCAGAGTTGTGAAACTAATCTGTTCTGTGAAAAACACACAGTTAGAGACTTGTACAGTTAGGGCATCCCTAATGAAAACACAACAGAAGGTTTTGATGAACATTTACAAAAAGCCTCACATCTCTTATCATGCAAACATTTTGAATCACAAATTTACACCAACAATAAAACCAAGTAAAACCACTCTTATGAACACTTGAAAAGGATGTTTTACCAGGATCATTCTTCTAGATTTTTTTTGATTGATCAGTAAAAAGAGTTGGGGGAACTTTTTTATGTATTTATTTTTATTTTATTTAAACATTTTATTTGTATTTTTGTAGCGTTGAAGTGTTTGTTGGTGTAGTTCAGATTTTGGCCACAAGGGGCACAAACATGAACGGTTTATACAACAAACACTTCAAATAGACCCTGATTAAAACAAATACAAAAATTCACCTGATTTTTTACTTTTCTTAAATCATAAACACACAAACATAAGACAAATCTGATCTTTCAATGAAGTATTAACATTTTCCCACAAGCGTCCGTAATTCTATAGTTCATATACTTTTATATGGAACTGTAGGAGTAAAACCAATAACTGTAGGCGATGAAACTACAAATAATAGATTATTGAAAGGTTAACATTCCCAAATACCCCCTGTGTGTAGCAGATATGATAGCATGCAGAAAGCCTTGGCACTCAGTACAATGTTAATGTGCCAGCCAGTGCGGTTAGCCACTGAGTAGCCGGTGGAGTGATTACACCACCTCCCTTTTTCTCTCCATCTCCATCTCTCTGTGCCACTTGCACTTGTATCCCCTCTGCTTCAGGATAAGTGGCTGTAATTAGTTTTTTTTTTGTAAGTCCTGCCTTGTTTCATGCTTGCAGTAGTGTTAACACAATAACATATACAAGTATATTTTATGTTACACATGGAAACAATCCAAAAGCATACAAAAACAAAAATACTTGAGCCAATGCAGTTCTATTGTCGTCAAGCAGATTTGCTTTTTCTTTTCTTTTTACCTGTTTAAGAGCTTGGGTTGATTATTCAGTTGAGGTGACATAGAGTTGCTTACCATTTTGGCATGAGGTTGAAGTTATTTTGAATGCATCATCCATAGTATTCCGTGTAGGGATACATTTGATTTGAATGAATGGTTCATCTATACTCAGGACTTTAACCTAGGAGACAGAAGTTTTTATTTTAACAATTGTACATACTTTAATTTGTACAACAAACATACTTATTTTAAACCAACCATATTCTTCTTTTGTATACACAACCAAGTAGTGTTGTTGCACTTGTGTTTAACATAATGCTTCAAACAGTGAAAACTCACCAAGTCTTGGAGAAAATATGTTTCTCTAAAAACTTCATCGCAGTCATTTTTGAGGAAAAATAACTTTGTGGGAAACAGAGTTAGTCAGAAGGCCCTTATTCCAACCTATTGGTCTGATGAATCATCATTTTGTATTAATTTGATTACTTTTTATTAGCTAGAATCGGAGGATGAAACCCTCTTTATTGTCACATACATGCACACAGCAGAGCACACACAGTGAAATTGGTCCTCTGCATTTAACCCATCCTAGTACTAGGAGCAGTGGGCAGCTACCGTGCAGCGCCCAGGGAGCAATGGGGAGGGGGGATTGGAGGTGTCCGGTCCCTTGCTCAAGGGCACCACAGCAGGGCCTAGGAGGTGAACTGGGTCCTCTCCAAGTAGCAGTCCACTTTCCATATTTGGGGAACTGTACATTAATAGCGATGGGGCCAGTGTCAGGCTTACCCGAGGGGCACGATCTAGAAACAATTAGGATGACATGTCATCTCGTCTGATGCTTTGCAACAAATGACTGTATGGGAAAATATCCAGTAGAAAAGGCGCTGAATGAGGGGATGGTCCACGCTTGTTTTTCCCCGTGTTGCTAGAATGGGTCCCTGTATGGTGCAAAGTGGCAATCCGCTTGAAATGCATTGACCCAACAAAAGGTTTAGTTTGTTTGGTCTTGTTGTTTATTGCTTATTAAATCTGTGTGCAAACAGTTGACAGGCATGTGTGTGTACATGTATGTGTGAGTGGATGCGGGATAGGTGGTGTGCTGAACTATTCACAGGGAAAGGCTTTGTTTGGACAACACGGATGATTAGAGCAGACTCCTCTGAGTGAGAACGACAAACACGGCGCCTCTCTTTCTGTGCGCTTGTTTATGTTGAAGTGACAAAGAAACACGTTTGTAGGTCAAAGGTGCAGGAATCTTTTCAACACGCACATGTACACATAGCTTCATCACAAGCACAGGCCTGACCTATACCCCTGAATAAGATAAAGCATGGATGAAACTGTTCAGTAAATGAAGTTAAAAGATTTGATTTGTATTAACATCAAGAACAGTCTGATCTATAGTGGGGCCTAAGCAGCCACTTATTTCCATTAGATTAATCTGTTGATCATTTTCTCGATTACTTATTAAGGTTCAGAATGGTTGTAAGTGTTTCTCAGAGTCCAAACGGAGGAAGATTTAGGCCATGTGTGAAAAAAAAATCTGACTTTTTTTCCCTCAAAGTTCTGAGTTTGAAGTTAGAATTCAGACTTTTCTCTTAGAACTAAACATGTCTTCGTACTTCAGCTTGGTTTATATATATATATATATATATATATATATATAAAATGTGGCCCTAATACTCCTCCGTAGAACAAGTTTATACCCACAAATGTTTTTTTTGTCCACAACTTCAATTTATTCAGTTAAAGGTCCCCTATCATGCTACTTTTCAGGTCCATATATGTATTTTGTTGCTCCACTATGACATGTTTTCATGCTTCAATGTTGAAAAAGCGCTTTATTTTCCTCACACTGCCTGTACATAAATGACCACTTTTCACTCCGTCTGAAAACGCTCTGAAGAGCCCATGCCCCCACCTTTGCAAAAGCGCACTCTGCTCTGATTGGTTAGCTGGAGACTCTGTTGTGATTGGTCAACCGCTTAGAGATTTGTCAAATGTCCCGCCCCTGAAAAAAACTGAAAAAATGGCATCGCTTGTTGCACCGTACCAGTTTATTACACATAAATAATGATAGATTATCAGTGATCATTTCAAAGTGACACAGAGACATCGGGTTAACCTTCAGCAGCGTTTGTATGACCTTCAGCTTCAGCAGCGTTTGTATGACCTTCAGCAGCGTTTGTATGACCTTGAACACAACTTTTGATCACAAACAGCAAAGACTGTTTAAAGCTATGGCTAAGACTCTGTAAACTGAAGCTGTTTTATTGCTCTTCCTTGGCTGCTAGTTCAGTGAGTTTTGTTCATACAGTGATGAGACTCATACCAATGGAATCCGTGGAATCTCAGGCTTCCTGATATGTGGTTTGTGCAGATAGCATGAAGTAAAAACATCGCCGTAGCTCACTCGGTGCTATGTAGCGTTAGCTCGTTTTCGTTCAGTGCTGATTTAGACGCTTGGTGTTGGAAGTAGGCTATGTTTCGTTTTGGTAAAAATGGTTAATATGGTCTGGTGAGTTTCTTCCCGTTAAGTGGGTATGCCACATTAATAGGTTGTTAAATGTTAACATGCCCTGAGACGCTGTTTCTTACAAGTTGCTGCGTCTGGGCTTAAGAGGTTAGTCTGTTGTGATGAAACACCATCTCCGTATTTCTGCACAGTTCCGGTAAAGTTAGCGGGCATACAGCCTGAAAGCTTAGCGTTTATAGCGTTAGCTTGCTGCTTTGCCGAGGCAAGCATTGTGCTTGCGGCTCAACTCCCACAACAGCTCCACAATTCATCTGCTTCTGAAAAGCGGGTCTGCTAGTCACCGGACTTCGTTCTTCCTGGTTCTGTCAAAATTCTATGGGCAGCTACAAACCAAGTGGGTGGGAGCCATGAATAATACTTAAGCTTTGCTACGACACACTGATGGAGACTTCAGATTGGCCCATATCTTCCGCCTGTTTTCTTTAATTGGCTATTGCATACAGCAGACAAGTTCCATAGTTTTCAAACCTACCATAGTTCACAAACTCATATTGACCTATCTTATGTCAAAAACAACAGGACAAACTTTTTTTTAGTGGAAGGTCCCCTTTAACTGTCATTTATAAGGGAACATATTCACATTTAAGAGGCTGTAAAAAGAACACATTGACTTTTTTTTCTCGGCTAAAGTCTGAAATGTCTCTTGGATCAAAGAAACACCATTATCAAAATCAACAAGGACAAAAATTAAAGACAAAAAACACGGGAACACACATTTCCTAAACCAATACAATCACTGAAGGCATTCACTAAAGTCCCTTTAATATAGATTAATCTAAACAATGTGCTTCAGTCTACCCTCATTCATTTGTGATAACCTGTTTCTCCGATCCATTCCTAACAATGTATTGTTTACTATTCAGGACATGTCTGGGGACAGAGACAAGGTTGTTGAGTTTCCCCAGTATTGTATTATGAATCCACCTATGAGCTGGATTTGAGTGACTATATTCAAATCAAACTGTCACCCTTGGCTTTAACCTTGGGTTTTCAAATTCAAACTAAGAACCCAACAAGAATGCGCTCCTTCTAATGTCAAACAAACAAGTCCTTACAAGTATAGCGACACAATTAAACACACACACACACACACACACCAGTGAAGCACCAGCATGTCTGTCCCGACCACACCCTTTTTATTCCCCCTGCTGCCGTCCCGTTGGGTGGTGTTGAGTTTCCTCCCGCAATCTCAAAAACTGCCCAGTACCAAAGATGTCATTGGCTATCTCAGCAATTCCATCGCCACCTCATTGGTCAACGGGGATGCCAGGACACCTGTGATAGGTCGGAGATGCACTACACTGCTTTCAGGGTATTGATAACTGGCAGAGGGGCTTATCGTTGAGCAAGGTGGTTCTATACAGAGCATATTGATCAGGAAGGACTCACAAGAAGAGGAGTTAAGATATCGAGCAAAACTGTAGATGTCATTTGGTTGAATGTTGGTTAAAAATGTTGTCATGGCCTCGCCAACTGGTCTAAAAACAAATCTTGCTCATTTTTCTGCCTTTTTTTGTAATTTAATGCAACAAAAACAAAAAGAGGTTTACGTTATTTAAGATTGTTTTATCTTAATATAGCATGAAACACATTTTCAAACACTTGCTTATAAAAAGGTGCGTGACATTTCTCAATGTGATCAAAGTCACGACCAGTTCACGTCAACTAGACATTCAAATAAAATAGTAAGTTAAACACTAGAAACTTGTGTGCCCTATTGTGATGCTTTACCTTCACACTAACACAGTAACAGCTTCCCAGTGTTAGTGTGTTACAATGGAAACACAGTGTTAAGAGTAACATTGACAAACACATGTTGAGTTTGAGCTACGTTTTTAAAGCAGTCAAAAATAGAAGTAGTGCATCTCTTTTTTCTCACAACTTCTAAAGTGCTGTGTTAAGTTAATCACAGCATGCCATATTCCAGTCAAATATCAAGGCTTAAAAGTTGGCAAAGATTTCGTTTTCGTTTTTTTCCCCCTAATGTTGAGTTGTGCTGCTGCTTGTGCGTAAGCTGCTGTGTTGTTTGCTTGTTTTGGGGAAATAATCTGATTGCACTAATGTTCTGGTTTTTGCACGTCAATCCTGGGGTATTGGTTCTTACTGTATGGGATCAGGCCTGTCAAATATGTAACATTATTTATGACAGAAATGAAGAACGTACATGCACAATTCAGATTAAAATAATAACTAATTTAGATTATTTTGACTGATATTGCCATATGGTTTACAATATTATCGACTTAATAAATGATAAAGTGTGATTTTTCTGAGAGGATTCGTAATAAATAAACCTTTAAAAAACAATTTGTAGGCTGGGATATAACTGCAGCTCAACAATACTTCATTAAAAATGGTAGACACATATTTAGATTTATAAGAAAAATATTTAACTTACTGCAATTTGAATATTACATTAGTCCATTTAGAGATTTCATTACATTTTAGGTTTTTTTTCAGCCCTTGCTTCTGTTTTTACGGTGCAGTTGTTGGGCTTATACCGGTGACCTTTAAGGGTCTAACCCTGAGTGTGTGTATGTAGAGTGTGACAGATACAAAGTGTTTATTTTTTTGGCTGTATCTTCATCCTCTCAAATGTGTGTTGACACCAAGAATCCATCTTATTCAACATCACACACAACTTATAGCTTCCTCTGTGAAAGAAACACACTCGGATCACCAACATACAAAACACTGTCAGCATTGCTCTTAAAGTAAGCAAAATGAGATGTGACTGCGCACACACACACACACACACACACACACACACACACACACACACACACACACACAGTCACAGTCACAGTCACAGTGGAGGCACAGAAATACACACTGTACAGTAAAAACTGTATGAGTGTCAGCAAATACCTGCTGCAAAATTCATGTTGCAGGGGGATTGTTTCTGCTCTCTGCTGCCATGTTTCATCATTCTACCCGTGTGTATGTGCTTTTTTGCCCTCTGTATACAGGAAAGTGTGTGTACATGGTTTATTTGAGAATAATGTATGGAAGTGTGTACTTTAACACGTTACATTCTGCTCCTGCTACTCTGAAGATCTGCTCTGACACAGTTTAAGGTTTTTGTTTCTTGCTAATACTCTTACCCGATGTGTACAACTGTAAAACAGGCTTAAGGCCGTAGATTGCCAACAACCAGAATGAAGTGTAATGAGTGCAGTCAAGGCTACAGCTGATGTGTTTGGATCAGAGGGAGGACAGGGTGTTTTGGCAGCTATCAAAAGACATTAAAACATGTTTGGCCTTGAATTTATTATATAATTGTACTATAAATAGGGCGAAAACAACATGAATGTAACTCCCCAGGACTCCTACTCAACCCAACACTGTCATAATAATTCAATTTTTTTCCTGCCATGTTGAACCCAGAAGCCCTCAGAGATAAATTCTGCTGTAGGGGTCAAAATGTGTGTTTCCTATTTACATATCTTACAGAGTTATTTGCTTCATGTTCTTAACAAACTCCATCTTTATGTGCTTGTTTTCTTACCTCGTATAGTGGACGTGAGTTCGGCATCACTGCCCATGCAGGTGCCCCCCACCTCCTCAACCATCCTTCCCATGGATCTGCGCGTAGTGGACCACCACCACCCCCACCACCACCACCAACACCACCACCACCACCAGCAGCCCTCTTTCGGCCTGGTTCCCCAGCCCCATCCTACAGCACCCATCTCCACAGCGTGTCCCACGTCCTCAGAGCCAGGTCGCGGGCCAGTCATCAGTAAGTGGGGACTATGTCGGACTGTCATGTCTTGTGACTAAAAGTTGTATCTGGCTATTTATAGCTATAAAATGTGAAATGTTTCACACCTACAAACCTCTGTAACTGAAGTCAATGTCCCTGTTTTGCGGTATCTTGATTTGGATACTTGTCTTTGAACACTTTCGCAGTGCGCAGTTTCTACCATAGTCTTGTCTTAAATTGCACACGGCTGCTGTGCCCTCCCCAAAAAGTGACTTGCCGCTGTTAGCAAGTTAGGTTGCAACGTTATCGCTAACAGTGGCTTTTTTCCAACAACATGGTGTTGAACATGTATTAAATATTAACTTAAACATTAACTTTAGTTTGTATTGTGCTGTGCTGACCGACGCTATCGCTGCTTGTTGCATCACTTTTGTTACATAGCCAAGATGGTGGACGTTGAGAGCTATTTGGTCCTCTTTCATGTACATGAGTGAGGATTGTGGTTGGTTGCCAGAAGTTGTCATAAATGTACTTTTTTCTCAAATTCACAAAGTCACATTTTTACCAAAGAAATGTTTAGATCAATACCGTTTTTAACTGTATATAGTCATTGCAATCTGGAACATAAGTTGTCAACAAGCTATGCAAACGTTAGCTTTGCATAGCAAGGTTGGAGAAACTTTACCTTTTTAGTGTTTTAACCAGTACTAAACACGGGTCGAGGAGGAGAAAACCACTGTGGATAATTCAACTTGTGGTAAAAAATGTCCTGAACGTCTGGATCTTTAGTTATCAGAGAAACACACTGAGCATTTGCTGCCCCTCCTGAACTTCTGCCTAGCAACGATGGAGAAACACTAATTTTGTTCACATAAAACTGCTTTCATTTAGGTGGTTAATTGGATTTAATGACCTTGTCCACTGATTTAGGAGGTCAGAAGACCTCTATTGATAACTTGGCTCCCAGTTAAAACCTAATTAACGATGAAGAATTAAGGAAACCTAAACGGAAGAAGCTAACTGCAATGACAGAAATGGAGGTAAAGACAACAACTCCCTCTCTAATGTCTTAAAAATGTTCGTTCTACAGACCACCAGGAGCAGCAGCTGCAGCAGGAACTGGTGACGCTCAAACACAAGCAGCAGCTCCAGAGACAGATCCTGATCGCTGAGTTCCAGAGGCAGCATGAGCAGCTATCGCGCCAACATGAAGTCCAGCTGCAGGAACATATCCAGGTGAGTGTTCGAGGAGGGAGACTTCCTCTGCTAAAACTACTGCAGGACTCTACTGAGCAGAAATTCTAAAGGACAGGAGGATGCATGTGTATTTTAAGTGACGTGAGTGTAACTCAAGGGGTGGAAGTATTTTACTGCTTAGTCATCCCCATGGGAACCTTCGCCCCCTTGCGTGTGTGAAATTTGTAAGTGACTCACTTTGCTAAAAAGCCTCTCTTGGTGTTGCCAAACCCACAGAGTCAGCCAATGAGTATGATCAATCGGGTTTGGAAATAACTCTGATGTTTATTCTTTAGTCACCTTGTTAGCATTTAGCATATTACTCTTGGCTTGCTGATATTGTGTCCTTTACATTAGCTAGCTCTCAAATCGCTGCTTATTTACACTAGGCTGTGGCCACACCTTGTTTAAACCTTGGGTCTCATGCAGCAACACTCGTAAACTTCTCAAATTTCATGATGTCATGATCCACTAAATGTTCTTAACAATCCAAAATCCATATCGATCTTAATTTATAGGCGTTCGGTTAATTGCTTTTATTGAGCATAGGTATCACCCGTCAAACACTAAATAAGTTGTGCTGTGTGCAAATACTCGTGCACATGCCCAATAATTGGAGGGATGCCAACAAAAAGAGGGCATAACGAAGAAAGAGAACTTAGTCAGTATAGTGAGGCGCTGTCAAAGGGGCCCCATGAAGCCCATTTGTAGGTTCATATTTGTATTTCTGCCTCTCCTTTGACATGTTTCCATGCTTTCATGTTCAAAAAGGCTGTGATTGGTTAGCTGTCTGACTCTCTAACTCCCTATCATGTACAATGCGTCGGAGCACTAGCCAATAGAAGCGCGAATGTTACATAGTGATGTCACCATGTTACCGAAGTAAACAAAGGAGTCCAATGGAGGCGTTTCAGGCAGGGGGGTAGTGTGTGGGAGAGAAATTCTGTGATTTTAGCCTTTGCAGACCATTTACCTGCACAAAAACCTATACAACACGCTATGAAAAAGGGAAAAGACAAAAAAGCCTCTTTAAACAAACTCCTCTCCAAATTCCAGCAGTGGGATTACAGTCGCATTATCATACTCCAGGTTATCATATCATATTGGTATGAGTGGACCAAATCATATTCCTACACTATATTTTACAAATAACTCTGAATCCATTCTTTATAACGACTCTTAAACATAAATGAATCCACACCTGATTATGTGACCATTGTGTTTTTTTATGTTCAACCTGTTCTTGTATTGTATCTTGAATTAACCCCAGCGCTTTTTTAAAAGAGCAAAAACCAAAAAACATTGGTAAATCCCAGAAATCAATGAGCACTAAACAGGTACAAACAAATCATGGATAAGTTAAACAATAATAAGGTTTTGTTAATCGCTTTCTGCATGAGGCCCAATGTCTTCCAGTTAAGGTAACTTTGCTCTTCCTCTGTAGAGTCCTTTACCCATCTTCTCTGTCTCCTTGTACTTTTTCCCCTTCTATAGTCTTGTGTCTCTCTCCACCAGCACCAACAGGACCTCCTGGCCCTCAAGCACCAACAGGAGCTGCTGGAGCACCAGAGGAAGATGGAGCAGCAGCGTCACGAGCAGGAGATTGAGAAGAAGCAGCGGGAACACAAACTCCTTCAGCTGAAAAACAAGGAGAGGGGACAGGAAAGTAAGTAACTGAATCTGAAAATGTAACTACAATGGAATGAAAAGGTTATGAGTTGGCTAACACCACTAATTTACCAAGAGGAAGTTTAACAGAATCAATAGTAAAGTAACCAGTTGTGACTTTTTTTTCAATTTTTTGGGTTCAAGCTGGAAATAAAGCAGCGTTTGTCGCCATTATAAAATTCCTTTCCATCTCCTGAATGCTGCCAACATCTGCTGTAACTGTGCTTATATTATAACAGCAGGTGTCACAGAGACTTGGCCTCTCTGTCACAGCACCTGTCCCTGTCAGAGCAGCCTGACCTCGCACACTTACCGCAGGGAAGATCAGAACAAGAGGGCCAAGAAGACACGAGTCGAGCAAGAAGTTCAAGTGGCACACAGGCCCTCGTTTTTAGAGTTTATTCTGTTTTCTTAGTATCATTTTGTTTCAGGGAACAAAATAGCTCATTGTGCTTCAACGTCAGGCACATGAATTACGAGACAACCCCTTGAGAGTTAAAAGAAGTCCCGAAAAGAGTATCAAGATAACAAAAGTTATTAAATGAGGACTTATTTAAGCAATGAGACTGTGATATGTCTACAAAAAGTGAGAAAAACTTGCTGTCGGATTGCCAGACTCCTTTACACAAACCAGCTAATTATTTCCTCAACCCCAGACCTCAGTGAATATTTGATTGTGTGAGAGCGATCATGACCAATAGAACTAAAGCCTCTTAAACCAAGGCCATTCTCTGTTATTTAACTTTAGCATTTGCTAGCACTGATAGTCAGGAGTCCCACTGATCCTGCTGCATAGTGCTCTCACTTTGACTGACAGAATATTAATGTTCAAATAATTAGCCGTGACAAAATCCTTAACATTTCAGGCAGTACCTAATTAATGTAGCCGATGTTCAAGCTGTGTCCAGTCAGTTGAATTTTCTTTCTCCTATAATTGTCTTTTTTTACTACATACATACTGAAGAAGGCTACATTAAAGACGTATCGCTATGTTCTGTTGACTAGTTGTGGAAATGTGCCATTTAAATCAACTTGTCCTCCCAAATGTGTTACGAAGTAGATGTATCCACTTAATAAAGGACTTGTAAAATGGCTTTAAATGGAGATTTAACTCCTCCTAATCTCATTATAGAAGTTATAAAGTTCACATCCATGCTATAAAATATATTTTCTAGTTACTCAAGTGCACTTATTAAGTCAATAAACAGTGTTTTATTGTGATATAATGGCTTTAAAATGCACTGGTATTTTTTTTGGGGGGACAGCAGAAATCCATTTAAATATACTTAATGGTATACCGACCACAATTATTTCCTGCCAGTGAAGCTCTTCTCCTCAACCATTCTGTGCTTTGCAAAGTGAGCCCGCAGTTTGACGTCCATGGAAAGAGCATTGGGTTGTAAACAGAGGAAGCTTTGTTAAGTACTGCAATAAATTGCATGGAAGGCAGTCTCATAAAAGCCAATTTCCTCCAGTGGCAAAGCGGACATATTGAGATGTCAGCACTTCCAGCTGCAACATGATTCAGAGAGCATATATTAGCAGTTGTCGCGTACACATACTATATTTACCACTTTCTCTCTCAAGCCTGACACATCCCCTGTTATTCCTCCCTCAGTCACGCTCAAAGAAAAACACACATGTATTCTCAAAACACCTCTTATTTCGCCTCCTTTTATTACACTCACTTTTCCTCTCTGTTTCGCTTTCACATCTCCCTCCCTTGGCAATTTGTTTGTTGCCGTGAAATGAGGGTGGTAATTGGGGAGGGACCGCGAGCTGATTGAAACTTCTTCAAAGCAGTCACAGTCACACATCTCTGTGGACTTCAGTGAAGACTTCTGCATGCAGCTACAAACTTCACTATCTTTCCAAATATGGATGGATGTTGTTATGATCTTTACGTTATTATTCCAGATTGGATACAAAGGCACCAATGTCTCGAGAAATGTAATACTCAAATGTTTTTTTTTTATGAGGTGATAAATAAAATAAGGGTACTTCCCTTTGATAACTGAGTTGCCGATGTCTTTCTGTGTTTCCTCTCAGGTGCAGTCGCTAGTACAGAGGTGAAGATGCGACTTCAGGAGTTTGTCCTTAACAAGAAGAAAGCCCTTGCTCAGCGCAGCCTAAACCACTGTATGCCTGGAGACCCGCGCTTTTGGTATGGGTAAGTGTCAAAGCCCCCCCACCACGGAAACACCCATGACTTGGGATTGTGACTGGTTCTGAATGGAGAATTGTTGTCTTAGCCCTCAACCTATATCCACTCATCATGTCTAACAACCTGAAAGAGGACATATTATGCTAATTTTCAGGTTTATATTTGTACATTATGCCTCTACTGTGACATGTCTCCATGCTTTAACGTTCAAAAAGCTGTTGTTGTTTCATTATTGAAAATGATTGACAAGCTCCTGTTCTTTTTTTGTCCATAGACCTCATGATTATTCCTTTTCTGGGTTTAAAAGCGAAAATTCTACCCAGTTGAAACCTTTCATTGCCAATCTTTTAAATATCAGCCAGTTTTATTTTGTTGATTTATTTATGAAGCTTTTTAGTTGTTGGCATTCTTATTTAAGATAGAAAAAATGTCAAACTGAGAAAATATCAAGAATAAAAAAGTCACAACAAAGGACATCATATCTTCGCCAAGACACTGTTAAAAGAAAGAGGTTGCTTTCCCCTTCCATGTGTTTTAGTCAGTGATTGACAGCTGGCTCTCGTTGAGGTGTGTGTGTGTGTGTGTGTGTGTGTGTGTGTGTGTGTGTGTGTGTGTGTGTGTGTGTGTGTGTGTGTGTGTGTGTGTGTGTGTGTGTGTGTGTGTGTGTGTGTGTGTGTGTGTGTGTGTGTGTGTGTGTGTGTGTGTGTGTGTGTGTGTGTGTGTGTGTGTGTGTGTGTGTGTGTGTGTGTTTGAAGTGGGTTGAGAGAAAAGACAATGGTACCTCTCATGCGTATTAAATATAAAGAGGCTTTAAGCACTCAAATACTTCTGCCAAGGCAGGAGAGGATAAAACAACTCGGTCATCTGCGAGAGAAACAGTTTTCCATCACTGTCACCATCTCTCCATTTCTCTACCAGTTTGTCCCTCCATACATGTACTTCCCTCTTCAAACCCAACCTTTCCTCTCCTGAAACCTTTCCCTTCTATGTTTATTTTTTACCTGCCTCTCAGAAGAAACCTGGCCTCTGTCCCTTCTCTCTGCTCTTTGTCTCTTTCTCCATTCCGCCCACATTGTTGTGCACTCTCTTTTAACATGGTGACCTTGTGGAAGGAGCTGGAACACCTTTTGTGTATGTCTAAATGGCAAATCAGGTAAAGTACAGCCTGGAAAGCACACATATATACTGATTTATTCAATAAGTTTTTTTTTGTTTTTTTTTATAGAAAAACCCAGCACAGCTCTTTGGACCAGAGCTCTCCTCCCCAAACCGCATTGTCAGCGTACACCCACCCAATGCTGGGCACATATGACTCAAAAGACGACTTCCCTCTCCGCAAAACAGGTACACAATGGTGCCACGGTTTTCTTTTCTTTTTTTCTGTGTTATTTTTTACTTTCTTAAATCCATATTTCTCCATTTCTTAAAACCAGCCACCCACTGCATGTCTAGAGGAGAGTCATAATCTTCATTTCCCCTGCATTAGCAATTGAAATGGCTTTTTGGGTTTCAGAGTCCGGCACATGAACCAGGAGTCAGCCACTGGAGGATTAAAGGGAAGCCCTAAAATAGTGAAAAATATGATATAATAGCTCAGCATAAAGACGGGAAGCAGCAAAAAACATTTAGCCTGGCTCTGTCCAAAGGTAACAAATCAACCTGCTAGCACCCTTAAAGCTCACCTCACACATTATATCTGTATTTTCTAATTGAAAAACAGCCATAAAAGAAAAAAGTATCAATGACAATCAGAACATTTTTTACAAGGGTTGTTTGACGGACTATTTCTTTGCCAGGACCAGCTGTCAGGCAAGAAGCGGATTTGTTACAGCCAAGAAACAGTCCTAAAATATCTACAAACTTAATTTCTGGTTCTAAGGTCTTACAGTTAATGGCTGTGGAAATTGTTATGACTTTCCTACTTCTATTAAGCAATTTGCTCCATGGTGAGGTTTTGAATTTCTGGTAAAAAGACAAATGTTTCAGAACCAGTTGGCTCCTGTTTTTGATATTAACACATCAAGCACACTCAATCACAGACGTTATATTCTACATCAAACCATTTTACAAAATGACCCATGATTACTCTGCAAAGTGTCCTAGAAAGCCCATAAAAGCCAACAAGTTCTTGCCTTTTGGATGCATCACACTGTTATTTCTCTGTCCTTCTGTCCAAGTCAAGTACGGCCAGGCTGTCATTGTTCACTTAGCGTCAGCAGCTGCCTTGGCAGTATCGCTGCCTGCTTTCACAGCTGGAGGCCGAGCTCTGTGTTCTCTGCACTCCTGCACACCTGCCCTGAGTTGGAGGCAGGAAGGATTTATCCTGCCACACATCGTCAGACGGCAAGATTCACTTTCATGGACACTTGAATGTAAATCAGGAATTACTTTGGGTGTCGGTGGTGCTGAGAAATACTCACACATTTTACAGTTACCACCAAGTACAACAAAGCACAAAGCATTACAGCACTGCTTATCATTGTGCATATATCAAGAAATAGAGTTAAAGGTTTTATTCCATGTATTCTTTGATTTTTCAGTTTCAAAACCAAAGATAAAGAAAAAAAACCTCTTGATTGAGATTAAAATTCAAATGCAGTGTTCTTCTTTTTTATGTCAGTCGAGAGACAGAGAGGGAATTCTGACATGTGCACGCATTCTGCCCGGCTGTTGAGGAACTGTTGTGTCAACAGTGAGCAGCCATTCTGCAGATCAGATTAGACACGCAGACAGAGATGAACTGTGTTCAAAAGGAAGTGAGTGACAGTGGTTAGCACAGTTGTGCGCCGCCGTGACGATCGGAGCTGTCACACATGACGTTTTTGCCTGTGGTGACCCAGTTTCTAATTTATGCGTGTAAATTCTAAATGTACGATCACAGGCGAGACCAGGCGCACATACAGTATTTTACAACAGGGGTTCATTGTCCAAGTGTAAGAGGCTCTGTGATAATGGAGAACACAGAGGGCCACTTTGAATGCTGAGGCAGGAAGTCTGTTAGGCCTTCATCACAGAAGCAGAATTGTCATGCTGACCCCTTTTGTCCCTTACTCTTTCACAAACTGTCACATACACACATTCCCATTACACACTGAACATTTAGACCCTGCAGGATATCCGTGTACAATATAGCACTTCCATGTTCTTCATTTGATCTAGAGCAGAAGGATCTGCATCAGACTCAAGAAACACCACACCATCTTTGCGTTTAGACAGTTGTCTCCTTTGCACCATACTTTTAAACCTGCATACCAAGATTAGATTTATCTCCTCTAATGTCGTGGGAGACAACTTCCTCCTTGTTTTCCTCCAACACCAAACACGCCTTCCACTTGAACCACCTCCGATTTTGGACTTAGTGATGGGATATACGTGCTTTCAGGTATTGAACAAAACCACATTCACTGGTAAAGGCCAGTTATTGTATTCATCTCACCTCAAACCAAGTTCTGACTTCACACTAGTTTGCCACTACAATCACCTGGAAGTACAATTGGAGAGCACAGACCTCATATCAGACCTCTAATATCCTGTCTTGCAATGTTAAAGAAGGAGAATAATTATGTGTGTATCTGCCCTTTGATTTACATCTTCTCCAAAATGTATTGGGTTCCTCTTTGGTCAATGCTACACCCTTCCTCCAAGTTAGGGTTAGGGTTAATCTCAAAGACCTATCAATTTTTTCCTTATTCAGGATGACAAACAGACAAATAAACCAAATCAAAAACATAACCTTACATTTGTTTTCTGAACTCAAGGACCAATGTCTTTCAGAAATAACTGGGAATTAAAAATGTTAATCACAACACCCTGTTTAACCAATCATCTAGGTAGGTGTAAACAGATTAACAAACAAACGTATGTCTCAGTCTTACTATCTATCTTTTGGTACACGGTAAGTAAACTGCATTTAATGTTATATCAACCACTCAAAGCGCTTTCACAACATAGTCAACATTCACACTTAAAACAAAGGCAGAAACTTTCATACAAGGTGCTACCTGCTCATCAGGAGACATGAACACCAACAATCCATTGGCTGTGCCATCCGAACAGACGTTTTTGATTGGTGGACTCCCGTGCTTCCTCCTGATCTCAGCCGCCCCTTTATACATCCGTCTACCTATATCCATCTAACCTATCTATCTAATGTATCATCAACGTGATATTTCTGGGAAGCTCCACTGATGAGTTTCGGCAATCTACTCTATTGATTTCCATAAATCTCCTTCCCATTCTGCCCTTACTTGGAAGAGCAGCACGGCTTCCCCCAGCATGAAGCCCGGGAATCCCATCTGTCAAAACAGATGAGTGACTGATCAATATGTTTGTATCAGAGAACCAGCTTCCTCCTCCACTCCCGGTTGAAATATTAAGCACTACTTACAGAGACGTTTAATCTGGTATTGATATGTCATAAGACGGGTAGCAGTAGGGACTTCACTTTATAGTTTTAAAGTGTGAGAGTGGATCAGAGAGAAGCTTTGAACCTCTTGAGCGGATATTTGAAATATGAGATAACATGTAGAGGTAAATCAACCTTAGTGGAATGGCTCTTTGTAGTTGAACGAATGATTTCAGGCCACAGGTCATTTTAGGAATCCAACGTAGAAAATAAAATAAATACACAATGCTACCTTGGATTCAGGAGTCTTGTGTGTTATTTAATTTAATTGCCTCAAAAGCCAATTTAGCAATGCATGGCATGTTGCTGTTGCCTGACAAGAGGGGATGCCCTTCACTAAAATGAGTGTTGTTGCTTCAAATCAGAGCATTGTATTCCTCTTTAACGGACGGTTGAGATTAATTACAGGAAATAAAATCTACAGATAACATCATAACAGGTGATAATGACGCAATGTGATAGCCTTCCACAATATGCCTATAAACATTGACTAGAAAATGTATGCTGTAGCTAACATTAGGAGTTTTAGGAAATGTAAGCTTTAGGTAATTTCTGTTATCATTTTGGCCAAAAAGGTAACTTTCTGCTCTATCTACTCAGAGGAAGAGCCCAGAGTACGTTTAGCCACCCTGCTCTGAATATTCAAGTGGCAGATACTAAAAGTGCTCCAAGTTTTCAAACCCACCCAAAGTTAGTGTCAGAATGTGGCAGGAAGTTGAACATTTTTTGGTTAATGCTGTTTAGAATTGCAATTTTCTGGGCTGTCAGTGTAAGTGGATAAGGCGGGTTGTTCACCTTCACCAATGGTTCCTACTAGAATGCATAATAAAAAAGTAACTCCAGAGAGGCTCCGCAGTGAAGGGAATGGGGAGCTATGCCAGGGGAAAGACAGGAGTGGGGATTTAAAGGCAGTGAGAGAGGGGAGGAGAATAGATGGAGTAGAAGGAGGGAGTAAGGGCTGCAGTAAAACGCTAGCCTCAGCAGTAAAACCAGTCTGGGCCCTCTGCAGCGAGTGTGTTCGCACGTGTGCACACTGGTGTGCTTTTGCCCAGTCGGCACTAACACCCTTCAAAGTCACTGCGTCCTGAGGCGAACACCCCATGGCGACCAGTACCCAGCAAACACACACACCCTCCTTCCTTTAATGTCCTCCTAACCTCCCTCTAACCTTCCATTTATCCACTCCTCCTTTTGACTATCCATTTCTTAATGACTCAGGACACACAAACACAACCTTGACCCCCCCCCCCCTTCCTCTATTTCATTATTGTGGTGTGCCTTATTGTGCCTCCTCTGGCTTCCCACCAGATCGACCACAGTTTTTGTCACCTTTGCAGCACCACTGTCTTCACAGTGAAGGCTAACAATGATTCCTGTCAAACCAGGGCAACATTTTCAAGCTTAGCAAATGTTTGTTTATCATTTAGAACCTTCCATGGTGGAAATTCCAAAACCAACATCTGAATGGAATAAGCATAGTAAGGTCTAGGGATGTATCAGGATGTTTTTTTTGTCATCATAAAGGGCACACATCCAAATTATGTCGAACTATTGGGTTCACAACTAACCACTAATTTCAGCAAATGCCAACAATCACAAGATGTGCATGCGTCAATTAAAGTTAAATTAAACACTGAATGATTTTGCTACAGTACTATAATTCCCAATGCGATAGACTCAAATTAAACTGCAATGCCCTATTGCTTAGCATTTTATCCTGACCCTCTCCACCTCCTCTTCACAAAGACTTTGGATGAGTGCCCTTCGCACTTAAGAATGTCTTTTTTAAATAATCGAGTTTGATGAGTTCAACAGGATGTTCCCCTCAAAATGAAAAGTGCATTTGAAAAAGTACTTAGCGATATGAATTCACAATAGGTCATCTTATCCCTACCAGCCAGGAGGTGTACAGACTGCTTGAAGTAGAATAAAACTCTAGCTTCATCCTACCTTGATTAGCGTTCAAGGTTACATGAAGGGTTTATAAGACTGGATAAGACTAACAATAAATCACTTCAGGACACAATGAAGAATCAATTGCTTCCCCTCCTCTCTACTCAAAAATGCCAGCTCCTTCTCTGAGGTTAACGTAGCGTGTTCTTTTTGATACAAACTCGTGGGATGAGCATTGGGTCAACTGTTGGTTAACCATCCATTCCTCATCTAATTGAACGGAAGGAAGCCAGCGGAGGAGGGAATAAAGCAGCCCGTGTCTGGGGTAATCTGGCAGAGGGACACTAAAGCAAGATTGTCCAAAAAAGGTCATGTCGTATCCCTGACCTGACCAGATTCCCAGAGTATACTGAATGTTTGGCTCTTCTCTATTCTACCCGTTTGTGGCCAACAGCTCCACTGCAAATCCAAAAAAGGATGCACAGCTTCCAGAAAAATACAACCAGGCACACACATATGCATACAAACACACATGACAACAGGCAGTGGCAGTAATTGAAAGTGTCTGGAAACAAGCAGTGTTCACTGGCAGAGCGTGAGGTCAAGAAAACTGCCAGTTGGCTGCGTCCACTCTTGTCGCTGCGTTTCCCACTGTCACTGGATGATGACTAACCTCAGCTCACGGATCTGTCGGCCAACACATACAGTGTGGCCTATAGGGACGAGCTTGTTAGCTCCACTACATGCCGCTGAACAAGCTCCCACTTGTAGGGCCACAGCAACCTACCACGAAGCTGAGTGCCCGGAGCGACACTTTAGAGAGAATCTGTAATTTACACATTTACAGGGCTAATTTTGGGTGTAACACATTCATATGTTTAGAACGGGTGGCCCAGTTAGGAATGTAAAATGTAACCCTGCTATTGCTTAGCTCTGCTTAGTTAGTAGCTACAAATGTGTAACACGGCATGGGTTAAGCTACACTATGACTAAACATATATTGACGTTTTTTTCTTAGTAAAAGTATTTCATATATAACATGGATACTGGAGACTTAGTTGGACCAGTATCCATAGGTCCCTCCTGGGTCCTAGGCAGCAGGTCCTTTGCTAAAGAGAAATCTCTCGCAGATGTCCTTGTTTTTGTGACGGAAGTGTTATATAAAAATGAAACCTGAAAATGAATTAATAGGCTGTAACACTGGAATCTAGACGGGCACAGTCAGAAAACAGGAGGAGGGTGGCTGACTATCAGAGTCTGGGATTTAGAGGGGGATTGGCTGTCAGTTGGCCGTCAACCGGCTGGCCTTCAACTAGGAGGGGAAAACCTTGGTAGGTGAATTTATACGTGAAAGATAATGCTTGTATCAGCCCCATGATTCTGATATGCTCCAAAATCTAATTGATTCTTCCTTAGCCAATGCTTCATCAACTTTTTGTAAATAGGGCAAGCTTTTTAGTTTTCTTCCATATTCGTGCTGACAAACAAACCCAAAAAACGAACTGAAAAACATATTGTTGTTATGGAGGTAAAGAATGACCCAACTTCTTTTTGTCCTACCCTGTACGGACACGTCTTCACCTATGAAATTAATCATCCATCTCTTTTTCCTGTCAGCTTCTGAGCCCAACCTCAAGCTTCGTTCCCGGCTAAAGCAGAAAGTGACAGAGCGCCGCAGCAGCCCATTGCTCCGAAGGAAGGACGGTCCCATCACTACTGCCAAGAAGCGTTCCCTAGACATGGCCGGTAAGCATTCTAGTTGCTGGATTCCGTCTGTTGCAAATCTGATCTGATGAATAAAGGGTTTAAATATCACCATTATTGCCAATATTCGGAACATCAATGACTGAATTTCAGAATTTGGATCTTTGATGGCTTATTCATTCCAAAAAGTGTCATATAAATGAAGATAAACACTGTCATGATTCATTTTAGGGAAGTATTGGATGTAAGTAGTATAAATACACCAAAAGGCTATTAAAAACAAGACCAAGAATAACATATTCCTATTTCATCTCTGAAACCTCAGCTTTTTAATGTCCAGGATTTTAGAAAAAATCTTATTTTTTGTGCTGTGTGCTCCAGAGTCTGCATGCAACAGTGCACCCGGCTCAGGTCCCAGCTCCCCCAACAACAGCTCCAGTAACATCCCCAACGAGAACGGGGTCACCATCTCCAGCAGCCCAGGAGAGGTAACCAACATCACTGCCAGTGTGTGCATGTGTTTGTCTTTTGGTGTCTGTTTGAATGGGCCAGACAGTTTGACCAGACGAATCCCCAAAGAAATTGGCTATGTCTGTCTTTTTTAATGGAGGACTCAATGTTTTTGTGTGTACAAATACTCTTATCATTTGCTGTAATGCTGTGTGGTTGTGTGTGTTCAGGTCTCCCTGCTTCAGAGGTTGGCAGCACGGGATGGTTCAGTAAGCCATCTCTCGCTCTACACCTCCCCTTCTCTGCCCAACATCACCCTGGGACTGCCTGCTAGCTCTGTGAGTATAATCAATGCACAAAACAATACTCACATAGCACAGAATATAAAAAGTTTTAGCAGGTGTTTGGTGTATAAAACTATCATGATGTTGCCCCTTTTGGCTAAAATGTGTACTACAACAACAAATGCTTTGAAAAACGATCCTGACAAAATAAAATATGCCAAAAATGATCATCAAGTATTATTATTTAAAACAGTGATTCTTAAACTAGGGGTCGCGACCCCAAACGGGGTCGGCAAAAACTTCCGTGGGGTCGCAAAATTATTTGTTACTTCAGTCGGAAATTAGCTGTTATAACACCTGGTGAAACAACGAAAAATAAAATGTCAATACAATGAAAATCTGCCTTTTTCTCATTCCTACACGCTGTTAAGAGGGAGAGAGAGAGAGAAAAAAAAAAGTTGCCCAGCTTTAAATGGCGTTTCGAATCGTTTATTGGTCCTATGATAGAAACAATGTAACAATCTGCGCCCACTGTTCAAACTCAATTTCTTCCCGGTTTTTTTACAATACGTCATAGTTAACTCGCCACGTTACTAGCCACGTTTGTGATACTAGCCACTTTTTTAGCCACTAGCCTAGTTATAACTTTCATCAAAAATGGACAGGTGGCTGCTAAAAAACAATGATTTGAGCTCAGAAGTGCCATCTACCTCCAGTTGTGCACCTACTCCTCCGCGATCCTCAGATGGGACAAGTTTGGCCGGTGGTGAGAATAAAAAAGACCCACCAACGAGGCGTCGCCGATACCTGAAAGAATTTCTTAAATATGGATTCACGTGCCAGGTAAAACATGAGCTCGACCACCCACAGTGTGTTATTTGCGGCGATGTTCTGGCACATGAAAGTTTAAAGCCCACAAAAATGAGACGACATCTCGAAAGCCGACATCCAGATGATGCTCAGAAGCCCATGACATTTTTTTTACGAAAAGAAGCTGCGCTGCATGGGCAAAAGACCGTTGTGCATAGCCAAGCTACTGTGCCCACCAAAGCCTTGGCAGCGTCATACAAAGTGGCCCACCTTGTAGCCAAAGCACAAAAGCCACACACAATTGCTGAAAGCCTCATCCTTCCTGCAGCAATTGCGATGACCACAGCAATGCATGGTGAAAAGATCGCAAGTGTGCTTAAACAGATTCCCCTCTCCAATGATACCATGTCCAAACGCATTAACGACATCGCTAATGATATGAAATGCCAGCTCATCGAGAGAGTGAAAAACAGCCGGTTTTCTTTGCAGTTAGACGAGTCTACTGACTTGACTAATGTAGCCCATTTAATGGTTTTCATTCGCTACAGTCATGACGGGAAACTGCATGAGGACATGCTGTGCTGCTCTCCGATGGAAGGAAGATGTACTGGTGGAGACATTTTTAACTGTCTTAATGGTTGGATGGAGGAGACAGGCCTGGATTGGGATAAATGCATAAGCATATGCACTGACGGTGCCGGGGCTATGATGGGAAAACACAAAGGGCTGAAAGCCAAGGTCCTTAGCGTTGCACCACATGTCAAGTTCACACACTGCATTATCCATAGGGAGGCCCTGGCATCCAAGACACTTGAACCCGAGCTTAACAATGTTCTTCAAACAGCAATCCAAATAGTGAATTCGATCAAATCGCGCCCTTTAAATTCACGACTCTTCGCCCTTCTCTGCCAGGAAATGGGGTCTGCACATGAATCCCTTCTTTTTCATTCAGAGGTAAGGTGGCTTTCACGGGGCAAAGTTCTTACACGCCTGTTCGAGTTGCGAAGCGAGGTGCGCACCTTCCTCTCAGACGTGCATTCCCCTCTTGCAGACCATCTCACTGACTCGAGATGGTTATCACGTCTTGCATACCTGGCGTGCATATTTGACAAATTAAATAGTCTCAACCTGTCACTACAAGGCCCCAGCACAAACATCCTGACCCTCTCAGACAAAGTGAATGCTTTCACAAAAAAATTGCAGCGTTGGGCAGCCCGTGCAGAGAGTGGGGACTTTGAAATGTTCTCGGAGCTGCACGACTTTTTGGAGAGTGACATGAATGCCAATTCATTGAAAGAGTCAATAACCTGTCATCTTCGTAGTCTCCTCGACAAATTCAATAAGTATTTCCTCACGGAGAATGTAGAGCCTTTTGACTGGGTACGACAACCATTCACCAACTGCTCCTCAAACAACCTGCCATCTGAGCTCGAGGATGCGCTGATTGAGCTGTCCAGCGACCGCACATTGCAGGCGTCGTTTGCCTCAAAAACTCTAGATGAATTCTGGCTGTCAGTTGTGCAGGAATACCCCGGGTTGTCCAAGGCTGCCATGGACATCCTCACGCCGTTTGGATCAACCTATCTGTGCGAAAAGACATTTTCGTCCCTGGCCTACATAAAGAACAAATACAGATGTCGTCTCAACAGCATGGAGGAGAATCTTCGTGTTGCTGTGAGCAGCATCGATCCCCGAATTGACCTGCTATGCTCGCGGAAGCAGGCCCATCCTTCTCATTGACATGGCGTCCGTATAAGAGGAAGTGAGATCGTTCCAATCATACACACTCTCTGTTGACTCTTGACTCCCGTTTGATTTGGACATTTGTTTCATTGCTTTGTTTGTTCCAGTTCTTGTTTGCGTTAATAAATTGTTGCCGCCCAGGCCTTTTCTTACACATTGCCTATTTGTTTTTGCTTGATTGACAGTCGTTACCATGGGTTTGCAATGCATAACGTTGTCCTGGCAACGCGATTTACAGCCCGCCCCCAAACAACCAAACTGCAGATGGCATTGCTGTTTCTTTCAAAATGTATGACTATCACTCAAATCATTGGAGACGCAAACTCGTAAATTAATTCACACAAAATCGTTCCTTTTCCATAAAATAATCGTCATACATTGTTAATTTGTTTGGATTGGAACAAAAAATCGGTTGCTACGGAAACGTGACGTCACACTTACACACTTTTGGGAAAGTGGGGTCACCAAACCTCTCCAGTTTTTTTTGTGGGGTCGTCAGACAAAAAGTTTAAGAACCACTGATTTAAAAGGTTAACATATTGTAAATGTTTGTTGTATACATACATATTTTTTAGCCTCTTATGGCTGAAATGAGACCTACAACAACAAACACTTTTCACCTTCAATAAAGTCGTAATAGAATACAATTCAGACCAGATAAAGAAAAACACATCACCAGAATATACTGCTTCTCACTCGTGTCTCAGGGCTTCTGTAGAATTAATCACTTCACAAAAGAATGTTTAGTTTGCGAAACAGATCGTTTCAACTGTTTCTGGCATGAAGGTGCCTCACATGTTTGCCTCTCTTTCTCCATCTCACTCCCATTCTGTCTCATTTGACCCTTCTTTGTCTCCGTCCATCTGCCTCTCTGTGTTTGCCTGGTCTTTGCTTCTCCCTCCATGTGTCTCATTCTCTCTTTCTCTCCTTGTAGGTGGTGTCAGGACACCAAGATGGTGACAGTCGTCTGGCACTGCCTACGTTACAGCAAAGCATTGGTCTGACCCCTCCATTCCTGCCCACTGCCCACCTGCCCTCCTACTTGGCATCCTCGGCTCTGGACAGGGAGGGGGCCGGAGGGGGCACGGCTGGTCACAACCCCCTCCTCCAACACATGGTGCTGCTGGAGCAGAGCCACAATCCAATGGGTCAGTATCCACCGCAACATTTGTGTTCTTTACTTCATCAGTGGCTGGTGTCCTGTTTTTGTTATTAAGCTAAAATGATATACACTCTGTGGTAACAATTATGAGGGGTGTTGGGACTTAATCTGAATAATGAATACTTGTAGTAGTAACTTCAAACTTCTTCATGTTCTCATGTGTTAAGAGATACTCTAAATGAGTTTGTCAGGGTTGTTGTTTGTTGTAAGTGTTTGATTTTGTCCGGTGGTTTTCAGAATCTTAATTGTAGGTCTTTGTTTTGTGGTATCTTGTGTCTATTGAAATGTAACTACTGAACTTAAAATAATACTCTTCCTTTAACAAAATAGATCATTCTTTATTGACCAGCGACTCATTTTTGTCCAAATTGATATCAATTCATGCCTGTGAAATGTTTTCCAAGGGCTTATTATCGTCAATCTGCTTGGATTTTGCTGCTTCAGTCAGCTCTATTTATTATTACCTAATTAATGTATTTAATAGAAACAGTTTCTATATACAAAATACATACATATATTTCTGGACACACTAAAAAAGAAGGCAATTCAGGAACAGCACATTGATTCACATTTGATCAGTGCTGCCTAGTTTGACAGTTTAATCGGTGTTCATGAGCGGTGGCGGACACTGTAAGAGACATGGCTCCGATTGGTTGTTTCCATTAAGACGCAGTGAGTCTTACAAATGTCATTGGGAGGACATAAAAGAACATGATTTTTTTTAAGATTATCAGTCTCAAGCAGTATTCTCAATATAAGGTGACAACTTAAGTAAAATTAAGTAGTTTTTATTATTGTTTCCAACTGTAGCTTTAAAGAAAAGTTAAATAATTGTGAATAATGGAATCAATTAGACAAATAAAACTCAGTTTATTACAGAACTGTTAATAATATTCTCCTGTGACAACTCTTTGTTTACCACAGTTGGTCTGGCTGGCCTCACACTACCGTCGCCTTCTGTCTCCAAACTTGCGCGGGGCCACCGACCCCTTGGGAGGACGCAGTCGGCCCCCCTGCCCCAGCAGCAGTGTGGACAGGCCCAGGCCCTGCAGCAGCTGGTCGTCCAACAGCAACACCAGCAGTTTCTGGAGAAACACAAACAGCAGTTCCAACAGCAGCAGCACATCATCAACAAGGTAGCTCAATGTGTGTGAAGAGTGGTATCTAAGGCAACATTTAAACAGCTGTGGTAAAGCAGGAGGATATATGTGTGTGTGTGTGTGTGTGTGTGTGTGTGTGTGTGTGTGTGTGTGTGTGTGTGTGTGTGTGTGTGTGTGTGTGTGTGTGTGTGTGTGTGTGTGTGTGTCCATTTACACTTATTGGTTAATCTCTATGAATCCTGTCTCTCTACAAGAGTAGGATGAATCAGCGTGCAATCAGCAAGTCTTCTAGCAAGTCTTTCTTGTCCGTGTTCGTCTATCCCTACTTCTCCCTGTCACCCTGGCAACTGTGTTGTAGAGGAAACTGCCTCCATATACGGTCACACAGGAAGTTTGCCTCAGTGCATCATGAGTGGAAGTGTGTGTTTGTGCGCACGAGGTGATGAGGGGATTTGCAGCTTTATAAGGTCATTGTTTAGATGGTTGTTTGTGTGAGCGTCAATATGTGTGTGTGTGTGTGTGTGTGTGTGTGTGTGTGTGTGCATGCTGTAATTCCTGTAGGATTAAGCCCCATTATCTTGGTGTTGTTGGTGACTCCCGCTAATTAAGTTCAGCTTAGGTTTAAGCAGGTTATTTTCACGACACATTAAATTGTGTTAATGCTATTTTCCAGGCAACCAGCCGACTAATGGCTTTGCATTGTGGATTAAAAAAGGCAAAGTGTACCTCCCGTACTATATAAGCCCAATAACGTGACAATTTTCATTGTTTTGGTAAAAAAAAAAAACATTTCTCGGTTAGAATGCACTGTTTATCATTCAGGAAGGTTTAATAAATCATAAAAGAGCTTCTGTAATTATTGTAAACATGCCATGCTCCAATTGTATTGTGCATGTGTGAAACAAGATTTCTTCACTAATTCAGTGTCTCCAATTACAGACCACTCAATGTAGGTCCATGTTAATTAAGACATTTGCAGCATGCAATTGGATAGTAACAACTCAATACATGATTGCCTCCTGCCTGCTTCTGAAAGTGCTCTTATATTTAATTAAAATCAAAATCCGGCTCACATTGTGGCTCGGTGGGGGGCCATTTGTCCGACAAGAGGTAAGTAATAGTCTCTAACCTGCTGGCCAGCTGAGGTGTTAGTTAGCGGGCTTTCCTCCCACTGCTGTGGTTTTCTCCCAGAATGCCATTTGGATTCTGTCTGTTTTCAAGGTGAACCAGCCCTGTGATGAATAGAGTTTTCCCTATGTTCAGTGAAGACATATTATGCTCATTTTCAGCTTCATAATTGTATTTTGTTCCTCTACTGTGACATGTTTACATGCTTTAATGTGTAAAAAAAGCTCTTTATTTTTCTCATACTGCCTGTGCAGCAGTAACTATTTTAACCCTCTGTCTGAAACCAGAGCCCAGTCAGCTCTGATTGGTCAGTTGTGACTGATCACCGCTTAGATGTCCCGCACCTTAGCCCAGTGCAACAATCTGTGTTGTTACAAGTGTTGCATAGTGATGTCACTATGCTATGGAATTTAACACATTTGTCCAATGGTGGTGTTTCAGCCATGGTGGGGGGCAGGTGTGTCTGGGAAAAAACTCCCTCTGCATGAACTTTGGGATTTTGCCTTTGCAGAACATTTACAAGCACAAAAACCTATATCACACACTACAGGAAGGGGAAACCCTCCACAACATGATATTGCCCCTTTAAACTATATCTTTAGGGCAATAGTGGAATATTCTGTAGGAGCTTAGCATGGGAACCGGAGGGTTGCCGGTTCAAGTCCCAATTGGACCAGGTACAGAGGTGCAAGTTTATCCTGTGCCAGTCCTAGAGCAAAGCACCAAACCCCCAATTGCTCGGAGGGGCCTAACCTTGGCAGCCCCCTCACTCTGACACCTCCTTTAATGTGTATAGCTCTTATTTGTGCATATTTGTATTTCAGGCTTACAGTATGTGTGCAATTTCAAATAGATTTGAAATTGAATATCCCCTCTGGGGTAATTTGTAAATAACGTCTTCTTCCACCTTTTGCTACAAATTCACAGCATTAAGGCAAGAGTATTATTTTAAAACACAGCTTGGATTTTTTCCATTTTCCACAACATTCAGGGCCATAGTGTTTTTGAAAAGTTCTTGTATGATGACATAGCCATTTTGGGGGGATTTGCCTCCCTTTGTGTGTGGCAATCATGAGAGCAAACCGTTTTTAGAAAACAGTGAACATGTTGTTTCTAAAATGCCAAACGCCAACCGATTATGATGAGGCTTTAAAGCTTTCATTAATCGACACAGCCCTAGCTGTAGGTGTTCAATTAACTTCAGTGGCAAGGTAAAGTTGTTGCTGTGGACAGATAGAGGGTGGTGGTAATTCAGCTGAAATTATCCAAACCGTTTTACATTTGTATTACTTTAAATGTCAAGTATAAAGCTCTGAACTCCACAGTGATGTTAGTTACTCACCTGGAATACCAAAGGCATTCACTATGGGTGTTAGCCAGAGCCGATATAACAGTTTTCATCTTGCACCAAAAGCAACAAGAAAAACGCCTTGACATGTGATTGTCTCTGGGATAAGTTTGGCAGTGTAACCTTTTCCATTCAGTGGTTGCCAACATTAATCCAAACCTTTTGTATTCCTCTATTCCAAATGCAGGAATAGGGTGATTAAGCAAGAATAAACTTGAGCGAGAGGACAGTTGTGTAATATTGGCTCAAAGATGATGCACAAATGTTGGCATCGTAAGCAGCTCAAATCATTGCAGTTATTTATGGGTGCAACAACGGTAAAATCACCAACAGCTGCAAAACAGGATCCGACAGTTACCAAAATGAAACCATCTCGATTACTTCTCCATTTTTTTCCCCACAGTAGCAAATATTCAGCTCTCCAATTATTTTTTCATAATAGGTGTGTACAGTTCGAAAAAAATCCAAATTTGATCTGAACTAGAAGGGCCTTCAGACCAAGTGTCGCATTGTTAAATAGACCATATTATGCTTTTTGGGGTTTCCCTTTCTTGTAGTCTGTGATATACGTTTTTGTGCATGGTAATGATCTGCAAAAGCTAAAATCCCAAAGTTTTTCTCCCACACACTGCCTGAAACGCCTGAAAGTAGTCCTTTGTTTAATGTTGTGAAATGGTGACATCACTAGGTAACATTTGCGCTTCTATTGGTTAGCACTGCAACACTTTGTACCTGATAGGCTAAGGGTTGGGACATATCTAAGCAGTTGACCAATCACAACAGAGATGGCCAGCTAACCATCAGAGCAGGCTGGCCTCTGGTTTCAGACAGAGGGGGAAAAGAGGTGCTTCAACACAGGCAGTATGAGAAAAATAGAGAGCTTCTTGATCATTAAAGCATGGAATCACGTCACAGTGAAGGCATTAAATACAAAACTAAAAGTTGAAAGAGAGCATAATAGGGCCCCTTTCACAAAAGTAAAAATGATGCTTATATCTGCCCTGTAATTTTCATCTGTCCTAAAGCTTAATGGAATCTCTCTTGACCTAAACGTACACCCTTACATCCATTTTGAGTAACATTGCACCAGTAGTTTTCCTCTAATACTGCTGAATAATCAAAAAAATGAACAAACCCAAAAGAAAACATAACTTCCTTGATGCAAGTCCCAAGTCGTCCATCTTTCGTCTCTTTACTGCCTCTCAAACCTCATATTATGATGGAAAAAGTAGAATCACCCCCAAGAAATACCTCTGATTGCATAATCAGGTTTGGAAAAACAATAACTTTCCATTCAACACGTGGAAGTACGGGACTCCAGGCAGCAGCAGGTCTCAGCAGAATGAATTTAATACCAGTTTATATTACAGAGATAAGGACCATCATGGCTGCCATTAATATAAGTTCACATTTTCAAACTACCAAGTGGATTTCCTGCAAATGTATCATCCGTTCCTTTTTTTTGTCAGGTCAGCAGAGAAAAAGGGGCCCTCCCTGAGAAAATGTTGGCTTTAACGGTCGGACGTGTTGGCAGCAAAGAAAGGAATGAAAGGATTTTGTAACAACTCCAACTAGAGCCTGCTGCTGCTTACCATAAATCACCTGTGATTTAAACTCAATTACATAAGACTGTTGTGGAAGTGTGTGAGGAACAAAAGCCAGAGAGAAAGGGACAAGAGTCAACTAGTGTCAAGTTTTCTCTGTACCTTTCAATGGATTCACCAGCAGTGTCTGCCCCCCCAGCCCCCTCCTTATGGTTCATATCCCAGCAACTATTTCCGCTGTTTAAAAAAGGTTGGAGAGAGAGAAAAAGGGAGCAAAACAAGAGAGTGAGATTCAGTGGAGGAGTGTTTTGAGTTTGTTTGGAGAAGAGGGACCGGGATGAGGCAAGAGCCCTCTCTCTGACGTCAATGGACTGTTCCCTGGGCAATATGCCAGCCGTGTGTGTGTGTGTGTGTGTGTGTGTGTGTGTGTGTGTGTGTGTGTGTGTGTGTGTGTGTGTGTGTGTGTGTGTGTGTGTGTGTGTGTGTGTGTGTGTGTGTGTGTGTGTGTGTGTGTGTGTGTGTGTGTGTGTGTGTGTGTGTGTGTGTGTGTGTGTGTGTGTGTGTGTGTGTGTGTGTGTGTGTGTGTGTGTGTGTGTCCGTCCGTTCCATGCTCAAACAGTGGGCCACTCCAATCATGACCTACACACAAGGTTGAGGCTCTTTGACGATAGGGATTGGGACAGCTGCCACAACAAGAGTTTTCCGATCCTCTTTTTCTTTTACTTCTTCTCCCTTTTCTGCAGTCCTAGCATGGTTCCTACCTGGATATGTACTTATAATATAGTCACAGATACCTTTAAATAAATATCAGAGTACAGGTCTGGTTTATCTCCATTAGTTAGCTTTTGTTTGGTTAACCTTGAGTTCTTTGAGTCGATGTTTTGTTCCCTCAGCTATTTTTGGAATGAAAAACATCTTCAGTGGACCCACTGTTCCACTGCTGTCCCCCATGTTCTCTCGGTTAGGATTAGCTTATTGTTTGTTGCATTAAAACAAAACAGATACAAATAGTAGCCAGTGCAGGAAGAGGCAGTGGACTTATTTGAAGCCGACACCTTAATAATGAAACATTAAATGTATGTACAAGTGATGGCAACATATCGTAAAAACAACAATAAAATAACAGCTGACTGTAAATAGATTGCTCATGTTCTGATGATTTTTTCTTTAAAACAGTGGAACTTGAAGGTGTTATTGCAGTGCGTTTGTATTTGACTGCATTAGTCCTAGATAGATGTAGCTACCAAAGAAACTGGTGTTTTTTTCTTTTTAATTGTACCTTTGTGTTAACTTCTAAAACCAAACCTACACTTTTTTACAACCACTTCTTTAAGACTCAAGTTTGAATTGTCATATGATAAATTATAGTTTTTGGGAATAAAATCCTCAGATCCAGTAATGCAAATGAAACAAGAGGAATATGTAAACAAAGCAACATAAAAAAATTAAAAACTAAATACTGTACAGTATAATAAATTCTGTATACGGTAATGATATATAAATATTTGGATTCATGGACCAAACAGATGAACCGTGTATTATAAACATGAGTGGTGATTGGCACTACAGTAAACGCCTCAAAGTGTGTCTTGCATTCCACTTAAAGAAGACATGTTATGGAAACGAAATATTGAAAAAAATCTCAAATTTTACAACAAAAATAAATGGTTTTGCTTGATGTGACTGGCTTTAAGCGCGCATGTCCCAGTGGAAATCAGACCTCTGTAAAGCCTCTTACCTGAACGCCTCTTCCCGTCCTGCAGATCATGTCTAAGCCCGGAGATCAGGTGTCGGCTGTGGGCTCCAGCGCTTCGGGGCCGGGCCGGCAGCACCAGAGCCACCCGGAGGAGACGGAAGAGGAGCTGAGGGAGCACCAGGGCCTCTCCCTGTCACCCTCCTCCTCCTCTCCTATGTCCGCACCGGAGACGGGGCCCCTTCGAGGGATGGTCATCAAGCAGGAGCCGCCGGACCCCCAAGAGCACGAGGAGAGAGAGAAGAGGGAGAGACTAAGAGACCAAGAGCAGGACTTCATGTTCCGACAGGTAAGGAGAAGAAGACTATGAGAAAGAAAAAACGCGATTAAGAGAGATGGAAGAAAAAGAGCAGGATGGAGTGAAGCATGGAAGTTTTCTTACATTTAAATTAAATGAATGATATTTAAAGGCTTTGAGGTAGTGTCAAAATATACAATATAAATGTAGACTTAATGGGCGTGATTTCACTAGTTCAATCTGATTTTAGGATATTAAAAACAATAGAATGAAACTGATCTGGTTGCAAATGTAATTGTTGAATGTATCCCAGCATGACTCATACCTCATCTGAGTAACAGTATCTGAGTCAGGAATAATATGCATGATTTAATTGATTTAGGTACGATTGTTTTGCTCCTGTTAAAAAAAAATACCCCTGTTGAAGAACTAAGCTATGCGGCAGCAATGTCACTTCAAATGGCCGCATCGAGGTTTCCTTCTTCATAACTGTCGAAGTCAGTCCACATTGTCTTTTCCATTAACCACTGTTTAAACAGTGCCAGAGCCGATACTGTGTTTCCTTTAGTGTTTACTTCCTGTCTTCTTCGGTCGATTCCTCTGTTGTCCAGCTCTCTGTCTTTAACCTCCTTACTTCTCTTTTGCTGTTTGTCTTTTCTTTACTTGGACAGTTTAGCCATCATGAATGAAATGAATATTTAAAAAGTACTTCATGTTGCTTTTTTACATCTGACATTTACATCTTCAGTTGACCTGCCGATTGATATGACTTCAATCCTCCTTGTATAACGTATGCATTCAGGTTCTAAGTTACTATAACCAGATATAATGGAGGAATCTTTCCTCTGGTTGTCTAAATGTGGTGATTATTTTGTAAGCACAATCTGACAGCAGTGACAGATGGAGCGAGTACTATCTGAAACACTACACTTGCTTTCGATCCGCCTTTCTCCCCGACTGTCAATCCAGCCCACTCTTTATGTGTTTTAGTCACGCTGAAAGTACTTACACATGTTTTACTATTGGAGTATTCTTTTATGAATGGCCCAGGGCTCGTGTTCCTCCTCCACGCTACTCCCTATAGCACCACTCCACATAGACAATTACATTCTCATGTTTTCAAAAAATTCAGATTTTCACCCACACAAAAGCCCTACTTGTACATCTCTATCGCTGTACTGCACACAATCTGTGGCCACACACACACACACACACACACTGTGAGGAGGACACCATGTCCTCATTTGTCTCGCCCATCCCTGCTGTCCGCTCAGCCAAATTCAATCAGGCACTCCTCTCACTGTCGCCATGGCGCCCAGTGTAAGCAGACACGCCCATCAGGTTTGAACAGAGAGGATTGCTCGGCGAGACTCTTTTGAGTGGAAGGATCAGATATTTAACTCGATGGGAAGAGCTTTTAAGCACTTATATTAACTACCGTCAAATCATTCACACATGTAAGTAAAAGTACATGTGTTTTTCACTTCGCTGTTTTGAAGGCAGTTTGAAGCAATTAGATCATAGTTTGTTCTAGGCTGCTCCCTTTTTATAATCTCATCAAGAGAATATTTATTACGTGAACTGAAGTTCAGAAAATAAATAACATTGTGCATTGTATTAGTCTAAATACAGGTTTAAGTCTAGTCTGTTTTAATGTATTTGTGTTTATTTACTTACATACTCCTTACATGCGCTTGGTTCCGAACACAAATCTCATTGTTTACATTTAGTATAAATAAAATAAAAATAAGCCTTAAATGAGAAAGCAGTTGTTTTTTACGAGAAGAAAAAAATAAATACATGAATAAATAAAGAAATAAAAATAGTGTTAAAATAATCATTTGAAATAAATTACAATTAATTTACTTAAATAAATGAACAAATAATCATATTAGTTGGATCATTAAAACAAAAATTAAACACACAACAGATTTCAAAATTGTATAATAACCAATTGTTCAAAGATAAGGATTGTAAGAGCTGTCATTTTAAATATTCAACATCTTCCCTTGCATTGCTTTCATTTTTGTGTTGTGTGTTCACGGGAACACTGTAGAGAACAGAAAACACCAATATTGTGTTGTGTGTAACAAGTCATCGTATGTGTGTATTATATCACAGCAGCCTGCTATTTTCGACAATCTAGCTCCATCTTCTGGCGAGAGAAAGACATTGCAGTCCAGCAGTCACAGTGTGAGTGACTGTGTGTGTCTGTGTGTGTTTGTGTGTGCCAGCAGCAGGCTCTGCTGTTAGAGCAGCAGCGGATCCACCAGCTGAGGAACTATCAGGCCTCCATGGAGAAGGCCGGGCTATCGGTCAGCTTCGCCGGACACCGCCCGCTCTCCAGGGCACAGTCGTCCCCCGCCTCCGCCTCCTTCCCCATGGTGGTGCAGGAGCCCTCCGCCAAGCCTCGATTCACTACAGGTCTGTTGATACATACCAATGATGAGGGTCTTACACCTACACACTACTGCTTGAGTTAAGTTATTTTATGTGTTCTCCTCTTACTCTGTTCCAATCCAGTTGGGGAGTAACCTTTATTTATTTTTAAAGACTGGATTTATTAGGAATTTTGGCAGATAAGTTAAAAGTATTCAAAATTATTTTTTGACGTAGTTCGTCCATAGATGTTTATATTATGTTGAAAATGCATAATCATGTGCCTAGTATCCCAAACGGAACATATTTTACAGAAAAGGAAAAAAAAGATTAAATAATAAAAATAAACTTGACATTTATCCCAAATTATAATAATACTCACAAATGTAGTGTTAACTTAAAGCTGATTGAAACACAGTGATACAGTATATAAAGGAGACAAGAATATGTCCTCATAATTTCCTTAGGTAAAATAGGATGAAAATGCACCCGCCATTGCTTTAGTCAAATTTGAGTACAGGAAATGTCCTTACCTATGGGGTTAGGGTTTTTGAATGCCGAATCCTGTGTGGAATGTGCTTTTTTTAGTCTTTCAATGTAAGTGCTGTATGTAGTCTAGCCAACACCAATAATTTTGTCATTACAATCAACCTTATTTCACATCAAGATGACTTAATTTCTGATGCAACACACAGGTTAATGATAGCACTACTTCTGTTTTCCTCAGTCATACTGCATGCTGGTATTTTCACAGTTCATGGACATCAGTGCAGTTTCCGTCATCTTCTTGTCTTGTAAACAAAGCTTCTTGACGCACATTTTTCGTAATGGTTTTCATTAAGGGACTCTGACTCACTCTGTCTATCATAAAGCAGAGCTGCAAACAACCATCTAGGAACAGTTAAATCCTGCTGATTGCAGGTTAGAGAAAGCCTTTTCCTCAAACCACACAGCATGATGCGCAAACGCAGTCACTGTGTGTATGCACAAGGCTGTTACTACTTGCTCTGACAATATATACCATAACAAGTGTCATTTACTCTACAGACTCATCTCAACATTACCTTTGTTTATGATGAAGCAGGTGCAACAGACCATAAGACGGAGATTATACGAATCGTGTTGCGACCAAAAACATACAATTACTTTGTGTGTGTGTGTGTGTGTGTGTGTGTGTGTGTGTGTGTGTGTGTGTGTGTGTGTGTGTGTGTGTGTGTGTGTGTGTGTGTGTGTGTGTGTGTGTGTGTGTGTCTGTGTTTTTCAGGTCTGGTGTACGACTCTTTGATGCAGAAGCACCAGTGTATGTGCGGCAACACCACCAGCCACCCCGAGCACGCTGGCCGCATCCAGAGCATCTGGTCCCGTCTGCAGGAGACAGGCCTCAGGGCGCACTGCGAGGTGAGGCCACAGGACGCAGCATTCGGAGACATAGAGGGGAACAGATACAGTGTTGGTTAAACTGTAGATCAAACCAAACAGACTTGAATTGTCCTCTCCTGGAGTTACGGAGAGTAAACTAAAGGACACTTCTTCCGTCGCAGACTGAAAACCGTATCTGTTTGGACTGCACCTCGCAAATAAAATGAATTTAAAAAAAGACACACTTCAGTAGTAAAATATGTATGTCAGATTCACAGTGTGATATCAGTGGAGAGATTTAAACAAACCGGTGTTACCACCGTTTTAAGGGGACATACTATCCTTTTCCTTTATTATTGTTGGTTAGGGGAAGCAGTGTAACGGTTTTATGCAGATGCTATGTGAAAATTAGGTTGGGTTCCTCACACTGCACAATGAGCTATATTGCTATAATGTCAGTGTTGTTTTTTACTTATTCTCCTGTTTGACACCTGTTGTGTTCTGTTGTTTCTTTATCCTTGTTTTAATAAAACATCTTCAGATAAACTTATTTTAAAGATTAGTTGTGAAAATATTGCCAGATTAAACTCCAAGTGCATGTTGTTAAAATGACCAGATGGGGGCAGTGTGTAGCTGTCTTTGCTTGACTCTTCCCTTTACTAAAGAAAAATACACATTTTTAGTTCTGGCTTGAAAATGATCCAGTTTCACTTCCTGCAGTTATTCATAAATACATGTATACATGCAGACAGCATTTGACCTCCCTATCTGCAATACTTCTTCATCCTCATAATCTGTCCCTCTTTTTACTTTTATTTTGTTTATTTATTTTACTTTATTTTACTTTTTTTGGAAACATCATAGAGTATTAGAACAAAACAGGAGTGTGTATGTTGTCAATATCAGTGTGTTTATTTAACAAGGTTAAATAAAGAATACTCATTCTCTTTGTCTGATCTGTTTCTATCGGTGTCCCCTCCAGTGTATCCGCGGTAGGAAGGCCTCTCTGGAGGAGTTACAGACGGTCCACTCTGAGGCGCACGTCCTGCTGTACGGAACCAACCCACTGCGGCAGAAACTGGACTGTATGACTAACTAGAACACATTCACACACACACACACACACACACACACACACACACACACACACACAAAATCTCAAAAAAAGCATATTACATATTTTGATCTGAAGAAGCAGCTGCACTTTAGATTTCTAGGCAATCTGACTGCAAATCATGCTGTTAACCACCTGCTCAATCTCAAATAGTCTGCTTGAATGTGAAGCTTTAATGCTGAAACACACAGGTTGAGCACAGACAAAACTCAGTGCACAGTTTTAGTACACACTGTACATATCAATCTTAATGCCACCATACAACATGAAGTCAAGTTGGTCCATCTAAGAAGACTTCATCTCACTGTAAGTCATTATTTTGAATGCTGTGAAGCTGCAGCGTCTGCTTTAATGCTTAAAGCGTGTCATAACAAATGGTCCGATCTAATAAAGTGCTGGAGGTGTGAGGATAAGGCGAGGGACTGCTGAAGCTTGTTAACTGGAAGTCGCGCAGGCTGCTTTGTCACTTATGTCTGGCCTTTAGTGGCTCACAGTGCAGGTGTAGCCAAGGCAGTCTCTTTACATGTGGGGGTTTGAGCAGAAGGGGCAAACCCCAGTGGTCATCTTAGCTTTCATTCCAACGCACACTTAAATTCTCCTCATTATTACTGCGTACACAGGAGAAATACCAGATAATCCTGCACCAGGTTCAGCAGCAAACAGGTGCACACACACACACCAAAAGAAAGTAGAAATGCAAACTGTTTCAACATGTATATTTGACAAAAAAGCCTGTGGCTTTCTGAGCCCATAGAGCTTCAGAGGTCTGCTGTTCTCAGGAAACATAACACGTGTCCAGTTGTCAACACTCAATAGGATTAGTTTAATGTTTTGAAAATAAGTGCAGGTACATCTTTACATTGATACAGTTCTTCCAAAAACTTTGTACCAAGAAAGCAGTTGGATTAAATTAAATGATGCTGTTTTATTGGTTTGTGTGCTGCTTTTGCAGGGTTTTACTAGGTTTACCTGCAGTTTTAATTTCTGCAACTTTTGTAAAATAAGCCTTACACTTAACTATATTTGTGTAGTCACTTTTTTTAATTGTATCCTTCATGGTTTTAGTTATAGTCGAGCAGATGTCCTTACAGCCAAATTCCACTTTATACTTGTTACTACACTACACTTTACTACACTATACCACTACATTTATTTAATACCAATTATTAGTTACTTTGTGCCTATGCAAATATGCTGGTTTGGTATAATGAAGCACTGTGCTATTAATCTTCACAGTATTGTAATTGGTCAATCATTGACACACCAGTATAGTATAAGTTTAACAATTTTATAATATAATAACCATACAAATATAAGATTAACTCGCATAATGAGTACTTTCACTTATGATACTTGAAATATATTTTGATGCTTTTATTTCAGTTATATTTTGATATCAGGACTTTACTTTTAAAGTATATATGATTATAGTATTTCTACTTTTAGGTAAATAAAATAAATTCCAAGGCTTTCAAGTGATATATGTAGTTTAAACAGTCATAAAAATTAAGGTTTTTGTCACCTAGAGAAAATTCTAATCACTAAACCAAAACAAATTGACTCATTTCCATTCCTCACAACAACAGCTCTGTTTCTGACCTAAAATCTAGACTCCTCCTGAGAGAATGTCATTTTGAGGCCAATGACATACTTCCTCCCCCCCCACCTCACCCAATTAAAGCCTGCCCCTGTATACTCTTGTTGTTAGATCAGGTCAGAAAGTCAAATGCTCAGAATCAGAGGTCATGTGCGTATTTGTGCCCGTGAGTGCAGAAAGTTACCTCTTCACCCGGTGACCTTTGGCTCTTTATTTCTAATTCCCATGTTCTGTCTTCCTGCCTCAGGTTCAGTGAGCCCCATGTTTGTGAGGTTACCATGCGGAGGCGTAGGGGTAAGTTTCTCGCTTCATAAAGTCATGCTTGAGTCATTTTACAAATATTCACTGTGTAATTAAGTATTGGTAATCTGTGTGCCTGATATAACTTGGAAATTGCCAACGTTAGTCATGCTTATTCAGTGGAAAATTGCTGTAACCACTGTTAGCTTTTTTTAAAAAGTTTACAACATTGTGCTAATCTAATCAATACCCAACTGGCATCTGACTTTGTAATGAATCTAGTTTCAGCATCATGAAAAAATATTATAACAACTACGCCCACTCTCTCTCTCTGCCCCCTGCCTAAATAATAGTCCCATTTGTTCTTGTTCCACCAAACAAACAAGCACACACACACAAGCTGCACACACACACACACACACACACACACACACACGCCCCTCAAGGACCAGAGGCAACAAAAGCTGTTGCTTGCCTTTCCGCCGTGTTTGTAATTATAACCAGATGTTTTCACCATAGTGTGTGTGTGTGTGTGTGTAAGGTTGGGGGGTATGTTTTTTGTTTGTGTGCACAGCAGTGTGTTTGGGGATTTTTGTGCACTCAGGCAATGATGTAGATGGTTGGAAGTGCTGTCTTTTTCATATGGATATGTTAGAACAGTCTAACACCTGCATGCGTGTGTTACTGTTGACGTTTTTCCAATACACACACACCTACATATAGCCTTTAAATGAAATCAATTGCATTTTATTTATAAAGCTCAATAGCACACATTACAGGCATACAGCGAAAGAGAAGAAGGATAAAAAAAAGTGTATGTTCCCCCGACAGTGTAACCCTAGAGCAGCAAAACTAAACATAAGCTTGACCAAATCTGATCTAGGTTTTTGTGCGTACAAATATAAACACAAATCCCAAAGTTCCCTTTCTATTGGCTAGCTCTCCAAGACATTGTTCATGATAGATCAAGGGGCGGGCTTTTCTAAGCAATTGTCCAATCACAACAGAGCCAGCCAGCTGACCAGTCAGAGCAGACTTGGCTCTGGTTTCAGACAGAGGGTGAAAAGAGGTGATGCAGCACAGGCAGTATGAGAAAAATAAAGACCTTTTTAAACATTAAAGCATGTAAACACGTCACAGTAGAGGCACAAAATATAAATATGAAACCTAAAAAATGAGTGTAATTGGGCTACTTTAAGCCTGCTCTTAAATGTGAAGAGGGGCCGGTCCAATTGTAGTTGAACGTGCTCTTTCTACATCCTATATTTACATGTTATCCATACCTCCACTCTCCCTCCCCCTCCCTCCCTCGAGGCTTACTGCTGCTGCTGGTGGGAACAAGAAGAGCCCGAGCCCCGCGCTGCCTTGCTCTGCTTTTTATAATGGCAAATGGGGCTAAATTGTTGTCTTCCTGTCACACACACACATACAAGTCAACCCCACACACACACATTTGCAGAGGAAGGGGGTTGAAATTAGGCTGTCAGCCTGTGGGGAACCATCATTCCGTCATACCAGCACGTTCCCGCTCTTTTTTCTACCTACCCCTTCCCTTTTCCTTTTCACTTTATTTTTTTGCATCTCACTCCTGGCTCGAGGCGAAACTAACATCAACATGGGAAATAATAAACCACCCAGTCTCCACATGGCGCTTTAAAGCAGCATGTGTTTGCGCTCATTAACCTGACTTGTGTATATGATTCAGTTTCCCATTCACTCACTCACTTGGTTCCTCACTTTCTCAAACGCTCAATCACCAACTCGGCTACTATACAATATCTTTCTCTCACACCACTTTCTCCTCTCATTCAGCTCCCACAGTCACTCTCTACAGCAGGGGTGTCAAACTAGTTTTGTTTCAGGGGCCACATAACCCCAAATTTGCTTTAAGTGGACAGGAACAGTTAAATCATAGCATAATAATAACCTATAAAAAACCAGATCATTCCCCTTTGTTTTGATGTAAAAAAGTATATTCAGATTTGATTAACTATCTTTATAACTATATATATAACTAACAAATGTAATTATTTTTCATTCATTTCCGCATCTGTGTAATAATCCTGACCCCTTGAACACACCACCATGCAAACTAAAGTGGCAACTATTAAGGGAAAAGGTTGAGTTATCCCCCTGCCTTGTAAATGTACAAAATGTAAACAATAAAAATATATAAAAGTTGTGAAAATTGTAGTTAATGTCCTCTCTGTCATTTTTACAATTAGCAAAGTCATCCTTGCTATATATTTGACACCTCTGCTCTATACGCCCTTATTACTTCCTTTGTTTAGTTTTAAGTCTAAATAAGTGCACCACACTTTTAATTTCATGGTCTTCTTGGCTCTGTTATTATGAAGTCATCCTCCAGCCTTGATCAGTGCAGACAAGAGAAGGTTAAAAGGAGTGAAGGGTGAGGGCACCAGCTGACTGAAAGGCCCTCAGTGTGAAGGAAAAGGCCAGAAGTCTGAGGGGAGCAGGTGACTGGCAGGTTAATATATTCAAAGGAGAGCCCCCCCCCCCCCCCCCCGGCTTGTACATCAGAAAGCCTCAGCCTGAGCTCTGGCACGGTCCGCCCGGCACATGTGTGTACGGTTCAAACACATCGAATTTCCTTTTCTTCTTTTCCTCCGCCAGCTTCTTCTCACCCTGTTTATCATGCGCTCCATCTGCCTGCACTGTCTGCCTTGCCTGATGGAGGGTGTGTTTGTTATCCTGTGCATAGCTCTGTTCACAATCAATCACGTAGAGTATTGTGCTCCATTTGGCTCGTACGCATGTTCATGTGTTTGTGGATGTACTGTTTGTGATTGGGGCTGAAAGTGAAGAGTGCAGAGGTAAGAATGTGGTTGGACCACTGAATGATGTCTGGACACACACATATACAATAATACTTATAGTAAATCTTTAATTCTAATATTTACTATATAAAACAATGAAATACATGCAGAATAATTATAATTTCTTGCCTTACTTCAATTGTATTGTTCAAGTGACGATTCGATCTTATTATTCGTCAACTTTTATTAACAATTTTTTAACAATTATTTAATTTTTTTAAACAACTCTTTTCTTGTGAATTAAAACATAACATTTCAATTAACGCCAGAATAAATAGCCCACTGTTTGTGTGTTTTTCCGAACATCTTGAAACAAAGTTATTTTACATCTGCTTCTTCGTGTTTGCGAAAAAATAAATGTTCAGATCTGATGCGGTCTGTGTGATTCAGCTTCTAAATATGTGTTACTGCCTCACAGTTTCTATTGTTTTCAGAAAACATTCCAGCAGGCCCAAAACTATTACTTTCAACGACTCACTTTGATGTGAAATGACATAAGCCAAATGATTTCAAATGTCCTCACAGTTTTACAGTCACCATCACACTGAAGTAAACCACACCATCAAATGTCCCTGAACAAATGTAATACAATATAAAGTTGCACATTTTTAACCCCCTTATTATAATAAGATATTAACAACACATGATTACATTTTCTTTGTGTGTTTGCAGGTGGATAATGACACCATCTGGAATGAGGTCCATTCATCCAGTGCGGCTCGTCTGGCCGTGGGCTCCGTGGTGGAGCTGGTCTTCAAAGTAGCATCGGGAGAACTGAAGGTGAGTCTGTTTGACCACTCCAAAAGACCACCAAAGTAATGGCTGAGCTAGGATTTTAGGGATTGGAGTTACGAAAGGCAAACTTAAGTTTAACAAAACACGAAACAAAGATCAGATGGACTCCACCAAAAATAAATCAATGACAACAACTTTAAAGGCTTTTATCGTTTCAGCCCCTCTTAAAATGACACCTTGAGACTTCAAATTCTATTTTATAGCATGAAATGTGTAGTTATTTCGCCATAAAGTTTGCAGTCTTTTACCAAAAACAATGTAATTGGATAACTCACAGGAGAGCTATTTTTTCATAAGCTATGCTTTTTTCAACACTTTTTTTCCTTGGCTCTTTATATTAATATAATATAAAAAACGGTGTATTTCTTTACTTTTAGAGTGATTGTTTAGATCTGTATACACCTAGCGCTTTGAGTATAGCCTCTCATAGCACTCAACTATCCATCCACCCGTCGAAACACCTAGAGAAAAGCAAACCCTCCTCCCACCCTACAGTCTCGTTAGCACCTCCCAGACAGACATCCCAATCCCCCCCCCCCCCCCCCCCCCCATGCTTTGCCCGCCAGCCAGCCTTCCTCTGTCTGTGGCGAGGGCTGCTTACTGTTTGAACCCAGCAGGGAGGCCCTGAGCACTGGCACTGCAGACCCCACTAACAGGCCTCTTTTATTACCATTACACCACAGACACCTGCAGAGCAGCAGTCGCACTTAGCGTTAGCTTAGCACCAACTTACTAACCACAGACTAATGACTTTCCTCTGAAGGCCATGAGCGCTCCATATTTTGCAATATAAGTTTTTGCGATCATTACTTTGAGGAAATATAGGTCTGTTCATCCTATATGGAACATTGTGTGATTAAAAAGGATTACACATCCCAGGAGGACAAGCCTTGAACTTCAGTGAATCATGAAGAATGTAGGGTTAAAGTTCACAGGTATTGACTTGCCCTCAGCTTAACCTCATCTTAACACATACATGCACATGTGTACGCACGCACACACATACACACACTCACACACATGCTTACACACATACAGATGTTCCTCTGAGGATCCTCGACAGTCAAACGACCAAATTCCACCTGTGCCAGCAACTCTCTGAAGTCTACACATTGCCGTAAATCTACTCCACGCACACACGGCTATCACTATGCTTTTTATTTTCGCTCCCCGTGTCTATCCTAATCCATTGTTAGGTATTCTCACACACCTTCGTACGAACTGTATTATATGGCTTGTATTAACCAAGTGTCTCTACATTAAACTCCCGGCTGGCTGTTAACCCGCAGCAGCTGACTCGACATCATTAGTCCAGCTAGCCTCGCTCCACATCAACCCGGACATCTATCTAATGTCCCCATTAGAGGGAGCCCTGAAAACTGTTGCTAGGAGTCCCACAGGTCCAAGTCTTAACAAAAATCCCCTTAAATGACCCAGTGTAAACATGTTTGTTTCTGTATGTTTGTGGATACGCTCACTTATTGTTTACTTTACTTTGTTAGAACATTTCTAATTTCTTGAACTTCAGATATGGTGGCTTTTGGAAAAATGACCTTGTTAGAGTATTAAGTTTGGTATTGACCAACACTAAAAGGGAAGTCAAAAGATTAGATCAGGTTTGCTTTTCATTTTTAGCTTTGAGCAATGATGCAGTTGTGTCAAAAGCCCTATTGGATTTATAGGAATTCTTCCCATTATTAATTCTAAAATGAATCACATATTTTACGGCCTGAAGGGGTTCAGAAGCAGGATTATTATTTTTTTATACTAAATAATGTTACCTTCCTATCTTCCCTTTTCTTTGTAATACTGTTTAACTTGTATTGTTTATCATTGAAGTTTTTGTCAATTGTGAACCTATTTTATTTTTATTTTATTTGTAAATACATCAAGTCTACACTTCAACATGTGCAATATAAACAGGCTTGACTTACCAGGTTTGATGTCATACAAAAAATAACTAGGACCTTAATGGTTTACCTCCAGTAGCAATTTAAAATATGCTGTGATTGATTTCCCCCCCCTCCCCCCGACAGAACGGTTTTGCTGTAGTTCGACCACCTGGACACCATGCTGAGGAAAGCACACCAATGTAAGTCAATGAGGAAATTGAACCAGTTCATAGCTCTAGTCTGTTTATTGCTGCCCTATTATAAATAAATTATTATTACACAGTTCCTCCTTCTCTTAAATTTATTCCATTTTGTACAGCGGGCATTAAATATGTTTTTTTCTTAAAATGAGAGTGACTTTATTGGCATGACTGTATTCAATTTGTATTAAGCAACCTCTAAAATGTAACACATTTACCAATCAGAATTGAGTATTGAACTATGCTGTGTAATAATGACTGATAAATGAACTTGCACGTTTGATCATTACTTGTGATATATTTGAATCTACCTTATCTTGAAAAGTGATTTGAACTATATTGAGTTACTGTCCGTTCTCTTTTCAGGGGCTTCTGTTACTTCAACTCAGTCGCCGTAGCAGCCAAGCTGCTGCAGCAGAGGCTCAACGTCAGTAAAGTCCTCATTGTGGACTGGGTGAGTATAACATAAAACACAATGGGTCATTATTACATAACAAACTATTTAGAGAATGCACTCTGGTGCTGTTGCGGCGACAGTTATTTATGTTGTGCTTTCATTCGGTTTTTTTTCTTTCCAAAATGGGTAGGCAAGCTATGTTATGAGAGGATAAAAGGGCTTAAAATATTGTCTATTTAGGTCAGACGCTGTCTCTCTTTTGAAAAAAAGTAATTTCTAAGGAGGTATGACAAAGCCTCGGTCATGTCTGCTCTTCAGCGGCTTCCCTCTCTCGTCATGGCCGTTCCCAAAAGCCTTTGAAGGTCCTTTTCATTTCCTCTCTGTCTGTCATAGGGGAACTTTCAGTACAGCTAGAGAACTCATTGTCATGCCCGTCCAGCCACCAGGGGACATTTTTAGGACCGGTTTATTAAAGCATTCTTGGGATAGAGACAATGAAGTCATTGAACTGATGTTTTTTTGAATAACTTTTGAAGTGTTTTATTGAATCCTGCTGACCATCCTATTTTGACATCACAGCAGCTGAGGTACAGACGCGTCTGTCTGGCAGTCCCTGAGCATCTTTCAGTTTGACTTGCACCACGAAGGTCCATTTGTCTCAATATTATTTGTGTGAAAAGTTCTTATTTTTCATTTGTGAAAGGTGTTCAAAATGTACTGATTACACATTGAGACACGGATTGTCGATCTGTTCACGGAAGTATTTTTGAGACAAATCTACCTCTGTACTGCAGGTGTAGAATCTGTGTGAAACATAATCATCTGATGTCCTTTGGGTCACAAGTTGGCTTCTCTTATTTTTCTAGAGCTGCTCCCTCATTTTCCTATCCTCGCACACCACCCCTCTATGTAAGATTTTTCCCTAACCCATCCCTGTTCAATGTTTTCAGGATGTCCACCATGGTAACGGTACTCAGCAGGCCTTCTACGCAGACCCCAGTGTTCTCTACCTGTCGCTACATCGCTTTGATGATGGGAACTTCTTCCCTGGCAGTGGAGCACCTGACGAGGTAGGAAAGGAACACCAGTCCATCTCTCTGGCTGCCTGTCTCCCTGTTGCACAAAGTAACCCAGATGCCCGTGTTTTTTGTGTTGAAGGTGGGCAGTGAAGCAGGTGTAGGCTTCAATGTGAACATGGCCTTTACAGGAGGACTGGAACCTCCCATGGGGGACGTGGAGTACCTGGCTGCTTTTAGGTAAGGCCCTCATATCACATACTATTTTAGAGAGATTTTCTCTCTGATGATCCAACTAGGGCTGAACGATCTATCGTTTTGGACCGAAAATCGCGATCTCAGACAACACGATTTTGGGATCGTCAAAGCTGCGGTTTTTGCTTGGTGCATATTAATAATTATGCAGTCCTCGTGCTGCGTTCTCTAGCTTGCAGAACTAGACAGCTAGCTAACAATTTGTCGTCTAATAAATAAAGTTGATGAACTCAAGCGAGGCAAGAAGTGTTGGTTTTTCTTCCGTTTACTTTGTTCACCAAGCAAGTATTTATACAGGACATTCGTTTTTGTAAAACTGAAAACAAACAGAAACAAAGGATACATAAATTTCGCGAAGATAATATCACAGTACATAGCAGTTAGCATGATACCACGAGAGCTAGCATAGCTAAGTGACATTATCATAGAGCATGTAGAAACTAATATTCATCGTATATTCCTAATTATTTACATGGCATTGAATGTACTAACAAATGATAGACACTTACAGACTAATAATGTCCAAAGCTCACGCGTGAAAAGGTAGCTCTTCGAGGAGGAATTTCGGCAGTGGCTGAATCCATGTGCTCTTCTAACTGAGGTCAACTCGTCAATGAAAAAGAAACTAAACCTGCGTGACTTTGTAAATAATACTGTCCACTAGGTGGCAGTATTTCCCCACATATAAAACCCAAAGCTACCAAAAGCTTATGGAGGGCAGAACAATAATAATAATTTTGTCAATAATTTCACATGAATGCCCAAGGCTCTGTGTCAGCTACCGATCAGAAAGCTGCAGGCTGCGCGTGACCAGATCACGTGTTCGCCACCCAAGTCAGTGTGTAGCTCGTCATTCAATTTCAAGCATGGCTGAAGCAGGAGCAGAAGCGGAGCCGGCGAAATGAATAGCAAAGAAAAACAGCACGTCGGTCATTTGGCAGTATTTTGGATTTGAGGCCACTGATGAACACCAGAAACAGGTGTTGTGCCGAACATGTCGTGTAAAAGTGGCTACATCGGGTGGCAATACCACCAATTTACATCGCAACTTGAGAATTCACCACCTGAAATTGTATGATGAGTGCATGGCGAAAAAGAACTGTGAAACATCAAGCAGCAGCGATACTTCGGCAAAACAGCCAACAATAACATCATTGTTCGCCAGTGTGACGCCTTATGAAAGAACTAGCAGAAGACACAAGGAGATTACCACTGCCGTAACGACTTACATATCGAAGGTGTCTGTAAACACCGTGACCAAAGACGCATTTAAACGTTTGCTACGCACAATGGATAAGAGGTATGTTCTGCCCTCCCGCACATACTTCAATCAAGTTGCCATCCCACAGCTCTACGCAGAATGTAAGGCCAAAGTTGTAAATGAGCTGGAAAACACGGAGTTTTATGCATCAACTACTGATCTGTGGTCAAGCAGAACGACCGAGCCCTACATGAGTTTGACCGTGCATTTCGTCAACGCCAACTTCGAGTTGTGTAGTCGCTGCCTGCAGACAGCATACTTCCCCACTGACCAAACCGGGGAGAATATGGCCATGGGGCTGAAGGAGTGCTTGGCCAACTGGGGTCTAAAAGAAGAGGCCCAGACGTGCATAACAACAACAGACAACGCTTCAAATATGGTCAAAGCAATGGGACTTAACCAATGGACCAGACTGCAGTGCTTCGGACACAGGCTGCATCTTGCAATTGGTAAGTACAAGAATGTGTGTTTGTGCGAGTGTGTATGTTTACAAGGTTACTACAAGTGTGAGAGTTCGTATTATCTGGGGACGAAGCGCCGAGAAGTTTGTTGTCAAGCTGTCGTTAGCTGACCAACTGTTAGCGCAATGCTACTTTAACATACTGTTTATCCTAGGGAGAAAAATGAACCCTTCATCGGTAAACTTTGTGTGTGTGTGTGTGTGTGTGTGTGTGTGTGTATGTGTGTGCACGTTTTAAGGATTAGGGATTAGTGAGGCCATGTAATGTGTGTTTCGGTGCGAGGGGGAAACGTGTTTTTGGTACAATAAACAGCTAGCGTGTTTTAGTAGTAGCACATGTCAGGGTGGTGCAACATCAGCTGATGCCACTATACAGATTAAATGATTTTTTGGTTTTTAGTGGAATATCTAAGAAGCATATTAATTGCTGGTACATTAATTACCAATTACAAATTAATTTATGGGCAATAACTTACTGTGGTAGTACCACCTGAAGTGCTGCTAAAAAAAAACGTCATTGAACTAAATACATGACAACAGATGTAATCAATGGTATGTTATGAATACTGTGTTATGAGCTATCCTTATGGCTTTTCATATTGTAATACATGTAATGTTTTCCCCCAGAAAATGCTGTCAAAGATGAGCAAAGAATCAAACGGGCCACAGGACTTTGCAAGCAGCTGGTTGTGGTCTTCACTCACAGCTGGAAGAAGAAGGCGGCACTAAAACAGGCACAGCAAGACTTGAACCTACCTCAACAGTCACTGGTCACTGAATGTCCGACACGATGGGGCTCCCGGCAGAAAATGATTGGAGGTGTTCACACTTCATTCTTGAAGAAGGAAGACGGCACTTCTCACTTGGCAAGACGATGTCCTAATTTGTAAACAATCCTCTCCTAATGTAACACATGTACCACATCAATTGAGATATGAAATGCGTGTATATGACTGATAAATGAACTGCCTTTGATCTCCTGATATTTTGCAACTACTTATCTGAAAATGATATGAACTATATTGAGTTACTGCCGTTCATCTTCAAGAGCTTCTGTTACTTCAACTCATCGCCTAGTGACCAAGCTGCTGCGACAAGCTCAACGTCTAAAGTCCTCATTGTGATCTGAGTGAGAGTACATAAAAACAAATGGTCATTATTACATAACAAACTATTTAGGAATGCCTCGGTGCTGTTGCGCGACAGTTAATTTATGTTTGCTTTCAATTCAGTTGTATTTTTTTCTTTCAAATGTAGCTAACTTATTTATGAGAGGATTAAAAGCTTAAAAATATTGTCTTTAGTCAACCTGTCTCCTCTTGAAAAAAAGTAATTCTAAGGAGGTATGCAAGCTCAGTGGCTTGTGTCTCACGGCTCCCTCTCCATGGCGTCCAAAACAAAGCCTTGAAGGATACCATTTTCAATTCCAGCCTGTCCTGCATGGAACTTCATACAGCTAGAACTCATTGTCATGCCCTCAGCACCGGACAATTTAGACCGTTTATCTAAGCCATTCTTGGAAGAGCAAGAGTCATGAACTGATGTTTTTTTGATACTTTTGAAGTGTTGTTATTGAATCTGCTGACATCCATTTGACATACAGCAGCTGAGGTACAGACGACGTCTGTCATGGCGTCACTATGTCATTTTCAGTTTGACTTGCCGAAGCCGCCAATATTGTTGTTCTCAAATATTGTGTGAAAAGTTTTATTTTTCATTGTGACTAGCTGTTCAAAATGTCTTTGTCACATTAACAAACGGTTGTCGATTTCACGAGTTTTTTGAACTAATCTACCTTGTTACGCAGTGTTAAATTTGTGAAACCATTGACATCTATTGTTACCATTGTCAATTGTTTCTTATTATTCAACTGTCTCATTTTTTTACCTCACCCACCTCTTACAATTTTTCCTACTGCCATCCCTGTTCAATTTCAGATGTCCACCAGGTAACTACTCGCACCTCTAACGCGACCAGTGTCTTACTGTCACATCGCTTGATGATGGATTCTTCTCAGTGAGCACCTGACGAGGTAGGAAAGGAACACCAGTCCATCTCTCGGCTGCCTGTCTCCCTGTTGCACAAAGTAACCCAGATGCCCGTGTTTTTTGTGTTGAAGGTGGGCAGTGAAGCAGGTGTAGGCTTCAATGTGAACATGGCCTTTACAGGAGGACTGGAACCTCCCCATGGGGGACGTGGAGTACCTGGCTGCTTTTAGGTAAGGCCCTCATATCACATACTATTTTAGAGAGATTTCTCTCTGATGATCCAACTGTAGATTTCGATTAATCATGATGCTAAATCCCTACCCTTAAACCAACCTATCAACTATTGGTCGATGACAAGTTAGCCTCTCATAGCAACGTCCAAATTTTTTTGCGACACTAATTTTTTCGGGAAAATATCGAGGCAAAGGCGTTCAATTCAGTCCCTTATGTTGCAGTCCGATTAGCAAATATAGACGTAATCAGGGTTGAGAGATGAAGTTAACAGGTCATCTCTATAAATATCTGCAAATGGGTGAAAATAAAAGAGAATACAAAGAAGATAGCCAAGTACTCTGAAATGTGCACTTGTGTTTTGTACACTACTTTATCTTTTAAACTGTGTACCTGCATGCAACCAAAGCCTGCTCAAACATTATTTGTCCCAACTGCTTGGACTACAATTGGTAACCGCTTCCAATGCAGGGAAAAAATAATAAAACATGCAATATAAAATAGCCAATGTGTTCCGACATTTGCACTTCTGTCTTACACATCAGCTTCTTTCTAAACCAGCTGCTTTCCATGCAACTAAAGCCTACTCAAACATGATTGGTCAATACTTCTCGATCTACCAATGAAAACTGCTCCCAATTTCCAAATCTTGTTTGGTTCCGGTCCAGTTCAGGTGCTGCGTTCATATTTGTGTATAAGGATCATGCTGTCGATGGAGTGCTCTGTAGTGCACAGTTTGACAAACGATCCATTGGGGGCTGTTGAGTATTAAGGGAGCTGCTCCTAATACCAGGCCTGATTTCTATTGGGTCCACTTTTCCAGAGCTGTTTATAACCTCACACACACAACATACGCACACTTGAAAGGCATGGACTCACCACAGACATGTTCATGTCTCATCTCTGGTTCTGGTAAGGAGCTAGTCTGGATAGGTTCCAGCGCTCTTTGAAGATGAACCCATGTTTCGCCACCGTGCATCCGTCTGGCCCCGAGCCAAACCTTTCAAACCGACAGGCCTCTGTCTTCCCACAGCCCTTCGGCACGCAAACCCCCGGAAGCACACCTCTCTGTTAATGCACCCCAGACCCCTGTGTGCCCTCACTCCTCACTTTTTATTGTTTCTTTCCCCTTCATCCTCCTCTCTCCACACATGTGTACATAATGCACTGATGACAACCACCTAATATATGTATGTCATACGACAATATTTATAATCCATCCCTGAAGCCAGTAGCCGGTGCAGTTTGCCTCAGACACAAGTTTATTTTCCAGTAGTTTCCATCTATACATTGATGCACATTATTATGAGTATCATTCACATAAATGAATATGACCTTTTAACACATAACCCATAACAATAACAACTACATTTTATGTAAAAAAAATCTAACGAACGTTCGAGGGGTAGTATCCAGAATACTGAAATAATTCCTAATAAAATTCAGTGTTTAAAATAATTTGAAAAAAGCATATGGCCTGTATGCTAATGGTATTTTTTATAGTTTAAATCAGTATCGAATTTAATCCAAGAATGGATTGTATTACGTGGCTAAAAGATTGAATAAATATAAATCTAAAAAATAGTGGAAAATGAAGACACGCACTTTTAATCTGATGATGTTCGTCTACAATTCTTCAACAAAGTTTGGCAACGGTTGCAGAATAACGTTCCACAGCTTTCTCTGCTGTCTCTGCATCTCTAGGGCCACAGAGGCTGCCATTAAGGGCCACACTTTAGGTTAGATTTAAACCAACATTTATTTTTCTGACTATGCTTTATTTATTAACAATCTGTCCTGTCCTCTTATTACTGTAATAATAACAGTAACTGATCGCTAATAATGGGCATGTCTGTTTTTTCTGCAGTTGTAGATAGATTTGCAGTTTAAACGTGTTTATTACTAACCTGTAAATGTGTTGATGATAACCAAGTATTCAGAGTTTCAGTTCCCATGTGGGCCAACAAAAACAAAAAAAAACAGGTTCCTGCAATTATAATCATCAAACTTAATGATTCCTAAAAAATACCACACCTCTTTTCTTGTAATTGAGACTTTAAACACTCAAGTGTCAAACCCAATATGATAAAACTAATGACATCTTCAGGGTTATTATTGTTCAACCTTTGCAAAGCCAGAGCCACAGAAAGTGTTGTAAGGCTTTTTTCTCTGGCTGCATTTTACTCCTTGCGATGATGACTTTGAATATCATGTGTCAATCTGGAGCGCCCTTTCAAGTCTTGCAAATACATTATGTTGGAGTTGGTTCATCTGTATTTGAGCTGATATATTCATATTTAAGGTATGCAGTGCACTTCAGTTAAAGCAGCCCACTCTTGCTAACATCAAATTCTAAACACTTTTTCCTACAGTAGTTTTAGTATGTTTGGCTGCATGCATGTGGAGAGGCTGTAACTGTGTTTGTTTGTTCTGTTTATGTAATTGTAGGTTATTAAATGAAAATTATGGAAGCGGAAGATATAAAGAAAATCAGAACGCCAGTTTTGGGTGTGTTTCACCTCGGACCCTGGCGCCATTAATCCCCCGAGGCTGTAGAAGTATAAGACAATTCATAGGCCCCACAGGACAGCAGCAAACCTGTCTCACAGCGCATAGATCTAACACCCACAGACACACACACACACACACACACAAAGTTAACAAATGCAAAACACAAGCTCATAAAAATGCAGAAAATCCTTGTTTCCATGAATGAATAAACACAGATGCACAAATGCTCGCACATGCAGCTTTTACATCAACGGGTTTCCAACAACATGTGGACAGACACCTGATGCACACAGCCTCTCTTTCTCCTTTAATATCATTGTTTATCTGTGTGTTGTGGCCCTCTTCTTCCTCTCCACCCCGTCTGCGGGATGGGATGCGTGCCTCGCAGCCGGCACCTTCCCATTCCTCCGCTGGCCTGTGCCACGTTGCATTTGCAGGGGATCAATTCTGAGCCTCCAGAAAGCACAGAGAAAAAAGATAAGAAAATTGGCCCTAATGAAAACCAGAAGCCCCGTCTCCCTCTCCCTCTCTCTCTCTGGCTCTCTTTCTGGCTCTCTCTCTCCTCATCCTCCTCCCTTCACTCCCTCCTTTGCCATGAACTTGGAAAGAGGAGAGAGGAGGAGAATTAAACTTAATTCAAACCAGCTCTCCGCAGCGCCAGATGACAGGGCTTTGAAGTGTAAGTGTGCGTGTGTGAGTTTTTCACTCTCTTATTCTCTCTCTCTTCTACGGCTCTCCTCAACTTTCTTTTTTTTTATGAACGGAGAGGAAAGCCTTGAGGTTTGCAGTTTAACCTTTTGTTGACCGGTTTGCTGCTGCTTCTAAAGGACGTAGTGTATATTTTGTTTTCAAAAAGGCCTAACCTGGCCCTTTAGTTCTTGGGTGAGGATTTATTTCTCCACAACTTGCTGTTATTCCTTTGCACAAAGGAAACTCAAGATAACATGTGTTTACTCTTTTTTTAAATGTTTTGAAAGGGCCCTAATATGCATTTTGGCCCTTTCCCTTTTCTTTACTTTGTTTGATAAGTTTTAGTGCTTGTTAATGGTCTGCAAATGCAAACATCAGAGCTGGCTGGGCTCTGGTTTCAGACAGAGGGTGAAAAGAGATGTTGTAGCACAGGCAGTATGAGAAGAATAAACAACTTTTTGAACATGAAAGCATGAAAACATGTCACAGTAGAGGCAGAAAATAATGTCCCTTTTAACTTATTGAAGTGATAACATATAAGTTAGAATATTAAATAACTACTTTCTTCTACTATATATATTAACATAAAACCCTAGAGAAATTCATACTTATCTTACATCTGTTTAAAAATATGAAATGCTTATCTGCAGCTTGTGGTCCACCACCAATGCCACATTTCAGCCCTTTGCTCCCCATGTTAGAAACCTGGAGAGCATTGGATTTGAAGGCATAATCAAGATGTGGAAAAAGGATAAATTAGGGACTAGATTAATCACACAAAGATGATAGTCTTTAAAAGGAAGTTTTCCTTGGCTCAAAATATTACCCCCATGCCAAGACCTACTGCGGTAATAAGCGGTGTGTGCACATTTGTGTGCACTTGAAATCCTGTTGGATGAAAATTGCCAAAAGCTAAATGCAGCCATCAGGATCAGAAAAGCAGTAATTAGTCGGAGCAGAGCACAAACAGAAAAAAGGCACTTTGTGGGGTTTAGCCTTGTGAAGTTAATAGACAAATGAATCCAGTCCGATTTTAAGGAAGGCTTGATGGGCGAGGGGAGATGGTACAGGTGTACAGTATAGGGGGAGAAGCTCACAGTCTTTTTTAATATATGTTTTTTTGTTAAATGAAATGCAAGGTCCTAATGTATTACATTGCTCTTTTTTGTTCAGTTTATCGACAAGATTTCTCTCACCTACCCTCAAAAACACACTTATGTGTTTTATGCTTTTTGTGGGTTTTACCTTTCCTGTAGACTGTTATATAGGTTTTTGTGCATGTTGATAGTCTGCAAAGGACTAAAATCCCCAAATTCCTTTCCCAGACACTACCCTCCTTCCTGAGATGCCTCCATTGGACTCCTTTGTTTACCTCCGTAACATAGTGACATCACTATGAAACACTTCTGCTTCTATTGGCTAGTACTGCGATATATTTTAAGTCAAAGCTAAGGGGCAGAACATCTCTGAGTGGTTGACCAATCACAACAGAGCCGACCAGCTAACCAATCAGAGCAGACTGGGCTCTGGTTTCAGACAAATAAAGAGCTTTCTGAACATTAAAGTATGGAGACATGTCCCACTAGAGGCACAAAATACAAATATGAACCGGAACATTTCAGCATGCACATTTTTTCAGCCATACATTCTTTCAGGTTAAAATCCCATATACATATATATACTGTGTATATATATATATATATATATATATATATTATATATATATATATATATACATACATATATATATATATATATATATATATATATATGACCCTGATGATGTCAGGCTTGGGAAGCTGTAAATTGTCGGACCGAAGTGTTTTTGGGGCCATGCTTTATGGATCTTGACGACTCTTTTTAAACTGCCTCACAACTGCGACTCCTCAGCTGATACTGACACATGCACCTGTTGCTAAGTAAACCAAACAATAGTAAACAAAAAGTTTACAATACATGCTTTCCAAAGTAATTCCACGAACAGAAAGATCTAGGTGTGAGAGCCAGCATCGGTTTAGATTGCAACCTTTTCAGTCACGATGCCCCGTAGCTTTGCTCACTCGTAAACTCTCCCCTCCCTTCATTAACAGAGAGGCTTTTTCATCTCCACATACATACCCTCTGATTCACACACTTAGTCTTCACTAAAACCACTAGTTTTCCTTCCTGCCAGCCTGCTAATTCATTACTGTGGTTTTTATTTCCTTAAATGTTAGGATGTTATTCCAAGGGAAGGGGCTAGAACTGATGACACCGGCAGGATTCCTCATTGTGGCCAAAGCTGTCCCTGTTTGTGTTCAAGTATAGAGGAGGGGGTTTAGGGGAGGACCTCAGCTGTTAAAGTATCCTTGGCAGTCAAGGTTTCCCCCATACGCCGTGTGTCAGCCCACATGCAAGCCTGTGGCCAACTCCCTTTAGTGTGGGGTCTTTTATGGACCAAATGTTAATGGGCCAATGATGTGTGCAAATGTAAGTTATTGAGTAAGAGAGAAAGAGGGGGGAAACCTTCAACACATGTGATAAAATCTGAAACTACAGCTAAAAGGTGTGGTCGTTAATTTTACTTAATTGTGTAGTGTGTCTTGTTGACTCCCTTTAGAGCTCTTGAACTGATGGAATAACAAAGCATGGTAATGCATAATGTAAACGTCTTTCATCCAGTCATTTATGAACACTAACTCGGAATGATGCCATGTATTCTTTTAAATTCCTCCCCCTAGGTTTCTCCTCTTCTTTCATTTTCTATTTATATATTGTTCCAACTCTCTTACTCAACTTTGTTTTTCCTCCTTCCTATTCCTTCATCTTTTGACATGACGTTTTTCTCTGAAATATTGCCAGATGCACGCTAACACACTGTGACGCACGCACCCAGTGTATCCTTGTCTGTCTGGGACTACCAAAAAGCTCCTAATACTACCTCCCGCTCTCCCTCAGACAGCTGTGTGTACGCATGGGTGTTGTGTTGTGGCTGGGGGTGTGGTCTGTGTAGTTAAGGGTTATAGTTTGGTGGTAGAAAAGAGCTGGAAAAAACGGTGGCCTCCGGAGTTCAGGGCACGCTGCTTGCCCACAGCTGGCAAACCATCACCATGTTCCTGAGGTCACAAAGTACAGAGGACCTGCGACGGAGCCCTGTGGTACTCCGTCACTCGCAGACCTCAGCAAAACACTGCTCGCCCAAATATCCCAGACCCCTGGATAATTCTGAGTAGACTATGAGCAAATCAGAGTGAATCACTGGTTTTGCGATATGGGAAGTCTATAACTATTTAAATCATGCTAAACCAGATTATCATGACACATCATACTTTTATACAAAGTAAACTTAGCCTCTAGCCGGCCAATCCAAGTTAAGTGATAAGTCATTACAACTGATTTGAAATTCAAAGATACCCTTACTAAATACAGAAAACCAAACAGTCATTTTATATCATTCTTAAAGAAATACTTATATTTTCTTTTCTAGAATTGATTTAATGTCTTTCATTTAAAAGCAAGTAGTAATGTCTACCTCATAAATAAGGTTTTATGAATCTATGAAAGTTTTATCAAGCTTGTATAATTTTTTTGTGATGTGATCTAATCCTGTCGAACACAAAAATCTTATTATGGTTGATTTTTCTAATAGGGTCATGAACCAGACTTAGTTTTCGAACCAAACTTAGAGTGAATCACAACACAGTTATACTGTAATTGGATTTATGTGTACGACACATTGCGTACAACCACTTCCTCCCTCCCAGCTGTGTGTTAGAGGAAGGTTATACACAACTACACTCATTGACCACACCTATGTAGGGTCAGAATGATTGTGCAAACTTAACACACACACGCATGCAATTAAATCTATCCTTCTCCTCTTTACTTTAATATTTTGCACTATATTATTTCCTTCAAATTTACAAGCTCTCCACTTAAAAAAAAGAAAGACTGTTGTCATTATAAAATATATAGTGATGAAATATGTTAAATATGTGTTTAAGGTTAAATTGATTTGTCTTGAAAGGTACTAACACTTAGTGATGCTAAAAGAGGCAAGGACCACAGACATGTACTGTTTCCCTCTTCTCTTCACTTCTTGATTTTGTCTGTATGTTAAGCTCTGATGAATTTTTTTCTTGAAAACGTTGCTCTTAGGGAGCAGTTGTATTTAATGTATTCTAAAGCAGTTCTACTTTTTTCTAATACCATGTTCATATATGTATCTTAACAACAGCTTCTGAGTTTTTCATTCATGGAAAAAAAATGTGCAGTTCAAATTCCAAGCTAAACAACACATTTTGGATCAGTTCATGTTTGGTCGTGGCTCAGTTCACTTTTCATTCAGTCAGCCTATTAAAAAGAAGTTGCACTTGCAGCTGCAACAATATTAAGGAAATACAGCAAGACTTTTTAATAGGCTTGATTAAGAAGGATGTGACTATCAGCAATCTTTCCTTTAAAGAGGCCCTATTATGCTTTTTGAGTTTATCCTTTCCTGTTGTGTGCTATATAGGTTTCTGTGCATGTTAAAAGTCCAGAGGGAGTTTTTCTCTCCCACACACTCCCCCCGCTTATATAAGCATATACAATCTTACCTATTAATATTTATTTTGTTGACATTGTTTTTTCCTAGGACGGTGGTTATGCCGATTGCCAACGAGTTTGCCCCAGACGTGGTTTTGGTATCTTCAGGCTTTGATGCGGTCGACGGACATGCTCCACCCCTGGGAGGATACAAACTCACAGCCAAATGTAAGTGCTCACCGCAGTTACCCTGTTAATCATTCTCTGTTTACTAAGCCATACATACAAATTAGCAAAAATAACTTGCATACACATGTTAATGCATGAGTCTCACGCATGTCGTTAATATTAGTTTGACTGTGCAATCCAACAGAAACGACAGACACACAAACACAAGCCCCCTGTGTTTTTTCCTTCTGACTTGAGACCTTGGCATGCCAGCAAAGAGCTTGTCTTGAATCTCAAATAAGAGCAAGGGTCTTGGTAGTTAAAGGGGTGATATGGGTGGTTAGAGAGGATTGCAGGAAAAAGGAGTATGGGGAGAATTTAGGGGAGAAGAAAGTATGTCCCCATGCATATATCAAAACTCCCCTCCTCCTGAAGGAAAAAAGATCAAAGACTGTGACAGAGCCTAAATGCAAAGCCGCGTTTATTAAAATTAAACCTGGCTCGTATTATGGTTTGCATTTTGGCCCCGAGTAAATCCACGGTTCACTCTCTTCCTCTCTCTGATGCAGTCACCCCTTTTCTCAAGCCTCCTATTTCTCTTTTTTTCTTTGATCAATATCCAAAAAGGAAGTTAGAGCTTGAACAGCAGTGCTCATTCTTTTTTTCTCCCTCCCTTTCTTTCCCTGCCCTCTATTTGCTGTCATTTCCTGTGTGTCCAGGCTTCGGCTACCTGACCAGGCAGCTGATGGCTCTGGCAGGCGGTCGCTTGGTGCTTGCCCTGGAGGGGGGTCACGACCTCACAGCCATATGTGATGCCTCCGAAGCCTGCGTCTCTGCCCTGCTTGGCAATGAGGTAAGATGAGAGCCAAGAGAAGGAGGGATATATTTCTATCAAAATAACCCCTAGCAAGGCACTAAGACTAGACAAAGACATTTGAAATTGTGGAATGAAGTTGATGTGAGATCAAGTATGGACTGATGTTTATGATGTGAGTATTCCAAACATAAAAATGTAGGGCCTGGTTAATCCCTGCTGCTTGAACTGCTATATTACTTTTGTACTGTTGTTGTTTTTCCCTGAAACCGTAAATTATTTTGATTGTACAAGATCCATGTAGTCAGTTCTAATTAATGAAACAACCAGCGTTATTAACAACCACATCCGTGTAGTTATTATGTTTGATTGCTTTGAAGTCTACATGCAGGCCTTCAAGCAGTTGAAAAGCATCTGGTTTATTTGTCTTGTCAGCGTGAAATTTTTAGATCACTCGACTTGCTTCTAATTTCTAATCCTGGCTACATTTCCAGAAGCACATCAATTTGAGTTTGAAAGTCCTCATATTACAAATATGTGAGTGAGCATAAAATTCTAATTAAAATGCTTCACATTCCTTCTTACTCTAGAAAAAACGCCTCTTGCCTTAAAGGGGCCCTATTATGCTTATTTTTAACATGCCTTAATGGTCAAAGAGGTCTTTATTTTTCTTATACTGTCTGTGCTGCAGCACCTCTTTTCACCCTCTATCTGAAACCAGAGCCCAGTCTGCTCTGATTGACTCTCTTTCCGTCCCTTAGCCTATCACCTCCAATGTGTATGAGCGCTCGTCAATAGAAGAGTGAGTCTTATGTATTGATTCTATGTTACAGAAGTTAACAAAGGATTCCAACGGAGGTATTTCAGGTAGAGGGTAAGTTCCAACTGGGAACTTTGTGATTTTAGCTTTTGCAGACCATTTACATGCAGAGGAACCAATATAACAAATTAGAGAAAACGGAAAGCTATAAAAAGCACAATAGGGCATCTCTAAAATGTTGTGTCCACTGATTGGGTGACTTACATTAGATCAAATGATTCCATGAATGAACAATTGAGAGAAGATGGCAACGAAAATGACTTTAACCGCCAAACACAATAAGGGTTCAGGATAACGATTTGATGGACGTGTTACCTAGATATCTCTGAAAACAGTACTCTTTTACATGGGCCAAAACCATGTCTTCCACTCAGAGAGGAAGTCAGTGCAACACACACACACACACACACACACACACACACACACACACACACACACACACACACAAACACGTCAGAGGGAAAGGATTTCCAGGCAGAAGGTTAATTGTGGGAGTGTGTCGGTTGGGCGGTGGAACAGAACAAACATCGGCACTCTATGATTCATGGCGCTAAACAGAGTAGCATCTCCTCAAAAACGCCCACTCTTTTCTTACAGCTAATGGAGAGCTGGAGTGCTTTTTTGGACAGGTTGCTCAGACTCTTTTTCTCCCTCCATTATCATAGGTCCACAATATCTCAGTCTTTATATTTTTTAAAGGACTACTGAATTGTGGTATGGGATGAAGATTATGAAGCTTTAAGGCAATAAAAGAGTTTGTCAAGAATGGTTTGTGCCTTCTTGTGTCTTTAAAGTCCACTCGTAATCTGTTGCTTTTTTGTTCACAAAACCAAAAGAAATCACTTTTATTTTGTGACGTACAGCCAGATAAGAGTGAGAAAGCTCTTTTCTACCTTCCCTTGCATTTCCAAGTTATTTTTCTTTAGTGTGTCTGAAACTGTTGTGGGATAGATGCTGTGTTGTCTTTGGCTTGAGGGATTGGAACTCTCTGCATCCTCAGTGATTTTGCTGTCTTCATGTGATTGAATGTTGCTAGGGTCTATCCAATTCATTTAAATGCTAAAGAAGGATGCAAAATTCCCAGACATGTTCGAACAGTGCACATTCCTTGAATCCCATTTTTTAATAGTAATAAAGTAAAGGAAAAAAATGGTGATTTATGTGGCAAAAACAGCTCTTATGGATCTCAGCCATGAAAGTAATCGTCACCAAGTTGACACCAAAAATGCCAAGTAAATAATCACCACACATCAAGATTGAATAAAGTACAGTTTTGCAGTATGGTTAAAGATTGATAGTCTTGCTATTGCCTTTGTTTCAATATTGCCTAACTTTAACTCTTATTAGATTGTACTCCACATTTCAGAAATATTCAGAAAGCATTCAACGATCCGTTGCACAGAGAGAACAGTTGTGTATTTTAATCTATCCAATGGAAGAAATTGTATTTCAGACTTACAAACAAATCAAGCTTATGTGTGAGAAAAGTTAGCAACTGGATTTGTTGATCTCTGAATCTGTCTCTGCCTTGTATAAGGTGGTATCTGTGAATTCCTAGAACTGTTTTTCCAGTCCTGCAGACAGCTAGAGCTATAAATGAGTTCTTGGAATCGTTAAAAGTCAAGAAAAAAACGACATGGCGTTGTTCCATGTGGATCTTGGAGTGCGTGCAAAACAAACAGAACAATAAAGAGGATCACATTAATAAAGCTCAGTCATTGAGACCAACCATTCCATTGTGTTGTGTAAGATGAAGAAATTGATCAGACGGTTGATCCATGGAAGAACTCAAAAGTGACACTGGACATAAAAACACTATGACATGCCAAACCTGTGAAGAAAACACAGAGGTTTTACATAACAGAGGAAATGCATGAACTTGAGGCTTAATCCAATAACTTAACTCTGTTTACCTGCCCACTGATGAATCAGTGATGAGGTTATTCAGAGTTACATTGCCATTACAGCTGGTAAGGATTCAGGGATTCAAGGACAATCGGCAGGGCGGATGCTTTTAGCTGTCACGGAGGTTTGTGCTTAGGACTTCCAGTTCGAAGGACGCTCTCTCGTTACTCTCAGCATAGCCTTGCTACAGAAATAATGAAGTGGATCAGGGGGTTCGCTTCTTGGGTTTCAACAGCCTGCAGAGCACCGGCCTCAGCAGGGGTTTGGTAGGAGGTCACTGGATGGGTGCCATAGGGAGCCGAAAATTTGAAAATAGGCAGGAGGCAGAGAGCGTCGATTGCCTCCGCCTTGCAGGACATCCCTCTCAAACTCTCACCCGGGTCCCCCACTGGTACACATCTGAAGATGGTTACCCTCACACCTCTTCGAGCAAGGTCAGCCTGGGCATAGGGATCAGATTATAAAAGGAAATGGAGGGCTCATTTGAAGTAGGAAGGGATGAACCTATTGTAATAAAGCAGCTGCTCAGAGAACAGCACATATGCAGGTTTTGAAAGAATGGAAAGGTATGGAATACAATCCTTTTAAAGATAACTTGTTTCAGAACTAAATTCTTGGAATACATCATTCTCTACATTAAACACCAACCATATAAAACTTCTGGATAAAAACAACCACAGTTTTCAAGTGCCAACTAGGATGTCTTAGCTTCTTAGAAAAGGATTGTTTCCTGGTTGCTGGAATGGAAACATTGAAAGTTATCATGACAGAAGCCTTAAAGTAAGAGTTGTACAGTATGCCTCATTAGCCAAAGATGTCTTTGATAAAGTGATGAACAACACAAATGTAGATGTTGTCGACTTGAACAACAGACATAGAGTTCTCATGAAATCTCATGCTCCGTTTGACTTTTTGGCAGCAAGTGATTTCAGCTGGTTGAACAAAGGCAGATCATTTACTTGTGTGGAGCTTTGATAACTGATAGCAAAACGAAAGAGAGGCTAAAATGTCCCTGATCAGATCAAAATGGCAGGAAGCAAATGTTTTATCACAATCTCTGCAAAGGTCTCTGTAATGGACTAGGAATGTAGCTGGAAAACGTCAGTGAGGGACTGAGCTGGAGGGAGATAAAAGGACTGACGATTTTTTATTATTTTTTTGCTGACAAATGGCCTAAGATGGCAAATGGAAACAGAATAGGAAACAGCGCTATAGCCTCAGCAACCAGATTGAGAAACCAAAATCTGCACAAGTGGCCAATGAATTTTGGACTTGTTTGAATGTGTCCACTGATGGAGTTATTTCTAGAGGATATATTTTAGTTTTTTGCGTGTGTGTTGGCTCACTGTGAATGGAGCGAATGAGTAGGCTGAGGCATGGGGACCACAGCTGGATTAGCTGCTCAGCTGTGCTTTTGTTTAGAAAGCTTCAAACTGCCTGAGGGATTTTTATTGTCTGGAAGTGTCCATAACTCAAGAGGTAATCGTCACTGTAGTATGTACTGTACCGTTAACCCTAAAATATGAAAGAATATAAGGCACATGGCAGTAGGTCTTGTTGTTTTTTCTACCAGGGCAATATGAATGGTTCGTAAAAACAAACATACTGGATTGGTTTCGTGGCATTCTAAAAAGGCAGCTTTTAGGAGCCTTCATAAACTAGTACCAAAACATCCTAAAGGTTTTCCTTATACCCTCTTCACCTCCTGTGTAGCTTTTACTTCCAGTGTTTTACTGCTTGCTGGTGTGAGAAATATATCTTTGCTTTTATTGGCAGGTTAAGACATGCTTTGCTATAATGAGCATTGGGTTTCCTTTGAAAGCAGCTCAAATTAGCTGGGAAAGAGAGGGATGAAAATTGCTGAATGGACTTTACAAGCTCTTTTATTCACCCCCATCTCTGTAGTGCGTAATCTTGAAGTCTTTTTTAGTTAAATAGCTCATGAATGATGCATTGGAAGCTACACCAGTCAACTCTGAACTCAGGACTAATTGATGATTGCTCGCAAACAGATGTTGGCCCGGTTCGAACCACGGTTGTTAGCAATTATTTGATAAACAACAGGCTAATATGCTAATTGGTACCAGCTGTCAATGAGGTTACTCGGTGTGTTTACACTCCAGTTACAGTAAGACGCTCGACTTCACCTGTCTCCCTCAGGGCCTGACTATTCTCCACCAAGCTCCCCCGACTACAAGGCAAACCTACACCCCTTCGCGAATGCACACAATACACATCATTACCTTGTTCAGTTAGCATAACATAATCAACCAGTTTTAGTGACTGCCAACATATGCACATGGACACAACAGTAAACAATGGATGCCTTGTGCACCGCTCTTTTTGCTAAACAAGTGGATTTCCTCCTCTTCCCACTGTTTTGGTTTCGGCCTCCCTGTGGAATGTTTTTACCGGGGCACATTCTTCACTCTTGGCTCATGGCTTTCTGTGTTGGCCAAGACCATGTGCGTTGGACAGCTCTGTCACACCTGAAATAATCCATCTACACAGCGACCGCAAACCATCCTCAAAAGAGTAAATGTATTACATTTGGATGTCCAATCAGTGTTGATGATGTGTATTCGAAAGAAGTAATCAATTCCTCAGTGGGTGCTTTTTTGAAGTAGCTAAATCTTTCATTTCAGTGCATTCAGCGCTGTCATTTCATTTTGTTGGTGGCAAGGAAGAACTAAGACTGGTAACTTAGCTTGTTTGTTTTTTTAGCTTAGCATTAAGTGAGTTTTATTGTCACCCATTGTAAATGTAAGCTGATTTGTTGAGTTTCTCAGTAAGTGAATATTAGTTTGACTTTTATTGTAAAGGTAAAAGGTAAAGGTGTAAAGCTGTAATGCGCTTTCGACAACTATGTGGTTTATAATAAAGAGCTGTTGCCCTCTTGGTTAACACTGGTTCGAATTACAATTTTTTGTACTACCGTCTTTACGTATAGGTTTAAGCTGGGTGTCAGTAGCTTGCGTGCAACGCATCCTGGTATACCTATGCACTGCCAGCACAGCACAGGAGAACTCAGCTTTCTCTGTTAATATAGCACAAACTGATGAATTTATTGCTTCAATCCACTACATTTACCATCAACACTGATTGGACAGCCAAATAAAAGTTGGTGAAATTTCCCTTCAAAGGAACCTCTCTCTGAAAGCCTGCAGCACATCTGATTAAATGAAGATGCAGAGGTCCAGGCAGAGCCAGAACCACAAACCCAAATAAACAGAAATGTCGCTATGGATGATGTGGCAGACAAATGTGAGCTTGTGCGTTTATGTGCAAATGTGTGTTGCCATACCTGCCAGGTGGAGGCCCCTGGAGTACCCTGACAAGAGCCATTAAAGTTTATAAGCGTGAGGCCCAGCTGTCAATCAAGCTGACAGGCTGTGCCCCTCCAACTTTGCTCTGAAGTGAACCCCAGAGAACCCCTGACCCTGCTTTGACAGGGAGCAGGGATAGTATGGGCTTTCTCGGGCTGATCTGGGAGCGGCTCAGGTTATGGTGAGAAGTTGGTGGGTTTTTCCTGAAGGTTGGAGAAGTTTCGACAGAATGATTGATGGTTTGAGTCTCCAGAGTGGCAGGGAGATTTTGGGATGGGAGTGATGAAGAAGTACTGGTCTCCCCCCCTCGGCCACAATCAAAGTAATCCAGACTGGCTGAACCTCTTCGGTTTCTCGAAGATGATCTCCATAGCTGACAGCTCTGGGTAGCTCCCATTTGTACTTGAGTGTTGCTCTTTGCACTCAGACCAAACAAAACTCAAGTGGTTGGCTTGGGGTGGGGGTGATTCTTCAAAATGGGCTGGTAAACACTAGAACTATATCATCCACTTGAGAAGGTAATTTATCAGGTGTGTGTACTTGCAAGTATTTACTTGGTCAACATCTTCTGACACCTCTTGCTGGACCTTGCTTTTTATTGCCAAGAGGCCCTGCACAGGCTTTTGTGAGGCAGCACACAGAATAACACTGACTAGTCAAAAATGGACAATTCTTTGTGCGCTTCCAATGCATTAAAGAGAAGGTGGACCATCAAACAGAAATAAACTACCAGGAAGGTGTCTTTCCAACTTTATTGTTTCTGAATAGCATATAAAAACATGTTTGATTTATCTGACTTATCCTGGTTAATCCCATGTGTTATAGCCAGAAGACACTTTGTTCGGTCCAACGTACCATATTTAATGTTATCGAACAGCATTTGAGAGCTGCCTAAAACTCCAGAAATGTGTAGAAAAGAAGTTTTGTTTGAGTGATAGTTGCAAGGATAAACTATTGACCTTAGAGAGTTTGTTGTACAGTCACAAATCAAAATCTGCATCATATTCTTCTAGCAATTAAGACACTTGCTGGACATTTTTGCCTCTCTTGCCAAAGAGCAAATAACCCAATGTAAATATATGTCTCTGAGCACGCACCTCTGTCCGTTCCTGTGTGCGTTATGTAGCCTGTCGTGCCACAGCAGGATTAAAGTATCCCTCTCCCCAGACTGCCTCTTCCCTTGGCCCCCGCTGACCCCTCCCACACACTATTTGTTTTAATTTAAGGAAACTTCCAGCCTTTGCTAAGTGAGACCGACCGACAATGGCTTTTTTATTTTCTCTCTAGCATTCTGCTCCTCTTGCCAAAACCTTTTTTCTTTCAATCCGTGATCTCTTTACATGTTTCTCAGTCGGTCCTTTATTCCAATGAAGGGTGCTTGTCGTCTGTGTTTGAATGTTGAGCTGAATGGGCCCAAAATGGGATGAGAAAGTGTCCTATCTGCAGTCGGCCAAAAGGGAAATTGAATCATTCCGGGTTGGGAAGGCACGTTTGGGAATAGCCCTGTTTCCTCTGAATTGTGGCTTGGAGAGATTCAGAGACTTGCTCCCTGTGTGTGTGTGTGTGTGTGTGTGTGTGTGTGTGTGTGTGTGTGTGTGTGTGTGTGTGTGTGTGTGTGTGTGTGTGTGTGTGTGTGTGTGTGTGTGTGTGTGTGTGTGTGTGTGTGTGTGTGTGTGTGTGTGTGTGTGTGTGTGTGTGTGTGTGTGTGTGTGTGTGTGTGTGTGTGTGTGTGTGTGTGTGTGTGTGTGTGTGTGTGAGCAAGTAGGTTTCCATGTGTATGCATCTTAAAGTGGGAGACAGTACAAAAGACATATTGTAGTTGATGTCAAAGAGTAGGAAAGCTTTCGCTGGGTGGGAGGAGGTGTGCATCTGCAGGATCTCTTTCTATTGTGTCAGCAGCTTGTTCCCCACCTCTCGGAGTGATTCAACACCGGGCTGTGGTCCACACTCAAAAGTGATCCTTTAAACCAGGAGGGAACCACGTTAGTTCAAGGGAGGTTCCTGCTGTGATTTGGAGCAGCGTTTCTGAACACCTGTCAGTCACATTCAGAAAAACACTGGCTGTATTCAATGCAACTAAAAAAGCCTTTAGACATTTAATGCACCTAGCTGATGTTCCCAGTAGGCATATGTTCAGTGCCAAGTTGTCCACCCTGCAGCAGTTACATTTCAGTGTCTTAACTATTCTCAAAAATGTGCTCAATGGATCTTATTTTCTGTTTGTTTCAGTTGGACCCCATTCCTGACGAGGTGCTTCAGCAGAGACCGAATGCCAACGCTGTCCACTCTATGGAGAAAGTTCTTGAAATACAAAGTGAGTGGATTAGTTCCGAGACACCGGGACAAAACATGCATCATCATTTATGTGATGTTATCGTATTGAATGATATTTGGTTTAGGTTTCAGTTTGATGACTGTATCTGTACATATGATAATTAATATATTCCCGATGTGAAACCTCTAGAGCCTCTCAGTGGACTAGTTGCCCATGATGCCTAGCAGTACTAATCAAGTTTGACTTTGTTCCGGTCTTTTGTAGGTAAATACTGGCGCTCACTGCAGCGCTCCGCCTCAACACTCGGTTGCTCTCTGAGCGAAGCCCTTCGGCGTGATGCAGACGAGGCAGAGACTGTCTCAGCTATGGCCTCATTGTCTGTCGCCAACAAACACATTGGAAAGAGGTATACCGTCCTATCCATGTGAAGTTTTTCCTAATGACTGGTGATCTTTAGTTCACGTTTAAAGGAATCATTAAACATTTGTTTAAATAAGCATATCTCTTTCTTGCTTTGAGTTAGGTATTTAGGTCAGTACCTTTCCTCGAGCATCCGCTGGTGGCCTGGCAAAATCACAGTGCAACAAGACGACTTGTGTAGTCTCAAACTTGAACAAATGAAATCAAATGTGTTAATCAGAGAGATAAAGAGGTGCTATCAGATGTTGTATATTGACAGGGGATTTTATTGTTTGTGCTAAGCTAACCAGCTGCTATCTAAATGTATATGCTATGGTAATGGTTATTTTATTGTTTAACTCTTGTCAGGAAAGCAAAGAAATCATATGACAAATACTTAGTATGAAACAATGACAAAAAATAGTGAGAAATGTTGTGTGCTTTAGATTTGGAGACCCATATATTTTGGTAACAATGACTGTGTACTTTCAAGTGTTGCATTAAGTTTTCTTTTGACAAAGAAAAACAATGACGTAGCCCCTAACTACCTTTCTTATGCACTGTAGATACTGTTTGTTGTATTCTATTTTAATTTCCATTTACACTCCCTATACTCTAAGCAAATATATAATTATAACATTGTCTATGTTATCTTTTTCCCAGGGCTGAAGAGGAGCCAATGGAAGAAGACGCTGTAATGTAAAGAAAAATCTCTAGCCTTTGACCACTCACACCAGTCTTTATCTTTAACAGTGTCCTCATCCAGTCAATTGAAATGCCACTCCTTTGTCGTCGTTGTCGTCACCCCCCCCCCCACCCCCCCCCGCCACACCAACGTGGCATATTTTTATGGGAGAGAACTAGCAGAGCTGACAAAAGTGGCGCTCAATGGAAACGGAACACTGAAGATGAGCGATGCTTTCGCTGATCAGCAGTGCACAGACTGATCAGCAGGAATGCGTTGTCTCTTGGATATAAGTGGATCGACTCAGCCTTCCCGCAACAGCCTTGAGTGCCAGTGATTTTTAAACACTACACAAGATGTACTTTTTGAATGCCAGTCGGACCCATACACATGGTTGTCTACTTTTCCTATTGTTCAGTTTTTTCTGTGCTTTTTCGTCACACTTTCATCGTAAAACCACCAGAGCGAATGTGATTGTGACTCTGCTCTACGGATGAATCATTCCTGCTCTTTTAAGATATCCGGATAATTGGGACAAAGTGTTCACATTTTTTGCCGTATTCCAAGAGGGGTTGAAGATAACTATGGAAAAGGTCAGCAGTTCAAATAACTGACAGTGAAAGACGTTTGTGCCTTTTTTATTTTTCAAACCTGGTGGATTTTTTCTTGAAAGAACTTTGCCTTAAATAACAGTTTTGGGAAAAAGGCCTCTCTTCTCCCCCCACTCCTGAAACATTTCTATCTTGGCAAGACATCCGATGCCTGCATGTTGTTGGCACATAGACCTTGGCATGTTTACCTATATTTCCCTGCAGCCTACTGTCTCTCCCTTTGCCTTTATCTTTCCTTTATTGCCTTCATTTGAATAATGGCATTGTAGAAGGGAGTTCCCAGCCACAAGTTGGAGGTGGTTCACTTAAAGGAAGTTAATGGAACTACGTATCAGATATCTGAGTGAACAGCTTGACGGGCCTCCTTAGCCAATCTTGTGTCATTCAAGATTCCGTTCCAACCAAACTAAACTTCTCCATTACTTATTGAGGAAGCTTAATTTCTCCAGGTTACCGAAAGTTTGAAAAACAAGCTTCTTTTTTCAACAATAAGTTGTCTAAACTAATCAGTTATATTTAGCTGCGTTGGGTAAAAAGAATCATGGTTTGGCTTTTAAAAAGTAAGCTAGTTACGATGTTTAAGTTACGAACTTCAGTAGCGTCTACTTTTACTTTTGGTTTCGCAGAGGAGCCGTCATCCGGACCTCATTGATCAAAGTTCCATGTTTGTTTGGCACATCTATCCATTAAGACTTTATCCTAAGGCAGACCTCCACTGACTTTCTTTAGAAACACTTTTGTAATTCGTAAAAAATATAAACGAAAATAAATTTCACTTCAAACGTAATTTCGGGAGGTGCAGCGGTGCAAATGTGGACCCATTCGACACAGCATTGGAGTCTCACGAAAGGATAGGTACATCTTAATCACAATGCTCTGTACTAAAGCAACAGAACCTTAAGCGTATTCATTCTGTACGTAGTATATACACAACAGTAAACCGGATAGACTTTCTCTGCTGAGTCAAACCGCTTTTTGTACATAATAACCAGTTTCTGGTCTCTGAGATTAATGAGGGAAATCGAGGAATTATTCTCATATGGGCCAATTTGTTGAACCAGCCCTCTCTTTAAGACAACAGTGTCTCCATGGTAACAATGACCAAACCACCTGGGATTTTCCAGGGGGGTGTTCCAGCCCTGCATAGGCTCCCACAGCTGGTTTAACATCTTAAGTCCCTTGTTAAGCACATCTGCTGCCCAAATGTCAAGTGGTGTGAGGCAGGTGTGTGTACATGTGTTCATACACAGTGAAGCACAAGCTGCTTTTTATAAATATTCAAGTGGATACACATATTTTTTAGGGCTCTTTTTCTTTATTTAACGTCCTTTTGTCTTGACCAGGGTTAGAGAGTGGAATCTTCTTCCTCCTGCATCGAAAAGCTCAATTACACCTGCATCACAAATCCGTTACAAACATCTTAATATTTAAGAAAATGAATACAATATTGGCTTTTTTATTTAAAGTTAAAGCAGAATTATATTGGGTTCTATACCGACTATCAAGGCTGCTAGCTAGCTACATTTTGTTAAATAATTTGGGCACATGTAAGCTAGCCCCAGTGTGCAGAGGTGGACTTCCTGTCTGTAGCTGGTCCTCCAACTTGTGTTTACCCCCTGGGCAACTACCATCTCCCACCTTTATCCATGTACAAGCTCATCATGTTTCATGTGTTTTATCAGTGAACGGGAGACAGTGCTGTTATGTTTAGTGTTGTTTACTGTACATAGGACATCTATCTTGAGTATTCCTGCCACACACATTTATCAATGGCTACTTTAGTTGACTCTCTTTCCTCTAATTCCTGTCTTTCTGATTTGGTTGCCATTTCATTGGACTCCTTTTATACTTTTTAAATGTTTTATTTCCTTCCCCCTCTCTGTCTCTGTTACATTGTAAAGCTGACATACTTCACAACATGTGAAGATCCAGACTCTGTTTAGTGGACATCACATGGCTGTGTTTTCTGGGTTTTTGCGGGAGGGGTGGGATGCAATTGTTTGTACTTTGTATAATGATCGACAATTGTGTATTTACTGTCTGTTCATAGTAGATTTATATATAAAAGAAATGAGTATATTATATATTATATCTATACATAATGAAATACTATGATCTTGTTTTTGAAGTTAGTATTGAAAAACAATACTTTCCCTGGGCCTTACTTACGGTGGCCCTCTTTTAGGGTGTAACTGAAAGCCCCGCTGACTGTCCTTGGTTACGTGTTGATTAGCATTTTACTGGTTGTCTTTTTGTCTTTTCACACTGATGACTAGTATTTGGCTTCGTCCATCCCATTGGTACCAGAACACTGTTACAGTAGGGGTGCCATTGCTCTCTGCTCAGCGTCACATGCAGGCACATGTTCCTGCTTTTCCACTTTTTTATGCCTCTAGATACCATTGTAGAAAAAAAAACGCAATTACTGGCCGGCACCTTTCTGTAAGTTCAGGAAAAGCCAGATACAAATTCTCAATCTGGAATCCACTCATCTCAAAAAAGTAGGGTTCCCCGCAAGTCAATGCACTAACAAGAAAGAAAAAGACAAGACAAATGATATGGGTGGGTAAAATGTAACATCGCTATAAACCCTACATTAAATCATTAAATTAGATATGATTTCACATTTCCATTTCTGGTCTAAATATCTTCCTTCATCAGCTAAGGGATGCCTCTTAGTTTCAGGGTCTTTGTTCCCTGCAGCAGCCAATGTTTTCTGTCCTCAAATATATATTTTTTTAATGTCTTTGTCAAACTGGAACATGTATATGAAAATATATATGTTTACATTGTCATAAACTTATTTACATCTTCTAAAACCGCAATCAGACTTTCAAATACCACATTTATTGTTTGTTCATAATTCCTTTACTGATTGAATATGGCCTCTACTGGCAGTGTGATGCTCTTAAATCACATGTCCATAAATCACCTCAACTGCATTAGTTTCCATGACTTCTGCAGATGGCCAGACAGGCCACAGTTCACACTGTTTTATTCCTGCTTGTACAGTATGATCTACTACTTTGCAAATGTACAAGAAAACAAAGGAAATAGACAAAAAAATAGGAATAACACTAAGTACAGAAAGCATGCAAGCATTCTATGTTTATTTAGTATGGTTTTAACTCCTTTCCATTTAAGCTATCTGATTTTTCCCTTTGTCCAGTCACCTTCACCAAAAACGTGTTTGTGAAAGATTTATTTCCATGACTTTTTCTCATGTTATTGTCAGACATCTTTGCCTTTTAGACATTGATTTCTATAGGTTGATACTTTTTTTTCATTAACCCAGCCCAGAACATTCTCAGAAGCGTTGCTCAGCAGTGCCCGTCACAGAGTTTCAACTGCTGCGTGCTTTGGTTTCTCAAAACGAGCCAAAACCAGCACCGTCTGTCCTCACTGTTAGCCTTGACACAATGTCCAGTAACAAAGAGTAAAAACATTCCATTATGCTATAATTTCCATTTATTAGGAGGGGTCATGTCTTTTAGTTTGAACCCCTATACTTCTGACTTCATTCCTCCTTTCTCTCTGCATGATCCTAACGTCTGCATGCACCACCCACCTATCTTTCTGTCTGTCTCATTCCGCATATCAGCACAAGAGATCGAGCACTGAAGGACATTAGTACTTTCACTGTATCCAAACTGTCTCTTTTACTGCTTTCTTCTTTACGCCGAGGAGGAGTTTGGGTGCTTTCCATGTTGTGCTTTTACCCGTAGGATATGGAAACATGAAAGACTTCTGTTGAACATTTTACAAAAGAAAAAAAAAAATATCTAGCACTTGTAACACAGACGATAGATTTTATTGTATTTATGTAGAAAAACAAATTGTTTTAGGGGGGACGCTTTGTAAACTGCGACGACAGAATGGACATTTTTTTTCTACTCTAAACCAGGCAGGATGTGACCTTGGTGGACTCTTGGAAGACATTTTTTGTTCTTTGTCACATCTGGAATTTTATCAAAGGGCTCCATCCAGGTGCCTGGTCATTGTTACGGTTGTCCATTCCACTAAATACGCCAGTTATTGCTATGACCACTGTGGTTAAAAAAAACAAACAGTTTTAGGTTTACATATGTATAAAATGCATATTCTTTTTTTTATCAGTTATGTTTTTGACTTGTTCCACCATTGTTAAAGAAATAGTACATTTTCTCGGGAACCTTTGCTCTAACATGTTGTCTTTGACATCTACGATATAAAGTATTGTTTTGGAAAACTGCAATGTCTGTTTTTTATGTTAATACTGTTGGTTGTTGGCTTTGATTGCAGGAAAAAGGGTTATCTACTGTGATGCAAACTTGTCAGATATGGTGGCAAAAGAAAATGAAAATAGATGCAGCAAAAGGCCCCCAATTCCAAACTGACCCCTATCCACTTCCACTGTTTGCATTTCGCATTGAGGGTCCGCCACATTAAGTGGGGAGAGGGAACGGGTCAAGCCATCCAATAGCTTCGGCCCTGACTTCACCTGCTGCTCTACCTGAGCATGTGCAACTCTGTTCGTGTCCTTCATAGAATCGGATGTGAACAATAGCACTTCCATTCAAACATTTACTGGCAAAAAAAAGAGACGTTTAATATTGTCACTTAGATTCTCTATTTTCCTATCACGCCACTAAGCGCCTTAAACAGACATTTTTAACGTGTTTTCTTGGCTTGATAGAAAAATAGAGAAGAAAGTCACAACATTGTTAAAAAACTGTGCCTGGACGGCGTCTTTTCGACTTGGTTGCCTATCTGTCACTTTAGAGGCTGGCGCCGTGGGAATAGTAGACCTTTATACTGTTTGGACTACATACAACACCAATAGGTGGCCTTTTTTTATAAAAACTAAATACTGGCTCTAACAGTAACTTTAGAGTTACATGGTTTCTAGTTTTTTATACCCGTGTTTAGTTTAGAAAAAACGGTTGCTCATTTGAAGTTTGAAGATTGGGATTTTTTTCTGGGACTGTTGCAAGAACTAAGGCACCTCATTAACATCAGATTTAAAACCAAAAGAGTTAATAATGCAAGACCTCTCTGTCTCTATAAGCCTCAAACTGTCCATGTGCACATTGTGTTCCCTTTTTCATTTATATCTTGGGAAAGGGTTTTGTACTTAATTTATTTTTTACATCCGACCAAAGTTATAATTCTGAAAATAAAAAGTCATAATAACGACTGTTGCAAGAACTAAGGCACCTCATTAACATCAGATTTAAAACCAAAAGAGTTACGAAAAATAAACCTACTAAAGTAAGATATTTTTCCATTTTTAATCCTTTAAATCTTCAGACCCAAGTGACAGGATTTAACTTGAGGAAATGTATCAGACTATATCTGCAGTTGCAAAAGTCTTTATAAAATGTGTTCACATGCAGCATCACTTCCCTAAACCTACAAATAGACCTTAATGTGTAGAATCAGTAGAGTTCTTCTTTAAGTCCAGATGGAGGCAGCATTGCAGGAATAGCAACAAGAGGCCCAACAGTAGCTTTGACTGGGATTAGACACCCATTTGGAAAGGTCAAGGGTTGGAGCGAGTGTCCAAATAAACAGCAGTGAATCCCTGTTGGTGGTGGAACTAACACTGGGACAACAGTCCAAAAGCAAACAAAACCAATCCCGTCTTACCTCCCCTCAAATAAACACGCATTCCATTGCTTTCCTGTCAGACTCTTAATTCAGAGTGTAACAGTGTAAATAGCCCTGGGCTTTGTGGTCTCGTCACAATCTCTGTAAATCACAGAGGCTTGAGACACCTCGACGTGTCTGAAGCAAATGAGAAGGAGAAATCTCTGGCTCCCTGAGAGCGTAAGGTTAAACAAGAGACATGAGGGACAATATTTACCATCATGCAGATGCTGAAAAGAGCTCAGCTGACTCCCAGAAGTGGCCCATGACCTTAAAGCTGGGAATATGTCCTTTTTTTATGGTTCCTTGGTGGCTCTAACAACCATGCGTAGACACAGACTGCCCGTCTCACCTTTGGCTCACCGTAGGCGTCGACACGTTCGTCATCTTTGCTGTGTAGCGACACCGACCCCTCGCTGAGGTCGGGTCAGAAAGAAGGAGGAGCCTGACCCCTTCCTAAAGGCCAGGCCGCAAGATTGCTGCCTCTTCCCCACAACAAAGGGCTGAAATGTCAAAGAAATCTGGGAAAACCCCACTATCTATTTTCCCCACAGAAGACATTGTGGTGTGCGGCAGCTTTTGCTCGTCTTCTTGCAGCATCACTTGTGTCAGCTAGCTCTGTCATTACCCAGCCACCCGTATGCGTAAAAAAGACCTCATCCTCCCAGCTGCTCATCACCGCGCTTTTTAATTGCAGGTTCCTCTGACTAGAAATGGCGATGAGGCTTTGGCCAGCTGCTCGTATGACAAATAACACTAATTACAGATGAGTCATTAGAATCAGTTTTGGATCATAAACACAAACCGAGGAGTCCTCGAGGTTGCCCAGTCAAGTAACATCCACGAGAAGCGTTAGACTAGGATTCGCTTTGGCAGGTTGTTTACACAAGTCAGTTTGAAGCTGACAAAATGTCAGTATTTCACCTTCAGTTTCCCTCAACTTACTTTATTCCGAGCATGGATTTGGAAACAATGGCAATGCTTTGCTGTTCTTTCCAATGGATGTTCCACCAGTCCTGTTGGGACCTCTGATCCATGGTGTATTTGAAAAGCCGTGCAGCGTTTGCTTGTCTTACTACTGTATGTGTTTAGTCTGGTGCACATCAAAAGGACGAGGACACACAAGGCTGCGAGGAGCTGCGGCAAACAGAACACTGAGGCCGGGTCGCTGTCTGCCCGGGTGTCAAGAGGACAATCAAAGTTCACACACACGTTGCTGACCATTCTTTCTTTAATCCTAAAGATAAGCATAAAAAATAATATACTACTGTAGTGAAAGTCGGCATTATCAGCAACCTGTCAACTCATCCAGATCTGGAGGAAAATTAGGACAAATTCAACAGAGACCGGCACTGACATTCCCCTTAATGCTATGCTATTCCTTCTTTTTCTATTACTGTAACACATAATAAAGACTATTGTATTAGATAATGGAAAATATTTGCCTCAACCCAACACAAGTAAATATAAATATCTTTCTTTGATGTATTTATTTGAAGAAGGATCATGCATATAAATACATGAATCTGAGAAAAGAGAAGGGATGGTTTATGCCAGATTTTAGCTAATGGCTCATTTCCATCTGCAGTGGTTAGGCACGTAACAATCGACAAACGGTAAAAACATTGCATAATCTCTGTCACACAAACAATTATAAAACAAGATTAAAGTGCAGGTCAATAAAATATTATATAGCACAGTTAAAATATAATATTACAATATGATTCAAATTTAAAAACTCAAAACTTTCATTTGTAGATGTTTAAACAAATGAAAGTTTTGAGTTTGTTTTCTTCAGATTTGCCAAAAACAAATACTAAAGTTAATTCTCTCCTAAAAAACTGAGTTACGTTGAAAGAAAAAATGAAAGAAGTTGCACTTGAAGTTGGTTAAACCGCACAAAATAACTTAGCAATCAACATGTTGTGGTAAAACATAAGGTAGTCCCTCCTTTGGCTCTATTTTAACCCCAAAATGGCGTCAAGTGAATGACAAATGTGCGCATTGCGAGAGCTGGACAACCTAATGCTAACGGCTAATGATGAGCGAACTATTTCAAAATTGGACATGCAGTCAATTCAGGATTTTCTGACCCTACTTTATGCAGCTGCTCTTCCAGCTACTTTGCAAAAATGATTACTCTACGATGTTATGCTCCGGGATTTTTTCCTGTCAGTAATAGGCGAGATACTTCATGTCCACAGGTCAACGCAACAATGTGCTCACTCATTGCAACATCCTCCCACGTTGGTAGTTTTATGTTATTTACTTAATTTTATCGGGGGTTTGTGATATAGTTTATCGTATTCCTCCAGAAGGATATTCGCTTCCTCCTTTGACCAATTTCTTCTTTTTCTGCTCTGCCATTATTTATACCATCTGACTAGAGGCCAACTTTTTCAGACAATAACAGGTATCACACTAACCAACGGTCATAAAACCTCTTTCAATGCTGAAAATTCCATTAACTAAAGAAACCTTCTAAAGGATTATATAAACCCCCTTAAATAAGTCCCAAAGTGATTAGGAAATTGACCTTTATGTGTCATACTTATGGACATAACTTAAGGTGTTTTGTGCAACCTGCCCCTGGATGAGAGGTAAGATATCAGCTATTTGTTTTGAATTTGCTACTTTTAAGTTGTCCAGTGTTTGAGAGTTTTTACATTAAAGATGGAGTTTGATTTGGCAGAAAATCCCTGTAGTCACTTTGGTTTTTTCCTGAACCCTGTCACAAGGGGGTTTCATCAAACAGACCATTGACTGCAGACTGTGTTTGAATAATGCAAGACCTCTCTGTCTCTATAAGCCTCAAACTGTCCATGTGCACATTGTGTTCCCTTTTTCATTTATATCTTGGGAAAGGGTTTTGTACTTAACTTATTTTTTACATCCGACCAAAGTTATAATTCTGAAAATAAAAAGTCATAATAACTAAAAATATTTAGTACAAAAGTCAGAGTTCTGACTCCCCAAATTCTATCTTTAAAAAAAATCACTTTTAGTCAGATCTCTGGCCCTAATGTGGCCATTTTCGTGTCCTGTAGTTTTGCTGCAGTTTTTAGTTTTAGTAAAAAGGATAAACATTTACTTGTTTTTTTGTTTTATCATTGTAAGAGCAATCTCATTCTTTCTTAAAGCGCAAAGAAGCAACACAGTTTGGCAGTTGAGCGGAGTAATAATTAAATGTTGGGATGTCAGTGACTAAACTCTGCATCCTCAAAGGTGAGTGAGAGTTGGCTCCTGAACTGGCGTGACCCACTGACCTCTGCTGACCTGCCGCTCATCACCGGTGCTAATGAAGAGCCAAGGAGTGGGTGGGGGGGGGGAATGTTGGCGTGTAACCCCACAAACAGACCCAGCAGCTTCCTGTCTCCTCCAGCCGTCAGACGGATCAGGTTTCACCGCTGAAGGAGAGAAACAGCAGGCAAACGTATGCAGCCACTATCATACAAACAAGACATTTCTTTCACACACCGGAGAAAGTGTGAAATACACATTAAGGTGTTCATTTTCTAAACTGTGTCTGTGTGCGTCTGTAGATTTCTCACAAACTTAAATTAAAATGAACATTAGACAAAGTCTCATCTGCATATTTGAACAATCAATCATTTTTTTATTACAAGTTGCTGATCAATTTTCAGCATCTTGTAATACAAAGTTGTCATTCTTAACAATATCTAATATTAAAATGTTAACCCTAATTACTTGCGTTGTTTCCAAAATGTATGGAATTTTACAATGTTTTTCTCAAAACATTTTGTTTTGAGTTTTAATATCCCCACTTACATACAGTAGGAGCACTTAGCTTCACAAAACATTCTAATTATATTCCCATCTTTATATTGAAGCTTTTTACAATATATTCCCTTCCTATAGCGTTAATGGCCAGATTAATGCACATTTTATACCTAAAAATGTTGACATTTCTCTTTTTTTATGCCTTTTGACATTGTTTTAGATGTAGGAAATAACCAAAGAGACATCTATACTTCCCTCTGTAAAAACATTTAACTCTAATGTGTCAACAAAATGAAACAAGAATTTTAAATCTGTTCAGATTTTGTTCAGGAATCGTGTGCAAAAATTTCAACCTACTCAATAAGATAATACAGAATCAGAATCAGAAATACTTTATTCATCCCAAACTGGGAAAAAGTTTTGTCACATCATACATCATCCTTTTTAAACATAACATTCCGAAAACTAGTATAACAGATTTTGTCTTAATATAGGAAATAAACTGTGGAAGTGTCATAGTGATATCTATTTGTTAAAAAGTGTACACCCTTATTGGTTAAGCCGGACACATGCATGTGTTATGCTGAGTTTTAGACAAATGATCCACCAGTAAGATGTTATCATAAAACTGCTCTCCTGGTGATGCAGATGTTAGAGAAGTGACTCACTAAGTACCTGGCAGAGACACTTTCACCTTGCCCCAGACATGATTAATGACCAGCGATAACTGTTAATGTGTTTTGTTTGTGTATTTGTTTATCCTCTGTAATGCCTCCAAAACTTTTCCTGCTGAGATGACATCTTCCCGCTCGCCCTTCCTCTGAACTGCTTCACAAAGCTGTAATTATCATTTGGCTAGCATCACCGACGCTAAAGTTAGATATCTTTTCAACTTTGTGGACACTGAGATGTAATAATCAGCGCTCACATCGCTTCAGTTTGGACCCTTCTGAGCCCATTTACTGTAAAAAGCAGCACGTACTGTTTTTTCAGGAGATTGATGGAAACACAGAATGGAGCCGTTTATTTATAATATTGTCCACAGCAGTTGATCTACACTTGTGTGCTAAAGTGTGTGTGTTTCAGAGGAGACCAGATGGACAAAAGACGATGCCAGAAGGAGAAGACGTTCTACAAGGTTCAGAGCCAAGTGTCTCACATGAACTGATCCATTCCTGTACGTATTCTCCGAAGCTCAATGCTGCGTTCACATTGCAGGTCTAACAGCACAAAGTATTGATTGTTAGTCCATCATCATCAATTTTTATTAGAATTATACATTGTTTATGCCTTAATATCAGACCCAAATATCAATTGGAACAGCAGTGTGGCGAGTTTGTCATTGAGGACACCTTAATTACCCATAATACCCCTCAGATGATTTCAATTGAAGCATCTGCACAATCAATCATTTAATAGTCTTGATCCCTCTGCATCACAGGAGTTTGAGTGATTGAGAGGAAAAGGTCATCCTCAGTTTTCCTGGATCATGCAGTAGGTATTTCAGTTACAACTTCCCATGAGTCTCTGTACTGAGCCTTATTTGTGAAGATATTGCATAATTTTTTTTCCCTGACTTTTATTTTATTCTTTATTTTGGTACAGCAGTTTAAATCACAAGACATGAGAAAAAACTGTTGTATTTCCTCTGTGGTCCACAGATTTCTTTTGACAATGATCCAAAAGCAAAACAACATGACAGCTGTCCGCATGGCAACAACATCGGATTAGAGAGAGTTTCTCAGTGACACAAAGATAAAGAAATGTTAGTGTTTTTTATCTTTATATCTGCATCACTTAGGAAGGAAAACATCTGTATCCCACACCAAATACTCCATTTACAGCCATTTTCCTGTGGGTCTTTTCCAGAGTCCACATGAAAAGCCATGAAAAGCCATGTGATAAAGATTGTGGAGAGGATGAAATCTACCCCAATAAAGAAGATACAGAGAGCTTTAAGGGACTGGAAAACACAGAATCTTCCCCGCATGAGCAGACAGGTATGGACGGAGGTTTCACATCTTCTCATCCCACTGTCACTGCTCAGAGTTTTTCTCTTCAAGAGGACAGTGAATGCATCACCAGGAGCAGAGAGGGGTCACAGAGGTCACACACAGATTCTTATAGAATAGAATCGGATGATGAAACAGGTAAATAACTTATCTTGTAATCAAGTTTCAAGAGACATATAACTAAGTATTTTAATTCAAGTACTACTTTAAGATACCTGTACTTTACTTGAGTGATTCCATTTTCTGCCACTTTCTCGGTAGTACACAAAGTATCCAAACTGTGCTTCATATTGAAGAATTACAACATTCAAAAACTCTTAACTTGTATAATAAATATTATCATACAACATTCTCTAGTAATAAAACACTTTAAAAGGGCATTTACTTACCTGTAATAGTATATTTTTAGACTATTCTATCACTACTTTAGTAAAGGATTGAAGTACTTTCTCCATCACTGGTCATAATCCTCAGAGCAGTTTGCTACAGTTTAAAGTTTATGCTTTTTTCTCAATCAGCATAATGTCGCACCTGTATCACACAACCTTCAGACATAAGACAGACATTAAAACTTGAGGAGGAAAAGCACTTTCCCTGAGGACTGTTGTGGGCCCTCCTCTTTGCAGGACCAAGTCTTAGGGACTCTGAATTTATGATAGAAAAAAGCAAATTCAGAGTGGACCTGGAGAAGAACACCAGTACCTCTGCTGAGACTCTGCAGGTTCCTCTGAACTCTGACGTCACCTCAGTGTCCCTCCACTGCATAAGACTTGATCCATCAGCAAATCGCTCTATTAATTTATATATCAATATGTGTGCACACACCAAAGATAATCTATACATGTTCACTGCATACAGCAAAGAAAAGGATTCTCTTGAAATCGCCTGCAGTTCTTTGGCGTGCACTCAGCATCTCTTTCTGCATGTTAAACGGTGAATATTTAATTTGACAATGCATAAACTAAGTCACCTTAATTAAGATTAGAACAACAAATAATATCAAGTGAGAGTATTGTATAAAAGTCAGTATAAAATAATTGAAGGTCCACTTTGTAAAAAAAGTAACATTTGTTTTATTTATTTTTTTATAAATAGGATGTACATTTACGTTTCTCTTATTATGGCCAATAATAACTACTAATATTAAACTACTAGTATTACTATAATTTCATTTAATAAATAATTGTCATTAAAATGCACCTCATTTGATCCATTCTATTAAAGCACAATGACTGAAACGAAGAAAAACTTCAGTTTGAGATTCATCCACAATCTGAGTCAAACTTTATGTATGGCAATGACAGACACACACACACACACACACACACACACACACACACACACACACACACACACACACACACACACACACACACACACACACACACACACACACACACACACACACACACACACACACACACACACACACACACACACACACACACACACACACACACACACACACACACACATACACATACACATACACATACACATACACACACACACACACACAGAGGAAGCGCAGTCACACCGTGGTATAAGCCTAACCTTCAGATTTTTTATACTGAACCAGACGAACACAGAATAGTGTTCGAGGCACGCGGAGTGTAAACCTTTACTTTATTCCCTTTTTACTGCAAATTAAAGTTTTGTAGCTTTTTCCGTCTGATTTTACGGGAAACATCTGGATCCCTCGCACCGCTGGAGCAGTGGCCCCGGGTGATTCTGTGCCGCTCAGCTGTGAGGACCCGGGATAATGAGAAGGTATCAAACGGGCTCCTATGGATAAGCCGGCCCCGGGTAGGAAGGGCTGAGCAACAGATCGGAGACCACCGGGCCAAAAATCATGACTCTTATTACTCAGATAGTGACTATAGGAAAATATTTCTGATTATACTGAAAACCGGTGAACTTCCCCAGCTTTATGGGTTTGTCACTGTAATGCATGCAGGGATGATCATGACACACATGAACCAACAGGATTAACATTAGTCACAGACCCCACACACACACATAAATCACTCAATTTCAAAAATCATGACCCTTGAACAAGGGCGTAACGCTGTGTTATAAAAGGGTGGAGACAATAGGGGGTCAGAAAATAGTCTTCAACATATTCAATGTGGGGGGATGTAATGGGTGGATCAGAAAGGTTAGAGTACGTGCGATGAGCAGGAAAAATGTAATTGATACTCTATAATCTACAGTATATTTACATTACATTGTATGTTTTCTTATGGAGGAAATAAACCCTCCTGTGAGCATTGGTTTTCACATTAAAGCTTCTTTCTGATTTTTTTCTGATTTGTATTATTATACTTTCAAAAAGAAATAGCCTTACTGTATGTTACAATACGTGTGCTTTTATTTTGAAAGAGCCATACCTGCGTCAAATAAATTATTATAGGCTGTAAACTTTTGACTTTTCCTATACATTGACAAGATCAAATATGTTGTTCATTTTTCTTTTTATATATTTTACTTTAAAAGGGTAATGAGAAAAATGCTGCCTAAGCTCTATGAGCATAGCTGATTTTCTTTTACTGTTGCAATAGTGAGCAACAAGTGAAATAAAAGGATAGAATGTATAACTTTCAGATCATTACTGAAAATCATACAGATTAACCACTTTAGAGAATTTTTAACCGGAAGTAGGCATAACAAAGTGTATAAAACTGTCATATCTGCAGCACAGAGTGTGTGTTCACCCTTACAAATACGTGTATAATGTGGCTTTAGTGCATCAGCTGCAGCAGCAGGAGGAGAAGCCACTCTGCTGCAGGTGTTTCCCTTCCAACCTCACTGACCTTGAGGAAATCACAGCCTGGCTATAATATTTCTACACACGTTTACAACTATATAGAAAACATCCTTGGCTATTTTACTTTTATTAACTCCTGAATACTTTTAATTGGTATAGTTTTCCCAATGTTGGAAAGTAACAAAGTAAATTTAGTCACGTATGCTTCAATTCTTGTAATTACTTTTCTCAAGTATTTCCATTCAACTCTATTTACTTGGACTCTACATCTCAAGTAAATATTGTTATTGTACTCCACTTGGTTTTGTTTTAGTTACTTTTCATTTGAACATTTAAAAAAAATCTGATCATAACCCTCAACTAAAGAATAAATCATTGGAATTGTTAGGTAAAATTATAAATTGTATTACAAAAAGTTGGAATAGAAAGTCCCAAACCTGAATATCTGTTGCTTAGGATCTTTGGTTTTTTTTAAATGCTACTTGATGCAGCAACATTCCCAATCCAATAATGTCAAATATATAATATCACATATAAAGGATTTTTTTTTTTACAGAATTTAAGTACAATTATCTAACATTCTGTACTTTTTCTTACATGTGAGTTTTTGAATGCAGCACATTTACTTGTAGTAAAGTATTTTGACAATAATGTTTTGGTACTTTTACTTCATTTATGGCTCTGAATAATTATTTAACCACCGACTGGTCCACCTGGGACCTCGTCCCCCCCCCCCCCCCCCCCCCCCCCCCGGCCTGTTGGCTGTAACCTAGATACCCTCCAGTTAAAGTGAAAGGGCCATGTTTGTTTTGCTGGTGATAAAATGATTAAGCTATTGAGAGTAGAGATTGAGCTGAAAGAGCAACAGAGACTCAACCTAGTATTTAGCAGCCCCTACGCTAACAATGAGCTCCTTTCAGCCTTTAGATTGCATCTAACCACGTCTGGGAAAGCGAGATGTAAACAATTTTAATGTTTTAAGAGAGAGCGGGACAGATTCAAAGGAATTTCTTCAATCCTCTGTTTCCTGCCTGTTTTAAAGCTGAGAGTTATTGTCCTTATCTGGGCTGCTGGGGCTCCCTGCTCGTTAAAGCCATCGCCATTTGAAATGATTAGTCGTTATTTAAGCGGACACGCAGTTTATATGGCTGAGTTTGAAACTGGTTCAAATTTCCTCCACTGTTAATGAAGCTGTATTTTTATGGTCGTTTCTTTTTTCTTTTTTCTTTTTTTCGTCTGCATTTTCCTTCCATACAAAGAGGAAATGGGGGACGTTCTCACACCCAGCAGTGAAAAAAACAGATTTGATCAAAATTCATCCAGCCGAATTACATGCTATATTCTTCTACCCTAATGTAATAAAAAAAATTCCACCATATTTCGTTCAAAAATATGTGTTTTAATAAATAAGCAAACCAACAATGTACATTGGACGGAGTTCGGAGTTTTTTGCTAAAGAAAGTCGGTAAAATAAATCCATGCAGCAAAAGACTCTAAAATTGCATTAGTCCCTTTACAGGCTATAGGCGTACTTAAACGGGTATGTACAATATGCATTTATATATATTTTATAATTAGGCTTAAAGTCTTTGACAAAACAAAATATAAATCCTTCTAGAAACACGGTTAAAAGGTGGATTCTGTTGAAATGCAGGCCGAGATATGCGCTCAGTATTGCATCCCCCTCCCTCTCTTTCTGCCACCAACAGCTCCAGACCGTCAGCAGCGGTGTGATGACTGTGCACACACACACACACACACAAACACAGACACTGTGCACAGAGTTTGTAGTTGTGGGTCACATTACGTCTCTCGGCCGTGCCTTTGAGGTTCATGAGTTCTTCAATAATCCCTTTGGTCTTCATACTTTGTAGAAGTAAACAGTCTGTGGTGGAGAAAGAGACACAAGTTATTATTACAATGGAAAATGTAACATTGAAACCAACTAGATTTACGCACCACCTATTGTTTTTGGTAATTTTTGTGTTTATGTCTAAATCTGGTGGTTTTTTTAAGCTGCTCTGGCTCGCTTAGCATGTGGGAAGTCATTAATGAATCAGTTATTAGCCACCGAGCTGAGTAAAACCATATGGCGAGAGAAAAGCAGGAACATTTTATATCGGAATGAAATACAGCTGCAGTGAAATAAAGAAAACCACAGTTTCTCTGGCTTTCAGTTTGAAACACCTGAGTAAATGCACGCGTTTTCATTTCGCTGTGGATTAGCGGACAGTCCTAAAGCAATACAATCTAATTCCTCGGAGCAACATTAATCCCACAGCCAGAATATAAATATAGCAGTGAAGTTACGTTTGGTAAATGCTATTTTTACAGACTTTCTTTAGTTATTTATGAATAATATCATTTTGGTACTATTTGTCCTATGCTAATACAGGCAATAGCCTACTATACATAATACGTATTCAGAGTGTTTAATTTCTGTTTTGGCCATATATTTTGAGAAAAAAACTTCCTAAGTCTGTTATAATGGCTAACTACACGTCTCAATGCTTTGTTATTTTCTTTTACATTCCACAGAGGTCAATTAAACCAAGAAAAAAGACCCTCAAATGTACAGTGCTTACACGAATAACTGTAATGAAGCTTATTGGTCTCCCCCACGGCATCGGGTTTAGTTATAAAACAACAAAGCCTCTCTGATGGGCGGTCTGCTAACTACATGTCAGGCCCATGAGAACCAAACAAACCGTGCTCCTGCTTATTTTACTCACCGTGTTGTTTAGTGTCACCTACTGTGTGCCATTTCCCTGGGAAGCTTTATTGTAACCATGTTACAAGAAATAGCTTTAAATTACAATCTACAAACTTAGACTAACAATTTCCTGAGAATTAACCTGCCATGATGTTATAACTTAGATCTTTAAATAAATCAAATGTGATTACAATAACTGTGTCTTTATTTTGAAAGAGCTATTTGACGTCAGACAAATTAGTCAAGGTTATAAACTCAAACTGACACAAAAAGAACATTTTTCGAGAAATAACAAGATGAAAAATGTCATAATGTTATTATATAGATCCTAAAATAAAAGCCTGAAATTATACTTCCTGGGCCTTTATTTTGAAAGAGCTATAGCTGCGTCTGATAAATTATGTTGTTATTTACTCATGACTTTAAAAAGACCTTTCCTTAGCATTTACTACATGAAACATGTATTGATGTTAAAATGTAGATCTTAAAATGAAAAGCCTTCCATTACAAAACATGTGCCTTTATTCTGAAAGAGCCATCGCTGCGTCAAATAAATTATATTTGGGTATAACCCAGACTTACTTATAAAAGACAACATCCTGAGAATTGACATGAATATATCATGTCGTGATGTTACAATTTAGTAGGTTGTTATTGCTGGCTGCTTGCCTTGTTTTATTTGTTTTACTATTTTAAGTTAAATTCAATCAAATCACCAAAAAACTCTCATTTCAGCTGTCAGAGTTCCTGCTGCATCACTGCTCTCACGACATGAGTAATTGCAAATTTGCAAAATATCGTGACCAGAGCTCTGCCTGCCTGTTAATGCAGGCCTCTGTTTTTTATTGTCTTGCACTGGCTTGAACTTTCATGTCCAGCCGAACTGCCCATTCCTGCGGTCTGCGCGCAGGAAAGCACTCTATTGTGGATATAAATTACCCAGGATGGCACTACAGCTGCGTTTTGGTGTTCCCTTTACCCCACTCAGCATGAAAAGCTGTTAAAAGGGATTGAGTAGGGATTAGGTGCAAAAGTCACAACTGGCTGATTGAATGCGTTTCTGCTCAGAAAATAGAACGTCGTTTCTTGGTCAGCAAGGCTTATTATAAATGTGTTAAACCAAAACTATTGATTATATAATTATGCATACATCCTATGGCCAACTCATTGTTCCAAACTTGAAATAATATTATGTTTGTCTCACTATTAATTGAACTTACATTGAATTGTTTTGAGTCTAAGTTGAATCTATCCACGTTTAACTGATGGAGCAGTTGCTTGTGGGTCACGCAGTAGGCCTTGCGCATACAGCAGCATCCGGATAAGGACACAGAGTGAGGCGCTGGAGAGATGCTGAGGCCTCAGTGTGAAATATGTCACTCACTTAAGAAGCGCGGGCAGCACAGGCAGGTTTTTGGGCATGTGGATTTGAAATGTTGGCGAACAGCTTGTTGTGCACGAACGTTTGAGGCATTTATGGATGGAAAAAATCCCTTTATTAGATACAAATCTGGAATTCTGACTCATTGAAAGGTATAATGTGCAACTCTAGCCCACATTATACCTTTCAATAATTATTTAATATGTGTTCCAGTACTTTTCTTAGTAATTTACTTATGTTTGGCGGCTACTTTCAAAGTATGCTCCTTCTAAAGCTATATGTATTAATAATACACGAATATCTTTCCTCAAAGTTGTGGTACCCACCCTTTTGGCAATGTAAGTGAAGCCCCTCCAGCTGCTAGTGAGATGCTGACATAGACCAGGCTCCCTCCATCCTCCACACGGAGAATGCGTAACTGAGTCTTTCGTGCGCGACGTAGCTGCAGCTGGACATCTTGTTGTCCATCTCGTCGCTTTGCAGCACCTGACAGAGGAAGTCGATGTACCTGGAGGCAAGCTTCAGCGTCTGTATCTTGCTCAGCTTGTCCGAGGGTAGCGTGGGGATGATTTTGCGCAAAGACGAAAAGGCCTCGTTCAGAGACTGAGTCCGCTGCCTCTCCCGGACGTTGGCCAGGCACCTCTGGTTCTGCAGCTCCTCGTAGGACTGGTTGCTGCTCGGACTCGCCTTCTTGACCCGCTTCACCTGGGCCCGGGCTGCTGCCGCTGCTGTCCTCGCTGCCCTTCTTGCTGTGTCTCTTCTTCGCCGGGAAGCTCTTCTGCTGTCTGTCCAGCTCCTCCTCGCTGGTCACCAGACTATCCACAGGGGAGACCGGAGAACTGGAGCCCTCTTCCATTTCTCTCTTGAAGAAATGCAGGGATAGAGCAGAAAAAACGCCGTCCACCTTTGAAGCCGTGGTTACAAAAAATGTAGATATCCGTTAAGATGAGGGGATGATATTCTCGCTCTTTGCGCCTCTCGCTGTGGCAGAAAACTGCTTTCAAACTGGATGTTGGCACGCTTTCCTCACGCATGAACTTTTTTCCTTAAAAGTTTTTGGAAACTTTATCCCGGTTTCAGATGCTAAATAGGTTTGGGAGTAGAAGGGGTGGGGTTTTCAGGGTGGAGGGGGAGCCATAGCGCGCGTCTTGGTCCTCTAATAAGCAGGAGGGACCAGTCATGGTTTCATGTGTCTGATGGAGCTGGCAGAACAAGACAGAATTTACTGTCAGAAGCTGCGGGATAGGTCAGATATTTATATATATTTACGCACAGTCAGAGCCATCATCAAAACGTGATTCTTTGTCTATTTTAATTATTGAAACCAAAAGTAAGCCAACAATGAATTATTGGTTGGATTAATACCAACAGTTTTAATTGACAATTTTTATCTTAAAGATATTTTATTATTATTATTATTATTATTATTATTATTATTATTATTATTATTATTATTATTATTATTATTATTATTATTATCATCATTATTAATATTATTATGAATTAAAGGAAGTCACCTTTCTGACTAGCAAGATTTTTTTTTTCAATCAAATATAATTTTCTTGGACACCAAAAATAATTTATTTAATTGGCTTGATTATTTATTTAATTAATTTATTTTTTTATTTTTTTATTCGGCAAAGACGGTGCACATCAATGTACATTGCTGTAGATTTCATATTATTCCCTCATACATTTTCAATAGTCCAGCCATTCTCTGCGGGCCTTTCCATCCATTTACAGTAAACATGTTTCCCTCCTCAGACTGAAGTGTGTGCTCTTTGGAGAGCGATTTACGCACATATTCGTCAGACTTGGCGAAATTTATACGCTTGATGTTTAATCGAATCAGCTCTGTACGCTCTCACAGTTCCTATATTGTGGAAGTCAAACAGGAAGGAGGCTTAAACTAACCGAGCAGCTCTCCGGTTTCTGCGGATAAATCCACTGGACGGTCTCTCCATGCGTAATGTCAGCGGTCCACCTCTTCATCTGTCATGTCATGTTTCCCTGCCCACAGCGCAGGTGGCTTGCATTATACAGCTGAATGTATCCAGCGCCAAAACGTAGAGTTGGTCCAAATCAGCTGACTGACCTCCAGAGATTTCTGCAGGTCTATATTCTTCTGGAGTTTGACTGAACCCAGTCATTTTCATTTGAACACAATAAGAGATTTTCTTATGTATATGTCTTGGGTCGTACATATTTTTTGTAACCTTTAAGAGTATTCAATTAATTGTGAGGCGTCCTGAAAGGCACCTCACAATGATTATTATTATTATTATTATTATTATTATTATTATTATTATTATTATTATTATTATTATTATTATTATTATTATTATTATTATTATTATTATCATAAATGAACATAAATCACCTATCTTACTTGCAATTTATTTATTTATTTTTAGGTACGAGAAATCTGTTTAATTTGCCTAATTTCAGTGTTTTATTTTATTACTTTATTGAACAGTTCACATTAATGACATTCGAGTTAGCTAAAAGGTTATTTCTCTTTTTGTGTTTCATCTATGCACATAGTAGACATCAGTTTAGCTTGTTTTAATAAAATACAACTTTAACCTTCTCGTAAAATAGGCTTCTTTTCCCACAAAACATAACATTGGATTATGTTCCTGAAATTATTGAGAAAACAAGGCTTCAACTGTTAGTGCGAGACAAATTGTACTTGGTAATTGCCTCTTATTAGGAAGCAATTTTGCTAATTCACACTGTAGCATACACTTAAATTCCCTCAAAATAATCAAACTGCAATATCTTGAGAGCATGCTCTGTTTGTTCTGCACATCCGGGGAGAGTGGTCTCTGTAAATGTTGCAGAACTGAAAACTGAAAGTTGCACAATGTTGTTTAATCCCAAGACTATTGGCTTGGTATTTATACATATCCTGCGTTTTCAATGAAGCCCCCTCCGGCTCTGCTTTGTGTTGTGGCTCCCTCTGGTAATAGTGACTGTCACTCTACTTTTACTCAGTGCCAGCAGTCTTACTTCAGACCCTGGTATGCGTCAGCACAGGTCGCAGTGTGGTTACACTTTACTGCTCTACTTCTTTATAAAGCAGGTAATGTTTCACATGTGCAGAAATGAAAGAAATGCTTGAAGAAGTGCGTTTTCATGAAAGGAGGAACATGCACACTTTCCGTGAATATGCCCTCTGACCTCCTGCACTCTGTTCAGCTGCAGGAGGCCTCATGCCCAGGGGAGGAGGCTGCAGAGTGAGAGGCAGATCCTGCACATCGTCTGGGTACATGAGGAGAAAAAGAGCATGAGGGGGCCCTGCACTTTTCCACCCACTGTATGTACTCTCTGGGCAATGATAAGCAAGCTTGTTTTCAAAGAGGCAAACAATGGATGATGAGGATGACAGCTTGCTTGAGCCTATTACAATTCAATCCGGATCATATTCCCATGCAAAAACATCATGTGGGAAAACTATGAGAATGCTTCAACATGATAATATGCTTACATTCTTGCAAAATTAGCTCTACAACATATACACTTCTGTCCTTTAGATGAGATTTTTATTTATCCTATATTGGGAGATTCTTACAGCAGCCGCATTTTAAAAAGGCATTGCAGATGAGTAAAAAAAATAACAAAAACACAAATAATAAATACAAAAATGTAATAATAAACAAAGAAATACAAATAAAGAATAAATATGCACAGATCAACATTAGAAATATATATCTATAAAATACATCTAAAATATAATTAATATGATAATAGATTACGTTTATATATACGAATACACTATAATAGACCTTCTAATAAATAAGATACCAGATGCCATAAACAAGTCTATAAAACTAATATTTTTTGTAAAATCGACATCATTTTTTTCCATTGACGTTGATAAGGCATTAAAACCTTATCATGACCTGATAATTTAGGGTATCTCAGCAAAAACATTTTGAAGGGGTTACTCGCTCTTTTGTCCTCTCTGGATGTCAGTCAGTGATTCATGTGTGTCTCACCCTGCACTCATTGGTGAAGAGAGGAATTCTGGGTGTCTGTGGTTGTCGCAGGATCCCCCTGAGAGAGGTGAAGAGGAAAGAGACAGAGAGGCAGACACAGCAAAATGAAGTGAGAGTCTAGGGGGGGAGGTAGAGAGGGATGACCAGTGGTCGAAGATGTTGTTCTCAGATCAAAGATGAGCTCCGGTTGTAACTCAGCCGAGCAGAATGACGTACCTCTATCTTGTCTGACACCTTTTAAAAGAAGCTCCACATGAGTCCATGGCACAGCCTGAATCAGCCCAGAGAACACACCCATGTCCCTTGCTTGCACGCACGATCCTTCTGCCCTCACGTCAACCTCGTAAATAGAAACTGGTCACGAGACAAGAAGTGAATCCGAGAGGTGTTGAGAGATAAAAGCCAGTTTGGGAGGAAAGAAGGATGCAGACCAAAAAGAGGAAAGAGGCCAAACTTATAGATGTGTGATGGTTTCCGCCCTCTTTGATCTGACAGAGAGGGCTGTGGATGTGTGAGGGAAGTTATGGGAGAGATGATTTGTTAGAGGCCGCGTGATGAGTGGAATTTTACTGTCCATGTGCCGGCCAGGATCGGTCACCTTTGACTTCAACCCCTACAAACACTTGCGAGGCTCACCCCGAATGATCTTGGCGAGAGGATCTGAAACCCTCAGAATGTGTCTGCTTCTCTATGTGTGTGTGTGGCTTATACACTCATGCAAAGTTTACGCTATCACCTGATTTTTGAATGCATTGCCTATGTCTGTCTTCACATTCATGCACTCGTGTGTGTTTCCGTGTCTGTCTGTGTGTATGTCAGGAATTGATTCAAGATGAGCCAAAGATGTTCAGCAGTGGAAAGGCCCAGCTGGTTCTCATTGCGGAGAATTTTGGAGGTAATATAAGAAATAAATTGAGCATGAATGATACTCGGTAGTATCATACTTATTAGCTTTACACAGTGGTCGAAGATGTTGTATTACCCATTGAATAGAATGGGGATTAATAACTGGAAATAGCCAAAATATATATATAAAAAGCCACAAAAAAGAATCAAGACACCAGCAAATAAACTTAGAATACTAAAATGACCTGACATGCTGCAGTGGATGCACGTTGGAATCGTTTGCTGGATTCCAACGTGCATCCCCCCCATCCTTTCAACACTGTCACTCTCCAATACAGGCTATTCTGGACCTTAAAAATATATTTAAAATAAATCAAAGATTTCAACTTAGTTAATTTTTTGGACTTCTATCTTTCTTGGTACGGTAGATACGCTGGCAGACATGTGTCATGTGCTACAACGTCCCAAAACACTTCTATTAGGAACAGTGCAAATATAAAAACACAAATTTGCCAAAACATGCAAAGAAGAATCATTTTCACCAACTTAAAAACACATGCACAGCATTTAGAGACCATACACCAACTTGACGAAACATGTGCTGCGTTAACTAAAAGCGCAAAACACAACGGAAACAAAGACACTAAAACGTGACGCATACAGCCGGGACCAGAACGCTTGTTGGCATTCAGGGATTATACATTAGGTCAACTGTCACCGTTTGCAGTCAGCCTTCATCATTTTTTATCAGTACATCAAAATGACTAGGTTAGTTAGCTAGCTTACAGCAGATGTGCAATAGTATTTGAAGGAACCCTGTAATCATGTGAAAATAAGTCAATAAAATTTAAAGTCATTTTCCAGTTTCAGTTGGCCGACTTTATAATCCCGAACGTTACCAAGCGCTGCTGTCCCAGCTGTGCGCATGTGTTGTCAAATTGGTCATGTTTTTTAATTTGCATGTGTTTTGGCACATTTCAGTTTTTTAATTTGCATCTTCTTTTGAAACTGCAGCGTGTTTCTCCTGATGGGGTCGACGCAACTCGTTTTCAGGCGGTGGCCAGCGTAGATAAAGGTTTATAACGGCTCGCCATAATCGAATTTAAAAAATATTTTATTTTTAGCATTTCAGTCCTGGATTGCTTAAGACAGTTTGACCAAAAAAAAAGCCATGACTTTTTTAATTGCGCAGCTTTTTTCCAGTAAATTGGGAAAATGTGACTCACATGTTTGTTCTGAATAAGAACCTGCATGCAGACTTGGAATTAAGCAAATAAATATGTTCGACAGACATTGTGACCTTTATATAAAAAACACATTTTTGCAGAACTTCACAAGAACAAGGGTACCAACCAGAACATGTTAACCATGTTTTCTTGCTTGTTGTTACTCAAATTCTTTGTGGTAATTGCTTTGTCGCAACACACACATACATAAGCTTTCATTTATGTTATACAATAAGAGTGGAGCTTTACATTATCAGTCACAGCCAGTGTTCCCTATAAAAGCCTGTGTTTAGCCAAAGCCATCTACAGTGAATGAAACAACACGCAATATCCATGAGAGGTACATGTTGGGCAATAAAACTATAGGCACCTCCATTCATATATGGAGTGGTTCTTCAGTGACCGCCATTCATTCATATATCCACACTTCTGCTTTCTGCTGCCCAAAGGGCTGATGACAAGGTGTTTCTGAAATCGCATTAGGGGCCCTTTCATAAAGGTTTCATTGGGGAGTGTGTAACAGCTTGAAGCATTTAGGCTTTGTTTAATACGATGCAGACCCGCCGCTCGGTGCTTTGTCTCCTGTGTGGAAAGGAGCCCGGGATGCCGGAGACCCCTGCTGTCAGAGTTGGCTTTGATATCTGGAGATGGAGGGTGGAGACAGGGCAGACATACACCCCAACACCACCACCACCCCCAAGAACCTGTATGCTCTGTACTTTGCCCTATAGAGTTATGGCCGTCCAATGAACAAGCTTTGAAGTGCGGCTCAGTACAAATCAGTGCGGCTTTACACCCTATGGTAGAAGTCGTGCGTGAAGAAATCATGATATACAGTACTGTGTCCTTTCAGGCCCATGCTGTATCTGTTAGATAAGAGTTCCAAACACTAACTGTCATCAAAAGTAACCTGAAAATCAACAGGATGTTTAGAAAATACCCATAATAGGAATTTCACATGCGCTTTATGCTCACTTCGACAGGTGTACAGGGATATTTAGATCCAACCCTCATGATAAATGTCCAACCTGCTCTCCCACCTGAGCTACACATTAACACTCATGTATACACACATGTATTAGTTGTGGATTGTTTATATGATCGGTTTTGTCCAAGAACAGAGAACTCTTGGCCTAAGCCCTAAACTCAACCCACGCTCAACTCAAACGCACTTCATTGACTTGACAGTAACGAAAAACAGTGTTGCCGGAGCAATTATGTTGGCTATATCACCATTATATTCATTATGCATGTGCTACTTCCAGAATGTGAACTTCAAACAGGCCCAACTCGAAGGAAAGGACGGGGGTAGGTCTTGTCGAAAGGGTCAGAGTAAATTTGCAGAACAAATGACCGAGAGTCCGTGCTGATGGGGCAGCCTGTTGCGCAAATAGTGTTGCATAATTAGTAGTGCACTTGTGACCCTGGTGCCAAGGTTAGCATGACGGGTTGCCCAGGGCTCGCAGTGCGATTTTGCAGCCAGGTGCAGGGGTAGCCTTAGACTCAGACTGGGCAGTTTGGAGGAGGCTGGGCAAACAGTAGTGCTGTTTGTTCTGCTGATTGGGCTGGAACAATGAGGGTGAAGATCACCGGATGTCAACACAGGGGTGGCACTTACAGTCTACTGTCACTCTCTCAATGTCACCTGTGTCACCAACAACACCTTCAGCTCGATTAAAGAGGGAACTGTTTGATTATTAAGCTATGATGCAATTCTCTCTGCTGCCCAAATAAGCATAATGATATATAACCCTAACCCTAACCCCCTCCTGGCTGGTCCACATAAAAGCGCCATCTGTCCTCTGTACCTATTTCAGAATGCAAGAGCTGGACTAGTTTTCCACTAACCTTTGTTCTCCCACAATACACCTCTCCTCCGTTCCCATCACTGGTTGCCCATATCTGCTTCAATACACTCGTACTGGCCTACCGTGCTGTTAATTGATAGGGTTCTTCCTACCTCCAGGACATGGCTAAACCATACTTATCATGACACTCCATGAAGTATATCAAAGTAGTTAAATTGACTAGTCATGTAATAGAAATGATTTCATTTCAAACTTTTCTGCATTTATGAACAGACCTACACAAAAATCCATAATATCAAAGAGTATTTTTTTAAATAAATGTATTGACCAACAGTTTCATCAACAACAAGGCACATCCCATCCTTGTGCTGTCAAAATCCGACTCAGGGCATCATTGACATAGACAAACTAAATATTTGAGTTATACTACAAGGAAGAAGAGACATTCTAATCATCCAGTATCCGAAAGACAAAGGGTACATACATTTAAATCCAAATTAATTATTTGGTTTAGAAAGTGATTACATTATATTAGGGGAGGAGAAGAGACTTCCTTTTGATATCAGTATTTTCCAACAACGCCATAAAACAAGAGCGGTGACAGAAGTAACTGCATTTTCCCTCGTGCACTGAGAAAATTGGGATTCTGATACGGATCAGGCAGCGACATCAGGTATGCCTACATAAAAACACGCCTCTTTGCTACCCCTTCTCCAAATTAGAACAAATTGGATCAAACTTCCCATTGATATCAGGACAGCAGAAATCTACACATCTTCTGTCGCAGACTGAAAACCCACCTGCTCGCTGCACCTCGGCACTGAAAATGGTTTGGCTTTCTGAAAGGTAATGTACCTGCAGGATTCTATGTTTGTTTCTTCCTGGTAGTTTTCACTTATTGTAAGTTTCCTTGGATAAAAGCATCGACACATTTAAATGTTATGTGGTGTATGTTTGCATTCCCTGATAGCTCTTTAGCTCACACTTCAAACACCTGAGTGACAGACAAGATGACACTGTTTATCTCTCTCCACACAGTGTGTTTGCTACAGTCCCCAGGAGGGCTGCCGTTCTGATCCGAGGAGGATATTATTGGATGTTCCAGTGTTCATCTGAGAAGGCTTCAAATGCGTGGCCCCCCACTGTTCAGGGGCCCCTGAGGGCAGGCCCATCGGGACACATTGTAAAGACGACACCGCATTTCTCCTTCACACACTCTGACCTGAGCTGTTTGCTCCGAGGTGAGCAGCGTGGGTCTCTGATGACGAGCCATAATGAGAAAAACAGGTGAGCTGTTTAACTAGAGTTTCACAGCTATTAAAGTGCCAACACACCGGGTCACCATGGTGATGAGGGCGGAGTGCGAGGCTTCTGGGGAGTCAGTATATTTTATTTTTTTTGAGAGTTGTGGTAGTTTTTTTTTGTAGGTTGTCTGGGTTAGGCCTTTTTGCGGAATGTATTCACTTTTGTGTGCGCATGAAGTCTTTTACACAATTAGAAAAACCGTACTCCTGAGAAAGAGAAACCAACACAGGTTGCTGCTGTTAGAAGTGTACAAACTTGTGTAGTAGACACTGTCACACTTTATTAGTGATTAGTATATTGCTTTTAATAATATCTTGACGTTTTTTGTCTGTGAATACTTTTTTTTTTTTTCACTTTAAACCATTGCAGTTTTAGAAAATTCAGCAAAACACAGATCAACCCTGTCAGTATTGAGACAATCGCTCTGCAAAAGTCTGCTTTGTCAAGAACTGTCAAAATATTGTTTACAACATACCTTGATACTTGTTGTGTTCACATTCTTTAGTTTGTAGTTTCTGTGAATTCCAGCAACAACAGCACAAGACCTTGCAGTGCTGATACTGTTTAGGCAACAAAACTACCTGGCTAGGATTGAGTTAAGGTTCCCGTGTTGGGTTAAAATGTGCTTTGAAAATGCATTTGTTAAGTCCACGGAAGATACGAAACAAATCCAAGTAGACTTCTGAAAAAAGAGAAAACGCTGTTTCCTGGGTAATTGTGGGCCCACCCATCCAACATGACATCCTCCCTATATTTCATTTGTGCACTTTGTAGGGTTTCACCTGCCCTGACTCACCATTATGTGGGTTGTCACAGTGCGTTATGTTTTTTGATGGAAGTATGAATATTTGATATCCAAAATGCAGCATCTTGAGGGTTTTAGTTTTTTGAAAGAGAAACTTAAAGGGTATATCATTGATCATTAAGAGCCCTTCACACCCGGTCTTAAGTTTGCATCCCTTGTACATTTAGGATTTGTGAAGACATTACATCCTCGAATAGACATAGAGTTTGTCCATGTCTCTGTTAGGGTGACATATGCGTCTTTCTCTCACTGTCCTGTGATACAGAAGCAATATTTGCCATTTTGAACACTAATTGCATTGCAAACAAATGTTTTTGTTTTTTTTATCCCCAAGGCTCAGTAAACACTGTCAGTCAGTATGTTGTGGCGAAGTTATATTTATGATTCAACCTAATGGCTAAAAACCCACCCAGAAAAACAGCCTTTGAACATTTTCCGTAAGTAAATGTAAATGGTAAGTAAGTAGGCAGTTTTGGCCATAAAGTTTTCAATTTGACTCACTTCTGACCTTTGCACAAGGCTGTTTCAGATATCCTCCACCCAGACCCCTATGTACTCCCAACAGGATGTGATGCATTAATTATATTTACAAGTGCGAGGCCCAGACTCCACAATTTCACCAACATGATAAACACACCTGCCGGCCGATGGCAGGATAGCCTCACAGTGTTTGTCAGCGGACGTTAAATCAATAAACTCAATGCAGAAAAAAGGAGTCTGATGCAGAGCACAGACTGCAGGAGTCTTACTCATTCTGGCCCGCAAAATGTTCCGCTGTGCTGAATCATATCTCATCTCAATGGTATTCAGAGCTGTTTCTCCACTGGTCTCAATCTCACAGTGATGACTAGAAAACACTTCATGGTGTCAGGTGGCATTTAATTTCTAAACTTTATCATGTGGTTTCTTGAATACATTAAAAATTAATTAAATAAATGGCCAATTATATAATTTGACCCCCAAAAAAAAGCTGGCTCTGGAGCTTTCAACCTTATTTCAGGAGCCTCCTCGGTTAAAAAAAATGGCAGAGTTTTGATGGATTTATTAATATTATGTAAAAAATGTAGTAAAAAAAGGATTACATACTTGATGTCACAATGCTTAACTACATTTTCAAAGCATGAATAAGTTCTAATTGTAGTTATTATTTTATTAGTATTTGATGTGTGATATGTCATTATGTGTATTAAAAAGGTTCATTTAAAACAAAACATATCCCCCGATTTATATCTGTTATGTAGCTAATTAATTGATATAAGACTGATTTATCGTAATATATTGAACATTTCCTGGTTCAGGACACACAGTATGTGCTCCACACCAACTTCTTCCACTGTGAGAATGAACAATACAACAAAAATAATATCGCATACAAAATACTTGTTTAAAATAAGAACATTTTCTAAAATGTTAGACTACCATATTACTTTTTTGTACTTGTTTGTGAATTTCAAGTTTAAGTGCCTATTGTTCAACTGTATGTGTCACATGTGCCACCTGCATATATTCATCCCTAAAACACAGATCTTAAATAATATTAGACAAGTATTTCGTCTGAAGCCCAGCTGATAAAGCTATTGATTTTGACACATAGGCAGATTTACCCAACTAATTCCACCAGGGGGACCCAGGGGTCACTGAGAGTCACAGTGCCACAAAGGTCACTTTAAATTATTAGTTATTATTGTTATAAATTGATTGCTACAATTAGTACTTATAGAATACTATTTGAAATCTAAATCCTATGCTAAATGAAACTTTTATTGTCGTCATAATACAGGTGTACGGTATGTAGGAGTCATGGCAACATCTGTGACACCTGTAAGAGCAGTGACCCATGATAAAGAGCACAAACACTCACACACAGGGGGATACAGTGTAAGTCTAATGTACTTTACATGTAGCTTTATGAAAAAAATAGGGTTTGCATCTCATTAACATGGTCTCTGGATTTCCTTTACAATTACATCACTTTCAAACCCTGTCTACATTCCCCATAGCTAAGGGCTCCATTTGTGGCACTTGTATTTGTGGCTCTGGGTATGTTGTGGATTCCCTATGCCTGCTTTATACTGCTGAGCTTCAAACTAAACTGTTACAAAATAAAAAATCAGCCATAGAATTTAGTGTCACCATGTTTACATACTTACACAATGACACTGACAGTCATCTGGAGAGGATCAGAGACGGTTTTTTAGATATGTAGATATGGCAGGCATGGGGGAAACTCTTTCCATTTGACTGATTATTTCCTCAATCTCAACAACTTCTGAATGCATTGCCATGACATTTAGTCCATTTATAACCCTTCCCCAAATGATGTATCCTAATGACGTTAGTGTTGCCTTGACCTTTACTGAGTGACACCATAAGGTGAAATGTAGGTCTGGAAGTTGAAAGAACAACTACAGTTGAATCCTGCTTAAACATTAATTCACGAGTAGTAGTAGTAGTAGTAATAGTAGTAGTAGTAGTAGTAGTAGTAGTAGTAGTAGTAGTAGTAGTAATAGTAGTAGTAGTAGTATTAGTATTAGTAGTAGTAGTATTATTATTATTAGTAGTAGCAGTAGTAGTAGTAGTAGTAGTAGTAGTAGTAGTAGTAGTAGTAGTAGTAGTAGTAGTAGTAGTAGTAGTCGTAGTCGTAGTCGTAGTCGTAGTCGTCTTGTGGTAAATAATGGTATAACATTTGCAGGGGGATTTTTGTTCTTATTTTAACTTATCCTTAGATACAGCATTTTATTTAGGTAACATTTTCATTGCATGACTTTTACTTTTAACAGAATATGTGAACGCTTCACCACTTCAATAGCTCTAGAAGCGTTTGGTATCATTTTAATTTTGTGTCACCACTGCCAAGCCAAAAGCATTTCATGTCCCCTAGATATTATTTATTGAATGTATGATAATTGAATCTATGTTGTTGGCAATTGTTATAGTTATACTTGTTTTATCCTTTATCCTGTTTAACAGTGACTCTCAGGTTCAGTTAGACTTCAACCAGCGGTTCATCCATCATGCTGTTAGGTGACACCTGGTGCTCTGACGCAGGTCATGTGGTAAGTAACAGCGCTTCACCTGGACTTACTGTCCACCAGTGTTCACTACATTTATGATCTGCTTGTCATATGATTTTTTTTAACTAAGCCCCGTGGTGTGAAAACAAATATTCATCCAGATCTAAGTGTAATTTTTGATTTGTCCATAATACTAACAGGTAGAGAAATCAGGGGACAGAGAGAGATGTAGGTGCTTGAATAACCCCTGAAACAGTTAAAATCCGTATTTCAAAAATATATCATAGAAAACCAAAGCGGAGAAAATGTGCTTTTTATGATCCTGAGAAATGATCATTGATCACAAATACAAATACATTAAATTATCACATCGACGTCTGTGCTGATTTGAGAATAAATTACATTTTTCCAAAGCATGAAATAGCTTCAAATGTACATTAAATCACAATAAAAATGAAATAAATAATCAAAATATGTCAAAAAAACATGTCCCAAAAAGTATTTTGTCATAAATACACAAAATAAGGAATAAATAAATATATACATAAATAAATGTTACAAGAGATTTCAGAGTTTTCATGTTAAATACTTTAGCCTAGCCTTATTGCCATGTTGCACCTGACATGCTAAAACACATCGCGCTGATCTGCTTCTCACGCCCATTGTCTCATTTACATGATCAAGGCTCTTTTAACACATTGCCTCGCACACTAATGAGCGTGAGTCCAGAAAACACTTCAGCTGCTTCATGCAGAAGTATGAGCCCTCAGGAAGTCCATTCAGCCTCATGCCAGTGTGCCCCTCTCCCTCTTTAACAAGTGCCATCTATTTGGGCAAACAATGCCAACCCTCTTTCCCACCCCGGCCTCAGAAACAATGGCTCTCAATTAACCAGTCAACAATAAATTAGAATATTAAAAGCCACGGAGGACGGGGAAGTGGGTGAGGTTTTAGAAAAGCCTGAGGTGTGTGACCCGATGAGAAGTCTGCAGATGTCGGTCATGCGGGACGAATGCCTGTCTTTGACATGTTGACAGAGAGGGACAGAGAAACAAATCTGAACCTCCTCTCCGCTGCAATCTCCACTCTCAGGGCACCCCCATGTTTCTCAGTTAATCCCACTTTATCCAAGAGAGGCGGGCTGTCAGGTCTGGGAAAAGGGGAGCACGGGGGAAGAAGGAGACAAAAACAGGACATAAGTTTAGTTACATTTTAATGACTGTTTAACAAGTCCTAGGGCTGGGGGTAGAGAATGGGGACACGCTCTCTCCCATAAAGGGGCTTCAGCGCAGTTTCCCACAGAATTAGTTAAGGGCAAGGTGATAGAAAGAACACAGATAATTGTGTTTCTGTCAAATGAGGTTCATGCCCGAGGAAAACACACCTGGGGATTAAAGGAAGCCGCAAACACACAGCAAGCTGCTTTAAGTCACATTTTTTGTGTCAATCACTGTGAAAAACAGCAATCTTCTTTAGACAAATATGTTCTATGGACAAACATTAGATTTGATTTATCTATTAAAGAGTATGGGTGAATTTAGCACTTTTCTTTGTGTCTATGGTGTACATGGAGGTATTTGCTGTATGTGATTATGTTGGAATCAGAAAAACTTTAATCGTGTCATATTTATGTTGAGTTATATTTGGCTTTAAAGATCAGGTATGTTGTGTTTTAATGTGTTTGTCAGAGTACTTGGGATGAATTGAAAGTGTATGAAGGAGGACAAGGGCCTCATTTGAAAGTTAAAGAGGAAAAAAATTAGAATTTTGAGATTTAAGTCAGAATCATGGCTTTTTTTCTCAGAATTCTGAACTATTTTTATTACATTTTTGGTAAAATCTCAACATTTTGTTGAGCTAATCATCTTCCATAAGTACATACATATTATAATATGGTAAACGATATAGGTTCTCTAATAATCTGTATGAGTTACCATACTAAAATATAAGACGGATAATGCTCCTGTCAGCACATTTAAATGGTCTGAGGTAAGGCTTAACATTACTGTGATCTCCTCTGCAACTTAAATCTCCATCATGAGCTATTGACAGGTTTATTACGGTGTGTAATGATGGGGATCAACTCACCGCTTGTGTTCCAGATGGCGTTAGTGTGATTCTTGTATCCGCTCTTCATGCAGTCGTCTACGTAGGACTTGGGGTCGCAGCCTGACATGAGGATCTCCCTCAGCAGGGCGATGTAGGCGATGGCCAGCCTCAGGGTGTCTATCTTGGACAGCCGCTTCTCGTAGGGGAACGTGGGCACGTGGCAGCGCAGTTCCTCGAAGGCAGAGTTGATGCTCAGCATCCTCTTCCTCTCGCGGATGTTGGCGGCATGCCGCTGCACCTTATAGGGGGGGTTTGCAGACAGCCGCCGCGCACTGTGCTTGGTCACCTCCAGGGGGTCGTCCATGGAGGAGCTTTCCCCGTCAGCGCACGCGTCTGCCCCCGGAGACTGCAAGTCGAGGTCGGTGAAGGTCAGCTGTGCGTCCGGGAACATGGACTGACTGCCGAGGTTGGACCAGGGTGACAGCTGTCCGGCTGTGTTGTAGTCCAGCAGGAAGTTGTCCAGCTGGCTCTGGAACTGGATGTTTTGGTCCATTTGTCCCCAAAAGGCATAATCAGTAGTGCCATCCTGATCCAGGTCGAAAAGCACGTCCTCCATATTTAAAATGATACGTTCTTTCCCAGTCTCTGAAGGCACACAACAGATTGTCGTTACTGTGTACCTGCATGTGCCTGAATCTCTGCCGTGTGACACCCACATGGGCACATCTCCTGGATTAAATACTTCTAGGGCCTCCATGTTTCTCGGCGGGTTGCTCTGGCCAATTCTAAAGGCTGAAAGGGAACTCTTAAGAACACTTTACCCCTCCTTGTGGATCGTTCATTGCTTTAAAAACGCATTACAAAGGAATCAGTTGATCTCCAAACGACAAAAAAGCGGGGAAAACACGTGTCCAATTATAAACTTCCGCTGAAGTAGGCCCGCTAATATTGACAAAAAACACTCCATATTTAGCAGGCACTGGAGGGCTTGTGCCATGCAGTATGGCGCAGCAGGCTATTTCAAACCCGGTGGCCTCTGAATGGGACTGTTTTATCTATTAAAGCTCAGCTGACAACAAACACTACTGTCAGGAACACATGAACAGCCTTTGTTTGTAGGAAATGTTACGAGATTTAATGGGAAAGGAGCGTTTTCTTATATTTGCCTTTGGGTTTATTCTGGTCTAGACATTTCTTGCGCACTGATACAAAATACAGGATGCAGCATATTCCAGCAGGATCGCCCCACATAATTCCGGGTCTAGTAGCCACATTTAATGCGCTTCTAATGTGCAAATGATATGACTGAGTAAATGGCAAACCATGGAGAGGACGCACGCTGTAATTACGCACGGGGGTTAATCAAATAAGCCGGCTCTTACTTCCGAGGTTGGATGGAGGACAGCATGTGGATGAACTTTAATTTAAGAAGGCTGTATGTTTGCTAACACGTGGTTTTGATTTGGCGATGTCCTTTAGGATGCTAATTTAAAAGGAGGATCTGTTTGTTGCAGTAAACACAGGCGGCACGAGGCATTTGGCTGATCTTTTTTAAGAGGTAGCAGCTGATTCACCAGAATTATCACTGAGACAGGTGAAGCGCCTTACTGACAGTTGGTGGTGTCACCAAACAGCCTCATATGCATTTTTAATTAGTATTACACAGGCCAGATAATACGTATCAAATCATACAGAATCGTTGTATAATACATTTTACTTTACTACTATGTGTAATAAATAAAGTGTCATAAGGCATTTTCCATGGCATTCTGATCATATTTCATACTTGTCCTTAAACTGTTATACGTATATTCAGGTTTAAAAGGGGTTAACATAATGTACTCCTTATAAATAATTGTCAAATACCCAGTATCAGTGGTAAAGAAATACTCAGATATTATACTTAAGTAGAAGTAGCAATACTCTGTTACAAGTTAAAGTCCTGCATTCAAGATAATTCAAGTAAAGGTACATTGGCTTTAAAATGTACTTAAGTATCAAAAGTAGTACTCGTTATGTGTCATGGCCCAGCAGTGGTGGAATGTAATTAAGTACATTTACTCAAGTATCGTAGTTAAGTATTATTTTTGAGATAATTATATGTGACTTTACTGTAATGCTACTTTGTACTTCTACTTCACTAGAGTGTATACGCAAACATTGTGCTTTTTACAGCACTACATTTATTTTACACGACCATAGACATAAGTTTAAATACTACAAAGATGCAAAAGTAAACTCTTATACTTTTATTTGAGTTACCTTTTGAATGCAGGACTTTTACTTGTAATGTAGTATTCCTACACTCTGGTACTTCTACTTCTACAAGATTTGAGTACAACAATAATCTAAATCGATAAAGTAACTAAAGCTGTCAGTTAGTGGTAAGAATTACAAAATTGTATTCTAAAAGGTAGTAAAATAGAAGTATAAAGTAGCATAAAATGAATATACAACAAACAAAAGTACACCTCTCTATTGTACTTTACACACTTTACACACTTTACTACATTCCACCTTTCCCGGTATGACTGTGTTCTTGCAGTTGGCGCACAGACACAATTTTTTCTTAGGAACACAATAAATGCCACAGATCTGCATTCTTCTTCGGTGAGTTTTGATTTCCCAGCAGGGACCTCAGTATTTGTTTCAGGAAAACACATCAAAGTTGCTGCTATTTTCTTAAGTATCGAGTTACACTAGCTAATGAACCTATACAGGTCCAGTGTTGCTTTAACCCCTTTCCATCCAACAGTTCAATTAACCCATTACACTAACTCGCAGGAGAAATGAGAAAGGACAACATCCTGATTAATAATGAGAGCATTGTTATCCGGCCCAGCATCTCCGTTTGACTCTGCCAAGAGTCAATAACAACCTGTTTGTAGTGTAAATTAGGCGGAGAGGAGAAAAATGTTTGCGTTGTGTTTAGAATGACTGATTTCGTATTAAAGAGTCATCAAGTTCACTTTCTTTACATTCGAGAGCCCGAATGTCCTTTAACAGTTATTGAGGATTCATTTGGCTAGTGGCGGGAATGGATTCGACTTAAAAATATGTTTCATCACTTCTGTGGCGTTTAGTTTTGAAAGTTTATTTTTATTGCGTAACAGCAGGTAGAAAATGAATATGCCTGACTTAAAATGAAAGTGTAATATTAGGTGTGAGCTCTGGTGCGCGGTTTAATAATCATCAGCATCTTTATTGTCGTTATACTCGTGTACAGTGCGCATTGCTGACTTCTTTCTAAGCAGTTTAAAATAGAAACAAATAGATAAAAGCAGCACTTAAAACAGTAAAAGCACAATAGAAAGTCCCTATGTTAAATTAAATGTACAAATATTTTTACCGGTGGAAAATAGATCCATAGCCCATGAGCTACTTTATATTTGTTTTACAGATCACTATAGTAAACACATTCACATTGTCTCTGCAGCACACAGAGTGTTTGTTGGTCTTCCTCATTTCTGAAGAGGAGGGTTTCTGAGAGTTGGGGCTGCTGTCAGGACCTTCTGCCCGGCTGCCAGCAGCATCCCTCCCGCAGCTGACGGCCTGGTGCGGAGGGTCCGGGCTGAAGAGACGCGGCTGTCAGATCCAGAGCTGCCTCATTGTTCCTGCAACAATTCAAGAGGGCTGAAGGGTTTAAAAAGGAACGAACGATAGCAGCCCTTCACTCAATGTGTAAGGAGTGAGGACACAGTCTAACAAGATTGATACATTCACATCAACACTGAGTGTATGGGGACATTTGGCTTTATATCTACCTAATAAGAAAGAACATGTATGTGTTATGGTCTTAATAACAATTGATAAGGCTTCAATTCACTATGTGTGGTCAAAGGTGGATTGTTAGATAATGGGCCTCTGGGCACAGACATGCAAAAGGCCCTGCCACCTTCATACATGGGAGAAAGACACTATAGAGAAGTTATAGCTGTTTGGATTCAAGGTTCAAAGATTCAAAGCTTTTTTTGTCATATGCAGAGTAACTACAGTTATGGCAATGAACATCTTAAGTCCCAGGCTCCTTCAACAATGCAACATAAATAAATAAAATACATAAACAATAAAAAAATAGTGCAAGAAAATGTTGCAAGTGAGCAATGTGCAGGTAGCCTCTTTATGCTCTTTGTGGTCATTTTGTGTCACTTAGTTTTTGTCTTTTAGTTATTTATTGTCTCTTCGGGTTTTTTTTGCACTTTTTTGTAGTTTTTTTAGTGTCTTTTAATGTAGCATCACTTGTTATTGTTTATTCACGTAGTTATCTTTAGTCCCTGGGGTTGTGTGGCCAACTTGTGGTCATATACAGCCACGGAAAAAACTAAGAGACCACTTCAGCATTATCATTTTCTCTTGTTTTATTATTTATCGGTATGTCTTTGAGTTAAATTATTATTTTTATTTTTTATTGTTTTCCATAAACTACTGACAATCTTTCTCTGTGTTGGAGTTCAACAGACACTGGAACAGCTGCCGTACATGTAGAGATACAAATGTAAGAAAAATTTGGAGTGGTCTCTTAATTTTTTCCGGAGCTGCATGTTGTTTAGTGTCTCTTTGTCGTCATTTTTTGTGTCTGTAGTTGTTTCGTGTGTCAGTATGTAATGCTTTTTTTGGTCAATTTTTCCATATTTAGTGTCTCTGTAGGTTCTTTGTGAGTCTTGGTAGTCATTTTGTGTTTCTTCTCCCTCTCATGGTCTCTGTGTGTCTTTTTGATTCTCTTTGCAGCTTTCTTCCATCTCTTTGTGGTTGTTTATGTTTCTTTGTTGCCATATTGAGTCTCTTGCTGGTTGCTACATCTCTTTTTGAGTGATATATTGTAGGGGAAGGCCAAGGTGCCCCTAAAACTTTGGAACTCTTGGCTTTTTGCCTAGTAGGCCTGTTCAGTGAACCATCCATGTGTGTGGTGCCTCAATTAAATAATATTCAGGCTATAGTGTGACCCAAAAGTGCTCCTCTCTGAAAGACGAACTGTAAAATCCAGTCTTCTGCCAAGAAAACTGGACAGCATGGACAAGTGAAGTGCGGTTTTTGGATCTTGCACGAGGCCACATGCTCGCAATTAGGACTGCGGTTTTGAAGTCGTTTCCCACCTGGGAGTAACTGTGTGGAAAACAAGGAAGTTAATGGAACTGCGAATCGCACATCAGAATGGATCCACACCTGCTCTTTCATGTCCAATATGATATTATGAATTTTAATCAGTGACATATTTGGGGGGGATTAGCGTGAACAGTGTTGGGGCTTGTGTCATTTCCTACAAATTACCATGCAGTGTTGCTAAACTCTTTTTAGATTCAGAGCCAAAATACACAACGGCCAAAACTCTATCTTTTTATTTCTATTTCTTTGTCTTTCATTATGCCCAATGCTATTTCTATTTCATACCCCAAGCAAATACCAAGATTAGCATTTCAGGGTTGTGTTCAGTGACGCACGTCTTGTTTGTTTGGGTACAAGGCTGATACACATCTTGGTCCTAAAAGCCTATGCTATGAGAGAATGGCATAGCAGCCAAATAGTGTAATCTTCACCGTCGGCCACAAACAGCTCTTTGATCCGCACTGGGACCAAGCCATTAGAGTGTCACGGCACATTGAAGCGATAGCACAGAGCAGAAGTTACCCTTGACCACAGTTTCAGATGGCTTCAGGCTTTTACCTTTAAGCTACAATTAGCATTAATGTAATGAGGAATATGTGCCCAGCTTCAAAGGCCACGGAAGCCGACTGAATGAAAATACTGCAGGAAATGCCGAGACTGATTGCATGCTAACTCTCTTGCATGTGAAGCATTAGGGGTTACATTCAGCTGTATTCATGTATGATCTTATACTTCGTATTTGTGGTACCCAGGGTGGGGGAGCCACTCTAAAAATATATTCTGTTACAATTACAAATTACATGTAAAACTATATAATCACTCTCTTGCATTGGACTTTTCTGTTAACTTCCATAGAATAGTGACATCACCAAGTAACACTCATGCTTCTATTGGCTATCACTCCAAAACATTGCACATGAGCATTTGACCAATCACAACAAAGCCGAAAAGTTAACCAATGAGAGCAGACTGGGCTCTGGTTTCAGAAAGAGGGTGAAAAGAGGTGCTGCAGTACAGGCAGAATGAGAAAAATAAAGAAATGTTTCAACCTTAAAGCATGTAAACATGTCACAGTAGAGGCACAAAATACAATTATTAACCTGAAAATTTGAATAATATTCCCCCTTTAAATGTATAAAAAAAGTTTTTATCCAGCTAGTATTCCCCATTTTTTCAATAAACGTACCGGTTATCTGATTAGTAGCATAGACCCACCAAGACAAGCTAACGTACTTCTAAAAAACTGTCAAAATGATTATGATCCCTAAGGTTGAGTAGCAGCTTGCTGGCTCTGAGCCCATTCCTGTCTGCATTTCAGGCCGAGGTCTGGTCTGGAAAAATCATCATGGTCGTAAAGTGGGCCTTAAGCAAACACCCCTATGGGGGCACCACCCGTCTCTATGTGCCGGCGAACGCCTCAGGCTGGATCTTAGCCCCTGGCTTGATATAAACACATTATTTCTGCAGCATGGGCGTGTATACACTGCATGACAACAGGTGGTATTAAGTTAATATGGCTCAATATGTGTGCCCAACACATCATAAGCTTTCCCCTTCACTTCAATATTAATCCCAATCCGTGCGTTCATTCTGAGAGTTTTTGTGCGTCTCTGGAATGTGTGAACAGAGCCGTTGGGAGAGGTCTGCAGGAATGTGTAGACTGTAACCATCAGTGACACCTGCAGAGCACCAGCTGTCAATACCATTCCCTGTAAAACCACCTGACTGCAAAAGATGGAGTTTATTGTGAAAAGAAAGTTCATTTCCTTCATTTGGAATTATAAACAGTTTTTTTAATTTATTTTTTTTAAGTATATTTCCAGACCGAAAGGACAATGAAACCCATTAAAATGCCATTCAACTTTCAGGTCAAATGAGAAAAATCTAAAGAAACGTTTTTTCCATGTCTGGATACAATCAATTATAAAATTACTTTTTCCAGTGTAAGAATAAACTCAGCATGGGGGATGCTGTGTAGTTCATACACATTTTTGTGATAAGGGACAGAAGCATTGTACAATTTATCTGTACAATGCTGTACCAGATACAATTTGAAAATTGGACTTGTATATCGTACCAGGTAAAACTCTAGCTTTTACAATTAGAGGTGTAATTGTGTGTACAATTACAACTCTAATTGTAAAAGCTGAAAACTTCTTGTAGAGTTAAAGTATGATTGAAAAAAGGCTGGATGTGCATTTTTGTCCACCTGTGAAAAATGTTGGAAAGTAGTTCTGCGATGAGAGAAGGAAACAAGCATGCTTTTAAATGATCAATGCAGTAATTGAATTTTGAATTTTATACCTCACCTGCTCCATAAATGCCCACATCTTTCGAACCCACAGCCTCAATTTTTTTCTCAAATATATATATTTTCATGAGCTTCTTTATTCCACATACATTTAAATTTAAATTTATTTAATTTATAAAGAGGCATTGTTTAAATTACTTTTGGATTCAGGACTCATTTTCATAGCTGTTTTATTTGTGCATCTAGCATTGGAACTGATAGTAGATCATACAAAGTCACAGGCGTGGGGTTTATAACTACATAAAATATTCCAAAGACAAAAAAAAACACCTTTAATTACAGAAAAGAAAAGAAAGCTGTATAAAATAATAATATAAATTGATTGAGTTGACAGGGAACTCCTCTCCTTGATAACCCCCATCCTTAACTCTAAGGTTTACTCAACATCCCCAATTTTTTAAAACCAAGATAACCCTAATGACAACATCACAAAACATAAAATCACTGGAAAGATAGACAGTGTTGTACGTCAGGTGATCTAATCTGATATTTGATACAATTCACATGATGTCATATGTTACATTCAATAAACAGCTGTTGTTTTGAATAATATTTGTCTACTTAAAGACCTCAATCTCTTCAAATGTATCAAAAATATGTAATTCTGACAGGGACTGACTGCCATATGAAAGAGTTTTAATCATGATGAATTTGTTTTGTAGCCTGTAGGCTTTCATTCATGGGGACACCAGATGTGAAAATGCTCCTCCTGCAACTCCACTTCCTTGGAACAAAACCCTATCAGGTCCACGGAGACACACACACAGGCCTGATACTCAGGAGATAGTCTTAACAGGCGCGAGGGCGTCTTAGGTCACTACAATGACATGCTGGTGGACACACTGGGCCTGAAGACCAGCTGCTAGCTTTGTTGTCTTCATGTCTCTTTGTCCCGACCCTGTTGTTCAGGTCAGCGAGGTGATGCACATTTTCCCATCTTGATTAAGAGAAAATGAAAGGAGCTCTTTTTCTGGGAACAAACTCTGGTCTGTATTTAATTTAGACCTGAAAAGAAACGCTGTCACTAAGGACAGTCACACTCACTTTTCACAGGTCGAGTGGCGGATAGGATTCGGTGTCCAAAGCAAGCTGAGGAAAGGAGAAAGCAGTGCCTGAACCGGGGATAGAGCCCACTGGATGCAGAGGGTGAATATGTTGTTGATTGCTCAGAGACGACAGAGACAAAATAAAGAATGCAAACAGGGAGCATCTCTATTGTCACTTTATAGTTAAGTGGGTGATTATCTGATAATCCAATTACCTCTTTTCTTCAGTTCAGATGAATGCTTCCCCTCTGCTGACAGATGCTCCACGTCTGTAATGGGACAGACCCTTTCCTGAATGAAAGGAGAAGGTGACAATGTTTCCTTTATTTATCGCTGATCTTTGCCAACTAGATAGCTAGATAAAATATTGTTAGTTTTCCATATTTTTCAAGAAATTTACAATTTCTGTTTAAATGTAAACTCACGATAATTTTTAAACAATTTCTTTGCAAGAAACAGTCATTCAAGCTACATGTAAGTTACATTTTTCAGTTGTAATTAATTTCGTCCTTTATTTTTTATGGTTATTTTGTTCAAATTATGGCTACATTAGGAAAAAACAAAATTAACAAAATCGACCTATTAGGCTCACCATTAGGCCGGCTATTCACTTTCACTTTCCGTACCATACTCAATATGTAGCCCACTTAATTGCTATCCAGGTCGTGTAGGGCTGTCTCAAATGAAGGCAGGATCAATAAGTCTACTTAGCGAATATCGGATGTATGGGGGATGGAGGTCAAACAAACTCTTTTCGCAGGCACAGTGATCTTGTTGCTGGACATTAGTAAAACGCACAAAAAATAACTTTTTGTAAGACATCGTATCTTCAATGAAGATTATTGCATTAGACCTTGTTTCATTCATACAATAACAACGTTTTGGTGGTCGGATATATTGCTTGGCCAGGTGTGGAACTTCCTGGAGTCTACAGTGCTGCTAGTACATTTTGACAAATTATAGCAAGAAATATATCTGGGTCATTACTGTAAATCATCACTCATTTTTAACAAACAAATTATGTGCTTCTGGTGACACCAGTTGACACATCAAGTCCTAGAACATTTGATTGGTTGACTTTCTGCATGGGTTAGACAGAAGGAGTTCCTTAGCTCAACATAAATTTGTTTCACAGAGGCAAGCTTTCACTTTACCAGAACCCAATCCCTTATGTGCAACATTTCCAATCTAAAGTAACACTTGTCTTATGTGTAATTGTCTCAATGAGCAACAATTCATTGCTTTTCTCTCCGTTTGAGTTATTTTGTTTGTATGATATTTCTATCATACAAAAAAATTGCAAATAGAGCGTCAAATAAATAAAGTTCAGGGAAGCCAAGCAGCCTGAGGGTTGCAGATTATGAATGAATCAATTGGCATATGACAAAAACATCCCAAACAGGAGGAAATTCCTGCTGTTGCCAAGGATATTGGGGAGGAAGGAGAGTGGGTGCACAAAGGACGAAGTTAGGCTGTTAAAGATATAGAGAGCTTTTTCAAACAGGTCCCATCTGAAAGAATAATGATGGCTGTTTTATTTTTCCCAAGGTTGTCGGCACGATCGAGCCAAACTTGCACACTGGAGAGGAATCGAAACTGCACAGGAGATTAAAACTGGTCCACAGCAGCTCTCACACAGAGTCTGAGTTTTAGAGATAAAACTAGAAACTGACTGGGGAACGATCAAGAAATGATTGACTGGCTTTTTGAATTGTCCACCAAATGCTGGAGAGACTGGTGATAGAGTTTCAGGTTAAAGCAGAAGATATAAAGCTCATGATTGATTTTCATCTGATTCATAGCAAGATCTTGATTTCAGCTCATGCTCACACAATCTAAATTTTGTTTCATTTTTATGCAGCCAAACGTAAGCAGGTGAAAGGAAACATGCGGCGGCTGGTGAAAATACAGTACATATTAGGTGGGGCTGCGGAAGATGGTGTCCAAGAAATATTAGGGCATCCGTGGGTATGCTCCCCCGGAAGGAAACATTGAAAAATAAGCCCTTAAATTATGACTTCCACTGATCAGATTCGATGTATCTGAAGGCAATGGAGGGGAGCTTTCATTGACTGGGCTTGTAAGAAGGACTTACAAAGGCTGCTGAATGACTAGTACTGACCACACAAAAAAACTCCTCCAAAAAATCATCAAAATTGGCTAGATGTAGCCAAGGTTTTATTGCGATGTAGTTAATCTCACAGACGGAGTAGTGTATTATCACAAGGAAATAGTTGCTATAAGTCAGCTGTGTGAGTAGTATAGTAAACCTCCAAAATCTTCAATGTGGTAAACTATGAATCAAAACTTCCAAACACCTTGTCCTGGACATAGTTTATACAGTATAGACTGGGACCAAAGTCTGGATTCTCAAGAAAAACTTGCACAAGCAGCCATTTTCATCAAATACTGTTATGCACAGATTGCATTGGGCGCTGAAAATAATTACCCTTGGCCATCAGATTTTCCACCCATCCATCAGGGTCGCGGAGGTAACAGCTCCAGCAGAGAGCCCCAAACTTCTCTTTCCCTGGCCACATCAGCCAGCTCTGACTGGGAGATTCCAAGGCGCTCCCAGGCCAGCGAAGAGATATAATCCCTCCACCTGGTCCTAGGTCTACCCCTCGGTCTCTTCCCAGCTGGACGTGCCTGGAACACCTCCCTAGGGAGGCGCCCAGGTAGCATCCTCACTAGGTGCCCGAACCACCTCAACTGGCTCCTTTCAACGCGAAGGAGCACGGTTCTACTCCGAGCTGATCCCCCTTCATACTCCAGCTCCGCCTCTAACATAGAGGGCGGAGTTGTCGGGTTCAGGAGTTCCTCAAAGTGCTCCTTGCACCGCCTTAACACCATATCAGTTGAGGTCAACAGCGTCCCATCCTTATTGTACACAGCTTGGATGGTTCCCTGCTTCCCCCTCCTGAGGTGTCGGACGGTTTTCCAGAACAACTTTGGTGCCGACCGAAAATCCTTCTCCATGGCTTCTCCGAACTTCTCCCACACCCACTGCTTTGACTCGGCCACGGCTGAGGCTGCTGCACTTCGGGCCTGTTGATACCTTGCAAATGCGTCAGGAGTACCCAGGGATAACATATCCCGGAAGGCCTCCTTCTTCAGTCGGACGGCTTCCCTGACCACTGGTGTCCACCAGGAGGTTCGAGGGTTACTGCCCCTTGAGGCACCTAAGACCTTGAGACCGCAGCTCCCCGCCGCAGCTTCCGCAATAGAGGCTTTGAACACCGCCCAGTCAGGTTCAATGTCCCCAGCCTCCACAGGGATGCCTGAAAAGCTCCACCGAAGGTGTGAGTTGAAGGCCTCCTGGACTTGGGACTCCTCCAGACGTTCCCAGTTCACACGTTTGGGCTTACCAGGTCTGTCCATAGGCTGCCCTGCCACTCAACTCACCAGATGGTGATCAGTTGACAACTCCGCTCCTCTCTTCACCCGAGTGTCCAAAACATGCGGCCTCAGGTTCGATGATACAATAACAAAATCGATCATGGACCTTCTGCCTAGGGGTTAGGGTTAGTACCACGTACACTTATGAGCATCCTTATATTCGAACATGGTGTTTGTTATGGCCAATCCATGACTAGCACAGAAGTCCAGTAACAAACCACCACTCCGGTTCAGATCGGGGGGGCCGTTCCTCCCAATAACACCCCTCCAAGTGTCTCCATCATTGCCAACGTGTGCGTTGAAGTCTCCCAGCAACACTAAGGAATCCCCTTCGGGAGCCCCATACAGGAGTCTTTTCAGGGTCTCCAAGAAGGCTGAATACTCTGAACTGCTGTTTGGTGCATAAGCACACACAACAGTCAGAGTTTTCCCCCCCATGACCCGCAGGCGTAGGGAGGCGACCCTCAGTGCCTCACACCTTGGGCAACTCCAGAGAAGAATAGAGTCCAACCCCTTTCAAGAAGTAAGGTTCCAGAGCCGACACTGTGCGTAGAGGTGAGCCTCACCAGATCTACCTGGTAACGCTCCACCTCCCGCACAAGCTCCGGCTCCTTCCCCCCCAGAGAGGTGACGTTCCACGGCCCCAAAGCCAGCTTCTGCCGCCCGGGTCTGGTTCGTCGAGACCCTCTGCTTTCATTGCCACCCTTCTGGCAGCGCACCCGACCCCATCGCTGTTTCCCGTAGGTGGTGGGCCCACGGGACGGGGAAGCAGAGGTGTTGCCCACGTTGCTTATTCGGGCTGTGCCCGGCCGGGATCCGTGGCAAGCCTGGCCACCAGACGCTCGCCGACAAGTCCTCCTTCTGGGCCTGGCTCCAGAAGGGGACCCCGAGCTTTGTCAGATCTAAACTGCCCAAAAACTAGTAGAGCACAGACCTGGACAATGATGTTTCCATCATTCAAAATAGTTCATGTATTTAGTGGGCTCTTCTTTGGTCCGTGCAACACCACTCCACCAAATTTCATTAAAATTCGACCCGTAGTTATTCCGTAATTCTGCTGACAAACAAATGGAATAACCAACAACAACTAGCTGGAAAGGTCGACATTTTTCAAGTTGTTGATCTTAGTCTTGAAACGACACGCAAATGAGTCATTTAAACATACTTTTGTGTGTTTGACAACTTATCAAACACTGGAACTAACTCATATGTTTACTGTTAGCTACAAACAATGCTCAATAATTTCTGAATATTTGACCTCAGTCTGATCTACCCACACAATCCAACAGACCCCAAGCCCATGAGGCACGCAAGCCTTTTTTATCGACGGCGCTGAATTAATTCAACCTAAGAAGAGAGCAAAATCACACATTGCGGCTCACACCAAAAGCTTCAGCATCTGAGAACAATTAAACGTCTGGTTTCCATGAGAGGCTGATTTTCCAGTTGTCATTTGCAGTGGGGGAAAAGCTCTCACCCCCCCCCCCCCCACCCCCCCAGTGCCCCACTGCCTGCTCCAGATTATACCACCAGACAACACGCATAAGCAATGAGGAGTGAATTTACATCACAGTCAAAGAGAACAAAAACTAAGCGCAGCAAAACTGCAAATGTTCTGATCCATTTGCAAATGTGATAGGATTTTACACAATGCTTTTCCCAAAAACCCATGTTTACTCCAAATTTGGACATAAAAATTTGGAAACTTTGAAATTGCACTGCCTGGGCTTGAAGGCTTTGCCAATTGCCCTATTTGCTCTATTTTGTAAAAGCTTACTAGCTCTTTAGATGTCAGATCATACAGCTTTAATATCTATATGCTAAGTGGGAGGCTTATGTCAGTTAGCTTAATGTTAATTAGCAAGAGAAGCTAGCAAGTGGATTTTGTTATCTCTGGGAAGAGTAGGCTAGCTCTAGTAATACACTACTTTGTCATAGACACAGTTGTGCGCTGTGGTTGTACTGGGAAGCTCCCAGGTGTTAACTGTAAATTAAATCGAGGTTTAATTGGATTATGGTCCAGTTCCAAGTTTCAACTGATTCCACAGGGGTTTGCCTGTCTTTCTCTGTAGAGAGCCTCCACTTGCAGGGCAGAAAAAAGACAGTTTCCCATAGAGGCTGTACAACTCTAATTCACCTTTAACTTTTAACTGCTTGTGGCAAGATGCTCTAATTTTACACTGCAAGACTGGTTTGTGTCTCGTTAAATAGGTTTCTCAAGTGTTTATAAATGCAGATTTCCTTATTTATGCATCAATGTTCGCACACCATTTCTGGAATGTCAGGATGAATGGCACTGCAATTGATTTTTTGTGTACTCTAAATTAACAGCTCATCTTCTGAAGTAATGTGCTTTTTCTAATTCTGACAACCCCAATCCCATCCCCAATATGAACTTTTGGATTTGATACAATTGCTCATGTTGTAGGTGTTGCCGTCAAAGTGCTTTAACCACTGCAAACAACTCAAACCCTTTATCCTTGAGGAAGCTTAATCTTGGAACATTTCATAAGGACAATTGTAAGCAAAACTGACGAACAATCAGAGAAAGCGTTGGGGAGAAGCAGGGAAGAAATAAAGTCTGGAAAACAAAAGGGTTTTTATAAGAAACAGATTGCTAAACATAAACACCAATCAGTTGACAGGAGCAGAAACAGGAAATTAGATTCCCAGGAGCTGGAAAATGCATCGTTGAGTATCAATGATTCATTGTTTTTCCTCTGCCACAGTTTGATGAGGGAAAGAAAGGTGGGAAGAACAGTACAAAATATGTAATAGAAGGAGAAACCCAGAACGAGCAGATGAAGACAGAAGGAAAATAATCAACCAGAGATGGATGTAAGAGTATGTTTAAGGAAAGACACCCAACACTTCCCTGGTTTTACCAGAGGAGCTTCTGTCTTGGCTTCATTTAAGTTTTTTCACCATCATCTTTCTCCATCATCATTTCACCATCTATCATCCAATCGCTCATCATACATTCTAGGAATAGGCCAGATGTTAAAGTGCAAATGTCCAGCTTGACACCCCAATTTGTCCCGGAGACTCTGTACCAGTAAGAGAGGACAACAAGCCAGAATAAAGTGCCATGATATTAAAGGCATCACACAAAAGGAAAAGAAAAAAAGAGTATATTCTACGGATAACAGTTACTGTATGGCCTGGCTGAGGCGCACCAGCTGTTGTATTATTTGAATCCCTTTCAACACAATTTGCACCAGACAAAAGAACTGGTGTGGAAGATACACCACTATAAAACCATAACTTGTCATGTTTGAGATGCATGTTAAAAATGTGTAAGTAGTGGGTTTAAGAAGTCATATTATTTTGTTACATTGTGATGGAATAAGACTAGCTATTTCCCCCTGTTTCAAGTCTATATGCTAAATTGTCTTCAAAGATTCTGTGTTTCACTTGGCTGGGCATGCCATGCACTCTTCTTTTAATCCAAGCAATGAGAAACAACTTGTTGATTGCAGAAGTAAACCTTTCTATCAAACAGTTGAACAACTCTTTATCAAAAAGTTAACTTTTATATTTGACAAAATATTTGAACCATATGACAATGGTCTGATGTTATTATTATAATCATGCTGAGTGACAGAAGCTCCAGTCAGCCCCTTGTCTCCACCTTTTCCTTGCTCCCTCTCAGCTTCTGTCTTTCCGGAAATGTCGCAATGTAGTTTCGTTTGTCAAACATTTTGGAAAGCCACTGTGATCAATAGCGTCAGTGCATTTCCTGCTGTGTCACCTGAGTCACCGGAGCCATCTAGCCAATTTGATGAGTCACTGCATTGTTGAAGTGTCAGTCACAACTTGTAATCCAAACCTCTCAATTATTGGGTTAACATCAAAGAGAATGTTGGCAAAATTGGTGAAAAACAAACCCTTTCTTCTTTGTTGTGTTTGGCTCATAACAGAATCCACAAGGACAACAAAAATGTATTTCCAGTAACTTCAGACTATTTGAAGTGAAATATTTTTGGTAAGGGTTTTCCCAGTCCTGAAAGTTAAAACCGCTGGAAACACAGAGTGTAATAATACAACATGAAACCCTTGTTTGACAGTACAACCACTGTGTCTCCCACTTGAAATGTAATGATAGTAACATCAAGCTTGAAAAGATTTTCTGCAGGGACCCAGTGAAAAAGGCTTTGGATGCTCCTATTTTTGAGAAGTCAGGCCATCACATTCAAGATAGCATACAAATGATAAGATAAACGACTGACCCAGTTACTTCGAAAAGTAATCTGATTACTGATTACCCCTTTAAAAAGTAACTTAGTTACTTTACTGATTACTTGATTTTAAAAGTAACTAAGTTTGATTACAAGTTACTTTATTAGTTACTTTCAGCAGCTGACGACAATAGGGGGGGGGGGGCAGCTGCTGTTACTAAGTAACGCGTTACCGGCATCACTGGACTGGAGCCAGACCTGTTACCTTCTTTTCTTCAATGCTTGACTTCAGAGCAGCCCCCTCATGGGCAGGAGGAAGCTTGGCCTAACAACCTGGAGACTCTAGGTACGTGGCCAAATTGGCAAAAGTGGATTGTTTGGGGCAATGAAAAATAATTTCCTCTTGAAAATGTGCCCCAGGAGATCCAGTTTGGCCGAACGTTTAGAGGAGTGTGAGCCTTCCAAGAGGAATTCCAAGGCAGGGTGAGCATCAGGGGGAAATGTCAAAGACAGACAACACCGTCAGACTATTTTACCCTGGACCTGTTTACTTAATACCTAATTAAACTGCTCTGTGAAGGAATTCAACATAGAGAGAGGAGCATCAGTCAAGCAGAACTGGCGTCAAGTCACTAATGTGCAGCACAGATAATCGCCTTTTTGGAATTTATTATGTAACAGACTTCAACTTTTCTCCTGTGACCAACATAATTAAATTGCATTTTTAGGTAAGATGTTAACAGCGAGAGAAAATGTTACCCTTACTGTATCAGTTAATCAGATCTCTTAGCATGATGTTGCTCTGTTGACTTTATTGTAAACAGCCAAGAGGAATTAATAGTGAAGCAAATGCAAAAGTTGCAGCATTCCTTTCTGAGCCAGCAGGCGATGACTCCACTGGCTGCAAAAATAAGTCTCATTACATAGAAGACTATAGCAAAATCACCTTACCTCTCACTAGATTTGTTACCTCAGTTAACATTTTCCTAATGAGTAAATGGTCTCAGTCTTTATTTCCAATTGTTGTTCATTACAGCATGCCTTTCAATTTGTAAATTGAAAAATTGATGGTTGCTATGGGGCATGGCTTCCTTGTGATTGACCAGCAGCTACGACGTGGTTGCTACGCTAGTGGTTGCTACCATGTGTGGTTGCTACCATGTGGTTGCTACCATGTGGTTGCTACCATGTGGTTGCTACCATGTGGTTGCTACCATGCGGTCTCAGTGGATTCAGCTGTTATTTCCTATAAATACATTTTGTATTATGGATGTTTTTTTGCCAACCGAATTAGCATCCAAATTTGTATCACAATTAATGTGAGCTACAGAAAGTCTAGCTAGCTAATGCAAGTGGTAGCTGGTAACTTAAGAGGCATCTTCACAAATGCCAGACTTAAGGGTTCAAAATGATTGTTCCAAAACTAATGGATGACGTCATGTTGAATACTTTCCCTATCATTTACGGTATTAATGCAACAATGATGATTTTGCTAATATAACTAATCGCTCACTTGCATTTGTGTTACATTTCCTGTACCCAACATGTGTATGAACATATAGTTTTAGTGTGTGGTTATACAGTTCTGTATAAATATGATTGTACAAAAATAGTGAACTGGTAGCCGAGACTTGATTGTGAAGAATGAATGAAGCAGGTGATGGCGATTAGCTAATCAATTGCTACTTCATATCTCCACCTGTACTTATTTCTATTCCAACAGTTAAATCTACCATAGTTTGGAGCCACCACTGCTGCCTCAGCTGTATATCTATCTGAGTATGGCTCATATTTTAAACAATTTATTGTGATCTGGCACGGCTGTGTTTTTCTACTCCATAGATTTGGACCATATGTCATATAGCACCATAAAAAAGACAATCTTTGAATTTAAGTACAAAAGAAAAATGATCTAATTAAGCATGTGTGGTTTTTTTTCAAGTTTAACAGCAAGATGGCAAGAATTTGTTTAAGTAACTTTGTCCAGATTCCACCCTCTTCCCTGACATGCTGTTCCGGTATAATCCTCTTGTTAAATCAGCTGGACTTTTGAAGCTTAGAAAAAAGGCCATGATGGAAAATCTTTGTCCCTCTGAATGTCCATCCCTTTTTTTTATGGGTAGACGATGATTGGTATTTTAACAGGGCATCCACTGGTGTTCCTAAAGGTCAGTGATTCTAGCTGGCGGTCTTTTTACAGCATTAACAAACTGAGGCATTGTGTCAAAAAAAGACGATTCAGTGTTCAAATTACGTTGCAAAATGTGTTCACAGCTGTTATCTCACAGGAACGCATACATTACCTTCATTAGTTGAATTGACACCATCCACTCTACTGACTTTTTTCCAGATCAGGAGACAAAACCCTATACGACACAGCCAGGTTATGACCCTTACAGAAGCCAGCACTCTGCTGAACTTCTGTATAAAGTTTTCCACTTTCCCAGGCCCTTGTTTCAATACACAGACTTCAAAGAGCACTTGAAAAGGTAAAGATATCTTCCCAAACCCCACATCCACTCCCCATTTAAACAGGGGGGAAAGTGGAGCAATGTGGTTCATATTATTTGATAAGCATCCCATATTCTCAAAGGTATTTTAATGACCCGTGGCTAGGGCTTTCATGGCCCTGGCGCAAACTCTCCAATGACACTATGGGAGCATGCACATGCAAGCGTCTTTGAGCGTAAAAGGCCAAGCAAGATCTTTATTGCACAATGACGCCCGATGTGTAGACATCGTTCTGTACGAAGGACAAGAAGATCAGTTTCATTTCTCCCAGACCACTGGTATTCATTATGCATCTTCTTTTTCCATCTGTCCGTTTATTTTTCGCTGTCTGGAGATGTCAGGGCAAGCGTGTGTTTTTTCCTTGCCGTGACTGTACAAGTGTGTACCGATGGCAGTCAGGAGGGACACGTTGTGTATTGTTTTAGGCCGTGTGGTGTGCCAGCTGTCATGGATGGCCTTGGCTGAGTTTTTTTTTTTTCTCCGGCCTCTGCGTTTCTCACACGTTACAAGTGCAGTCTGTGAGGTCTTTGGCAGCCGTGTCAAACCATATTCTGATAAGTTTAGACCAGAAACAGGGGTCTTTCTGCACAAGAATTGTTTTCACAACATCAGCGTAAAGATTTATCTGAGACATTGGCCACCCAAGCTCTGCTGTCAGTTTGTTGGACGTGAGTCTCTAAAAAGTATTTGGAGTCTGTCACAGTTTAAATATCAAGTAGACTTAGAACTTTATATTCTAATTGGGCGAAATTTGACATTTACCTCTGCCAATTGTTGCATTTTTGGTTTGGTTTTCTTGTTCGTCAGCAAAGTTTTGGTAGAAAGTACTGCCACAGTTTTCATGAAACCTAGTGTTAAGTTGTATCATCAGCTAAGATACAATCCAGTAAAATTGGAAACAGACAGAAATCATGCTGGGGATACGCGCACTATTTCTTGACTTATGACTATGACATTGGTGGAGTTGTAGAAATTCAATTTATTTACCTGACATGTTTTTCGTCAAGACTACACATTGTGATTGCTAATGGGTTGTTACTATGGACAATACTAAATGAAGTCAATTTATCTAAAACAACATCCACCAGCTTTCAGTTCCAAAGATTTGTCATTGCCGTTGAGTTACGCCAAAGTGATTGCAAAAAACATGCAGCTGCACAAATGGGATGTGACTTGTAAAATTGACCGTAAAACAAATGTATCAAGACATTTGCTATCTAAATAGTGTTGATAGGAAATTTCACAACCGCCAATTTTCTAGTGTCCTGTCCCATTGGTTCATCACTATACAGCTGCATTGTTTGTCTTCATCAAGCCTTACCGCAAAAGGCAAGTCTCACCCTTCGGGGGTTGGAGTTTGGCCTCATTTACCGACATCAGAGTTTGTTTGTGTGGATGAGTTATGGACTTACTCTGCTGGTATGTTCCTTCTGTGGTGATTACAAAGGCCTATACAGTGACTGGGAAGCTTCCATTAAACTGTCACACAGCGACTTCTTTGTTTCACCAAGATTTGCGGGAGGTGGCTCTTTACAGAGCAAACACCCGGTTCTCCAAACAGACCCACTTACCCTCCAACTGTAAACCTGCCAATCCCTCAGGGCCACCTGGCATCCCAACATAGTCAAACAAAAAATGGCTGAATCCAAACATGAGGGTTTAACTGATGGATCTGGAATATGTATTTCTCACTCTTGTTCAGACTGTGTATATTTTTGGAATGGAATAATACTTCTGAGAATCCACATTTCCCTTACCTCTTGGGATATGCAAGGCCGGGGGAGTGGATACTGGTCATGTTGTGGTATTTAGACAAAATTCTGTTTTTCTTTGATGTATTTCATAACAGAGAGCGCAGTCTAAGGGCCAGTTCCCGATTTGAGCATCTCTGTAGATTTGCCCCATCTTTCTATAATTCCCTTTCTTCTTTTATGGCTGGGAAAATGTGTTGCAGATTCTTGAGCTGTAAGATATTGTAAATTGAGTGTAAAATGACAAAACCATGTAAATTGCAGGGATCGATGCATCATGATGTAAATATGCAGTTCGTGCAGAGTGCAGATTTGGCTCGCTCTGGGTTTTTTAATGCAGGATTCTCTGTTCCAGCTGAGGGAGATGAAGCAAGGAGGAACTCTGGGAAAGAATAGCATTGCTGGAGTGCCAACATTTGAAATGTATACTAATAGACTAAATGTTCAGTGTGCTCACTTCAAACATAGCAAATTGAAAGCTTGAAGACTCTCATAGCTTCTCTTTGGAGAATAATGTCAATGAAAATGTAATAGTAAATGGAAAATAAGGACTTCCTATCATTTGGTTAATCCTGACTCACCACTAGATGAGAGAAAAGCTGGGGCAACAAGAAGATAGCACTGGAAATGATTCAAAATGTAAAGATTTTGATGTTTATCTGCACTGTTTTTGAGGTTTATTAGGTTGTCCTAAAACATTCTATTCCAGTTATCTGGTGTCTTGAGTCTGTCTATTCTGGAATACACTGAACATGTTTAATTTAAAGTAATATAACCTTATAGCAAAAGCAAACTGAGAATACCAGTTGAAAGTGCTGATGGGGGTCTTTTTTTGTGATTTAAAATGTTCACATCACTCCAGTTCTGAAGTCTTTACACTGGCTTCTTGGCTGTCAAAGAATTGATTTCAAAGTGCTGCTGCTGGTTTATAAAGCATTGAATTGTTTAGGCCGTAATGCATTTGTGATCTCCTGCTACATTATGAACCATCCAGAACTTTCAGGTCTTCTGGAACGGGTCAACTTTCTGTCCCCAGACTTAGAACTAAACAAGGAGAAGCAGCGTTCAGTTATTATGCTCCAAATATCTGGAACAAACTCCCAGAACCCTGCAGGTCCGCTGCAACTCTTACTACTTTTAAATCCAGGCTGAAAACATTTCTTTTTGCCGCTGCTTTTAATTGACCTGTGCTGATCTAAAATTGCACTGTGACTTTTATTCATGTATTTTATACCTGTTGTGTTTATTTCATTATCTTTGCTCTTAACTGTTTTTAAATGCCTTTTTATAATTTGTTTATGCTGCACTATTTTTTAACGCTCTTAATGTCTTTCATGTTTATAAAGCACTTTGAATTGCCTTGTGTTGAAAGGTGCTATATAAATAAACTTGCATTGCCCTGCCTTGCCTTATAAAATGTGAAAAAGCTGTTTTTTAACATTATTTCTTAAATTGTTTCTGTTGTATTTGTGTGATTAAAAGCTGGAACATTATTCTCTCAACATTAAACAGTTTAATGTAACATTTTGCTATATTTTGTTATAATCATTAAGGAATTGTTATGTATTTTTCGTTTGGTGTGAGGACAGTTCGAAGAGTGCTCAACTCAGAAAAAATGTCAGTCAGCAAAAATGAACCAAAACAGCTGAAATGAAAATGAGAGTAAAAAGAGTTATGTCTCATAAAACATTGTTTACTCCCAAATATATATCCTTATATATATGTGTGAACATGCACAGCCACACAAACAAAGCTGACAAGTACTGCAACTATGATATTAAAAACATAACAATATGATTTGTTTGTTGTTGCAGTAACCTATTTAACCCCAATGCGGGCTAACCGGATGGTTTTGTGCCATCTTGTTTTCAGCTCTCCATCATGAAAATCTCTAATGTATGACGCATTACTTGGAATATAAAGGGCAGTAGTCTGAGTAATTCATAAGTCTTGACACAGCTGTTTGATCATATACGCAAAAAGAGGCCGGGTGTGATCGACATTGGGAAGAGTGAGACACATAAAGAAGCTGGAATGGATGAGCCAGGCATCAATCAAACAGCAGCATGAGCTGACGACGACCCTCTCCGTGATATACAGAGTTCAGGAATCTGCCTTTCTTCTCCTCCTCTCCATTCTTCTTTCTGTTCATCCCTTCCATCCTCTTCTATGCATCGCCCTGTCTGACTTTCTTTTGTTTCATGCGAAAGTCACCATGTCCAGACGGAATAGATTTGGAGAACTGCTTTGATCCTTTTGTTATGATTCTTTTATTTGCCTCAGCCACATCCTTCTCTTCAATGTAGTAACCCCACAAGATGCTTTGAATTAGAGGATGGGATGGTAAGAGAGGAGGAGAGGGTAGGAAGGGAGGAGGGAAGGGGTGAGTGATGCTTATGTACGTTCCTGAGGAGGAGACCTGATTGACCTTAATTGGTTACAAAAAATGTGTGCTCTGCTTTCTCCTTCAGTGTTACCAATCCTCTTTCTATTGGACTTTGGAAGTCAAAGAAGGATGAACCTTCAACTTTGTTTCGTGTGTCCTGCTTTTAACGTACTTTATTGTTAAATGTTGGCAATTAAGGTTCCTGCGTGTGTTCATATTGTACGTAAGAAATGTTTATTGATATGCAGTACCAAATAAAGCATGTGCATTTAATTTGTATATATCTGTTCTTTGTGGACACTTAGTTTCTCCTGGGGTAAGTCAAATATTAAATGTTTTTCTGCAAGATCATCCAAGTATTTGGTCTCGTTTTCCTTAAAGACATTTTATAGACACTATGCATGCTTTATAAATTACTTGGCAAAGTGTGTCTGGGATAAGGATTTGAGATACTGATGAAAATGGAGATTTACATGACACTTTGTCTCCTTTAATACTATCTGCTGTCAACTGAGCTTTCCAAAAGTTTGTGCTTTACAAGACTATTAAGAGCACTGGACCAAACAATGTCTTGGTTCAAACCGAATGACTTAAGATGGATAAAGTTAATATGTGTTTGCCTCAGTCTAAAGGTAGAAAGATGAGCTAGTGGACATGGCTCTGAACTAACCTTTGAGTATGAGAAAGCTCTTGGGAGATCACAATTATATTTGATTACATGAGGTGGTTGTTTGATTTCTTCACCAGGGGTACAGACAGGGCATTAAGTATAAAACAACAAGCCACAGCCAAATTAGGTTTTAGCCATGATGAGTGTTTTGCTGTGTTATGTGGTGAAGGCTTAAAAAAAAGCGCTCTAATCATCTGCTTTTCGTTTTGTGAAAAATAGACTTTTTGTACTTGTTGTTTTATTTGTTGAGAATGTTAGTCTGTATTTTATATTAGTGATGTGTTTTTAGTTTGTTGGGGAATTTGCTCTATCAAATCTGTCATTTTCATGTTGACAGAGTAAATAGAAAAAGATAAAGGCATTTCACAATCAAGACTTTGAGTTATCATTTTCACTTAAATCAGTGTGACCAAGTCTGAAAATCTGACTGTTTAACTCCTTCATGTGAACAATATGTATCATCAGCATAAAGACAACATACTGACAGATAAGTCAGCCACAAGAAAAAAGCAAGATACCCAGTACACTGCCTTGTGGTACACAAGTTACCATAGGTCACTAACAGAGGATGAGGGGAAATGTTTAAATAATAGCTAAGTTGGAGATTTCTTGGCTTATATAAGTAACCTACTGTATATATATAATATATAATACTTTCTACAATTTTTGGTTATTTTTAAATAAATAATCAATACCAACAAAACAAAAGAAGTATCATTACAAACAGAAACAAATATCTTGAGCTAACACTACCCTTGTCAAAGTAATTACCCATTTGTTATGTTGTTGATATTGAATTATGTCTGTATGAAAACTGCTATCCATCTTGAACCACAAACACTTTTCTGCTCTGCTGTGGTGGTGCCAGGCATTATTGGAGAGGAAAGGAAGTGTGTTTGGGCTTAGACCTACACCCACATGTGGGAGAAATTTCATAAAGACAATACACACATACACACTCTTAAGAGCTTGCCACATTGCATGAGAAATGCTCAAACAGACAAAAATATACAGTTCAATCAAAACCCATATATACCGTACACACACTCCAACTAACACCCATTATATTGTTGCATATGTATATACACACATTCACATTCATCAACAAATTCCTTGCACATGCAACACGTCATACTCGTTGATGGTATAATGTAGCGGCCAGTACCATAGAATGTGGATGGGAGCTGTGATAAATAAAAGGTTTTCAGAATCTGAAATGTTTATATGGTGCTTCATAAAGTAAAGACCAGAGCAGGCCTTTTTCCTACTTTCGTCTTTAAACAAAACCAAATAAAATACACAAAAACAATCAGCAGCACATGCACACATCCACAGACCAACACATTTGAACACCTGCAGGAGAGCCATTCACAGTCAATGTGTGTGGATGGGTGAACGCTGACTTGAATATGAAAAAGCGCAGAGAGGAAACAAAGGGTGGTTCAGTGGTAATTAAGTGCAGTCCATTTACCATCACAGCATAGTATTTCACAGAAGTCATTAAATGTCACGGTATAGTATGTCCTAAAATGTAATTAATGTCATAAAGAAGTGATAGTACAGTTTGACATAAATATCATACAAAAGTCATAGGTCATGTAATACAAAAAAAATACGTTCAAAAGTACAGACCATCTTAAAAATTCTGAAAAATGTCAAAGTTTAATATGTTAAACAGAACATTTTAAGAAGTTATGAAATAGTATAGCATGTCAAAAATATAAGAAAAAACAGCACAGTATAGTATGTTGAAAATGTCAGAAAGAACGTCATAGTATCGGAAGACTGTAAATATCTGAAAAGACAAAAAAGTATAGTATGTCGAAAATATCAGAAGACAACATAATATAGTTTGTCGAGAAAACTAAAATCAAAAGAAAAGGATACCCACGTCGCTGATTCACTGAGGATTCAACAAACCTCAGGACTCTCCCAAAGAGCGGGCATTCAAGTGGGTGAGAAAATAAGAGGGGAGGCCTACTGCGGTTGACAGAGCATCCTGCAGTACCTCCTTTAGTGGCCTGATCAAAGACAGAGCTTGTGCAATAGCTGCCTGGCTCTCTGACCTCAGGAAAGGACATATGACAGATAGCCAAGCCGAGAGAGGAGCACAGCAGGAGAAACTCTGCCTGACCAAACCTATCTTTAAGGTTGGCTTTGGGCTTGGCCCTCTCAATATCAGATTTAGATTAGTGTCAGCATCGGATACACTCTCTGGTCAATCAATTTGCATAATTCTTTAAAGTTTGAATGTTGTAATGTAATTTTCATAGTTTTTTTTCTTTTTGAAAAACTACAATGAGGGGTCCAAAAACAGACAGTTGACCGACTTTAGGATATTTTTACAGCAGCAATTTGACTTGTGCTAGTGAGAAAGGGACGTCTTTAGTATCATTACTGATGGATGCAGTCCATTTTGGTGAGCCAGTTCCAGGGTTTTGTTTTGCACATGATGGTGCACTTGGGATGCCTAATACAAAACCATTGTTAAAAATAGTTTTTCCAACTTTGCTTAGGTCCTTTCATGTTTTTGGTTGATGTTTTTCATTTCATTTTCCTAATAATTAAGTCTTCTGACAATGAAGAACAAATGCTCCTTGGCCCGTGTTTTCAGTGTGCAAACATAGAGAGAAAGCAGAAATGATTATAAACAACATGTGTAAAGATGGGATGTTTTCACATTTAACTCAATAAAATAAAGGTTTATTTAGACCAAACCATAGTTGGTGTTGTTTGAACAGTGGAAAATTGACTTACAAAGACAGGATTGGGGGGTTTCAATTTACTGAGTGCAATATCTTGTCACTGGGGTAAGGAAATCAGGACCGAAAAGCAGTACAAAAGTGGAGGCTGGTATGAATTACCAAAAACGATTTTTATTCATTAAAGCAGTAACAACTAAAAAGGTAAAACAGAGGGAAAGTAGCAACAAAACGAGGGACGAACCATGAAGAGACAAGGAACATTGGAGATACTGAAAACTTGGGAAGCTAAAACACACCAGGTAATACAACCACGGCAGCAAACCATCCATGGGGATATGATGACAACGGACTGACCCGAACACTTGGACAGACAAGTATATATAGAGACAGGACCATCCATATTAACAACACAGCTGGAGAACTGAGCAAGGACATCAAGGAGATCACAAACAGGTGGAAAGAATCAGGGCAAACAATTTCAAAGGCGGGAAGAAACACAAAGACATCAAGTAAAATAAGACAAGACACAAAGAGTAAAATACATTTCAAAATGAAAGAGATTAAAAAAAACGAAACAAAAACGTTTTTATTGTGTAGTGATTTCAGTAAGCATTGAAGTTAAATAGGTCCAAAGTAAGTGAATATGACTGACATTTGCTATGTAGGCTTATAGAGAAGTGTTAGGGTCCAATTAAGATACCTAAGATACTGAGCAGTGCAATATACGTTATCCACTTTTGGAGTAACAATTTCATTGATCAATATCTCAATGCAGGAAAACTCTGGTTGAATCACAGAGGGGACAGTTACATCAGTTCCTGTGTATCAGTAAAAACACCGCCTCTGCTTTCTCTTCAATGCCAAACACTAAAATATCCTCTCACTTTAGTCCCAGTGGAATTGTGCAGCACGAGAGATGACTTTTAAGAAACGTAAATCATGTAACTCTCTTCCCCACACACACAAACACAAAACCCCTTTTTGCTGGGACTCTAGAAAAAGCCTCAGAAACCAAAGGAGCCGCACACTCCTCCATGGAATTCACTGAGGACAGGATGTTGGCTTCACTGTCACGCAATGCTGCAGTCATCCCGGCCTACACTCTTTATTCCCATTACACATTATATCATCCTGTATCTGCATCCAGAGCTGCAAACTGCCAAAATGGATCAAGATTTTGTCATTTTTATTTAGTTTTCCAGTATATATTATACAATTAGTCATTGTCATTTTGTTTCCTACATGTGTTTGTTCTGCCCAATGCAAATGTACATCTGGATTTTTTTTCACTGCAAAACACCAGCTACATTACAGAAGTAGCTCTCCCTTATAAATGTGCATATATAATAAAACTCTGGTGACATTTTCGACCCTAAATAATAGATTTATCTGTGAAATTATACTTTTTTAAATACAATTTGTGCTGGTAGGGAAACAAGTGAAAAGGTCTCTTACCATCTGAAGAATGTTTAACTTATATAAGTAAAACCATATTCTATGTTTCAGCAAGAGCTTAAAGGGCTTATTTTCTGAAGTGTTTAAGTACTCAGTGGCCAGAACCATTTCCCCAAATGTCTTTTTTAACTCTTCTTGCTCTTTCTAGCAGATCTGGGAAGCTGCTTATCAGCGGAGGAAATGGTCGATTTGATGTGGTGTTCCACTGTGGCCTTGCAGCTGAACCTGTGCAGAGGGAAACACATGCATACTCTTTGCAGGCTTCTATTTTCATTCATCAGCATGATATTTTATATTCTTACTTTACTTATTTAAATGTGTACTTCTCTGCAAATCCATTGATCCCTCTACTACAATAACAAATAAAATATGTGATGTGTGTCAAACATGGCTTAGTCTAGAAAGGAGTTGATTATCGTGAGATGTAATAAAACTGGTGACAGTGACTCAGAGGACATATGAGGAAGGGTTGCATGTGTACAAAGAGAATGTTAGCTGAGATGTGATCCCTGGCCAACAGAGTAAAAGCCAATCCCAGCATGCTTCAATCTAAGTGCTTGTCAGATCTGTCAACATTCCCTTTTCCAACAGAAATGCATTCATTATTTTTCAACCATCCTAAAACACACTATCCAACAACTATACACAACAAGTTGCCAGCTGTGAAAGTAAACCCCTCTTTACACATAGGGAGACTATACTTGTTTTGATTTCATTTCTAGTGTTATAATTCACCGAAGATTCATAGCACAAACTTACACACCTTAATATTTTTCAGGTTTGAAATGTTTCAAAGATTTAAACAGACACACTGTGACATTCATTGCCTTTTTCCAGCTTTGCAATTGTTGTTTTTTGCAGTTTAAAACATCTTAAGGTCTAATACAAATCAGAATCAGAAACAGGTTTATTACCAAGTACGAGGAATTTGTCTTGGTGTTATGGTGCAGTGCAGTGATGAGATAACTATAATAACATAAAAAATATAGCAGTGTTTACATCGAATATGGTTGAAATATAGGTATACCTGTAGAAATTAAATACAAATTAGAATAAAATATGTGCATTCATGTGCAATACTTCTTTGCATGTGCGAGACTCAATTGTGAATATTTACATACATTTTTTAAGGAATACACATACAATATCCACTAAAATACTAAGGCTATTAAATCTTGAATTTGAAATAGGATTTGTTATGCTGCTTAAGCTTACAGTATCATGATTTAAACTCTTTCCTTTTTCTTTTTTTTTCAACTAATGATAAAATAATGCGCAAACCGACAGCCTGTGGCCTCAACGAAGTCTCCTACTTTGCACGTTTGTTAATCAAGGCGTTCAAGGGGGTTTATTTGGGGAAATGAATATGGGACCTATCATGTTAGTAAGAAACCTCCTCATAATCTATTATAAGCAAATAATGTATGTTTTATATTTATTTTTGCTCAAAGGCCTTAAAATGTAAAGTGCAGAATCTGATTCAGGGTACCTCACACAAAAAACGTCTCTTTTAGAATTGTGATACTAAAATTGTCTGCTTTGTCAATTTAACTTTGCCCTTGATGCACAGAGAGAGTGAGTCACTGCCACGTCCCCCACAACAAGTGATCAAGTAATGTTGTTCTGCATCTGACATCCCCTCTCTCGGGGGAGGCAGGCCCCGTTTTCCATGCCCGCAGGTCCCAGCGCTGGAGTGGGGCTCCCAAGGACTCAGGAAAGCACAGTTTACAACATTCCCACAGTGGTGGCCACCAAGCACTCTTCCTCCTCTTCCCTCTTCTGTTGAGCTGGGGTTTCTTCTTGCCCATGTTGCTGTCAGGCAGCGGTTTGGGAAGCTGGCCAGTAGTTCCTGGTTCGGCTAGTGAGGGGGACAAGAAGGAGGAAGAGAAGGGGGGTGGACCCACAGTCCCTCCAACTTATCGTCCACGACAACTCTACTGCTTTGTTCCGCATCCAAGACACCCCCTCCCACTTCTGACCATGGGATATTCTCAGTGGCAGAAAATCCTTCCCATGAGCGGTCCGTCTCTACGGAAGTAATTAAACATGGGTAGTTTGGTGTAATGGACAATGTCATGCTGCCATTAAGTGATCCCCTGGCTCAAAAACTCAGCTACAAAGCAAAATGTTACCAGTCTACTGATGAGCAAAAAAGAGCAGTGCGTAATCAGTCGATTTTGCTAGAACATCCATCAGTATATTTTAGAAGTGTATAAAAAGACAATCTTTGCCGCAGTAACTAACTTAACATTAGAAAGGTAGCACATTTTAACTTGAAATAACAAGACAAGCTCAGTGTCGAGTTCTTCCATTCTTCCACTTGCTACTGCACGATACAGAGTAGACTTCTAAAATGTTGTACTTATTACCAGAGGTGGGACCAAGTCACTGTTTGGCAAGTCCCAAGTAAGTCCCAAGTCTCAGCAGTCAAGTCCAAGTCAAGTCCCAAGTAAAGACAGAGAAGGGCAAGTCGAGTCCAAGTCCAAGTAACACCAAAGCCAAGTCGAGTCCAAGTCCCAAGCTTCTTCGAGTCCTGAACAAGTCATCATGTACTCTTCACTTAATAATGCCATTATCAGACTAACGATCACACAATTTCAACATATCAACCTAATCTTCAGTATTTTTTTATACATACAGATTAAACTATGCATATATTTTATATATCTGTATATACGCATGCGCCCAAAGACCTTCAAAGTATTGTGTGTGAATGGTGGGTTAGAAATGTATGAGCACGGAAGGCACCACTGTCATCCTAAAGTTGGTAAAGCGCCTTGACAAGTGAGGCATGGACTGTGTGGATGCATGTAACTGGCATTGATGCTTCAGTGGATGCCAGTTACAGTAGGTCAACATTTTGCTTAAATCACAAAGAAACCTAATATTTCAATAAAACAATGTTTAATCTGCATAACAATTAAGCAGCATGACTACACACAATGAAAGGTGCTGGGGGTAGGCGCTTGAGAGACAGACAGACAGAGAGAGAGACAGAGTACACCTCCCTAATCTTAGTTATTTGTGTACTGTATGTGAGTGTGTTTGTGTATTTATGTACTGTGTGTGTGTGTGTGTGTGTGTGTGTGTGTGTGTGTGTGTGTGTGTGTGTGTGTGTGTGTGTGTGTGTGTGTGTGTGTGTGTGTGTGTGTGAAAATAAGAAGATGTCTGATGAACTTAAGATGAATAGCATTTGTAAAGTCAACTTTGACAACAGTGTGTTCAACATCTGTGCAGAACTACAACATCTGTGCAACAGAAATCAGTACAGTTGAGAGAAAAATACGGGTACAGTCATCAGGAACATTTATTTTTCTCTGGTTGTGCCTCCAAATGTAAGGGTGTGAGAGAGAGAGAGAGAGAGAGAGAGAGAGAGAGAGAGAGAGAGAGAGAGAGAGAGAGAGAGAGAGAGAGACAGAGACAGAGAGAGAGACGCAGACCAGACGGACAGCTCTCGACTAGGCTTCCCTTCCGTGGCACAATTGCATCTTTTCCGTATATGAAATCCGGGGAAATCGTGAATATTAATGAGGGGAAACCCGGGGATTATCCAATCACGCTGGTTAGGTCCCTGATCCAATCCAAAAAGGCCAAAATCCACCAAATGATTGCATTGCTCGCACTTGCCTGCCGGCTCTCTCACTTTGCGGTCTTTGGGGCTTCGCAGGTTCGCATTGCAGGGAAGGATGTCCATGATCAGGAAATTTAGCTTTTGACTCGAGGCATGTCAAGTCATTACAAGTAAAAGAGGCAAAGTCCGAGTCAAGTCTCGAGTTAATAGTATTCAAGTCCAAGTCGAGTCGTAAGTCATGCCGAATTTGATCAAGTCAAGTCTGAAGTCATTAAAATCATGACTCGAGTCTGACTCGAGTCCAAGTCATGTGACTCGAGTCCACATGTCTGCTTATTACAGTCCAAAAGTTGACAACACTACGCAATAAAGTATGAAGTGTACTACAATGACGTTAAATAATGTAAGTATCTGTTTTGAGAAACAGAATATTGGTCTGACAACCATGCTAGCAAAAGGTGTTTAAAGCTAACACCAACATGCTTGCTTACTAACAAAGACAGTGCTCATGTAGCAGATATGATGTTTCCAATGTTCTCAAACTTAGTTTAGTATGTTAGCATGGTACTTAGGTAATTGGCAGTTAACTAAACGTGCTGCCGAGGCTAGTGGGAATGTCATTAGTTCAGCAGGTAGGCCTATTTGGTTATACAAGGTAGCTACAGGATAATGTGACATGGTGAAGCAATAGTGAATCCCCAAACTTGTTAAAACATCAGAAAGTAACGTATCAAATATCATGATAAAACAACCTAAAGTTCACAATATGGCCCATCTGGATTTTGACCAGGTGGTGGACAAGGGTTACATGCTGCTATTCTGACATACTCCGACATTGACGTCTAATTGTCGGAGTAACGCCATTTCCATTTTTAAAAAAAACGTGCCACTACTCCGACAAAATGTTTTACATTGTCGGAGTAGCGCACCTTTTTTTTCAAACATTCCGCCATTCCGACATGGTGCGTTCGGTCTGCATAGCTCCACTTAAGCGGAAGCATTCGGAGCGGTAGTTGACACTGTCAGACACGCAGGGCCAGTGCCGCTGCTAGCCATTTTGGTGCCCTAAGCATAATTCCTTCATGATGCCCTCCCCCCCCCCCCCAATAAAAAAACATTCGCGGAAAAGTTTAACTTTTTTATTACCAAACATATAAAACAATAGCAGCAGCAAACACACAGCAAAACAACAAACTTTTGACATTTGAAAGTGCAAACTTTCCTTCAGTAACTTTGAATAAATTACACTAAATAACATCAATAAGTACAATCAATAAAATCTTAAATAAAACAAAGATTTAGAGGACGAAAAGTCACAACTTTACTTACTTTGTAAACAGTAAGGCTTTGTAGAACAGCTAAAACACATTCAAGTAAAGTGCAAAAAAAGTGTTATCAAAATAAATCAAGGACATCCTTTTTGAGAGAGCATAATGCTATTCTTTAACAATCAAGCATTTCTCTATAAAGACTCTATAGAGGAACACGTCTGCATTTCCTCGCTGCAAAGTCATTAATTAGGTCATCATAGGACAGCCTCTGAGCCACTTCACCATTAATGCTGATGACAGCAAGACCACTTAGACGTTCCTGCCCCATTGTTGAACGTAAGTAAGTTTTGATGAGCTTCAGTTTCGAAAAACTTCGCTCAGCAGAGGCAACTGTAACAGGGAGAGTCAATGCGATTCGAAGAGCAACCCAGAGATTTGGATACACCTCTTGAAGGCGATTCTCATGGAGAAATGAGAGCAACTCCAAGGCAGTTGTTTGTGGTGGCAGTTGAGGAAGGTTGATGATTTCCTGAACCATCTCAAGTCCATCAATATCCGAATTTCCTTTCTCAGTCAGTGTCTTCTGCACTTCGATGCAGTTTTTTTGCAGGTTCTCCTTGGACATTCCGTGCACTCTGCTGAAATCAAGCAGCACTCCAAATTTGTCTCTGACCTGGGTCATGGTCTCAAAACGCTCCTGCAGTGACATCAAAGCGGAGTCCACAACACTGTTGAAAAAGGATACCTCAAGCCTTTTGAGGGCATCACTGAAGGGCTCGTCTGCAGCCTCATATGCAAACTGCTTTCTTGTGTTCCTGAGCCTTTTCTCCTTGAGCTCTGGCTCTATGTTCATCGCCTCGCAAAGGTCCTTGGCAGTTGACACTGCCTGAGCAAACCCAGAGTGCCTGTATCTGGAGAGGGAGGTTTTGGCATTGTCAATGAGCCCGACGGCAATGTCAAGCTGCATTGAACTTGTCTGCAGGAGCTTGTTTACCTGGTTAGTGGTTGTAAGAATTTCACACCAGACAACAGAACAGATCAGAAATCTGAAAGAGGCCACTTCTTCTGCCAGGGCTTGAGCCTCTATTTTTGCAACAGAGTCATTGACAGTTTCCCTAGCCTCGATGAGCGCATTTTGGATTTCTTTGATTTGACTTCTGACAGCTGTGACACTCCTAAGCCTGCTCTCCCACCTCACATCACTCCATGATTTCACAGTTAGGTTGATGTGTTTTGTCAAGATGCTCCACCGCTTTGTAGCTCCTGAGAAGAAACAAAATAGCTTCTGCAAATAGCCAAAAAAGCCAGTGGCATCCCTGGATGACTTCGCAGCATCAGCTATGACAAGGTTCATAGAATGAGCTGCGCAAGGAACAAACAACGCCCTCGAATTCAACTGTAGCAGTCGGGCCTGAACTCCTTGCTTTTTCCCCTTCCTGTTCGCACCATTGTCGTAGGCCTGTCCGCGGCAATCATCAAATGGAATGTCGAGTTCCTTTAATTTGTCTAAAAGGACAGTAGACAGGTTCAGGCCAGTTGTTTCAACCACCTCCATATACCCAAGGAAATACTCCTTGATATTTGGCTTTGGCTCCAATTCAACAATGCGCACGATGAGGGACATTTGCTCCTTGTGGCTTATATCAGGTGTACAGTCAAGAATTATGGAGAAATATTTCGCTTCCTGAATCTGTGTGTGGATTGTTTGCAATGTTTTGTTGGAGACGATCTGGATCAGCTCATTTTGTGTCTGCTGACCAAGATAATGTGTTCGGGAGCTTTCATCGGTTATCTTGGTCAGGTGGTTCTCCATCACAGGATCAAAACTGCCTAAAAGTTCCACTTCTTTTAAGAAGTTGCCATTGTCTGGTTCATACAGACACTGTGAAGAGCCTCTAAATGACAAATTCCTTGAGGCAAGAGATAGGGTTATTTTCAGTAAGCGTTTGAGAACATCTCGCCACCTTCTTTTTTCTGCCTCCAGCAATGTCTGTTCCTGGTAGTCTATTGTCGTATTTGTCTGTAAACGTGTGTCCAGTTCTCTCCATTTAAACATGCACTGGGCATGGTCTGAGCTACATTCATGACTTATCAAATTATTGTTAATGTTGGACCAGTCACCGTTGCCCTCTGCAGTGAGCTTTATAGCTTTCAAACTGAAAAGCTTACACGCAAAACAGAATGCAGCATTGTTCTGTTTCGAGTAAACAAGCCAACTTCTCTTGACTTTCTCTCCATTTGAGAGCGTTTTGAAATGCAGGCTACTATGAAACGCCCTGCCATCTAGTCCCTTTGGAAAATTAAAATCTGATGGGACTCTAAATGGACCTCTTCGTACGATCTCAACACGATCCGCATCTAAAATCCGTAATGGCCAGAGAGCAGGATCAGTTGGAGAGGGCAAACCCGTTTCTACCTTGTCACCTTCTGACGGACTCTCAGTGACAGGACTTTCAGAGGTGGTGGTTATCTGCTGTGTATCTGTGGTGGTTGAGGGTGGTTGATCAGGGCTTAGTACTGTTGCGGGGTGTACAGACCTGCTTGCTGGCTGGGGTTGATTGGGTGAACTTGTCGATGGTTCTTCCTCATCTGTGTCCTCTTCTTGGCCTCGTGCTCCCGCTTGAACGTATTTCAGCATTGACCCTGCATTAATTTAGAAATACGAAGAAAAAAGATCAGTATAGAAAGAGACAAAATATTCAAATAAAGAATCTTATACCAAAAAAGAAAATAAAGATTTAAAACTGAAAGCATGCAACCAAGGAGCTCTCCCCCTTTATTACTTATATATCAACTATTTGATCAATCTTATCTAATCTAATATAAAAACATTATAGAATGAGTTGCAATATTGTACACAATTTAATAATAATGTTTGCTTTATATCATTCATAATGGATATTTTATATTTATATCTTAACAACAGGAATAAAAGGAATAAAAGCAAAATGATACACCTTACACAAGACTATTAAACTCTACATTTAATTGAATACAATACCCACACAGCAAAAATACTCCGCGGTGGATCCGCCCCGGAGTTCATCCTCCGGAGGTCGTCCTCCGGAACGGATCCGCCAAACTGATCCGTATCGGCGTCCACTTGCACGCCGCGTATCATCCGCCGCGGAGGCGTTGCGCGGACCCAAAAAGGACCCGTATATCACCCGTAACGGATCCGCGCTCAAAAGCTCACCTCCGTAACGGGCACGGTTCGGACCCGCGACATCCGAGACGGACTCATTTCGTGTCCGCGTACTGCATCCGTCACGGACCCACTATTTTGTATCAGCTACGGACCCATTCCGGACTCATAAATGTTCCGGGCCGGGACCGTTTTGGATCCGTGTTAATGAACTTACTTTCTTATTAAGGGTAATCCTAATAAACTAAACCAGTTAAGCATTTGTTTCAAACAGGCTTTGTATTACATTCTAATTTGGCAGAAAACACACTTGTCTTGAACTGCAAAAGCCACATTTTAGGCTAATAGCCTACAAAAAAATAACCCGACAAATGATAACTGTTGTATTTAATGTATTGTATTTAATGATTGTTGATCTCTTTCGCCTTCCTGGTGGCCCGATCCCCAGCTAAATTAAACCAACGTATGGCGTGCTTGCTGATGTCTTCGTCCATTGCAGACTTGCAGGCAATTGGGTTTTTCCTCACGGCACCTGTAATCAGACAGAATTCATGTTTGTGACGGAACATTTCAATCGCACATTGGCCTATATGACGATGCGACACTGGAAAACCCAAGCAAACAAAAATATTTACGGCTGACTAGGTGGGGTTCGACAACAATAGGCTATAACAAATATATCCAAGCCTAGAAAGTCTCCGAGCAGTGTAGAGTAATATGCAGAGACCACTCGATAGTAGAACTATGAGTACTATCCTAGTTAACAAGCAGTCATTTTAACCGGATAGTCAATATAAATAAACCTTGTTGCGATAGAACACGTTCTCTTCATATAGAACGAGCGCTTTTTATGCGTGTTCGCAAGGGGAAAATAGTCCAATCAATCTAATGCAAAAACGGCTAAACAGAGAAAAATGTAGGCCTAATAGTAAAGGTTCATACTGACTATTAAATACCTATGCATGATATATTACAAATATTCCGATTGATATAAAGTAGGGCCTGTGTTTTTTTTCAAGGTTAAAGAATCACAGTTAGAATAGAAATAGAATAGTTGATCACAGTTTAAAATGTTATCCTATTCACCTATCTCCTATGTCTCCCAATGGAAAATTAATTTGAAATCTCCAACTTTGACCTTGAAAAAAGTAGGCCTATGTTTACATTTTTAAATATCTTGGTCAGTAGAGGACAGTGTTCAGTGTCCAGTAAATGGCTGGAACAAGCCAGGTGCCTAGTAGGCCAGGTGCTGGATTGATACTTCTGAAGCCAGACTATCCACCACTAGATAGGACGGTTATTGATAAAGGGTGGGGTTATCGATAAGGGTTCCAAGACGTTATTTATTTTTAGTCAGAGCTGAGCAGATTGAATAGGGGAAAGCCGTGCTGAATTTTAGAGTGTAACTTTATTTAGTTTAGTGATTAGCAGTGTTTATTATTTTCTTGGGGGACACCTCCTTTTCCCCCACATTTCAGACTGTGAGATGGCAGGAAATAAACGAAGACGATTCATTTTGTCTGCTGCCTCCTTCATCCTTTTGAAGTGGCTACCGCTCAGCGCTACAGTATTCTATAATGTTGTGGGCAGCATTCTAGACAAAACAAAAGCACAATACTGCTCAAATTCAATGATATACCCTGACTGCACATGCAAAATGCTCAAATTCCATGACTTTCCATGACTGGAAAAACCTCTATTGAATTTCCAGGACCTCTACTGATATTCCAGGACGGGTGGGAACCCTGATATAAATGCATGGAAAACAAACTAATTAGAAAAGCTGTGAATTGTGGATAGGTACTTTGTGGCTGTGTTTGAACAACTACTTACAGAAAAGAAGAGGCCTAATGGCCATCCGGCTGAAAGCCCTCTTTGAATTCACCCCCTTCCAGTTTATCTGGTGGGCCACAGCAACCCCGAATATTCGACCAAGGATGTTCCAGGTTCCTCTTCAGGTCCTGGCCTCCGATTATCGATAAAGAAGATATCTAAAAGGCATAGAGTAGACACTTACGATTCACATTTTCTTATGGACGATCTATAGGAACTTATTGGCTCCATGCAAAAAAAAAAAAAACTCACAATTTGCTGTCGAGTGGAGGCATTGGCCTGGTCTTTAAGTAGATCTTCAAAGGCATCTACTGCCTGTAGGTCCTCCAGGGGAAATTGAACGTTGGAAATCTCAGGTCCTGTCATCTCTGGCGTGGGGCAATTTTGGCGGCTTGCCAGGAAATCCAATTTAGCCAGAATCTGCTCGTTCTGGTGAACGATTTTCTGGAGCAGCGTCAATTTCTGGACCTCAAACGCTATTGAAAAACATGTAACATTTCTGTTATGGCACTGTATTCTCTTCTTCGAAACACTGAATGGAATATTGGTGTAATTTCAATGCAGTGTATATAATACCATATCATGTTTTACTGTTTAAGTCATTACTATTATTATTGCATTCATTGTGTATGTGGGCCAACTGCAGTACATAATTAAATCAATCTTGCAAGCCAAAAAACACACCATGGGCCAGATTTGGCTCATAGGCCTGAGTTTGCAATTTCTGAGTGACCTAGTAACCCTTTAATGTATCAGGTATTGCTCACCAGAGCAGGGGGCATCATGGTTCATTCCTCCATGCCTTGCTACGCTGGATCTTGGCGCTTCAGGAGGTGGTGAGAGTGCGGGTGCTGGTGCTGTTCCTGAGCGTTGGTGAAAATGGCAGTGTAAAAGAAGAGAATACAGTGCCATTAAAATGGTGTTCTTGTGCTAACCGTGGCTGATAAAACAAATGTGCTTCCATATTTAATAATTCAGAAATCAGTTCCTACCATGAGTCATCCTCTGCTTCGAAGCAGTTCCTCGGATGATAGGGGAGCTTTGAAGCTGGGACACACCTGCACCATGGCAATGGAGAGAAATTTGACATGTTAATATTTGGAAATGGTTTAGTGATTAGTGATCCTATTTAAGAAAATTAAAAAAGCTATGGACATGTCCCCTGCACCATAAAGACCAATGCCTGACGTTTTCTTGCGTTATATATTCTAAAGGAAATGAGAATTTACTATACTCATACCATTAAAATAATGGAATACCCATACTGTTTAACCCCTTCGCGTAGGGTGCTAAAACCTGACTGTCCACAAAATTGTATTGACCAAGTCTTACTCTATTACTTAAGGCACCCTGCAATGTCATAGTAATGTTGTTATGATGTAGTTGAGCATTTCCAGCAAAGTGTGAACAGGCCCACTGGCAGGCCCATCTACACTAAGAGGCCACGTAATGCAGTAAAACTGCTTACTATGTGGACCAACTGTAATACACATTTGAAACACACCTTGGGCCAGATTTGGCTCATAGGCCTGCAGTTTGCAATTCCTGAGTGACCTAGTAACCCTTTAATGTATCAGGTATTGCTCACCAGAGCAGGGGGCATCATGGTTTATTCCTCCATGCCTTGCTACGCTGGATCTTGGCGCTTCAGGAGGTGGTGAGAGTGCGGGTGCTGGTGCTGTTCCTGAGCGTTGGTGAAAATGGCAGTGTAAAAGAAGAGAATACAGTGCCATTAAAATGGTGTTTCTTGTGCTAACCGTGGCTGATAAAACAAATGTGCTTCCATATTTAATAATTCAGAAATCAGTTCTTACCATGAGTCATCCTCTGCTTCGAAGCAGTTCCTCGGATGATAGGGGAGCTTTGAAGCTGGGACACACCTGCACCATGGCAATGGAGAGAAATTTGACATGTTAATATTTGAAAATGTAATTGCATGAAATCTTGCATAACGCAGGTGTATTCTGTTCATTTAGTATAGATTGACCAGGATATATCCTCCTTCATAACAAAACTATATTCATCAGCACTAACATTGTAATATTACCTCTATATGTTTTCACACATTTTATATGTTGCTGATTGTGTACTGTAAGTTGCTTTGTATAAAAAAGTTTGTCGCTTTGGATAATTGTTCAATATTATGCCAGACATCAGTCTTCACCTGGAGAGTTTACATTACCTTCAGGTGCCCCCATGTCCTCATCGCTGGAGGTGTCATCTCCAAAACGATGGCTGTTAAGTAAGCATATAATTACTGTTATATTAGTATACCTGGTCTCTTGACAATATTATTCCTGCTGTTACCAGCACATAGAAGCTGTGCAGGAAACCTTGAACTTTTGAACAAGGCAAATCTCACTTACACTGCCCTCCTAGGACGCTTAGATGGCAGACATGTCTCCAGCTCTGCATCCGTCTGCAGCTCGGAAGTGTTGTGTTGTGGGCATGGTCCTTGGACCATGCCCACAACACATGGTAGGCCATGGTAGGTTTCCTGCTCCTATGCCACCACCCCCCTCCTCCTCCCCCTCCCCCCTCCTCCTCCTCCTCCCCCTCCTCCTCCTCCCCCTCCCCCTCCTCCTCCTCCATTAAAACTACCCCTGTAACTCCCCTGTCACAATTTCTGTCACCCATTCCTATTTCTGTCATGTCAACGTCAGTCATAGTAATTTCTTGAAGTCGCTTTTGGACGTCTATGTGGGTCCTCCTTCGAATTGTGTGCGAGCAGACAGGCAGAGTCTTTCTATTCATTTTTGTTCTAAAAAAAAAAAATTGCCTGCAATCAGGTGGAAGCACTGTTTGTAACATTATAGATACACACATGGTTTTGGGGTGGTATTATTGATGGGCTTTGGCATCCAACAGGTCTAGACAGGGGCGTAACCACCATAGACATTGAGGGGGACAAGTCCCTCCCAATGTTGGGAAATTACCAATCTGTCCCCTCCAATATTTTGTCTAATATGTGACATATGACAAATAAGTTCTATATCTATTTCATGGGGTTAGGATTTGTCTTACAGGTCACCCTAAAATGCACTAGAATGCAGGAAATGGCATCTAAGAAATCAAAAATATTCTGGGGGAGGACCCCAAGACCCCCCGCTGGCCTATGCTGTTCACAATGGTCTATACTTCTATTTTGGACCCCCCCCCCCCAATATCTATACTATGGTTTCGCCCTTGGGACTAGATAATATGACCCCTTACTTTAGAGAAAATCATTTCATACCGACAACACAGCCGACTGCAAGGAGTTGTGGTGTGAACGTGTTTAATTCATTTTAATATCTTCAGTGACCATAATTTGTGGCTATAACTTTAATATCTCCCGAACGGACCTGAAAAGGAGCTCATGTCTATTTGACCAATGGACAGCGCTAGCTAGTGGCTGGCTACCACGTAGATTAGCTGATACCAATATGCTAACTCCCATATCTTGTGTTGCTTGTCAAAGTAGCAACACGGACGTGTTCTGTTCTCAGACCTAACGATCAGTGTGATTGTTCACGGATTTTATGTTATAAGATATCAGGATACAGGATATGAAGTATGATAACATAGAATGTATTACTAACTGATATGTGTAATAGCATTTCATCACTCAAAGTGGTTCGCGGGTTTAGCTAGCTCATGGCTAGCTAGCATTCTTGCTAAACACAGGCGGCTACAAGATAGACGGTGGTCACTTCTTGTATAGCACCGATGTATAACGGTATTATAACACTAGCTTTGAATTATTTGTGTAACAACTATCTAGCCCCTATAACTTATCGGCCATCTGTGTAATACAGACTAGTCTATCTAGCCATATGATAGTGGCAATTCACCCGCACCATTGCGAACAGTTCTGTTCTACCCATTCAGGGAAATCTGGAAATCTGTTTTACATAACTTACACCGTTTTCCTATAATTGTATTCCAAGTCATAAGCAAGTTTGACAATATCCATATAATGAAAATTATATAGGGACGATCTACTTTTATGTAACAATATAATAAATGTAAAAATCAATACTTACTTTGCGAGCTCAAAATTATGCTGTGCTGGCCGTGCGTCCGTTGGAATGATGGCGCGTCCGCGTCTGCGTATCCGATACGGGTGTGTCGCGGAGCCGCATTTTGACAGTAGAGGCAGAAGGACTTTGGTAGAGGCGCGTCCGTGTTTGTGAATCAGATTTGGATCCGGTCATGATCCGCGTTTTGACAGTAGAATGTGCGGCGGCGCGCGGTGGCGACGCTGATCCGCCAAGCGGAACCAAAACGAATGTGACAGTAACGCGGATGTGATGACTTGAAAGCGGATCCGTATCGGAGTCCTCTGCTGTGTGGGTATGGTTAGGAGGGCATTTTGTTTACTACAAAACGTTTTTCTATTTCACCGACAGATGTCGTCCATGCCTTTGCATGATATAAATGCAATCAAAACGCCAGTTAATTTAGTCATGTATCTTCTGTCACTCTCAGATATAGCTAAGCTAGCTGTAGCAGTAGCTACAGGCTTCACATTATCACGAACCCTTTTCTGTCCCATTGCACATAGAACACCTAACCTTATTTATGTGAGACTGTAGCCTATTTTGCTTAATTCTACCGAATGACAATCCTAAAGATGGCCGTGGGTTTATTATGCATTGGCATTGCAAACTCCAAAATAAAATATACTTTCTCAAATGCTATGTAAACTTTTCTAAATGCCTGGCTAAACACTATTAATTTCACGCCACACAGTGATAAATGGTCTGAAGCCAGAATTGTTAGCCTACCTAGTGCAATGACTGCTAACTGTTACTGAGAAAGTATTGGCCACCGTCACGTCAAAATAAACCATAAACTGTCTACTATTCAATATCTAAAGTAAAGTAACGGCTAACTGGCATCAGTTACTTGCAAAATGCAGTTATAATTTTTAACAGCAAAATCTCAATTTAGCTTGCGCCTAAGTTATAACACATATTTGAGTTTGCTAACATTAGCAATAACGTCAGCTAGTTCAAGGTGTATGCATAGGCTAAGCTTTACACTAGCTGCACATATTTCCCGTATTTAAGAAAGATTAAACGTGGACACTTACCTGCAAGTGATGCACGGGCATCATCTCGCTGTTTCCTCTTTTTTCTTTTTTCTGCTCCTGACTCCTGTTGCCTTTTCATTTCCAAAAATGTCGAGTAATCCAAAAGACCACTGACAGCAAGGGCACCCACAGGGCGCTTGGGACGCAGATTGTGCAGATTGTGTTTTCGTTTGTGTTTGTGTGAGTGGGGAGGGGAGGGGGGGAGGGGAGAGGGGGGCACCATCGGTACCTTTGAGTAGTATGCCTAAAAAGTGCCTCATATTTCTATAGTCTACTGAAATAATTTCGGCCTTATAATTATTATGACGATTTTTCATTAGGCTATTTTTGGTGGTGCCCCCTCGACACTTGGTGCCCTACGCACAGCGCGTAATGCGCGTTATGGGAGCGGCAGCACTGCGCAGGGCCACCCTCCTCCCGCATGGACGCTTCTGATAGCCCTCCTGAATCCACCGCCACTGCTCCTTCAAATCGCTCCATCGTCATCCCATCAGCTTCGGTCTACAGCTCCGCAGAATTGGGAGCAGCCTCGATGGCTTGCATCTTTAACTTTCTTTGAGCGACTCCCTGGCAGATCGGATGCAGGGCGATCGGACAACAATGAAATTGAGAGCCAACCAGTCAGTGCATCCATTACAACAATAGGCTATATCATATTATACAAAATAAACTGAATATGTTAAAAAGACACACAAACAAAAATGAAAGAAATACGATGCCCCGACGCGCCTGGGTAGACTGTCGGAATGGCGGTACTAAACTGTCAGAATGGCGGTACTAAAATTGTGTCGTAATAGGGGCATGTCGTAATAGAGGCATGTCGGAGGTTGCACCCCATGGACAGGCAGGCGTTGACTGACAGACTGACTTCACAGCTAGCGTGGACAAAAATACATAACATTTAGAAGCATGAAGGCAACAATACATTCTTTCTTAAACATCAAATGTCTCACTATCATGTTTCTTGTCTAGCTGCAGGATTAGTTGTTGAATCAGCACATTTTTCAGTTCGATTCCAGCAATAAGCTAATGAGGCTTCATGAAGCCTGATTAGCGATGCCCATAGTGAACTATTACAACAGGCCAGCGAGAACAGTCAGACAATCATCTGTTTTTTAAACCAGGCTCACAGTCCACTTTCCCATCATCACTGCTAAGGAGTGAATATGGATATTAGTTTAATGCATTCTGCCTTTTTTTTTTTTTTTTTGTCCAAAAGAGCCCCTTTCAAGTTTCTACAGCTAAATCGTTCTTGAAAGTCAGGCCACGCTAAAAACGCTGCAGTACTCATGCAATAAAGGAAACATCACATAAATGAAAGGGAACTAATTAAGAGCAAAGTTACAGACTGTGACAGTAATTACAGAAGCAATGACTTGACATCCTTCCTGCCCTTGCCACATTTCACGACTACTGGCTCCTTTGGAAAACAGTCAAATTAAGCGTCATTAACCCCCTCTGAGGTTTTTAATTATCACACTTTTATAGGTAAAGATTCTTTCAATACTTCCAACCATATACTCATTAATTATATCAATAAAGTTGAAGGAATTCCTAGGGTGTGTTGCTCTACAGAACTGATAGAATGGTTAATAGAGCAAGGCGGCCTTAAAAGAGGAAAAATGCTTCTTCACGTGCAGTTGTGATCCACATGTGCAGTGAGTCCTTCATCCACACCCAAGCTTTCCTGTTCAATTGATCTGACATGAGCTCAAACGGAAAAGGCTGCATTTCTTGGACGAAAAATCCAACTGTCATCTCTGGGAGTCACGTTGAACTGCTTAATGTTTGGATAAATGGGACTGTCCTTCCTGTGTGTTGAAGACAAAAATGTAAAAGGAAAGAGGAAAAACGGAGCTAGATAAATCCCCAAATTGCCTTGGTTTAGAGTACCTGTTTGCATGTGTGTGTGGCGGCGGTAAACACGCAGTGATGTGGTCATTGGAGGAAACTAAGAGTTCCGGAACGCCTGAGGAATGAGATCATTCAAATTAAAGAGCGTGGCAATTACCAAATGGTAACAGGCTACTCTGGCATGCAATTGCAGGAGCACAGGCTGCCTGACAAAGAAGCAGACACAAAGTAATTGTGGTGGATATCTAACAACTTACGTGTGATTTTTGATCCTAAAAAAACATGACTTCTACTCTCTTAACACACACACTGGGTGTCTATATTTGTGCAGCAAACAACACTTATATATTCATATGAACAGTGGTGGGCCGTCAGGGCCAGCAAGGCCTTCTCTGCTGGCCTAAACATCATCAGAATACAAATTAAATGTTGATATAATTTTTCCACAAATACGTATTAAATTATTCCCCATAGTCTATTCTCTTCATTTTATAGCGTTCGTCTTGGCTGCGCTGCTTCCAGCCTCAGAACGAGATTTGGAGGTCTGGCCTTTATGTTAGAGCTTTTATCCAATCATATTTCAGCCATAATGTGTTGCTAGGGTCAAAGAAATCTGCCCTTAGGCCTTCAGAATCAGCAGTGCGGGCGGCTGTAAGCTTAAAGTGAACGCAAACAAAACTGTGGCGTTAACCAATCAGATTTCGAGGTGGCGACAACGGGCCAGCTAGCAGGCGTACGTTAACGTTAGCACGTGCACATCTTCTGATTGGATACGCACTATAGAGAGGCAGAGCTAGGCAGTAGGCAGAGCCATACAGTCTATGGGCAAAGCTAGCAAACAGAACTAGAACTTGAGCGAGCTAATTTGTGTAGATTTCTACAAGCTATTTTTTTCAACCCACAATGGCTGAAGGAGGAGAAGAGATGAATTTGGTCGCAGATATAATTACAACGCCATTTTCAAAACGAACTTTTCAAGTAAAGCTACACATCTTGAAAAAGGGAACGACCAACTCCAACGCTAGCGAGCCTAGCACAGCAGGGAAACTACGAGCGGTACCCCTGGCTCACAGCCTCCGAGAGGCACTGCAACTTGTACTGCCGGGAATGCCTGGTATTTGCAACTGATTGATTTGGTGTTTGGAGCCACACTAAATTTGCAAACTTGAGTTGTCTAACCAAGGCAGCAGCGAGACACCAAAGCACAGCTGGGCACTTGGAAGCACTGGTGCTTTTGAAAACCTTTGGGGACACCCGAGTGGATCTACAGCTCAACGAACAAGTGCGCAGGGAAACGGAGCTCCACAACGAAAGGGTGAACAAAAATAGGGAAATATTGAAAGACTGATTGATTGTGTCCTGTTTTTGGGTAAACAGGAACTTTCATTTAGGGGACACGATGAAAGCGCCGAGTCCAGAAACAGAGGAAACTACGTGGAGCTTCTTTCTTTTCGTGCTGAGAACAACACAGATTTGCATTACCACCTGTACACAAACAACATGTTTACTGGGACGTCAGGCAAAATACAAAACGACCTGATTTATGCTATTGCTGAAGTGATGGGAGAAGAGATCAAAATGAAGATTAAAAAAGCTCCCTTTGTCGCTGTTATGGTGGACGAGACGTCAGATGTGGGTAATGTAGCACAGCTGGCACTTGTCCTGCGTTATGTGACAGACACAGGTGTCAAGGAGCGGTTTGTCAGATAATCTGATTAATTAAATTAACTGTAAATGCTGATGTATTCATTATAAATGCTTCAGAAATATTAATATAACTCTGTTGTACTTGACTATGTTAAGGTGATGCAACGCCCGGTTATACTGCGTTTCTGTCTAAATGTATAGTTTGTAGAGCCATGGCGTCATAATGATGGTATTAAGAGGTGGAATAATTCAGGTAGGACTGTGTAGGACATCACTGAAGGCCTAGGTGTGAAATGCACGGCCCGCCACTGCATATGAACACAAACCAATTACATTTTACAGCGATTTACCAGCGAAAACACCATATGCATGGAAAGAACCTTTAATCCCGTCTAAGAACTGTGGTCACCTCATGAAGAGCTCTCTCTGGGTTTAACATCCCTTTGCATGCTGGTCCCCAGTTGAAGCGGAACGCTGTGGCGATATTAGCAGAGGCTGTTGAGATTTTGATTGCAGTTTGCGGTGAAAATAAAGTTTGGAATGAACAACACAAATCAGCTATTTCCTGACTACTGATACTCTGAAGAAATAAACCTTTTACCAGATTAGTTTTTCTTTAAATGTAAAAGCATAGGAGTTACTTCAGTTGCTAGATTCATTTCAAGCAACTTGGACACATTTTTTATTCGTTCTTAAGATATACAGACAGGAGCGAAAACAAATTACTTCAGACTTTGAAAATGGATCACTATTGGTTTTCTCACTTGCCTCTCAGGGCTTCTGCAGTTATCTCACTATGGTATACAACTCTCTCCCTCTCTAATGAATCTATCCATGGTGAATGTAGCATGAGGCCTACCTAAATAAATTGTACTATAAAATAAGGTTTGACTTGAAAGAGAAGTATGAAATAAAAAGCTCCCCACAGGAAGACTGTGGTTTACGGTCCAATCTCTGCCTCACTCTGCACTGATGTGAAGGGGGCTCATTCTCTATGTGTTCTGTTAATGAAAGACTCGCTTCAATGGGTTCTGAAAAGATTAGGCTCTTGAAGACACATGCTGAGGTCTTTGGCTGTATCCCTCTGAGGTAAACTCAAGATAGCTGACTGAGGAGAGAAAGAAAGTAGGAAACAAAACAAAGAGAGGCTAAGGCAGAGATGGTTAAGAAATACAAATAAAAGGAAAGAGTAATGACAGTAGATATTGGGAAACAAATGTATGCTACAGTATGCTTGATAGGAAGACAGTGCCATCTAGAGACCTCATGTGACAGCTGTGCATTTTAGTGCTCAGGCATCAAACCAAAGTTTTACCTACAAGCAGTTTTTTGTATTCATTCAATAGTCATATATTTCTTATCCAGCTGTTTAATGGAGAGCTTAGCTGTCCCAGGAGCCAAAATGTTGTTTAAAAGCTTTTATATCCTGAAAAGAGAATAATACTTTGAACCCTGATTGCAGGAAATCTTAAGTTTCTCAGAAAGGAACCCTGTCCATCTTCGTAAAACTTCTTTTGGATTGATATCCCTCTTGTCCCTTGGCCCTTGTGCTCCCTGCTGCTTACACGCGGGGGTTCCCAGGCTCAGCATTTTCCACGGGGCCAGTTGGGTTTACACCAAATGTGGTTTTCTCAAACTTTGCTAATTTATCAGATTCACAACAATAACAAATGTCCTTATCCAGAACTCCATGTTACTCTCCCTGGAGGATGTCGCATGTTTCTACAAAATAGGGCATGAAGTCTGCAGGCAAACAAGAAGAGAGAGATGAAGATCAATGCAGTGCGCAGAAAAAGATTAGCACATGAGGCCATTGTGTACTGAAAAGTAAAGTCTTTGTAGAGAAAGTTACCATCTTTTAGAAATGTTCTTGGAGTTTCTTGATCTTTAAGACGACTTATCAAGAAAAACTCACCTTTTTAAAACACAGCACACATTCAGGAATATCTGAGTATCTCCAAACACTGCTTTCAGAGCAGCCAGGACTTTTCAGGAAGGGTTCTAAAAGAGACAGGCGCCAACACTTTTTGGAAGCAGATCCAAAACTTCAATCATTTAATTATCCTTTCGCATGAATCTGTAAAAAGGATACATCATTTACTTTATTTAAAGGGAGGGTTTCGCTCAAAAACTGATTTTCTAATAGTGTAACGAAGCTTTGCTGGATCAAAATACTAACACCATCTGTGGGTTGTGTTGCTGTCATGATGATGAGGGGGGTTTTTTCCCACTAGATTCAGATATTTTGGACTACAACAGGATTTGAAGTCAAGGAGAATGATTTATAGATAATACAACAGTAAACAGGGAAAGTAAGCCACCACATGTACTTTTAGATGATGAAAAACATGCAGTAGAGGATATGGAATCATTGAATACGTTTAATCCAGAGAGAGTTTTGTGACATGCTTAGACAGTATGGTTTACATGATGATAACATGTACATTAATGACTTAACCCAAATAGTGAACTTTTCTCCTGCTAACAGTGTTTTCAGTTAAGATCCAGACCGTTTAATTGCTCATTCGAAGTCAATGCTTTACATCACATGACATTCTCACTATGGCTATTAGCCAAAAAGTGCTACTTGAAGCAGGAACGTAACACATTTGGGGAGTTACAAAGGTAGCATTGAGGATACACAAACAGATTTGACAAGTCAGGACATAATAAGGCTTCTCTCATAAATTAGGAAGTATGTCAATAAATTATAGCAAAAATAGCAAGATAAGTGTATTACATAACTTCAAAATGTTTGAAAAATATTATAAAATGTTTGCTATTAGAAAATAAAATGCAATTAGCAAATTTGGTTCACAACGTGCTCTATTTGGAGATTGAAATTGACTTTTTAAGGGTTGGGGTCAGTAGAGCTCTGTAAAAGAGGAGAAGGTGGATGGAGGTCAGGTTTGGTGAAGCAGGAAGTTCTTGATGGGTTGTGGCAGCGGTAACGAGGGTATGTGTTTTAGGCGACTTTTACCCATCGTTCTGCGGATCCTGATGCGACACAGGTGTGTCAGCCTGCGAGGGCATCCTGAAAAGACACAAAGCAAAAGGGCCGTCTCCTTAGCAACTGCAGCAGAACCGCAAGACAGGTGCATGTAAACATTAGTAAAAGATTGCACACCAGTTTATTACCACTTACCACACCAAGGAGATTGTGTTTCTGACTCAGAAAGGGCAGGGTGCCAGATAACGGAAAAACTACTGGCCCGATTTTCATGGAACTTGACGAAATAGTGGATCATGGGCGAAGGAAATACCAATCAAACTTTGGAGCAGATCCAAATTACAGCCCAGATCCATGTTTTTCTTATGTTCGGATTGCGACATTTGTTTTGCATTCATGAAGTGTTTGAATAATCTAGAAATTCAGTTTCAAGACTGGGAAAAATTCACATGAATTCCCTAGTTCCGAACATCGTCTCAGAAACAGCGACTCAGAAACATCTTTAAAAAATTGAAAGAATCTGTAGAAATGTACCCCCTTGGGAAATGGGATCATCCTAGGAGCACTTGAATGCACCGTTGACCTGGGCGGAGGTCTGCTCTCCTAAGTGCCATTCAAGTTTGATATATTATCACTGGATTATCTGAATCTGAACTTTATACATTTTTCGTTGCCAGTCATGATGTATGTCATGTTATCCACGCATGTTAAGTGTCCAGGCTGTCAATAAATGGTCAGACGCACGTACTGCTTAACTTGCATTAACTATCGCACCAGGAGAAAAACAGATTTACTGTGAAAACATGGGAGTTTATGTTCATTGAACCGAATGACAATACAATGGAACAACTTCTGTCAATGTGCATAATGGGCCTTTTTCCCAGCAGGCATCAAAGGTGTTACTAATAACATGAACAATGGCTCCGCTCATTTCAAGTGCTGCGACAGTATGCACAATAACAGGACCTTGAAACTGACGCAGTTCAATAGAATTTAGCGATTGATCATTTTTACGCCTGCTTCTACTGTAGCATGTCAAATAACTAGGAACTTTAGTGCAAGCCAACTAAATGAAGCTGCAAAATAAGTAATTTAATGAAGGGAGGGTTGTAGACGGGGATTTTCCAGGTGTACTGTATATAAGGAACTTATAACTTCAAACTTCAAACGCGTTAATTTGACAAAAAAAAAAAAAAAATTAATCTTCAGTTATTCCCATCATCCTTAAACAGCACTCTCCTGAAGTACCTACTGTATAATTCTGAATTAAACCCTTGCTTTATAATATCTTTGTTAGCAGTATTGGCCTTCACTGATGCCTGCATAATATTTCACTCACTCTTTGCCTCCAGGAAGACCCTGAGTGCCTCCGGATCCACCTCCCTCCGATTCGAAGCCTCCAGCTCTGATCCGTCCCAAGGCACGAGGTGCGGGTTGGCCCCGTGGTCCAGCAGCAGGTGGATGAAGTCCTCCCCACAGCCGTGTCGCAGCACGGCGTCCAGCAGGCAGGAGGCCAGGCCACGGGTCAGAGCCTCTTGGCAAACGGGCCCTGTGTAGTTAAAATCGGGCTGAGCACCGGCCTGCAGCAACAGCCGGAAACAGTGGAGGTGATGGTAGGCAGCGCTGATGTAGAGGGGACACACCACCAGAGTGTTGAGGGTGCGAGCGCTTAAGAGGAGCCGGGGGCCCAGCTGGTGGTCCATGTCTACATCAGCATTGAACCTGGACAGAGGGAGGTGATATCATTGGAGAAGGTTTTCTTGACAACAAATGCCAGATTCAGCCAATATAATGTGCAGACAAGGTCAGTGCCTGGATAAAAAAAAAAATCTATGGATACAATTGACACATTTTGTCTGTTCAGAAAGATTTAGTGAAGGTGTGAAGAGTCACCAATCAATGACGGAATAAAAAAAATGTTAATCATTGCGAACATGAGATTTCCTTGATACAAGTATAAACACAAAGATTATTAGGCTGATGGGTCGAGTAGTATGCTGGATTAGCTGTAAACATACAGATACACATTACAAGAACTCCTCAAATAAAACCAAAACTGGGAAAAAATAAGTTAAAGGTTTTGGCATGTAGAAAATACCGCAAGTTATTAGCTCTCAGCATTATGAGAGAAAAAATAACAAATCCAGTTACCAATCCCCAAATCACCACTCCATTAGAGGCAGGTTTTGGACTGATCCTCTCCAAACCTCACCTGATGAGTTCCTGCAGTAGGTCCAGCTGTCCCACCCGGGCAGCGTGGTACAGCGGCGTGCTGCGGTGATGCCGACTTCCGTTGGGATCGGCCTTGGCTTCCAGGAGGATCCGGACACAGTCCAGGTGACCATTCACCACGGCAACATAGAGGGCTGTTTGACCTTTAACATCAACCAGGTCCACTTTGGCTCCCTGAGAGATCAGATAGGCCACGCAGGCAGCGTGTCCAGCTGTAGCTGCGATCCGCAGGGGGGTGCAGGGCAGGCAGCCACAACACCACACAGACTTCTCATTGATACGCCTGCCACCAAGAGATGGAAGGGACAGGTTATTCGTTCTATAAGTTTTATATTAGAGAGGTCCTTTTATGCTTTGGGGGTTTTTTTTCCCATTCGAGTAGTGTGTTACATTCGTTTTTGAGCATGTCAAGGGTCTGCAAAGGCTAAAATCCCAAAGTTCCCTCCAGAGGGAGTTTTTCTTCCACAATCTCCCCCCCTTGCCTGAAAGACCACCTTTGTACTCCTTTGGTTTCTTCTGTGACATAATAATATTTAACTCAAAGACATACCTACAGTATAAATAATAAAACAACAGAAAATGATAATGCTGAAGTTGTCTCTTAATTTTTCAGGGCTGTATTTCTGGGAAATCATTCATCATGCAGGATGAAAACTAAAACAATTACAAACATATATTTAAATCAAGCACAATTATGAACATATTTCTTGCTTGCAATGACATTTCGGATAAACTTTGATGAATTAAAGCATGCCAAGGATTATTAAAAAAAACAAAAAACACATTGAAAACACTCAACTTGCCAGAGTCTTTAAAATATCATTTCTGTGTGGTCATCTCAAATAAAACATTTATAGATACCTGCACACATAATCTGCTTTTAACACTACTTGCTGCCTCAAGTTGGAATATGCTGTTCAGGGAGAACCTAATGAAATAAAAGGAGTTTATTGAAAAAACATCATGTTGTAAACCATGTGGAGTGGACTGCCCTAAACCCGTAATAATGGGTTGGCTGAATGTGGAGTGCTGCACACAACCACTGTGGGATTGGGGTTGAATGACCACTCAAAGACGGTCTCCGGCTCTATGAACATTACAAGTTTCCCAACGTTTGTGGAAAGTATCCATATATATGAAGTGTTAAGGTCATGTACGTATGTCTTACACATTACAACAATGTGTGTGAATAATTATGAGTTTATGACTGTTTAATCTGTAAGAAGTTGTGAATTTTATTTCTATGAGATTGTTTCGTTTATTATTGTAAGTTCATTAACTCAAAATACAGAAAATACAGAATTGACAAATATGTATATTTTTTGTGTATTTTCATTAGAATGTCTGAAATATGAAAACAATTGGAGAGCCGTAGTAAAAAATACCCCAAAAAATAATGGAGACAGATTTCAAGCGTTACAACTTATCTCAACACTCAAGATATTCTATAGGTGTATTCATAATTATCTTCCCTCATCACTATCCTTGTGTGATCGCTTATTTATGCTATACTAAACCCAAAACATACTTTTAAAAAAGTGCTTTACAATTCAAATGGAATACATGAATATCATAACTATTAGCCCCTCCCACCGTCTGAAGCTGTCCTCCTGCAGCAGGTTCCTCAGGGTGTCCAGGTCTCCCACATAAGCTGCGTTGTGCAACCGCAGGTCTTCCTGCTCCAGAGGTTTGTCGCAGAACTGCTCCTGTAGCCATTCCTTCAGGTTACGGCCTGGTAAGGATACACATATGATTAGCAGAAACTGACAAACTGCTGGAAAAATACTGGAATTACTATTCTACAATGCATAATCATGATTTAGGTTAAAAGAGCACAGTGACACAATATGTGAAACAAATGTAGGCTATGATATCATTTCTCCTTCTACTTACTTAATTTGAAATATGCAAGTAATTATTTTTGAGTAATCAACTACTTTTAGCAAAGCTTACTAATATTTTGAAGCAGTAATTACATAATTAAATAATAACACATTTTAATTGCTTTACTTTTCAAGTCATTATTTTGTATTATTATAAAGACTAAATTTCAACAATTTTGTTTTCTTTTACTGGCGGAAATGCACTTCCATACAATGTTCAAATCCATCCATTAGCTACTTTATTTGTAGAGCTATGAACACAGCAAAGAGCTGGCAGACACACTGTTGGTGTTTACTGTCTCCATGGACCACACCTTATTACCATGAGTCACCCCGATCAACAGCCCCTCTGTTATTGTTGCCATGCTCGGAGAAGTCTGGCTGTTATTGTATGTGCACATGGAGGACCATGCTCCCCTGAGAGGACTGATGAATCATGAGCCATGTTACCTGCAGCAGTGGCAATGGGGAGGTCAGACACAGTGATGAGGGGGGGGGTGTTATTGCTGGGCGGTTCTTCAGGCTCCGGAGCGTCGGCCATGCTGCTGATGAGTCTCACCGTCACCCTGGAACCAGTGCTTCAGGAGGAGGACGACCGCGGTTCACGGAAACACGGGAAAACCAGCTGATTCAGGAAGCAGACGTCAACAAACACAAGCGTGACCGTGTTGATGACGTCAATGCGCAACTTCCTGACTGCGCTCAGCTGCGCCGATTTAAAGGGGAAGTGTCAAGGGTTAAAAGACAGGGAGGACTACTGGAGCTTTTTATCTACTGTATAAACTGTTTTTAATTCCTTATAAAAGGTGGACAAATTATTTACAAATATTAATTCAATAGTTAAACATAAATAATTCAACAATATTTCAAAAAAAAATGACCATTTTATTAAAGCAATATTTCCTATGATACATGTAAACATAAAATAATGAATTGCATTTTCAGACTGTAGTATTTATTTGCAAACATGAATTTCTGAATTATAAGAAAAACATATATAAGATAACCCATTATGAAAGCCCAAGGCCAAATATCAATAACTTTTTTGTTTAAAATGAGTTAGTTTAGTTTAGTAAATTATTAAAATCTAATTATAACGTCAGTAATGTGTTTCTACAGGATCATTTTTTTTCAGGATAATAAAATATTGTGGTTGTTTTTGAAGAAGGCTAATCATTTACAGAAGGACAATATAAGCTGTTTATGCACTTCAAAACTGACAGTTTGAATAATGGCATTTTTAATACTTTATGGGAGGGATAGAGGACATTCCAACGTATTTATATTAAATCTGAGGTGGATTACAATGAGTGTTTATGTGTGGTAGGTTTATGATTCAAGCCCAGAAGGACACTCTAAGGGTCAAAGGGTAGTACCAAAAAGGAAAGGATTTGGGATTAATTAACCCCTACAGCACGTGCATAATGTAAATCCATGTTTCTATACAAAGCATTATTTTTCTGAGCAGTCTGGACAATTTACCTGCACAACGTAGGCCTAACATGTTATGTAATCCATATTTTGGGCTGTTCAATTGTGGCGAGTCAGTTTTTTGGGTGGGTAACGTACACCAGGGTATGCAGCCATGGATTTATGTTGCCTGATGACAGATGAACCTTCAAATGGTGCTCTAAAAATACATAGAGAGGTCAACAGTGCCACGTGTCTGCAAAAGTGGACAGACTTCCAGTCTAGCAAAGACATGGCGGTTTCATTGAGGAAAAATAAATTCTGAAATTCAATTGATAAGCAGATCGGTCAGCATGAACTGCAGTTCAATTTTGACACATTAAGTATTACTAATTCTTGTAAGAATGCGTCCTGATTCAAAACCATAATATCACTAACCCTAACATTTTCATTTAATAATGAGAAAGTCAGATTGATTGGGTTTTCCTTTTCCTGTATTGTGTTATGTATTTTCTTGTGCATTCAAATGGTCTGAAAATGGTAAAATCCCAAAGTTCCCTCCGACGCACTCAGCCCCAATCCCCCCACCGACCCGGTTTGAAACACATCCATTGGACTCCTTTGTTTACTTCCCTAACATAATGACATCACTGTATTACACTCGCGCTTCAATTGGCTAGCGCTCCAAGACATTGTACTTGATAGGGTAAGGGGCAGGATACCACTAGAACGGTTGACCAATCATAACAGAACTTACCAGCTTACCCAATCAGGGCAGACTGAGCTCTGGTTTCAGACAGAGGGTGAAAAGGTGCTGCAGAACAGGCAGTATGAGATTTAAAAAAAACATTAAGGCATGTAAATGTGTCACAGTAAAGGCACGATATACAATTACAACATCAGAAAGTGTGCATAATAGAGTCCCTTTAAAGTCCCAATTCATCCCAATGTTTGCATCACTCAGACAAATGGAATAGTAATTTAATTAAAGCTGACTTTGGAGAGGTTCTTCAGACCCTGGCCATGTGTTGCAGAAGTGATTGAAACTAACATTAGAAAAACAACAAAAGTGGAAGGTGTTGTCACTCATTAGCAGCATGATCCATTGTGAAATCCAAGTCAAAAATAAACCTAGGCTTCTTTTAATGAAGGCAGTCACTTCTTCTTTGTGTTAGCCCACAGTTTAGGGGAAACGCAGATGGACATTGGATGGAAGGTACTGTGTTTAGTCTTATCTTAATCCACCTGTTGAGACTGAGGCCACCATCTTTTGTCCATGCCTTGTTAGAGCCTTCAGCTAAATCTCAAACTTGCTTCACAAATGATCTGTCCAAATCTAGCATAATAGTTGTTAAAAGGGGCTTGCTAATACGCTTTGTGTGTGGCAGCTGTTTCTTGGCTTTCCAGAGAAAAAGTTACTGCTAATGTTTCTGAAGGGTCTTAAAAATAAAGGGAAATGTTTCAGATGTCATGTTGGACTGGGCTTCAAAAGAAATTAGTCCTGTTGAGTGTGACTTGGCCGTGCCAGGCGCCACAAAGACTTCACATGAACTCGTCAAAATCACAAACCAGAGTCATTTATCATTTATAATGTAGCCCAAGCAAAAAGACCCCTCATTAAATTTGCATTATTTGAACAACTTGATTTTGAGCCTTTCTTTATAACTCTCGTGCAGTCACTGTATTCTACAATGACTCATAAAAGCAAGAAGAGTAGACAAATATGTATTGCAATGTAACCATTTATTTCACTCCACTACAAAATTATATAATATTTTCAACTATAATACAGTCTCCACATATACATAATGTACAGTTAATAAGAGAAACAGAGGATATGATACAAGCACTTACAGCCTACATTGTCTTTTCATACAAGACAGATGGACTCGCGGGTTTTGTTATTGTGATGTCTTTATATTTGAGTTGGTGGTGTATGGAAGCCCTGAAAGGCAAGTGAAAAATGAATAATTCTGGTTATCGATAATCTAAGTTATATTTAAATAGCTTTAAAGTCTGTGGAAAAATATTTAGCTGATGACTTTTTTTTGTCAGGATCCTTTTTCTAAATGTAAGTTCAAATTTCTCTAGGCACTCACAAAACAAACTCAAAATATTGTGTGCAACCAAGTTATGATATATTACTGTCACGTCATTTTTTTTGGGACAAAATTATATAAAGTAAATTCCTCAAAATGGAAATATTAAAAGCACGAGTAGTAGAATAGTGGTGTAACTATGCCTCTTGTGGCCAAAATGAATATTACAACAACACACACTTGGAAAAATGATCCTGAAAAAAATAAATGAACTTTTTCCAACTGTTTGCACCAATGCTCACAGGGCTTCTGTAGGTACAGTATATTATTGACGAAATAAATACTGATATGAAAACAGAATAAAATCAGATAAAAGTAGATTTTAACTTCAGAATTCTCCAAGTGAATAACTAACATAAGATCAAATCAAGTCAAATGAATAGCAACATATAGTAACATTGATTCCACACTGAAGCAATGCAGTTTAACTGTAATGTCTCCTTTTGCTTCTTTACTATCTGTTGATGTTCATGCTTTTCCATTCCAACCACCGGCTGCCTGTCCCACTTCAGATTTGCCATCTATCCTTTTCGTAACACATTGTTATGATGGAAGTGGAAACCAGAGTTTGGGAAGATGATTTTGGAGCTTTGTCCAGATAAGAGAGCTGGTTTTGAAAAATTGGGCGTTATAAAAAACATTATTTAAAATAAAATATTACATTCATTATGGTTTCTGTTGGTGTGTAAACACTGGCATACTATATCTGCAGTAAAACTAACAGAGCTGCACTTGTGCAAAAAATAACGTAATAAGAAATAATGTAAAATCATATTGGTGTTATTACTGTAATATGGTAACTGCATTTTTATTGGAATTGAGGTAGGCCACTTTGGAAGAAATCATGGCCGACTAATCTGCTTTCATTGCGAAATTTGACTTTGATAAAGCAGGTTCTTACCATCGACCTACTGCAATATTAAACCAAGTATTGCTTGTTTTTTTATTTAGCTGCATATGTAAAGCACATTTCTTAAAGTCACAAAAGCAGCTAAACAAATATTCTTATTGTTTTGACCAAAACACTGTCTCCATCACAAAGAAAAAACTGTTTGGCAAATCCTACGGTACAAATACAGCTGAGGGACCTCCATGATGGTGGTGTCCTATTTGAGAATGTATATATTCTTACAGTCTCCTGGAAGTACATTAAATGAGTGTGTTGTTGTGTAATAATATAAGTAGAGAAAGAAATAAGAATTCTTACACAGCTTCCTTTTCTAAGCAACTTGAAGGTGCACTTGAAGGTACAATCTTTGTTTAAGCAACAGTAGCTTCCGGGAGGACGCTTAAAGCAAAATGTTTGGAAGTAAAAGAAAACCAGTGCAACTATAAACCATGGACAATGTAGTCATGTAACAAACATTTCAATGGATCCACATGAGTTCTGATGTCTCCATGCAAGTCATAGATATGTTATATTGATGAGTAAAGCATTTGAATGTGGCACAAGAATACTGTGATTGTGGAAAATAACAAATGAAACCGATCATAACTCAGATTCATCTCTAATTTCACTGCATGTCTTGTGTACAGCAGTGACTGAGTCCAAAGTCAAGAAAAATAAAAGGTTAAGCGACTTTATGCTTGGTTAATAAAAAAAAACAAAAAACAATATAGGGTTTAACATTTGGTCCAGGGACTGTCCAGCAAACGTTCATGTTCATTAATTATATTGGCGAGTAAAGGGCATTTGATGAACTCACCATCTATTTGGTCTGATTTCCTTGTCATTCCAAGTCACCTGCAATATTTTCTTGCCCTATTTCATGTCTTTTTCTTTCTGTGTCTTAAGTATGACATGTGTTGCCCTGTTGGAGGAGCCTGGGAACTACACTGTAGCTGTTGTGAATTAGAAAATAAAACCTTTGAATCTCAACTGTGCACCCGTTCATTCCACAAAGGCAACATAACAAAAAAGGAGTAACTGATGTGGTTATGTCAGTGTGTAGAGCAGGAAAATATATTTATTATTTGATATGTCACTGCAGATGTGAGGATAGTCAGATCACCATCCCATCATATGTAGCTTTTATAATCGAACATCTGACATATGGTGTCTCATTTACTCGGGTCCATGTCTCACAAAACTTTAAAAGTGTAGTGTTTGGTCCCATCCAACATCATCTCTGAGAAAAATGGTCTGACCATTATTCTGAATGAGACACTGTTGGTCCCTACATCGTCAGTGCGTTTTTTAGGAAAGTTTATAATTAGTGGACCTTGTTTCTCACTTCAGCTTCTGGAGGAGAAGTTGATTCCAGTCACCATCTTCTGAATCTTCTCTTCATTCTTTAGTATGTTGGACCTTACAGCACAAATCTTGTCCTGCTGTTCTCTGATCAGCTGATCCAGCTCTGTTAATTCTGACCTAAGAGGCTCCACTGCCCTGTCTGTCGCTCTGTAACAGATAAAAACACACACATTATTTACATCAATATTATACAAAAAGAGAAGTTGTCCACAGTAGCAGATACAGTGATGTTTGACTGTGTATAAGTGACAATGGAGGTAAAAAAATATGTAATAAAAATTCAGAGCATGAGAAGGACATGAAATATTCTAACCCCATTTTTGCAAAAAACTAATTCCCCACAGAAAAAACCTTGACTATTCTGTGGGATTTTTAAGCCAGGGAATGAAAAGTATCAGGAATGCTTTGAATTAAAGTTTCAAAATTACAAGAAATAAAATATGATGTGATGAAGTTTCTTGACAAAAAGTTCATTTCCTCATAAATTAGTGCATTAAATCACAGAGGACTTCAGAACTTGTTCACAAATGTATGACTTTATAATCTTAGATATTCAAGTTTTAAAGACAAAACAAAAAACATAATTTCTGCTCCTTTTTCAAGTATTCTGACAAGACACAATCAGTAAAATAATGTATGCTTTATGTTTATAACAATATATCCATGTAAGACAAATGTTTTAAGTGAAAAAAATAGTAAGAATGTAAAAGGAATTGTTAGTTATTTCCCACAGTGTTCAATTCCTTTAATTTATCATAGCAAGATAAAAATAAGTATTATTTGGAAGGAAAAACACAATATGAAGTACTCAAATCAGCAATATGAATATGAAGATAGCACCTTGCATGAGAAGGTGAGTGTTTAGCTGTGTTTGGGATAATATTGTACAGTAAGTGTTTTTGTGCCATCCTCACCTCTGCTCCTGCAGCAGGGCCTGTGCGTGCTCTTTGTTCTCCCGCCTCCAGGTCTGCAGTTCGGCCTGCATGGCGTCCATGTCCTCCTGAATGTAGTCCATGATCTTCCCCAGAGGCAGAGTGCTGCGGCACACCGTCTGAATGGAGGAGCGCAGCCGCTCGATCTCACGCGTCACTATGTCCCGCTCTTTCTTCCGTGCCGCTTCGGACACCACGTTCTGGAAGAGGTGGTGGTAGAAACAACAGCTGAGGTCAGGTGGATGAAATGTTTGTAGTGGTCAACTAAGGAAATATATGGACATGATATACAAGTCAGGGAGCATTCTTACTTTTTTTATTATAACTTTAGTTTTATTTTTTGTTGTCCTTCTATATTTTAGTTCTATGTCCAAACCTTATGAATACAGCTTGTGGAAAAAAACGGAAGTCACAGGTGAATATTTTGGCAATTAGTTGATACAACTGAAATGTTCTAGAGACAGTCTTTGAATTCTCCCTCCCATATTTTCTGTCTCTGAAAAACTGGATTTAAGAAACAGTTCATTCAATTGTACCAGCAGGCATAGAAAATAGCATTGTTTTAATTAAATGTGCATGGTTTAAACTAGATGCTGAATCAAACCGCTGTATGAATATACACAAAAATCACTTGTGTGTCCCTACACCAAAACATAATAAACCCTCTTTAGGAATTTACCTTTGCCAGCAAAAGGTCTCAAATGCCCAGAACCAGAGCAAGGCAGCATTTAGTGGTTTGGGATTTCAAGGCTAAAAATGTTAGGCAGGAATTCTACCAACCTAGTTGTATATATAAAGATCAAACGTACGGCTGGATTGTGTTGGCCAAAGTTTGGGGTGGGGGGGAGGGGCTGGTTGATGAAGGCCTCCTGTGTATGTGTGTGGTTGGAGGGGGGTTCACCATATCCAAATTACACTGATGGCGTAAAGGAGGGGAAGGTATCAGGGAAGGACCTCCCTTGGCTCGGGAGCAAATCCAAGGATGTTTGCTCAGCTGGGCTTCACAAGGCCTCTGAGTGAGTGTGTGAGTGTGAGTGTATGTGTTTGCAAAAGCACTCAGTTTTGCAACCCCAAAGCCACACACACACACACACACACACACACACACACACACACACACGCGAGGTATACAGTGGACACACACACAGCCTCTCCGTTCTTGTTTATTTTAGTAACAGGCTTTGGCAGCGGGGTTATTTTACTACAGTATTGAGTAACAACTACTACACTTATGCCCCCTTTCAAGTTCAACTCTCGGTCCAATTCATGTTACACAGATGGGAGCACCTGCCTTCATGGGGCAGCACGGAATCAAAATTGTGACAGTGTGCAAACTACACGACAGCTTCCCTCGTCAAAACACACACATCTGTCACATGTGCTTAGCATAGCTAGGTCGTTAGCATTGGCCTTATCAAGCCATCTCGTAAAACAAGTCAAGGTGAGTAATTAGAATTTGCGAAAACTTGACTAGACAAGACCACACTGTAGGAATGACATCAAAAGCAAGTGCTTGCTATGATGTCTTCACACGATACGAAATTCCTGACAGCTGCGCTATTTGTTACGCATTTGCGGTGGTTTCGAAAGTGTGAGGGTTGAAACGCCTCAGCCCGGCGATCCCCTCACAAGGTGGGTGGCTTTCCACTGGGGTGAACCCTGCAGCTAGACAAACACTCCACGGCTCATTCGGCCAGCCTGGCTGCGGTTTGGTCCAGACAGGACCCATGGCTTCTTTCTGTTTGTCGTCCCTTTGCTACTTTGCCCCTCCCCCCTTTTCTTCCTTCTGTTGGAAAATTTTAAAAAGTCTGCGTGAAAACATGACCCCTGCTTCTTTTGCACTCTGTCCAGGTGGATATAAATCCCAGCTTTATGGAGGTCCCTGTCGGAGTCTACGAGACCCGTGCGCTCCTGGTTTTGTTTGTTCTCATCTAGGTCAAAGAACAATATTTAGACGGGGTGAACGTGGAGGAGTTGGAGGTGAGAGAGGAGGAAGGTTTTCCCATTATCTCATACAGTGGTGAAAGCCCCAGGCAACGGCGAAGACACAACCTCTGGTTGCAAGTAGAAATTGCAGGTGGAATAAGAAGGAGAGGTTTAAAATCCTGTAGGTTTGTTTTAACCACAGACCTTATTCTTACCACAAAAGCGCTAAAATAATCCTTGACTTTGAGACAGGGGAGTCCGGATGTGCTTATATGCTAACTCATACTCGGGTTTAGGACTCATTCCTGCACCACTCCATTGTCTTCCACATTGATATGTCTCTTGATTTTCCGTTTATGTTGTTGGACGCCAACATCCTGGAGGTGTAATCTTTCATTTTAGTCACAAACTGTGCTTGACAGAACTAAATTCTCATAGACATATCATAACATTGCATGGTACAGTGCAATGTGGAATTCCCCCAGTCATCACATGCCTAATCAGCTTAATTAGGAAATGCGTGCAAATATGTGATTTATGGACTGCTTAGATATTTTCTGAAGCAAGAGGAAGACATTCTTCAGTCTCCTTTGACAAGAAAAATGGGGTGCATGCGTAAAGCCTGTCAGCGGCGGGGAAACCTCTTGGGTATCATTAGCTGAGAAAACAATCATTTAGACGCTAGTTGAGATTAGCTTCCATCACAAAGGAGAGAAGCTTCATTTCATGCGTTAATCAACTTCACCCTGGTCAGAACAAGACGAGATACAAATGTGCAAACATCTCATAGGAGCTGCTTTGCCCAAGATCAGGTTGAGTCAATTTAAGTTCAAGTTTTAGTTGTTACCAAATAAAGAAGAATGTAATCTCACTTAGTTGGCCCTCCCAGCTTCTTACAATCAAAATGGCCAGAAAGATAACTGAAAGAGGGATGAATTCGCGTTCAAAATTCAATTTCTTTGGATGTTCAGTTTTTGAGCCATGACAAACCCCAAAATGTGGCTTTTAACTCAGGTAGAGCGTTTCAAAGCCTCACTGAGTGGCGAAAAATGTGTTTTTGTACTGAAGAAGATGTTACTCCCTTGGATTTAATACCTGAGAGTTAAGAGGAGAGAAAATGTTGATGTCAACAACAAAACAATTAAAAATCTCCAATTCTTGATACTGAACACAGTAAAACATAAATCCCATGTACTCCAACATGCACCCCATCGTTTGCATACACTATAATTTAAATGCTAATGTTTGACTATCTCATAATAACGTTGTAGTTTACATTCGCCCAACCCATTTTTACCAAACAGAGTTTGATTGTACCTTAAAGCACCTCAATGGTTCTACCAGCTGCAAACAGCTATTGCTAACAAGCTTTACTTCTGCCTATTGTGTTGTTCATAATGTAGCTTTATAAGAAAAGAAATAAGGCGCTTCCCCTTGATGCGCTGATATAGTAAGTTCAATGCGTCCCAAATTCATCTTGAATGGACCCTCGAGGGACAGTACGTGTTACTATTGTACCCTGAATGAACCATCACCTTTTCAGAATTTTTGGCATCAACTTGGTAGCATAATCTATATTGTTTTATATCCTGAAGTCCTTCAGCATCATGTTATGCACAAGCATAAAAGACTGAGTCCAGTTGCATGCAAACTAGCAGCCAACTAATTGGAAAGATACAAGCGCTCACAGAAGACCGGAAACATCATCACCTTTCACAATTTCATTTTAAAAGACCCATGGATAATAGAATACCACATGCAACAAATGTAAAGCTTCTGGGAACAATAATTCTGGCTACTGCTGACAGTTTGAACAAACTGATGCATATCCCAATGGTTTTAACATGGCTTTTCTGAAGAAGATCCGAAAGGTGAGCCAGGGAGCGAATCGTAGAACGAGAAACCCTCTCGGAATGCTTATGGGCTTCCTCGCCATTTTTCATAGAAGCCCATTGAAAAGTCTGGCTAGATCATAAAAATAGCTTGGAGTCAGTGAGGTGAGGCGAAAAGCTTACGGCCACCGAGGTTACAGGATGTTGTTGCAAGGTCAACATAGCCCCTTGGGGAGACAACGGAGATCACCACCCTGGGCTACGGGGTGAACTAAAGACAACGTCCGGGGAAAAACTGAAATTAAAAATTGACATTGTGATTAAAAAGGGTGCCTCATTTAAACTTTCTCATGGAGGGATAAAGCCGTTTTGAAGAGTTAGAATATTTGACTTCTGATCAGAAAGGTGTTGTCAAAGTCTGTTAACACATGCGAATGCTTCAGGTCCTCATAAACACCTCTAACAAGTCAATAGGACCTCTACAAAAGTAATATGACTAATGGAATGCCACAGGGCCATTTTCTTGGGTTTCCACAAAAAAACACTGGATGTTTATAAAGACACAGAGGTCTGCAGAGAGGAGTATTTATTTTCTTGACAATTCTGCAGAGAGTATTCTGGCCCTTCTCCTTCGTGACTCTCACTCAACAGCCATCCATTTGTATGCCACAGGGTTTATTTATACATTACAAACCTTCATCAAGGCTAATTTGACAGGGGTAAAGAAAAGGAGGGGGAACAGAGTACATAAAAATTCTTATGAAAACGCAGCTGCTGCAAGGGGCAGATTCTGTCTAAATAAAAAAGAGAACTATCTTGGAATAATATACAACAGCGCTAGGGGTCATGAGGAAGGGCATCCCCATAAATATACAGCAGATTCTTCAGTCACACACACTGTGGTGGGACATGGCAAAATACAATCACTTGACTGTTTGAGAGTTCCTCTTTATTTACATGGGAACAGCAATGGGGCAGCTAGGCAGTAGCAGAAACAATAGCAAAATTAATCCAGATATGACCAAGAACATATATTACAATAGGGTAATAACACGGGGTTACACAAAGTGGTCTTAAAGCCATGATGTCGGATCTAAAATCAGGGTGGTATGTGACTCAGTGTTTTGAACACATGAGAAACCGAATAGCGGCGGCTGAAATTCCAAACCTGTCATACCACATAGAATGAGGAAGCTTAATATTTACATTTTTTAACCCTGCATGTTTTTACCGTGATTACAAGAAGGAGAAAAAAAACACGACTCCATTAGGCTGACCTTCTCCACCCTTTCATGTCAGGAAGGAAGTCATTATAGTTCTTTATACAGCTGACGTGGCAAGGCCGATAATGATGGAGGGGCGGACTGAGCAGTTCCTATGTGCAGACATACCTGTTAGAAGAAGCAGACCATACAGGATACTGAGGAGCCTCCATTAGGGAAATTAGGATACAAGCGTGTGTTACACAAAGAGCTCTGGGGTTTTTTTTTGGGATGTTTTGCATGTCTGTGTATGCATTTGGTAATTTTAAAAAGGTAAAAGTACTGAGGTGGGTAGAGAAATGCTGAGCGTTCAAATTCCAGTCAAGCTTTTGCAGTTTCTCAGGTGTGAGTTACGAGGGATGAGTCTGAGGTAAGGATAGGAGGGGATAGATCGGGGGCTATTTTTTTTGTTGCATGAGTGGCATGCAAAAACATCCATCAGAGTCAGGGTGGTCAGCGAGGAAAGGGATTGCTGGGAGAGTATGCTTCAGTGAAGAGGACCACCCAAAGCAGACAGCGTGGACTACAGACCAAACTGTAAGCTTCACACCGATACACACTCCAAATAACGAAGAAAGACGCCTGTTTCTCTACGGGTGATTAATAAGCTAATGGAGGGGAGACAGCAGGAATGCGTCACCTCGAAGAAGATGGTTAATAGTGTCCAATATAGAGACTCAAATCAAAGAGATGGAGGGAAGAAAGACGGAACTTTAAATGGAACTTAAAGTGAATATTGGAGATTTGATGGAGGACTTTAAAAAAGGGACAAAATACAGAAGAATTTTTTTCTGGAATAACCGCAGTTCACACACAAGGGAAGGAGGGTAATTAGTCAGAACACGATAGCTCTAAAAGCTTTTCCTCTCAAACTGTATGCAAAACAGAGACGTCTGTAATAAAAGCACAATAACGATAAGATATTGTGCAACCCATAGAAAACAAGCTCATTTAGCTCCAGACATCTTGATGTGTGTACAAATGGTGTGTGTGGTCTGTTAGAGGCCAGGCTCTCTTGTCTGGCTATTAGCCCTTCAGCCCCACTGACGGGGACATTTTTGTGGTTGCAAGGGAGTGCAATTACACCTCTCCGCTCCATTTGTTTATATCTTTCCTTTGATAATAACCAGTGTTGCTGGGTCATTCACTGCGGCGAAAACATTTGCCAGGGAGACCAAAGCTTGCATAAAGAATGGCTGGTAGAAGAGATGGGGAGGCTGAGGTTTGAGTCACGGATAAGGGGGAGATTAAAAAAAACTAGGCTGATACTGCCCTCTAGTGGAGAAGCAAAACACTACTTCATAATTTGCACATACCTGTTCTTTAGCTTTGGGGGAGGATGGGGAAACTTCATAGTCTTTTTTGGTCTCAAGGATCTTTTTCACAAGGCCACCTGCAGTGAGTGAAAGAGTGAAGGATGTGTTTAGGTAAAATCAGGAGAAAACTGATGTAGGCTAAGGGTGAACATCAAGGAAAAAAACAAATATGGCCACGTACCATGTTTGTCTTCACTGTCGAGGTCTTGTGCAGAGCCCTGAAATAGAAAAGAAGAATTTAGTAAGTAGCTATCCTGTATAAGTTGGTCATTTATCAAAAGGGTCATTTGCTCATTTTCAGGTTTCATATTTCTTTTTTGAGCCTCTACTGTGACATATCAAAAAGCACTTTATTTTTCTCATACTGCCTGTGCTGCTGCACCTCTTTTCACCCTCTGTCTGAAACCAGAGCCCAGTCTGCTCTGGTTGGTAAGCTGGTTGGCTCTGTTGTGAATTAATCAACCACCTCAAGAAGTCCCATCCCCTAGCCTATCAAGTTCAATGTGTTGGAGTGGTAGCCAATAGAAGCGTGAACATAAAATAGTGTAATGGGGGAATGTGAGGCAGGGAACTTTGGGATGTTAGCCTTTGCAGACCATTTACATGCACAAAAACCTATATAAACACACTACAGGAAAGGGAAAACACCAAACAGCATAATAGGGCCCAGCTGAAAACCAGAGGGACAACTGCTGGAAATCTCACAATTGTATGTAACCATAGAAGCACACTGACACAAACCAACTGTGACTGCATTACTGCTGAGGTAACACATCACAGAAAAAGGAACATGACAAAAAGCTTGTGTTTAACCACAGATCATGGATAATGTTCATAGAGTCTACTGCAATCCAATATTTTGTGTCCAATTTACTGTTCAAATAACTAACCACGTCCATATCAGGAGCATCTGGAGGCGGAGGGATCGCCTCCTCCACGAGAAATTGCTCATCTTCATCCTCCTCATCCTCAGACTCCCTCTTCCCATCCAGGATGACTGGCGCTGAGGTCTTGGCACTGGACAGCCTGGAAGACATGTTATTAGACCAGTTCTACCTGCTTCATTTATTACAGTTACACACATCATCTTCATTAAGTGTGTGATACATGTCTCCTGCTAGTCGGGACAAGACTTTGTTTACTAGTTTACATTTGATTAAGGGAAACTGTGAACAAACATGTTCATAAATGACCTGATTCACTAAGATGAGACAATGGCAAGTCAGTCAACACTAACTATGACTATATCAAATGTTTTCACTGAGTAAAATAGTTCATTTAACCAAGTTAAGACTAAATGACATTAATTCAACCAAAACCTGACTTTTGCATTTGACTCAGGACTAAAGCTAAATGTATTAATAGCTGACACAAGGTCACACAAAGTGCCTGCTCTTTTATGTGGTCGTCCAAGCTGAGAATGTTTCATCTTTTTAAGAAAAGCACCGGTGATGTCACTGTTTTATATTTTTGGAGAAGCTTGTTTTTTGACTTTGTTGAGTACACAAAGAAAGACCAAAAAGTTCCATTTGTTGGAGCCAGTAGGCCGGGTGGACCCCCCTGATTGTTGCTGCTGGTGAGTGTTGTTACTTTTATGTCCGTACATGGATAACCCTGCTCGCTCAACGGCTGTCAGACTGAGGGCTGAGATTAATTCGGATAAGTAAAATCCAAGGGGGCGATGATAATCTGTCATACAACAGCGGTGAAAAGGCTTTTCGGCCAGAAAAAGGCGCTATGTGGACACAAAAAGAACAGGAGGATTTTGAAATTGGACTTATGACATAAGCAAGTATGTGTGATGTAGTCACCTCTCAGCTGGGGTCACTTCAGAGTAACTCTCCTGTTTCTTGACTCGAGGTGGGGCTGGGCGAGCACTGCTGGGCCGAGGTATTCTCCTGTTACTGTTGATGGAAAGGATTATACACATTACTGGAATGAAATGTTAACTAACTGTTTTGGAACTAAATATTTTTGCAATTAAACAAGACAGTTTCATTTTGTTCAAAAATGAAACTGCCAAATCCTCTGTTAACATCTCTCTGTGATTTGCCAATTCTGTGACGGCTAATGTGACTGATTCAGATTTCAGAATGGTAATTGTTGCTTGAACAATAGACGTTCACAGAATTAATAAGTGTAAAAATGCTGCCAGCAATCAATCGTAACTGGTTAGTCAGTTAAACAACAGAACATTTATTATCATCCAAACTATTACTATGTGTGATCTACTGGAGCGGAGCCTGGATCTGGCACAGGAACAAACGTTTCTAAACACACACACCCCCCCCCCCCCACATTTCAAATCAATTAAGCAATTAAATACAATACAAAAACATTTGTACCACAACTTCACAAATGATCCAATAACTAATGTCAGCATTCTCAAGAACACGTCATGTGCTTTATACATGTATTATTTTGAAAAGGCTTCCTCATGTTTTCTTGACATAAATTAAAGAGCGTTTTAATGAGAGGAAGTGAGATATTTCATTTTAAGTGACAAACTGTTAACGGGATCTGTGCTTTTTTAGTAAGTGAAGAGTAATGTTAGCTTGGGACCATGTACAGTACCTCAGCAAATTGTTGTTCAAAATGAGTCAAGGTTCAGTGTTGCCTGTACAGACCTGGTGGCCATGTCTGATGGTGCTGCAGCGTCTCCATTTTCCAGGGGGGCAGCTCTCTGGGCTAAAAGAGCATCTCCATCTGTGAAAAAGAAGAGCATTAAGTTGGAGTAAGATCTGCTTAGTTTAGCAAAGACTCAACTTGAGGTGCTCAGAGTTATAAAAACATGCAATGAATCAACAGCAATGCATCTTTCCAGAAATCAAGATTCGTCCAGATAATCCACAGACCTTGTTGTGAGCACTATCATGCAGGAGCTATTTTCTTTCTATCAAATTACAGCTGTCAGCCGGATCGTGCATCTACTCATGGACAGGAGGCTAATGCTTGTGAGATGGAAAGATTAATTGTGTCCTTGTTGGCTGAAATTTCACATTAGCTAGCTAAGATGCATACTTCCTTCTTTGCTGTGATCTGTTTGGCAGCTAGAGTTCAGTTCAAAATAAAATTGCTGTTGAGTTTTAATGAATTTTAAAAAGTGCCATCTAGTTCTGTTATAGAGAAGTCTGTCATATCGGCGTCCGATATCTCCCCAGCAAAAATACAGGGAGGAGAAAAAATATGGATTTTGGGGTTTCTGTCCCCTTTAACTCTTTCATGAAAAAGGTCCTTTACCCTCCTGGGGATAGGCATCCAAAGGTGTCTTCCCTTTTCCTTTCTGTCCTAAAGGTTTCTATGACAGGTTTTACTCGTCTTTTAGGAGTGTTTGGTTTGGGTCGAGAACCGTAAGCCTGTAAAAGCTTTGAGGCCTTGATGCAATATTGGGCTTTACACTTAAACTTGACTGACCTACTCAAACTCAAAATACTCAAACAAAAGATTTTTGCTAAATCATGAGTCACTCAATTCTGAGATAGTAGATTGCTTAGTTTAGAGTCGAACACGATTATTTAGTTCATTTATGCCAGAGATCAATTTGAATATTCTCCTTCTCCATTATTAAACGTACCTCGCAGCAATCATCAAAATGATGTTTACATTTTATAAACCTTTATACTCCTAATGTATGCAACTGAACAAGGGAAATGATTAAAGGACAATTACCTCCTTCACTGTCAGATTCATCTGTCAGAGGCAGGGAAACACAAGGCACATGTTAGCTTCCTTTCTAATACTAAAACTATAGGAATCTTTATAGAGTAATGTGTCATGCAGGGGTGATAAACAGATCTACAGCTGATTGTGTTTTTCTGGAAAAGCTATTGTTAATGTCAGAATCAGAACACCTTTATTTGTCCCACAGAGGGGACATTTGCATTTGTTACAGCAAGAAAAGAGCCAAAGACAGCTTGATATTGCCCAAGAAGCATGCATTACATTTACAAAATACAGTTCTATGAAGCTTGCATTGCTTCTGCCAACTGTAATCTTGATGAGTCACTCCTACCTCCCACTAAGGAAACTAGTCAGTGATTTTATTAGACAGGTGGAGAGCCAATAGGAAGCTGTCAACTGTAAAATCAATTTGAACATTCCAAAGAGCCCTTCTGTCAATGATTAGAGGGCTATAACTCTATCTGTTTAACTGTGTGAGATATGCCTCATTGGTGTAGGTGATTAAAAAAGGGTGCTGGGGGAGTAAAGACTTGGGAGGGGGTTACCTTGACCTCCGATTTTGGGTCTCCGCCTCTGCCCTTTGGCAGATGAAGGCCGAGGTATTCTAGCTGGACTGTCAGACTGTAAGAGAACAAGGAGAACAAGACAAGCAGGAGAAAGATAGAACTTTAGGACCATAACCACAAAAAACAACACATCCATCATTATCCGTTTGGATGACTTGGTGAAGCCAAAATCATGTAGTTCTCTTTATTGTGCAAGAGGTTAAGTAAGCCTAAAAAAAATAAAAACATTATGAAAAATGAAATGAAAATAAGACAATTCAATGTAAATACAATATATACATAAATACAATTTAAATTTAAATGCAAAATAAAAAAAATACATTTGAATTTTAATTTATAAATCAAAGTGCCGTTGAATATTATTTTTGTCCAATCCCAGCCCAATACACTGCATAAACACAGTACAACAAAACATTGAAATGAAATGGAAAATCTGTAAGAACCTACTTAAAATAGCCAGACATTCTGGATACATTAATATATTACAAATAAACATGTCCTTAAGTGTCATACTAAAAATATAAAATTCATTTCAAATTGTAAGAATGGCCTCAAAAAAGCAACAAAGCAGCCAGTAATATAGAATATTATGAATTTTAGAGTAAGTTCTTACCTGGTACTCAACTGCTTCTGCAGGCTGCACGGGAAAACACAGTTTTATGTTTATATATTTCATCAATTACACAGATAAGGCAAGAAAAAACAACTCCCATGTCTCTTATACACTACAGCCAAAATTGGCAAATAACTAAGTAGCCAGCCACCAGAAACCATAGCAAGTATCTCTACAGTGTAGCAACACAATGCAATAAACTGCATAGCTCTATTTTCTACTGCTTGAATCTCTGGGGTTGAATACCTCTTCATATTCATCTGGTTTGGGATCCTTGCAAGAATAAGAGGCACAACATGAAAAAGGATACATTTCAACTTTTTATAAGCTGCATATGATGTTAGGTTTATTTTAACTTGTAAATCAGGGAACCAACTATTCTTTTTTCAAATAGGCCAAAATATAAACTTACCACTAGCACAGGTTTGGCTGGTTTGCTAGGCTCAGCACTGGGTTTCTGCTGTGGTTCCTCTGATACTCTGGCCTAAACACAAACAAATACACAGAATGTAAATCCAAGTAAAGATATGTTATCAGTTATATATTTGAATAACCAAAGCTCTATGTTATGCCTCATTAAAATATCTTTGACATATTCTGCTCCTTTCACCCTTTGTGTCGAGACTTTCTGTAGAAATGTAGATACTAATGTTCGATACTAGACAAATATAAATATGTTGGATAATATCTTATTCTTCTCACAAAACTTTAAAAAAACAAAACAAAAAAACAATACTCTAACTACAAACTACAAACTTAATATTTAAGATTCCCTATACAGTAACTCCAACAATAATCAAAGATTGCGTTTTGTCTGATGATGCTGCAACAAATTAGCACCTTTTTTTCAATGTTTGTATTTAGATTAGAATTATAACAGATCAAAAGGACATTATTTATTTCCTTTTTGGTCAACGATGTTGTTATCCTTTTAAAGGTTCTGCATTTTGAAATGAGTTTGAAAAGAAACGTATCTTTTAAAGTTGATAAAAAATGAAAGGCGAAATTAATCTGTATAATATAAGAATACGATTGACATAAAAAGTCCTTGGCTTCCTTTATTTTATTACTATTTATTTTATAAATTGATGTCTTTTATTTGTTTAATGTCTTGTTTAGTACGTGGTTCAGTAAATTTGTTGAGAAATATCTGAAAAATATTTGTTGTTTTGTACATAAGACTTTCAAAATTAAAAATAAATGAACTAAGTGCAGTGAAGGGCCTACCTTGCTGTTGCCACTCTCCCCATTTCTGTTCCTCTCTTCCTGCTCCTTGTCTCTGTCTCTTCGTTTCTCCTTGTCTCGTTCCCGGTCCCCACGTGAATCCCTGTCTCTCGTCTTTTCTCTGCCTTTGTCTCTCTCCTTGTCTTTTCCTCTTTCTCTGTCCCTCTCCCTTTCCTTATCCTTATCCCTCTCCCTATCCTTGTCCTTGTCCTTGTCCCTTTCTTTGACTCGTCCTTTGTCTTTATCCTTGTCTCGCTCCCGGTCCCGGCTCTTGTCCTTGGCGTGGTGGTCCTGCTCACTGCGTTGGTGTTTGTCAGAGCGCTCCCTGTCCCGGTGCTGCTCTTTGTCCCCGTCTCTGCGTCGGCTGTCCTGCTCTTTGGGCTGGTCCGGGTCCTTCTGCTCCCGGCTTCCGCTGCGCTCTGTGATCGTTTTCTTCTCCTGGAATTGCAAAAGCCAACAAATAGTTGAGAAGGGGATTTAATACCAGCCACAGCTTCATAGTGATACAAAAAAATCCTTAATCGTCTAATTGAAACTAAGTCTGGATAAATGCTAACATAAAGAATAAAGGATTTAGCAGTGTTGAACTCCTAAGATAGAAACCATTAAATTAACATGTAAATGCTGTGCTCCATTTAATTGTTTGTTCATTTATTTTTGTTGTGTTTGAATCTGTATTTCTGGACAGCTTATATTAAGCTCATATTATTAGTATTATACTATTTTAGTAAGTTTCAAGTGGTGGCTCCAAAGTATGTTTTTCTGACTTGTGGTCAGATCTGATTGACTGTGATCTAAAGATTGACAATAACAACAGCATGTCTTCATCTTAGGAAATATTCTGCTTCAATCCATATTTGTTCAAAACAAATATATTAACAGGCGGCCTAGCTGTCATCTAATGAAACGGACAAGAAAGAAAGTTAATTCATTAGTGTGTTTATTCCAATTAACCTCTTCATTCAAACTGAGGATTTTGTCCAGGATTTTTTTTAGGGTGATTAATGCTCCATCTGAAAACCTCAAAACAAGCATCAAATGCCAAATGAATTGACATTTTGTGCTCGACTCTGACCTCTCTGTCTTGATGGCGTTCCCGTCCCTCCCTGTTCTCCTTGTCCTGGGACCTGGAGGTGCTGGCTTTGGTCTTTATGTCCACCTTTTCTCCAGCGAGCACTCGCTTCACTGCATCGTCACTGGACAACTGTCAATCAAGCACGGGAAAATCAATCATGTTAACAAAGAACATCAATACTTACAGTTGGTTTAATATTAAAAAACTAAAAATGTAGCTACTTTAAGAGCTAAATGTGCATTATTTTGTTTTTGTGTTAGGAGTAAATACATTTTACGTCACGTGAAATTAAAATACTGTTTAAATAACAAACAAATATCCCACAGGCACCGGCTCGTCTGTTTACACTCTTATCTCTAGGGTTCAATTAGGATCTTTCAAAGTTCTCCCTGAAGTGGATAAACCATATTCCCAGTAGTATTTCAAATTGTAAAATAACACACACTGCATCGTTCTTACAGGATGGCCAAACTAGTTTAGTTTCTCCAGAAGAACATGGGATATTTGAGCCCTTTTAATTTGCCCTTTATCTCTTCATTATGTGTGTACATGTGTTTTTGTGTGTGTATTCTCCCCAGTGGACAGACCTTGTTGATGCAGCACTTGGCTATGGCCTGCAGAAACTCATTGGTTTTCTCTGGCTCATGGCCGGCCACGATGCGCGCTGGCTTTGCTGCCAGGGGCTCGCCGCTCACCAGCATCACGACATCTATCGCTTTCTGGAGGAAATCTATCTTTGAGTCCTTATCCTAGAAAGAAAAATGATGTGGATATGAACAGGAAGGTGCAGGAAAGGTAATGGAAAGAGTGTGTTTGTCAAAGTAAAGGAGCTCCAGTGGGAGTTTAGAAAGAGTACACCCTTGAGACGTGCTTATCATTAAAGCGTTCATAGAGTTGCATTCTTGACTCGGATTTCACCCTTTCTTTACCTGTGCTTTAAATAAAAAAAGAAGGTATAATTTACCTTGAGATATGTTAATCTTAACTATACTAAAATGATCATGTGTGATGCTTTTATGAGGATCTGTACCAAACAAATATATATATTTTTTTTAATGTACCTTCCCAAACTGTTTCTCTGTGGGAATGATCAGCTTTCTGAACATGATTTCTACTAATTTGGGTTTTTGTAAGGCGGAAAGAAAAGGATAGCATGTAAAACCTGGATTTGTGAAGTCGCATGGAACAAGGAATGCCTTTACAAAATGAATTAAAGACAAATACCCACCCCTGCTTAAATTATTTATTTCTTGTATGCATGCTATTAAAGCTGACCCTATTTAAGATAATTGAACCTTTTCTTTTTTTGTCACTTCTCTCTTTAAGGGATGCATTCATATCAGCGGTTCGGTTTATGTAGTTTGTCAATTCTTGTCTAGGTCCACTTAAAAAGGTGGATCAGTGTATGTGTACCTGTACGATAAGCAACAGGTGTGACAACCAACTGTACCAAGACAAGGAAGTGTTTATATTTAACCAGCAGCAGTAACCAAGTACAGTTGCCAAGGAACTTCTCATATCACCTGTCCTCTTGGAATTCTGAAAAAATCTTTTCCATATAAAGGTTACCTACCACTGGAAACAAGTAGGTGCTCCTAAAATGCAACAGCTACACATTTATAATAACTTGATACAGTCATATAGTTTCAAACAGTGGCAGAGCCTAGCATCTTAGTATCTAGCATTAGTTTTGGGTCAGCGGCTCTCTAAAAGAAGACTTGATTTCTGACACCTCTGCAGTCATGTCCTGCCAGATCCTCTCACTCAGTGAGTCACAGAAGAGCGTGTAGAATTACTCCCACACAGACACCCTCAGACTGTCCATGTAACGCACAGGCGATCGCATACACAATAAGGCTTTGGCTCAAGACATAATTGCAAAGTCTGTACACAAGAAAGCACATTAACAGAGAAAAACTAATGAGAGGAACAATAAGAAATGGTGGTATTAGTGATACAAAGTGTGGTCCTCTTACCTTAACATTATCTGACTTCATTTCATTGTCTCCATACAGGCCTTTCATAAAACCAGTGGATTTGATGACCTGAAAGTGGTGACATATAAAAGTTTTATATTTAGTTTGAAGATAATTTGCAATATTCGCTGTAACTGCAGTATTGCTGCAGTGAAACACATTGCTAATCAGAGGAAAGGAGTCACACATGCCAACACACTTCCCTTCATCAAATATTCATAATGTACCTTCATACAATATCAGATAATCAACATGCAGGGAGGGAAAATGAGCTCTCATGTGTTTTGAAACGTGAAACACATTTAACTATGCTTGATACCTTATTCCATGGATTCTGGTGTGTGAGAAATGAATATGTAGTTGAAATAAAGCTGTTTAACAATACAGATTGGATAGGATTTTGTTCTGAGATTTTAAAAATAACTTAGTAGGCTAAGGGCACTAATTTAATGTTTCCTTTGTTATTTTATGTAGCATTTATAAATTTGGCACCACATTTATTACAACAATCTTACCCAGGCTACATTACAACTTTACATTTCTTTACATCATTTTTTGTCTCAATTAATTTTAACTCCCATTTCCTTCCACCAATGTCTATTTCATTTGTCTGGATACGCTAATATCTATAAACAAAGAAGTGGTCTCTTTTCAGCTCGCAAAGATGACCAGATAATTTGTGTTTTGTGTTTAAATCTTTTTCAAAAACCACTTGAAATGTTAGCTAGGGGTAACATGATTATATGTCTAGTCAACATGATCCAAACCAATGGTTCCAAACATGGGGTGTAGCTAAGAGTTAAGGGTGAGAGCAAGCCATCCATGATTTGAAGGAAACTCTCTAGAGTTGGCTTTTAGCCAACTCTAGAGATATATATATATATATATATATATATATATATATCTATATATATATATATATATATATATTGGGTTTCTTTGGTGAAGAAAACTAAATGAAATTAGGATAAGGCAACATTATTGTTGAACGTATACAATTTTAAATAAGAATCTCACAGGATAAGGGCATGGTGATGGCAAGACATGCCTCTGTTAAACAGCCTCATCACGCATTAGAAAAGTACGCAGTTATCACCTCTGATGTGAACACTGCGTAGATGACAACGAATGCTTAGGATTAGTAGAAGCTGACCTGTGTTTGTACCTGAGAGTGACAGCTGCTTGATAAAGAGATCACTTGACTAAACAAACGCACTTCAAAGGGTTATATATGTAGCTTGCTCAGATACTGTATGTGTACGTACACTTTTTGCAAGCAGATTTGAACAGCACAACCCAAGAACAGCAACTGTTTAAATGTATGTTAATTACACGGTGATTAATTACAGCTCTACGTGACCCTTGGTGTTTTCAAACAGAGCAGCTGCTATAAGCTGCTCAGCATCCATGATCTCAACGTGACAGATTCAAAGAACCAGACCCATTTGGCCAACACAGTCGTATCTAGTTAGATAACTAATCGTGATAGTGCCTAGCAACAAGATGATGCCATAGACATGGCTAGTTAGCAAACTAGCTAACCCACTAGTAACGTTGTAGGCAAGCTCACATTTAATTGCTAGTGAACGTTAGCAACTCTTTCCTTAGCTTATGGTGGACATTAATGTTTAAGCTGCTTGGTAAAGCTTTCATATATAACTACAGAGAGGTTGATAGTGTCACAAAAAGTGTAGAGGCAGTAAAGCTACTGCGAAGTTAATGTTAGCTAACTTTCTTGCTTAGCACTTCATGCTAACCCTATATTAGCCTGCTAACCGGCTAGCTTGTCTGTCTTTTCAAATGGCATACATTCAATTGACAATAGCCTTTTCATATTTAACTGCAAAATTGGCTCATGGTGATGGTTAAATAAACGTTACCTCGCTAACGTTATCATAACGATAGCATATCAGTCTCACCTCACTGAAGATGTCGTGCAGGTATCGAAACGGAGGCTTGCTTAGCAGTTTCTCCGTGAGAGGCGGCTTCTTAATCACTTTGCCAAGCGAGTCCTGGGTCTTTTTAACCACTGCCGCATTCATGGCAGCGGTCTGAAGTACATATGAAAAGCTTGAATGCAGAGGAAACAGCCAAAAGTAATACAGAGTGTAAAAACCTGGTGGCTCTGTCGCCTGGTTGCTATGTCAATATTCTGCAATCCCACAGTGCATCATTAATGAAGACTGCGCATGCTCGGAGGGTTAATGGTTGCTAAGCACTGCTTGTGTCCATAGCAACAGCTAACAATCTGCAACAAAGCTGCCTTGCAGCACACAGGCAGACAGACAGACAGACAGACAGACAGACAGACAGAGAGACTCTGTTAGCTCTGTTTCTGGGTTCCAGTATTAACTCACTCTCAGAAAAAATAACATAGATGAGCTGTGAAGGCCAAAACATCTGTTGCATTAAATGCATACAGAGATACATCGACTAAAAACAAGAACAATAAAGCTGAATAAAAGTGAACATATAAAATCCTAATTCACTCACAATGACAGAATCTGGTTATGGAAATTTGTCGAAAGGCGGAAAAAACCATGACAATATCTTTCATGACAGTTGAGAAAAATGGGTTAGGTATAGAACACAAAACATTAATATGACCAGGTGGTTAGATGTGACAGTTAATGCTATGTTAAGTATTCACTGTGATATATATGCCAAATTATTTAATAAAATGCACATTTTAAAAATTGTGAAAAAAGTAAATATAAAAACTTGACTTCTACTGTTTGTGTTTTTTACTCCTTTTTTACATTTACTTTGTATGGAAAACAATATATAAGAATACATATTCAGAAAAAAAATATATATAAATGAAACGATTTAATATGGATTGATTAATAAAACTGGTTGCTTGTCTGCATAAAGTAGTCTGTAGAAAGTATTGTTTACAGCAATGCTCATATTTATATTAACAGTGAACAAGTTAACATGTCACAGTACAGTAGGTTTTTAAACTGAGAAATATATGTATGTGAGCAACAGTGTATTTTTGAGCCCTCTAGTGGTGAGTTTTAATGTATCCATTAAAATGTCTGCTTTTCTATAAAATCAAACTCAAGATACATTGTTTGTTCCATATTAAAGCTTGTAAAATACAACTTCGATTTACTGCTAATTTAATAACATGTAGCTTCCTCATTTCCAATATGACTTTATTATTTCTAATGTAACACACTGTGAGACCCGATGTAATAAAGTGGTGTTTGACTATAACCACGTCAGTATGAACGAACAAATCTAAGTCACAGTTCAAATAATGTGTGTGATTGAGTGAGTGGTTAGTCTTCTTTATTCATAGTACACTGATTTGAAATACCTGTTTGGCGAGTTCAGTTAAAAGAGAAAAGGCACGAGAAAAGACAAGGTATATTGAAGTGGTGTTCACAAGTGCTTGTTGCTTCACGCTGTCAAGGTAAGACTCCGAATATGCGTAGGGACAGAGAGACTTGAAATACCTTTATCCATTAAGACTACCGGAGTATTTTCTTTAAAAGCAATGGGCCTCAAGCATGATACTGACAAAAAAAAAGTTGTGTATTTTAATTAATTGGTTTAATATAACTGCTTTTATTGTTTTTTAAGTTGTAGTTATTGTAAAGTGATACAATGTATCAGCTTTAGCTCAAATAAATACAAAGACTGTCTGTCAGTCAGTCAACAGTGCAAAAATAACTTGGCCATTTTATTTACAATACAAAAACCTGAGAAATATGTGCAGAACTGCTGCTCACAAACAATAGTATAGAAGGCCATCGCTGGAGGTTTTAGAAAATGTGCAGAGTTTGTATGGACATGATTTTAAGTATTCTCTCTGAACTGTTTGCTACTTTTTATACAACTCTTTGAATACAACCCTTGTCAAGCATGTTTGGTGAGTTGGCGTTGCAAAGGAGAACAGCAATACATTTTAAGGAACATATAATTAAATGTGCTCTTATCTATTCTTTTTTCTTTCATGGCAGTTTTCTAAAGGACGGGAAGTGATGCTTCGTTTGGTCTTATTCGCTTTGTTCATAAGTGTCTGTGCCAGTGTTGGACAACAGAAAAAAAAGAAAGTGAAGACTGAGTCATTAGCAAGAGGTAGGATAACCTGCTTTGGTTTTACAGTGGCTGCTTCCTTTCCAATAATGATTGAATGAATACAAAGAATAAGTTAGTATTAAGGCAATCAATTTAATTTGAAATTGTGCTTGTCTTTAAAGGGGCCCTATATTATGCTAATTTTCAGGTTTATATACAGTATATGTTTTGTTCCTCTACTGGGACTTGTTTACATCCTTTAATGTTTGAAAAGGTCTTTATTTTTCTCATACTCTCTGTGCTGCAACAACTCTTTTCCACTTCTGTCAGAAACCAGAGCCCAGTTTGCTCTGTTTGGTTAGCTGGCTGACTCTGTTGTGATTGGTCAACTGCTTATATATTTTGCGCCCCTTAGCCTATCACAAATAGTGTGTTTGAGAGCTAGCCAAAAGAAGCGCAAGTGTAACATAGTGATGTCAATCTGTTACGGAACTAAACAAATCAAGGCGTTTCAGGCAGAGGGGGATTGTGTGGGAGAGAAACACGGAAGGGAAAACCCCAAAAGGCATAATAGGGCCCCTTTAAAGATATTCAATATCATATTAAATTGAAGTAATGAACAATAGCAGTATGTAGCATGAATTGTTGATGACCTCATCACTGTTTTTTACCTGCAGGATGGGGTGTAAATATTAACTGGGTGAAGAATTATGAAGAGGGCCTGCTCAATGCAGGTGTAAGGTAAGACAATGCACCTTGATAATATACTTACATATCAGTTGCTTCTGTTTGGATATGAAAATTGGCAGTAAGAACAGAATGTAAACATAGTTTTACAAGTATTACTCGTATTGCTATGTGCAATGTGTGCACTTTATTTCCCTAATGTACATTTCCTTAATTATGCATAAACATATTCCTTACAGCTCCTTAAAAAACCTAAATGTATAGTGGCTATTGAAGATTATTTGTTATATTTTAATAGTATGACGTTCTTAAATGTATTTTATGTTTCAATTGTGTAATACTTTTGTAAATATTGAAAAAATGTGATATGCAGTCCATGACTGAACTTCATTTTCATCTTAATGTGAGCATTAAGATGTGACCTAAAGTTGGGAATAAAATATTGTACAATACAAAACTACATGTGATTATTATTACATATCATCATCATCATTTTATTATTCCACCCAAAATAGTAGAATGATAACACATAATGGAGACATGTGAAATGGGACACCCCAATAAGCTATACAAAGCTTGATAAGAGGGGCCAAGGCACTAAACATAAAAATGTACATTTGATATTATTAACACATATTCATGTGGCATGTACATTCTAGTAATTCATTTTATTTGTTATTTTTCTTTTAAAATCTGGTATTAGGATTTAGATTTCTGGGGGATTGTGTTGCGTAATGCTTCATCACACCCATCATTGTGCTTATTGTGTTGAGGAATGTGTTTCTCTGTGATTCCCCACCTCCCCGCAGTCTAAAGCCTCTGATGGTCATCCATCATCTACTGGACTGCCCGCACAGTAAAGGTACTGCAGTCACTCTGGATTGTAAATGTATAAAGCACATTCTGAACTGTCCTTTTAAGCCCAGGTTTGGGCTTGGTTTCATGCGGAACACAATGGGTGCATTCCTTTATACCTGCCAAGTTGGCAATGAAAACAGATCTGAGTCCTATCCATTAATCACACAGCTGGTTTCCTGGGTGTAGCCTCAATGGAAGTCCCTGCTGGCTTTTTTTGACAAATAAACAACAAAGAACCCCCATATGGCAAAACCTGACTTTTACTATCTTCAGGTTTGAGTTAAAAATATATATTTCTGCCTTTGAACGCCTGAACATACCAGTGCTCATTATCTTACATTTTTTAATTATTATTGTGTAATCTCTGGTAATTTAAAAAAAAAACTAAACATGGACGCTCTGTAGGTCAAACCTGCTAAACTTGTTCCTGACGTGACTAACTTTCAAAACATTCCAAAGGCCAGTAATGTATGGACAGACTCTGTAATAACTGATATTGGATTAACCGATATGACCACATCTGCAATCATCGAGTGCGTATATATTCCTTTTTGGACTTTTTATGGACCTACTAACTGGAGTCTTTGCAAATATAAAAATATACTTTTTGTCATATCTCACAATTGTTTTCCTAATGAATTTTTATCAGTGTTTCTCCCTTGATTATGGCTTATTAAAAATGACTTGAAACACAAATGTACATGGGTCCTGAGGAGTCCCATTCACCCAGTTTTAGCCTATGCAGTTTGAAAATATAGACGCAAAATAGATAGATAAATGGTTGACCATGGGTCCTAATGAAACAATTACATACTATTGACACACGTTTTTTATTTGTATAGCAAATTTTTTCTTTCTAATCTATCATCTAAGCCCATCCAAATGTTTTGTTAACAGCACTGAAGAAGGCTTTTGCTGCTGATAAGACCATCCAGAAAATGGCCAAAGAGGATTTCATCATGCTCAACCTGCAGGTACATGCTTAATCAACAAATGACTGAAAAATAGCCTATGACTTTGACTTTAAAAAAGAAGAAAAAATATCAGCAGAACACTTCATGCACTTTCTTTGGACAAAAAAAAGATACAATTTAAATCTTATTTTAACTTTTGTTTCTTTTGCTTTGTATCTTAATACTTTTTTCCCCTTTTTTTTTTCTCTGTAAAGCACTTTAAATGACCTTATCTTGCCTATGTATGTGTGTTACAGGAAGAGACCACGGACAAAAATTTGGCCCCTGATGGCTACTATGTCCCCAGGATCCTCTTTGTTGGTAAAAACTGACATCATAATTGAAAATGTATTTATACATGTTAAGTCTAATTAACATTAGTCATCTAAAATGTCATCTGTTCTGTTTGTTGTTAAATTCAATAGCAAAATATTTACACTTCTCTTCCTTTCTTAACTCTCTGGCATCATTCTCATGAGCTCAACACAACTCAACCCCAAAGAGAGTCCCTGTGTATCTGATATTTTCATATTTTCTATATACAAAACATCTCACAGAAAAAGGATTTGGATGTAACATATCCTAATGAAAGGGAAAGGGATATAGGCTTACAGACTCAGTAGTGATGGGGAAACTAGGAGTTGGAGGATCAGTTTTTTCTCCTGAGGTGTAAACACATGCTTCTCACTGACACGTGTCACCTGTCAACACTTTATTTTTACTCTCACTGCAGATCCATCTCTGACAGTGCGCACAAACATTAAAGGAAGGTACAGCAACCTCGCCTATGCCTACGAGCCCGGAGACATGAAACTCTGTGAGTAACTGTCCCCTCTTTCTGGGCATGGGGGGGCTGCCCACTTCACCTGTCAGTGTGAAGACAGGCTGAGGATGGAAATATTTCAACCAGAGTGGCACTGACACGTGATGCTGTACATTTTAGTTTAAGGCTAAGGGTAGCTACGCTATTTAGAACTTACGGTACAATACAGAAAGCTTGATGAAGATACAAATAACGTCAAGTTATCATCATTACATGGACAACAATAAACATGAATTGACAATAAAGAAAAGAGACATGAATCACCTCCAATAAAAGCCAGGGGGATCAAAAAAAAAGCACTCAAAAGCATTAAAGAGGCATTAAGGAGCTTACTTAAAATAATACACATTTAGAAATATCACTATGAATCTTTTTTTGCAATTATCCAGGATTGTATTTTTTAAGAGACAGAAAAAACGGTTTGATTTTATTAAAACAAGTAAAGAATGGCTTGCTACCTCTCCATGAACAGCAGTGTAATGAACATGGTATTTATCCATAATAATTATCATATTAACCAAATCAGATACTGAAGACTCCAAATTATCACTATAAAATAAAATGTGACATATTTTGAAGGCAGGAATATCTGTTCATTTAAGCAACAACAATCCCAGACCAAAAATAACTTAGAAAAAGGTGCGTTAGTACTAAACACCAAGTACAACAAACACTGTTATTATTTGAAGTGGCCACAAACTAAGTTAAACATTTGAAATATAGATGGAGCTGGATAATAATGCACAGGTACATTAAAGTTATTGAGATTCATCCTCCGGGGATCATGAATATCTATACCAAATTCTGTCCCAAGTCACATAGTAGAAGTTGAGATATTTTAAGGGAAACTTCCAACTGTTGCTAAGAACAGTGGGAAAGTCAGGAGATCACTAAAGGTAATAGGATTCATCCTCTGGGGATCATGAGTATCTGCACTCAAATTCCAATGCAATAATGTGTTGATGAGACATTTTTAGCTAATTAAGTGAATATCCTTATTGTTTCAGATTAAAATGTTATTTGGCTGTGAGCTTTTCTATCAGTAATGAAAAAAGAGTTATGTTTTTACTTCTTAATTGTTCTCTTTTTTCAGTGGCTGAAAACATGAGGAAAGCCAAAAGGTTGATGCAGCACACTGAACTCTAACAGGGCTTGTCCATCCTCCAGTGATACTGGCAAACTGCTCAGGGGTCAGCACCAACACATTTACATGGTCTTTATAGCACAATAAAACAAAAGTAACAAAACAAATGGTCTCTTTTTTTTTTTTTTACCCAATGTAAATGTGCCAATAGAACCCTGGGACTTATAACGGCAGAGTACTGCCCTTTCTTGTTTAAATACCATCAATTCACATTGTTTCACTTATATTTCAACACAAATAACAACATGAGCATGATAATAGGACACATTGGAAACCACATTTTGAATTTATTTTTACATTTTCAGTGGATATTAACTAGTAATGTAATGAACCTATTACAGGTACAGGCATGTTCTAACCACTAGGGGTCAGTATAATAAAGATGTCTAATATCATGTGACTTCAATTCATCAGCACTGATGAATGTCTTCAAGCATATTACAGTATGTATGTTTATTATATAGGTTTAACTTAATATAATTTAAAATGTATAAGTTACATTAAGTTTATATTTAGAGTGTAAGGGACACTAATATAGACAATACACAAAACTACAATCACCTGTGTAATGATGCATTGTATGCAGTTTATCATCCTTTTAGAGTAGTGCATTCTACTGCGTGTTCACCAAACATCTGACACAAGAGGTGCTTGTGTTGTTGCATGTGTGTTATTTTTCTCTTGTTAAATGGTCCTTTTTGGCATTTGCAGAAATACCATCAATAAACATCGCCACAGAATGGGAGCGTTCTGCAGTGCCACAAAAAGCCCAGATTAATCTTTTCTGTCAAAGATAGGATTAATCAGCTGTTTTAATTGTTATTTCTTCACTTCATTAAGCATTCTTGCCCTCACCTTTTGATAGAATGTGTGTTACAGACATACCAGCAGTAGGAACTGTTCTGCAAACTCAACACCTTATTATAACTAATAAGATGTGCCGGACAGTCACTTGTTTTGCATTTCTTTGAATTCAGAGAAAACAGAAACCTTTCAAATGGGTCAGAAAGTTTCATTCCTCAATATATATTCTTTCTCAACATCTACTGAAGGAACTGATCACTGAGGGATCATTAAATTATTCACACATTGGGTTGCATTTTCCCAACTTTTCCTTGTGTTCTTGCTTTTCTGTCATGTTTTTCTGTTTCTGTCTATCAGTAAGGCCCAAGATGATTCGTCAGAAACTTCCTCCTCGACTTCCTCGACAATTCTTCTCTAAAGAAATAGGTTTCAGAGGCTTACAGTACTGGGCTCATAGCTATTGAGTTTTTTACTCAAACTCTTTTATGTCTTGGGCCTGACAATTCCCTGTCTGACTTATTGCGATATTGTTTCAGTGAAGAAATTGTGCTAACCACACCCTTAGAAACACCAACCAAACATCTTTGGACCTAAGTAGAAATATAAGAAAAAAATCAGTTAATTATGAATTAATTACCAAAATAATGTCTCTTAATACAGGAAGAAATGCTTGGAATGTTATACCGTGTTAATGGAAGGAAGGATTTGAGCCATTGTAGCTCATATGCACATCGGCCAATAGTTATTTTCTTTTTTTTAAGAATTTCTTTGGGCAACCAGTGCCTTTAATAAAGTGCAGTTCAGAAACGGGGAGACAGAGGGGAGGACGCACGGCAAAGGGATACAGGCCGGATTCAAACCTGGGTCCACCGCATGGGGATCAAACCCCAGTATATGGCCGCCTGCTCACTGAGCTATGCGACGGCCCAATTGTCATTTTCTACCGACAAAACACATATTTCACAATGTCTAGACTTTCTCTTTAAACACACTGTAAGGTTACTGCAGGCTTGAAGGTCTTCGTTTTGTAGGAAAGGCTTTGTGATGCTTTTTTTTTACAGTACACAATGAATGCTACACAGTAATTCTTCCACATGTTTTGAACTACGTTCAAGTACATTTCATATACAAATAGAGAACAATTTTGTTAGGGAATAACAATGTAAGAAGAGAAAAAGTTATACTGTAGGTTAAAGGTTTTGCTAATTCCTGGTATTGTTACATAAAAATGGAATATTTATATAATATCAATTATAGACACATGTGATAACAAGGTGTACATTTTTTATAGTTGTTTACAGGCTCCCACGCTCCTACACTGCCCCCCCCCCAAAAAAAGGAATAAGCGGACCACATAGTTAACAAAGATAAAGATAATTTAAACTAAAGATTTCATGTTAATGTTGTGATATACAGCCCTGGAAAAAATTAAGAGACCACTCCACATTTTTCTTAAATCTTTATCTCTACATGTATGGCAGCCATTCCAGTGTCTGTTGAATTCCAACAGAGAGAAAAATGGTCAGTAGTTTAAAGAATAAAATAAAAATAATTATTTTAACTCAAACATACAGTGGGGCAAAAAAGTATTTAGTCAGCCACCAATTGTGCAAGTTCTCCCATTTAAAAAGATGAGAGAGGCCTGTCATTTTTATCATAGGTATACCTCAACTATGAGAGACAGAATGAGAAAAAAAAATCCAGGAAATCACATTGTAGGATTTTTAATGAATTTATTGATAAATTCCTCTGTAAAATAAGTATTTGGTCACCTACAAACAAGCAAGATTTCTGGCTCTCACAGACCTGTAACTTCTTCTTTAAGAGGCTCCTCTGTCCTCCACTCGTTACCTGTATTAATGGCACCTTTTTGAACTCGTTATCAGTATAAAAGACACCTGTCCACAACCTCAAACAGTCATACTCCAAACCCCACTATGGCCAAGACCAAAGAGCTGTCAAAGGAGACCAGAGACAAAATTGTAGACCTGCACCAGGCTGGGAAAACTGAATCTGCAATAGGTAAGCAGCTTGGTGTGAAGAAATCAACTGTGGGAGCAATTATTAGAAAATGGAAGACATACAAGACCACTGCTAATCTCCCTCGATCTGGGGCTCCACGTAAGATCTCACCCCGTGGGGTCAAAATGATCACAAGAACGGTGAGCAACAATCCCAGAACCACACGGGGGGACCTAGTGAATGACCTGCAGAGAGCTGGGACCAAAGTAACAGAGGCTACCATCAGTAACACACTACGCCGCCAGGGACTTAAATCCTGCAGTTCCAGACGTGTCCCCCTGCTTAAGCCAGTACATGTCCAGGCCCGTCTGAAGTTTGCTAGAGGGCATTTGGATGATCCAGAAGAGGATTGGGAGAATGTCATATGGTCAGATGAAACCAAAATAGAACTTTTTGGTAAAAACTCAACTCGTCGTGTTTGGAGGAGAAAGAATGCAGAGTTGCATCCAAAGAACACCATACCTACTGTGAAGCATGGGGGTGGAAACATCATGCTTTGGGGCTGTTTTTCTGCAAAGGGACCAGGACGACTGATCCGTGTAAAGGAAAGAATGAATGGGGCCATGTATCGTGAGATTTTGAGTGAAAACCTCCTTCCATCAGCAAGGGCACTGAAGATGAAGCGTGGCTGGGTCTTTCAGCATGACAATGATCCCAAACACACCGCCAGGGCAACGAAGGAGTGGCTCCGTAAGAAGCATTTCAAGGTCCTGGAGTGGCCTAGCCAGTCTCCAGATCTCAACCCCATAGAAAATCTTTGGAGGGAGTTGAAAGTCCGTGTTGCCCAGCGACAGCCCCAAAACATCACTGCTTTAGAAGAGATCTGCATGGAGGAATGGGCCAAAATACCAGCAACAGTGTGTGAAAACCTTGTGAAGACTTACAGAAAACGTTTGACCTCTGTCATTGCCAACAAAGGGTATATAACAAAGTATTGAGATGAACTTTTGTTATTGACCAAATACTTATTTTCCACAATAATTTGAAATAAATTCATTAAAAATCCTACAATGTGATTTCCTGGATTTTTTTTTCTCATTCTGTCTCTCATAGTTGAGGTATACCTATGATAAAAATTACAGGCCTCTCTCATCTTTTTAAATGGGAGAACTTGCACAATTGGTGGCTGACTAAATACTTTTTTGCCCCACTGTATGTCTATAAATAGTAATAAAAAAAGAGAAAATGATAATGCTAAAGTGGTCTCTTTTTTCCACAGCTGTATATTCTGTCCCCATATAATCATTGAACTAGGGATCGACCAATTATCGGCCGGGCCGATTATTATGGCCGATATTTAGCATTTTTATAATCATCGGTATCGGTCATTTTTTCCACCGATAAGCCGATATTGAAATGGATAACAATGGAACGCGCTACTTTGTCTGTAAAGCGTCTCTCACTCCCTGCGTTTGCCACTCTGTGGTCGATAGCATTGTCCCACCCACTACACCATCTGATTTGTTAGTGAGCACGGATCCAGCCAATCAGGATGGAGGACTGAATGCTCAGAACAGTTTGGCTTCTCAGCGAGGCAGTAGCAGACTGGGCTTCAACGGTACGGAGCTATTTTTTCAAAGGTAAGGTAACGTACATTCATTGCTGAAGTTGCAATGAATCACAATCCACTACACTGAAGTTGCAATAACACCACTTTGTAAGCTATTCTCTTTCATTCCGGACCCATAAGCAAAGCGCCCATTTCCTCCATTTAGCTAATTCCCGATTGATGCACGTTAGTTTACTAGTTCGCCAATAGAGCCTTAATAGATGTCAGTCTAACTACTGAAACATAATCCAAACTAGCTAGCCATTTACAAAACGTAACGTTACGTTTAAATGTCTCACAATTTGGTAGTTCATATAGCTGTAGTCTATAGACCTTATATTTGTATTGAACTAATTTGGAATAATTTCGTTTTCTTATGAGTTACATCAGTGTCCGCAACGGAGGGAGCGTGGTTCGCCTGATGTCACTCGTCATTTTAAATCTACCTATCCAGTAAAAGTTTTCTGTCCCAGCTAAAATTCTGTGAAACACCAGCGATATCATTTGTTACATTTTACTCACTTTCCCTAAGCATTTTTAATAAATAGGCCTACACCAATCTAAACCTCAGTTTTCATCAGTGCCTGACAGTCACAGACGATAGACGATAGGTTTAGCTATTCGAGCTAACTTATAACATGTTTCAGGCAGTGTTATGGAGAGGGCTAGCTAGCTGTTTATCTTACCTGGTCGCAATTGACTGACGATAAATCAGATTTGTTTAAACTTTTATTGGTCAACGGGTGGATACAGCAAGATAAACGTGACATTTTTCGGTCAAAAACTTGACTGTCATACGGGCTTGGGCCCATTATTGTTACGAGTTATGACCGTCCGTTTGTCTGCAATCTGCATCGCTGCGAGTGAATGGATGACTGGTGGCGCAAGTCACCTCAGTAGGCCTGTCATATGACGTGCTTTGCTAACTGCACAAATAAGAAGTTAAAACAAACACCTCAATCACCTGAGATGTTGATATGATATGCCAACATGAGACCCGTTTCAAGCTTCTTGCTCCAAAGGCAAGGAAGTTCCTGTGTGCCCCACCCTCTTCTGTGCCAAGTGAGCGTGTGTTCAGTGAGGTCTCTGCTATATATGAAAAAACCAGAAGCCGCCTCACTGGAGAAAATGCAGAAAAGCTCTGCTTCCTCCACCATAACCTACTCTTGCTAAATTGGGAATACTAGACTTGAGTAAACCAAAGTGGTTTTTTTTGCCATTTTTTGGTTCATTAATCTACAGGGAGTGATTTTATTTATTCAATTAATTCATTAGTTTGTCATTTTCAGTTCATTAAACATCAGGGAGTGATATGATTTACTTTTTCTATTTTTCTATGATTTTACATTATATGCATATTTTTTTTTAAATGCTGCAGGCAGCTCCCTACACTTTGTGTTACAAAATAAGAACTATTAAATACTTTTGAATTACATTTCTGCTGCATATCGCCTTTTTTTTTGACAACTGACATATTGTTTTAAAAAAAAAAAAAATGTAATATCGGTTTTACATATCGGTTATCGGACTCCTTTTTTGGTAATAATTGATATCGGTATCGGCCCTGAAAAAAGCATATCGGTCGATCCCTACATTGAACGCTCATCATCCTCAGGGTGGCTAAGAGGGATGTATGGCCACTACAAAAGCTCCAACAATAGAGGACGCCGAGCTCCTCTAACTCTCACAGATGTCAGGGACAACCAGATGTCATGCCCAAATGTCATTGCATTGAGTAAAGGACCTATTGAAACTGGTGAATCATTATTATTTATGTCAGGCAGCGGCAGTCATTAGGGGCTTAAAGTGGGAATTGTAGGGTCATTGGTTCAAGTCCCCGAACTGACCTAAAATATGGAGTGTGGACTGGTATTTGGAGAGGTCCCAGTTCACCTCCTGGGCCCTGTCATGGTGCCTTTGAGCAAGGCACTGGACTCCAGCACCATGACACTCCCAAAAATAGTTTAAATTGTATGCATGTTTGTTTGTTTTTTATGGTTGTATTATTATTTTATCAATTCAAAAGTGTGTTTGATAACTTTGAAATGAGCTATAATGTTATTGTAATTCACGCAAGATATCATGATGCTATGATTAGCACTGATAGCACCAACGTGCAAAATTTGTCCACAAGTTGAATTCTTCCATAAAAGAACTCCCATTAAAAACAAACAAGGAACCCTTAAATTTACAGAAATGCTTTTAGTGAACATGCTGACACACACACACACATACACACACACACACACACACACACACACACACACACACACACACACACACACACACACACACACACACACACACACACACACACACACACACACACACACACACACACACACACACACTTCTTCAGTTTGACTTTGGCGACAGCGCGGTGTGTGACAAGGGCACAGAGCTATTAGTCCTCGTTTGCACACTGCTTGGACAATTTAGCTATTCAAATAGAGTTCGCTTACTGGAAAACAGCTCCTTAATGAAGAGATGGGCCGGGTAATTTGCCATAAATCTATTCTTTTATTCCTTCCCCCACGCTCATATTTTTCCTAGCCTGTACGCATACACAACCTATGCACTTTTAAACACAAATTTAAAGGCTTCACACCGGGGCACATTGATATTATAATGCGTTCTGCAGGAAACTGCGGAGCAATTTTCGCCACGTAAATCAAAAAGGTCAAAATGCAAATGTCAGCTTTTTTCCTCCTGTGCGTTTTAATTATTCTGTCAGGTTCAAAAAGTCTTCATCAGAAAGGAGGCGCCTGACAAAGGAAGGCCTGAGCTCACAGATAAGCGTCTCCTCTTGACACCTTCCTCTCTATACTTAGCCTAACTTCCTCTCCTCTCACACACTTAGCATCACCTCAAAGTAGCTAAATGACAATGTATCCGCGAGACGCTTTTAGCAATTACCAGCTGGCTGAGGAGTCAATTCGTCTACACTGCGGGGGGGTTTTAAAACTCAGGAATACCAGATTAAAGTGCTGTTGTTTCAGATTTTATAGAAATGAGACACTTTTATTCTGCAAAGGAAGGCTTATCTGTGCTTTTTTACAAACAAAGACACTGCTCTGTGAATAATTAATTTAAAGGAAAGACCTTTGGTGGCATTTTAAACCTTTGTCATTAGTTTTACAGCTATTAAGACGTTTTAATTTGATGCGCCCACATGAAGGCCACAGCATGGATTGAATAAATGGGTATTTTCATATTTCCTTTGGGACTGAATATCTTAAATGTCAAAAATAATATGAGCATGATGATCCGTGGCACGATAAAATGCATTATAATTAAACTTTATTTTTCTTTTTTATGAAGAAACAATCGAAGAAATGTTCAAATAAGAAAAACAGATTAAAATATAAAAAAACAAAAAAACATAAGCACTGAAATCCTCAATTTAATCCTCCATAGAGACTTAATTAAAAGTAAATAAAGACAAATTAAAAGGCTGCAACTCTGGCAATTTCTCCTTCATTCCATTAATTATCTTAACATGTACAACTTTTATTTTTCTCTTGATTATGAAATGTTTCAAAATCACACTCTATTAAAGTGTGCCTGCCTGTGAAAAACACGTTTCAGCTGTTTCCTCAGGACCTCAGGCCTCAATCTGTCCCGCTGCAGCTCATTACTGACATCCCTCTCTCCTACATCTGTTACGAAAACATGATTTGGTATTCATTTCCCTATTTAATAAACTGATTTAGAATTGTAAAGTGGTGAAAACAGGCTGGGCTACAATTCCCTTCAGTTTTCAATGAATTTACCCATCATGGTATTTTGTGAATTGTTTTGCATGGACTCATCACACAACCACCATAACCAAAACAGCTCGACAGCAGCTCTTCTTCCTTCACAGGCTGGGGAGGTTCAACATGGACTCCAGGATACTCTGCAACTTCTACAGGTGCACCATAGAGAGTATCCTGACCGGCTGCATCACGATACGGCAGTTGCACCGCCCTCAACCGTAAGACTCTACAGAGGGTGGTGAAAACTGCACAGCACATCACCAGGATGGAGCTCCCATCCATGGAGGACCTCTACTCCAAGCAGCCCAGGAAGAAGGCCCACAGAAAAAGACCCTCATCACCCCGGCAACCAACTGTTCTGTTTGCTGCCGTCTGACAGGTGGAACCACCACAGCTTCAGGTCTAAAACCACCAGCCTCAGGGACAGTTTCATTCTACAGGGAATAAGACTATTAAACACCTGAACTTGCACAATTTTAATTGTAGTTTTAAAAATATTTATTATTTTTGTATGTCTTGTAAATGAGTACTGTGAGTAATGAGTCAATTTTAATTACTTAAGCTTAGTTCACTACCTTTACCATAAAGTGTCAAATCAACCGTTTGGTAGAGCATGTTTTAAAAAAATTATTAGACCCTTTTTAAAATCTTTTTTGTTTACCTTTGAAAATCCCCCGAACAGAGGTAGGAATGATTTTGTTGTTGTTGCTAACTTCCTGTGAACAGGCTAACATGCTCACTGTGCTATTGAAAAACACAGTGACATCTACTGGACTCTTTTAGCATAACATAAGTCAACCGAGTGGTGGAGATGCTGACACTGGTGGAATTAAGTAAAACTCATTTTTCAATAAGATATAGTGACTCAAAGTGTGCTCCACCATATGGTTGAGCAGAATATTAATGATCAACATATACTAATATACCAGTGTATATATTGTTATGTTCATAACTATAGCTGTACTGTGCAATCATGCATTATGGACATCATACAAAGTGTTACAGAAACATGTCACCCCTCACCATCTTTTATGTTTCCATCTGTAAACACACTCCCTCCGGAGACCCTCCCCTGTGTCTCTGTGGGGTTGATGCTATCAGTGTTTAGGACTCTCGGAGACACAAGGTCACAGAGACGCTGCAGCGGGGGCCAACAGGAGGCTCCGACACATACATCAACCTCGCTGAGCACAAAATTGAAATGGAAATGTTGGCCTTGAAAGAGTATGGCCCCCATCTCCCCGTTGGACCAGAGCTAATGATTTGTCATTTCGCTCAGGGGCACCGGCTGCTCACCCCCCCATCCTATACTGTACTCTGTATTTACATTTGTTTTAAAATCAGTAATGCTGTATGTGGTTTCTGTTTCACTCAAACTGCAGCAGGACCATGTTGTGAACAGTGAAACAGTGAAGCTGAGTGTGGTTGTTAAATGATTAAAACCAGTTCAGAATACTTTATTTTGGGTTAAAATTGAGTTTCATAGGGGGCGCTGCTGAGCAAACATGGAGTAAGACGTGTTTGTGTAGCTCTGCAGGAAACTACGGCTAAACTATTACTTTCAGAAGTAACCTCTTTAAACAGCACTTTAAACACATTTTTGCTTTGTGCAACTCTTAGACACGCAAGATGTCGAACAAACCTGGCAAAACACGACAAACAATCATATCTGTGTCGAAGCGTTCTTCAACAAGTCAGACTACATGCGAAAAACAGACGGCGGATGAAGGCGCCTCTGCTATATGCCTCTCGATTTTGAAGGATTTAAACGTGAACTACGGGATGACCTAGTAGTTGCAATGAAAAAGAGGTTCGATCTGTCCTCGAAAGCGAACTGGGATTTTTCAAATCGGAAGTTTTGGCTCTAAAATCAGGTTTGGAGAATTCAAAAACACAATTAACTCAGAAAGCTACGCAGCACGCTAGCTAGCGCAGAGCACAGTCTGTCCACGTGTAGTGACGATGTGACTTCATTGCAACGCAATGTGAGGCGCTTGACAGAGCTGGCTGATACCCTTCAAAACAAATGTGAAGATTTAGAAGGGAGGTCGCGGAGAAATAATATAAGGATAGTCGGAATTCCTGAATCCCCTGGCAGTTGTTCCACTTAAGCGATTTCAGCTTTGCTCAAAGATGCGTTCAACTTGGATAAAGCGCCACTGGTCGACAGATCGCACCGATCACCACAGCCAGACCCACAAGGAGGACCAGCCAGGGCGGTCATAGCGCGGCTTCACTACTACATGGACTGCAATGATATCATGCGCCTAGCAAGAACCAAACAGAGGATCCAAGTTGACGACATGAGCATCTCTGTCTACCCGGATTTCACTGCGAGAGTGGCCAAAGTGCCATTTAACGACGTCAGACGGATGTTAAAGGACGTTCCAGGAGTTAAGTTTGTAATTCTTTTCCCAGCCCGGCTCCGCATTACCATTCAACGGGACAGAGTCGTTTTTCACTGACCCTGAAGCTGCCCGTGCAGGGTCATCTCCCAGAACATTGTTCGCCATCAATAGGGCTGACTGTTGTGGTCACAACCGTCATTCATGGGGGCTGTCAAGGTGATATTTTTTATTTTTCCTCACTGTTTTGCAGTATGTTTGATCTTAATATAAGCTAATTAGTTAATAATGACAGCCAAAGCCACAATAGGTTTGTGTGGATTGTTAAGGTGATATAATTTGTCTATATTCTCTGTTCTACAGTAGGCTATGTTTGATCTCAATATAAGCTAACTATAAGGACTGTCAAAGCCACAATAGTCATTTGTGAGGATTGTCAAGGCGATAGGCCTACTAAATGTTCTTATTATTATTCTCCTCCTCACTGGTTTGCACTATGTTTGGTTTTGCCAGTATCTGAGGATGAGGATGGCTATATGATAAATGGTTGGTCTAATATGGCAGCTTTTCTCAACTTCATGTGTTATCAATGTTTGAATTATGGAACCTACCTCTGTTTATCATTTCTACTTCACTGCAGACTGTATGCTAGTTTAGTAGTTAGGCTACTTGTAAAGCCATGTGCTAGCCTATTACCTCTGTGTAGGGGTTGTTTATGCGATCTCGAGTTTAGGGGGAGGTCGGCATAGGGCAGGGGTCAGCAACCTTTACTATTGAAAGAGCCATTTTGGCCCCTCTCTGTCAGGGTTGGGGAAACAGGACCCAAGTGCAGTAAATCAAGGGGAGGTAGGTAAGGGTCCAAACAAAAAGCGAGCTTTATTCAAAAGCTGTTGACGAAAACACGAAGCAAGGGCAACACAGGACATGAAAAACACTGAAGGGCGACAGGAACAGGCAGGTATCTTGGACAAGATCAGGGAAGAAATGACGACGACCGAACAGACAAAATGGAAACAGGGACTAAATACACATAGGTGATCACAAGACCAGAGACAGCTGGAAGGGGGAGGAGAAACACAGGGGCAACAGGTGAACGCAATCAGGCACAGGAGGGAAACGCAGACAGGAAGTGAAGCTTAACATGAAACAAGAGGGAAAACATTTCAACATAAAACACAAAACACAAGGACATGACAGACACGAAACAAGGATCATGACACTCTCCCACGAAATAAAATTCACCTGGAGCCGCAAAACCTATTGTACCCTTAAAATGAAGATAACACAGTGTATAACGTTGTATATATAGTTATACTGTATATACAGAGGGATTGGAATTGATTCATTTTAATTCTTTTTTATAACAATATTTTGATTTACAATTTTTTTTGTCACCCACTCTAAAATAACTATTGTGTGTTGCATTCATGAAATTATAAAACAACGAAGGAAAACCTCAAATTCTTATGAAAAGGAGAAAAAACAATGGCATGTGTAGACCTACTTAATAAAACACAGAACCATGCAGGTCTATTTGAATCCTTCCCTTATTTGTGGAAAATTAATAAAATAAAAAGTAGCCAACTTTGAAATAAATAAAACATATAGCTGCAGCCTAATAGCTTTAAAAAAGAGAACATAAAAATAGGCGAGTTTGTATTTAATTATGATTTCAGTCCATCTCAGTTTGTTGTCATCCTCTTCAGTTTTTTCCTCAGCCACGTGCAGCAATTAACCATTGAGCCGGAACATAAAACACAACTATCAGCTCAGTTTTTAGCTCAGTTTTTAGAATTATTTTTTTTGTTTGGGGAGGATTTCAAAATCGCTCCATTTGTGCTCTCGTGCGAGAATAGCTTTCTGACGGGCAACATCTTCGAGATCAGCTCTCAGGCTTTTGAACTAGGACACCCATAACTCTATCAGCTATGTCCGCCAGTTCAATTTCAAGATCGGGCGACTTATTCCTGTGAATGCTGACATGTTCAACATGGATGGGTCGATGTCCAGGGGTGTGACGGGGAAGGATAATGAGTTTTTTTCCTTTCAAAACTCACTGAATCTTTGTCCAAAATAGGGCTGAACGATATATCGCATTTGCGATAATATCGCGATATGACCAAGTGCGATGTTCTAATCGCGAAAGTCTGCGATTTAAAAAAAAATTTAAAAAAAATTTAATTTTTTTTTTTTTTTTTAAATTTTTTATATCATTTAAAAAATCATTTAAAAAATCATACAGTACATATCAACATACAAACGTACAAGGGGTACACACGTATAAAAATACATCAACATTATAAAGAAAGGCTGCGATTATACTCTGTTCACGTGATATGCGGGAGTAAAACGAGATTGTCTAACCACAGAGGCTGCACTCTGGTCACGTGACACAGGGAGCAAAGTTTTGAAACAGTCTACCGGAGAGAACTCGCAAGCAAAGCTAGCTGTAACCTACGCAATGGCCTCAGGCTCAACAGAACCAGACCCTGCGGGGCTAGTTTCAAAGAGGAAATACACATCAGTCGTGTGGGACTATTTCGGTTTTAAGAAAGAAGATGTTGCACAGAGTCAGGTACTGTGTAAAACCTGCCTGGTCAGAGTTGGTACATCACGGGGCAACACTACCAATTTGTACCAGCACCTAAAAACGCAGCACAAAACAGTGTATGATAGATGTATGGCTACAAAATCAAGCAGTGTGCAGAATAATCCTAGTAAAGTTAATCGGCAAGGATCACTGACCGAACTGTTTGAAGGTGTTACGCCATATGAACGCAGTTCAAAGCGGCACACGGAAATTACCAAAGCAGTAACCCAATGCATCGCGAAAGACATGATGGCCGTCAATACGGTGACCAAGCTTGGGTTCAATAATTTGGTAACTACGCTGGATAAGAGGTACAAAATGCCCTCCCGCACGTATTTTAGTCAGACTGCCCTTCCGGAGCTACATATGCAGTGTAGGCAGAAAGTAGCAGCGGACTTGAAGGCTGTGGAGTTTTTTGCGGCTACAACAGACATGTGGTCAAGCCGTACAGCGGAGCCTTATCAAAACCTTACGGTCCATTATATCTCTGAAGACCTCCACCTCGAAGCTCGCAGCCTTCAAACGGCCTACTTCCCCGAAGACCACACAGGCGAAAACATTGCTGCTGGCCTGAGAGAGGGGCTTGCGTGCTGGGATCTCACTGAAGACAACCTTGTCTGCATAACGACGGACAACGCGTCAAATATGGTGAAAGCAGCACAGCTGAACGAATGGACCAGACTCCAGTGTTTCGGACACAGATTACATCTTGCTATTGGTAAATTTCTGCTGAGAGAGAGAGAGAGTGTGTGTGTGTGTGTGTGTGTGTGTGTGTGTGTGTGTGTGTGTGTGTGTGTGTGTGTGTGTGTGCGTGTGCGTGTGTGTGCATGCACGCGCCTGTGTATCACTCTCTCCCACAAACACACACCACACTATTATTTCCCTTGTTCTTTAATGCTGTTAATTCTAGTTATGTTATGTCAACCCAACGCTGATGCAGTTTGCATTGCAATGATCGCACGCTGTAAGTACTCACAATTTATGTGGTTGTGTGCTTCTTTGAACTCTCAGGGAGGCGAAGTGAGAGAACGTACCTTTCTGTACGTCTCTGGCAAACACTGTCATCTTGCGCTCAAACGCCAAAACATCCTCCAGCATCTGAAGGGCCGTGCTTCCTTTTCCCTGGAGACTTTTGTTTAGCATGTTAAGGTGACCTGTCATATCCACCATGAAGTGCAGCTTTTCCAAACCATTTCAGCACTTCTCCCCTAGACAGCCACCGGACTTTGTTGTGCAGCATGAGATCCGAATATGCGCTGTTGACTTCATCTCGATCCAGCGATTTCTGAAGTAAAAGCACAAACCCCTTCTGTGTTCCTCGCATACTAGGTGCCCCATCAGTATTCAGTGACACCATGTGGATGGTGTTTATTCCTTTTGCTTGACAATTCACCACAGCCTCACAAATGTCCTCCCCCCGTGTTTGGCCTTTTAGCGGTATCAACTCGATGAGTTCTTCCAGCGGCCCATCAGAGTTCACGTATCTGCATAACAGCGCGGTTTGTTCGATGTCATTTACATCACCTGACTCATCACAGGCGATTGAGAATGCTGGAGTTGAATTTATGTCCTCAATTTGTTGACTGGTGATGTTTCCTGCCATCTTAATGGTCCTGTCCTTGACGGTCTTTGCAGAGAGGGACATAGCTCAAATTTTCTGAACAATTTCACATTTATTTTTGAAGTCCAAGAATAGATGTTCTGATATTTGAATGAATGATTCTTTCATGTATTCTCCATCGGTGAATGGCTTTCCGCGCCGTACTATCTCCCGAGCTGCCACAAAACTAGCACCAGTAGTTGTGTTTGGAGACTTGATCCACTTCTTGACAGAATGTTTGCTCTGCTCAGCTTTCCACAGCAGTTCCGAAATCGCTCTTTTTCTTTCATCTTTCCTGCTCTGTACTTTTCAGCAAATGCTACGTGTTTGTTCTGGAAATGTCTTTCAACATTACATTTTTTGTTGTTCGTTAATTTATCGCCACAGATAAAACCTGCATCGTTAGAAGTGAATGCAAATGAATCTGTCCACGCTGAATTAAACTCTCTATTTTCCTCCGAGACTTTCCTTTTTTTGGATTTATCCATGGTTAGCTTACCGGTGTTCGGAAACTCAAGATTAGCCACCTGCAGATGGCGGCAGAGGCGCCAGGATGTGACACATATTTTAGTTGACGAAATAAACACTTTTTTTATATTTCAGTGTCACAGTATCACCTCGATCTCATAAATAAGAGGTGTTCCCTTTGAAAGAAAAAAAAAAGAACCCTTATTCATTTCCATTTTTTTTCCCAAAGCTACAGGGAGCCAGTGCAGAGGGGCTGAAGAGCCGCATGCGGCCCCTGAGCCGCGGGTTGCCAATCCCTGGCATATTGGTATAGGGTACATATTTCACTGTTTGTTCCTTTTCTTTACACTGCACACTTTATGCATTTTTGAATGTATGTTTTTTGTCTGCTCACCACTGGGACCTTTTTAATACTAAATCACCCAAGTGTTCACTTAAAATACTGTATGACTTTGGTGCGCCCGGTGCCACACGTCTCATCAGCTGGAATGTAAAGGGGATGATGAAGCACCCAATTAAACATACCCGTGTCTTCTCGCACTTAAAATCCTTAGGACCAGATATCATTTTCTTACAGGAGACACATCTCTTGGCTACTGAACGTTCTAAATTAGAAAGAGGCTGGGTTGGTCAAATATTCTGCTCTAACTATGAGGCCAATTTTGATTAAAAGTGGGACCCCTTTTGTCCCATCTCAAGTTATCTCTGATGCAAATGGACGATACATCATAGTCTCAGGGAAACTGGTTGGCACTCCCATTAACCTAGCCAACGTATAGGCTATGGTCCAAACTGAGGAGATTTCAATTGCGTTCTCGACCTGGTTTTGGATAGGTCCAGGGCTGGGACCCAAAGCAATATTTCCAAATCTGGGGAGGTACTTCTGTCTTTTATAAATGACTACAGGCTACAGCACCCTTGGAGAAGCTCTAACCCAACAACCAGACAATATTCTTTTTACTCTCCAGTACACAAGTCTTACTCAAGAATTGACTATTTTCTTGTTGATGACAGGTCTTTTTCTTTTTTCAAACATTCAAAAATATCACAGTATCATTATATCAGACCACTGCCCTCTACAGTTAGACCTTCATCTGCCTAATAGTAGCACAAACCACAGAACGTGGCGCTCTGACCCGCTGCTATTAGCTGACAAGGGCTTTAGTAATTTCATTAGTAGTCAAATAGACTTCTTTTTGGAAACCAATACAACTCCAGATATGTCATATAGCATCATTTGGGAGACGTTTAAAGCGTATATAAGAGGGCAAATCATCTCCTACTCAACCAACTCGCAATCAATGCGTAATTTGCAACTTAGTGATTTATCTAGACAGATAAAAGATCTAGACTGTAGGGCTGCTTCTGATCCTGATACCAATCTGCACAAAGAGCGTCTGCTACTACAATCAGTATGACTGCTTATCCGTTAGAGACACGGAACAACTTATTTTTAAATCAAAGCAAACGCATTACGAACACAGTGATAAAGCAGGCAGACTCCTCGCTCATCAACTACGTCAGAAAACAGCTAAGACAGCTATCCCTGAAATTCGTATTGCACAAGATAAAACCACCACCCATCCAAAGACTATTAATGACCAATTCAGACATTATTATACTATATTTATACTAGGGATGCACCGAAATGAAAATTCTTGGCCGAAACCGAAAACCGAAAATGAGGAAACCAAGGCCGAAAACCGAAACACCGAAATAAATTATTATTCCAATTATTAGTACCATTGCATTTATGGCTATGACTGTGTGCTAACCTTACTAAAAATCAAGGCGTTGCAATTCAAAGAATAAATAAATCACGAAATTATGAAAATATTTATTTAGAACTGACATTATGCACAATATAAAATAAAATGAAATGTTTAACTTGACCACACATGTGTAGCCTACATGAAATAATAATGTACAGGCCTGTAAACTGACTGGCCTGCTGAAATATTGTAAAATTAAATATGTTCTCTCATAAAAAAACAAAGTGCATTTAAGTCAAGTGCATTCAGAACAAGTGCAACTGCTGAAAGATAACAATAGCCAATTTTCTCTGTAGGCCTACAACATAATAGTATATCAAAACAAAGATTGCCATAGCCCATATGTTAAACTTAGGCCTTTAACAACAACAAATGTAGAAGTGGAAAACAAATATTTAAACACTTGACACAAGCCCATTCTACTTCTTGAGGTAAAGTGGCAGGTTTTTCTTGATGAAGAGTAGCTTCTCTGCTTTATCACAGTGAAGTCTGTTCCTCTTCTCATCGAGAACCTGAGCTGCAGCACTGAACAGTCTCTCGCTGTCAACGCTTGTGCACGGAGCAGACAAGTACTTGCGTGCCATCTTTGCCAGGTCAGGGAAGCTGCCTTGGTTATTTTTCCAGTGGGCAAGAGGGTTATCACTTCTGGGGATGGTGACTTCAGACAGATAACCATCTAACTGTTGAGCGGTTGAGCTTGTCATCTGCCTGACATTTGAGAAAGATAAATAGGGCCAGTGCATAAATAAACATTATTCTCAAATAGCAACAAAAAAATATCTAGCAGAAAAATAAAATCATCTGATAATCACATATATAGTAAGTATAAGTATATAAGAAAATAATACCCTACCTATTATTTGGGGCACTCTCTTGCAGGATCTCATTGAACATATCAGACAATGAGGGTGCATGCCTCTCATCTGGTGCAGAGAGACGAGTCCTTTTTTCTGCGCTCTGCTCTCCTTCTTCTGCGCTGTGCGCTTCTCCGTCTCCAAGCGGGTTCTCCGCATCCATCGCGGCTTGGATCATTTCTCGTGCGCGCTGCCTCGTTCCCACATCAAAGTAATGATCTTTATAACGCGGATCAAGTACAGTCGCGATGAAGTGCAGAGGATCCGAATAGATCTCAGTGAAACGTGTGCTGACAGACTCTAAGAGTGTACTTTTCATTGTTTTCACTCCGTGGTCCGTCTCAACCTCTTTGCTTAGAAGACGCTTTAGCGCTGCAATTAAAGGAATAACGTCTGCTGCAGATGCATCAGAGGAGCTGATCTCTTTAGTTAGCTGCTCAAAGGGGGCAAGAAGAGAGAGAATGTTCTCTATTAAGACCCACTGGTGTGAAGTGAATGTCGCGGGGAGCTCGTGATCTGCGCTGTATGCAGCCAAGACACGCTTTTGCGCAAAGAGGCTTTCGAGCATGTAATATGTGCTGTTCCACCGTGTACTCACGTCTTGTTGGAACCGTTTTTTTGTTGTTCCTAACTGATCTTGCATAGACTGCAAGCGGGAATAGGCCAGCTGAGAATGTTTAAAGTGGCCAACAATTCTTCTGCCTATAGCCAATACGTCTTTTACGCTCCGCTGAGACAACACTCCCTCATTCACAGCCAGATGTAGTGTGTGGGCCATGCACCGTATTCCTTTCAGCTGACTTTCTTCTATCGCTTTTGTCATATTTCTTGCGTTGTCACTGACTATGGCATGCACTTTAGATCGGTCGATATGCCAGGTGTCGAACATATTGGCAAATGCATCAGAAATGGCTGCTGCTGTATGTGATCCTCGAAACTCTTGTGAATTAAGCAGAATCTTTTGCAGCTTGAAATCTGTGTTGATCCACTGTGCAGTTAGACTGAGCATACTCGTGATGCTGACGTCTGAGCTCCATATATCGGTCGTGAAACTGATTGCTGAAATATCAGATGCCATAAGCTCATGGACGTGAGTTGCAACAACATTGAACAGCTCAGGTAAACATACGTCTGAGAAATGTCGTCTGCTCGGTATGGCATAACGGGGCTCAATGTGCTCTATCAGCCTACGAAATCCCACGTCCTCTACAACAGAGAACGGCTGATCATCTAAGGCAATGAATTCCATCATTTTTTGTGTAATGCCCTTAGCCTTGGCACCATCACTGGGAAACTTTTTGGCCTTTTCAAAAACGTCTGCCACAGACGGAGTCGGTGTGCTCGGAATGGCTTTCCTTTTCTGTGCCGCGTTTTTCTCAAATTCAGAATAGCGATCGGGATGTTTTGATTTAAGATGATGAATTAAACCCGACGTGGAAAAACTCTTTGCAGATATACCCCCTCTAGAAATTTCGGCTTTACACGTATTGCAAATTGCTATTCGTTGTTCTTTTTCAGACACAGTGAATTGCGTCCACACCGCAGACATGTTGGCCCGAGTGCTGTTCGCGGTTTTTTGCTTGCGTCATCATCACAACGTTCTGTTTCGGCCTTGTTGTTTCGGTGACAAAAGTGTTTCGGCCGAAAACAGAAAATGCACTTTTGGGCCATTTTCGGCCGCAAATTTTTGGTGGCCGAATTTTCGGTGCATCCCTAATTTATACATCAGAGGCTAATGCCAATACTGGGGAGATCCAAGAGTTCCTGGATAAACTTGACATTCCACAGATAAGCCTAGAGGCACAAACATTTATTGATGCCCCTATAACATGCCAGGAAATCACACAAGACATTAGCTCCTTGCAAAGCGGTAAAGCAGCAGGCCCTGATGGGATATCACCTGAATTCTACAAAGCCTTTTCTAACAAACTGGCACCTATACTGGGTTTTCTATACACAGACATTTTATCCTCAGCATACTTCATTCCAATCATTCCTCAGATACACCAGTTCTACTCCCTAGATGCCGAAAACGTGTTTGACCGCATTGAGTGGTCATACCTTTTCGAAGTGCTTAGTAGATTTGGTTTTGGCCCATCATTTCTACATGGATGAACCTTATTTACAGTACCCCACAGGCAGCTGTGCGCACTAATTTTATAAATTCAAATTTCTTTTTTCTCCAATGTGGGGTGAGGCAGGGCTGCTGTTTGTCACCTTTTTTGTTTGACCTAGCAATTGAACCTCTGGTCATAGCTCTCAGAGCTGACAATAGAGTTCCTGGTATTGTTAGGGGGGGGCCTTAACCACAAGGTTTCACTTTATGCTGATGACCTTCTTTTGTATCTTTCCAACAGCTTCCTTGCCTTATGTCACTCGTCTACCAAACGATGTTAAAAGGATATCTGGCTACAAGTTACATTTTTCCAAAAGCCTTCTTTTTCCTATTAATAGCTTAGCACAGAATCTTAACTATAATGCTTGCCAATTTAGACTGGACAGAGAATCCTTTACCTACCTTGGTATTCTGGTCACACGCTCTTACAAGAAGTTATATGAAGCCAACTTGAAAAAGCTACTTGAAAATACGAAACACAATCTGAAGCGGTGGTCTACCTTGCCCATCTCCCTAGCAGGCCGTGTCAACACTGTGAAAATGACAGTCCTTCCTCAATTTTTGTATGCTTTTCAAATGATACCACTGTTTCTCCCTATTTCCTTTTTTAAGGATCTGAATTCACATATTTCATCATTTATTTGGAACAAATCTATCCCAAAAGCAAAGAGGGCGATATTAGAGATGCCTAAATCAGTTGGTGGACTTGCGCTTCCCAACTTCATGTTATATTACTGGGCAGCCAATCTCTCTAAATTGTCCTATTGGATTACATCATTTACAACAGGGAAAAGCCCTACTTGGTTTGCCATGGAAAGTGAAACATGTCCCTCCTTTTCACCATTACCTAGCCTTTGCACTTCCTTTTCTAAAAAATCTAACTTGTCGTCTTCAAATCCTGTGGTAAAACATTCTCTCAGAATATGGCGCCAATTCAGGAAACGCTATAATCTTAATCATACAAGTGGCTTTGTGCCCCTGATTCACAATGATATTTTTCCTGCTGCACAAGCCGACTTAGCTTTTCGCTCTTGGTATGATAGTGGTATAGTGTTTTTCAAAGATTTATTTGTAGGCAACACCTCCATTTCATTTGAGACTTTGCGTAAGGATTTTACAATACCTCAAGTTCACTTATTCAGATAGGCCCGCAGTTTTGCTAGAGAACACTACCCATTTCCAAATCTATCCGATAATGATTTGCTTGACAGAATTCTTGGGCGTGACCCAACCCTTAACGGTAATATTTCTGTCATCTACAACACCATTCTCAATTTCAGTATGCCGTCAACAGAGACGACTAGATGCGCCTGGGAACAGGACCTTGGCGTCTAACTCTCACCACAGACCTGTGAAGGTAGCCTAGATTTCATCCATACTTCATCTTTGTGCCTTAGACACAATCTGATACAATTTAAGGTCCTACACAGGCTTCATTTATCTAGCGATCGGTTGGCTGCCATTTACCCAAACACTGACCCACATTGTTTGAGATGTCATCAGGGCATAGCGGCTATTGGGCATATGTTGTGGACCTGCCCAGCACTGACACATTTCTGGATCCTGATATTTGAGGCTTTTACACATATGTGTGGCAGGCTCATTCCACCAGACCCTATCACCGCTGTCTTTGGTGTTACAGCTGGGGGGGTTCAGATCTCTACATCCCAAGCTTATGCCATTGCATTTGCTTCACTTTTAGCTAGGAGACTTATCCTGCGGCAGTGGAAGTCTGCTAATCCCCCATCTTTCCTTTGCTGAGTTAAAGAAGTCCTCGCTTTTCTACCCCTAGAAAAACTGAGATACTCTAGGGGTAAATCCTCCAATAGATTCCATAACACCTGGAGTCCTTTTTTACAATTCGCAGACAATCTGTCCTTTTCTTGATCCTCAATTGCAAGCACGACAGCTGGACTGGTGGGGCGCTGGGTGCAGCACAATTGCATTACTTGATCAGTCATTCACTAACAAAACTTAGCCTACAGGGTAGGTGGCAGACACTTTTTTTTTTTTTTTTTTACGTGTATGTATTATGTGTACCATTGGTGGGTGGGATCAGGGTTGTTTTTATAATTGTACTGTGAAAACTTTGAAACATAAAGTTAGACATTTAAAAAAAAAATTGGGTTTCAAGGAAGTTCCTCCATTTTAAAATCAAAATATGTCTATAAACATAAGACATGAAACTAAAAGGATACAATTAAATAAAGTACAATGACAAATATTTACATACAAATTTGTCTGGGGCTGCTAGTCAATGTGTAAAATATTTATTTCAATATGGTCATTAAAATATGTTTCACAGTCAACAACATAGCAGATAATCCACAGAAATTCACTGTTGACTGAATTCATCAAGATCTTTTAACCAGGCCCCGAAGCCCATTTTCTTTGGCTTTTATTTCATCATATGAAAAAAGTCTGATAAAGAAAGAGGTGAAATGACTTCAATATTGCTCTGTTATTTTCACAAGTTTGCTAGACCTGCTGTAAAGCCCACTCACCTGATACTAAACACTTTGGTTGTGAAGACCTCTCTGTTCCTTCATTTTCATTGCCAGGAAGATTTTACTGTGAGCCGAATTTCCTGAAGAGGTCTCCTCTTCTCTAACTAATGAACCTGGTGATTAAAAAAAACCAAACAGAATAAAGCAGTTTGACGTTTAAAATCTGTGTTTTGAAACAGTTTGAAAAATAATGGACTGCTAGGGGCTGTGAGCTGTGTTGGGATTCATGTTTGCTCAATGTGTCGCTCTTAGATCCAGAAATACTGGAGATTATTACCTGGAGCCAAATCATCCAGGGAGGTCTCCTCTCTGAAATGAAGGTACCCAGTAATTAAAATCAGTAAAAACAATAAATAAAAAGTAGAATTCAGTGTTTCTCTAATGCTGCTTTGCTGTTGGTTTTGATTCTGTATTATCTTATGATCAATACTTATGATGACTCAAATATTTTCAAACATCAACTTCAGCATTATCAGTTTCTCTTGTTTTATTATTTATAGGTAAGTCTTTGAGTTAAATGATTTTTTTTGTTTTGTTCTGTGTGTTTTATTCTATAAACTACTGACAACATTTCTCTGTGCTGGAATTCAACAAACACTGGAATGGTGGCCATACATATAGAGATAAAACCACTCCATTTTTTGGAGAGGCTTCTCAATTTATAATAAGAATGTGACTTAAAACTGGCTAAAAACATAATTTATGACTGGGGATACATCCCATCATAAATGAAACCTCACTCTGAACTAAACTACCGATTTTTATAGTGGGTGTGCAAATTGTTGATACCATTTGGGATTATGTTAGTAGTAGTACACAACTCAGCAACAGATAAAACATACTGAATATACTGTAGGCCTAGGTCTTTTGTTTTTTTACACATTTGAGAGCGGAAATGCTACATGTCATATCTTTAACTGTGCTACTACAATCATGTCTGACAATACTGATTTACCCAAGCCCTGTGGTGGAATGCAGGACTCTCCTTGTAGCAGAGTATTTCTACAGCGTGGTATTAATAATTTTACCTAAGTGAATAATCTGAATACTTCAGCCAACACTGCCCAAGACATATATGATGTAAACAGTGCCTGGGGTTTGTAAATGAAATATGGTGTAACTTTAAAATGTTGCACTTCTGAGATGTGTCGATATTGTTTATGCAGCATGAGTCTGTTAAGACTCAGCAGATGCACGTTGAATTATTAAAGACAAGAGTTTCCAAATTTTTTTTGTTTTGACTGTTTGAATCTGCTTTTTCATGGGTTTTCATCATGTCAAGGAAGTAATGAGCAAAGGGGCCATGTTGGTAGAAGCAAAGCTTGATTTATTATTGATGTGATGGGCATCTGCAGAAAACACACTCTCTCTCTCTCTCTGGATGCCGGTCATCATTTCTATCTTTTTAATATTCCAGAGTTTTTTCACATTTTATTTTATTGAATTTGAGAATCGTTTGAAGGTTGGTGTTCAGTATGCTAAAAGTGGCATTATAGTGAGTCATCGTTATTATAATGTGAGGTCATGTTCAAAAACATGTATTTTCTCTCAGATGTCTCTAAGATAACAAATTAAAAAATTGTATTATGAATGTTTTGGTGATCACGTTTAGTTTTTCTTCTTTTATTTGTTAACCTTACATTAAAAAAGTACTGTAACCACGCTCACACTCAATGACCTGACTTCACTCCCTGTGTGAGTTGGAGATTAAAAGCAGCAGGGAAATGCAAGAGACGCTTCTGTCTCACTAATCCAACCTCACCTTGAGTCTGATTGTCAACAAACACTTTTGTGATTTGTGTTTGCTAAAATATTCCTCTCAGCGAGCACAACACGCTTCACTACCGAACGTGGGATGTAAGAGTGCAGGAAATAAACCTGGAAATGAGTTAGCATTTTAGCAGTTTCGGTTTGCTTTTTGGTAATATCTCCAAATTAGTTTTCACATTTTGTTATACGACATAAAATAGTTCAGTAAACACATTAATTGTGAACGTGTAAAGTCTTTACGCATCTTAAAAACAGCCGTCGCTAACTAGGTGACTTCATGAGACTACTAAACCTCCACACACTGAACATTAGCCACTTTAGCTTGGCGCTGCTGACATGGAGCTTTGCAACACTGATGTTTGTCTTTATCCTAACGCTAGCTATTTACTATGCACTTGCATTTACACTTCAACTATTATAAAGTGGTGTTAATATGAGGAGATTATCCCGCCTAACAAAACATGTCAATATCATAAACATGAGTTTGCCACTTCTTTTCTTTTCTATATTCCAAAATAGTGGAAAAATCCCATTTGCGTTTTGTTGAGGAAACCTTTGCAATGCTTACGGTTCACCTACTAGATAACGTCACTACTGAACTTCCGTATTACTTATTAATTAATATTTGTATTAATATATTTAAAAGATGCTGTCGTAAAGATGTATCAGAACCATTTTGAAAATGTTAATGGTTTGATACTCAGGTATGCACAGAGGGGGCATTTTGACAACATACTTGCATGAATACTGCTGTGTTGGATTCTTACCTTTACCACTATGGACTCGTTGTCGATCATCAGATCAGGTGTGAACTTTGAGTACTTTAATGGACGTGTATATGATAACCCAAAGATACATCACACTCTTGAGCTACCAGTACTTTTCATGTTATGCTATTAAGTACTTCTACCCCATTACATTTTAAAGGCAAATTAACAACATTTCATGCGATTCAAGATGAAACCATTGGATCTTTATGAACACAGTAGTGTAGTTGAGCCAATTTCCACATTTTAGATGTCTTTGATACGTTACCAGTTACACCAGAGAGACAATTCACCCTCTAAACTTCTTTAGTTCCAAATTAATAAAAAAATCAATCACAGTTTATGCTATTTTTTGTACTTGCATTACTTTTAGTGAAACACTTTTTAATAATAATAATAATAATGATACATAAGATTTATATAGCGCTTTTCCTAATGCTCAAAGACGCTTGAATGTTTGTTGAGAAAAAGAAAGGAAGGGATAAAGACAATATCCTGTTCTCTGGCACGTTAATTATCCCCTCCCTTTCTAATTAATCTTGTGGATGGGGCCTGACCTTAAATTAGAAACCAATTGGGTCAAATTACATTTAGGTGTATAAAATACATTTAAATTAGCGCCACCTAAACCATATCCAACAGTATTTCCAAGTACATTTTGCTAATATTTTTCGCTTTCTTGTAAGTGAGGTAAGGATCAGAATAATCTCCCTGCCTCTCGGTACATTTGCTCACATCGATGTCTTTATATAAATCAAAGCAAAAGCTAGTTCAGCACTCTTAAGGAAGAGGATGCATTTACTCTATCCTGATGACGCTCATAAAATATTCATCTTACAATAAAGGTTTGTGTGATGAAGCACCACAAAAGCATCAAGTTGATTCTGCAAATCACTTCAGTCTTTTTCATGCAGTACACACAAAAGCGAATGAAACGTTTGTTCTCCCTTCCTAACAAGGTTAACACCCACACACACAGACACACAGTCGAAAAGAAAGAATCCCAATCATGTGCAAAAGTAAACTAAGAACTCTTTTATTCTTTTTTGTTCATTTTTTCATTTTATATATCTATCTTTAGCTTCTTTTTTTTTAAAGTTTTTTTTTTCCTACTCGAGTCCTTTAAAAGTTTGTCATCATGCTAGGTGCAGCTTCAGTGTCGGTAACATGCAAGGTCGTGGGTTTTTCTTGTTGGTGGACTTTTTCACACAGCAGACAACTGGAGAGCGGCGACTTCAGGAAACACAGAGCGGACAAACACCGACCACTCCGGAGTCACCACAAAAGAAAAAACCCAACTACAGACGCAGCTGCAGGGCCAAAGGGGGGGCACTGACCATCAGCGAGGATTCACAAAGGAGTTATTAAGCGGAAGCAGTTCTCGTTGTGTGATAGTTGCCATCCGTAATCCGGGAACGGGGACGGGTTTTTATCATGACATCATCATTTGACATCTTTTAGTGCAGTGAAAACAAAATCTAAAAAGCAGGCAGTCTTTGGGGGAGGTGAGGGAGAAAAAAAGTGAAGGGGAAAGGGGGGGGGACGACGACTCCTGTTTGTGATGCGGTGACATTAAAGGAGACATCAGGAGTATTGCTTGTGACTTTGGTCTGGGCAGAGCTATATAGATACTAAGAGTTGCGACACTCCCATAGGCCACCGTTGAAAAAAATGGCGGCGCCTACTTCCGGGGTATGGACATCGAGATAGTTCCAAACATTGGCATGTGGGCGTTGGACCCCGTTCACTTACATTGCGGCGCGTTGATTAGTTCCAGAGGTAAGTTGCTGAAATATTGACCTCTTTGGAATTAACAACTGTTTATATTGTATCACAGGCCCTTTATGATGCTTATACTGGTCTTCATTTGTATATGCACAGCGTAATTATCTATATTTTATCTTGGTTGTTGCAACCAATTTGCAAGCATTGCCTGCTAGTTAGCTAGCTGTAAAGGTGTTCGGTAATGAATCCTGTGTGTGGGGGGGGGGGGGGGTTACATTATTTTTGGGTTTTGGCTTTTATCTGCTTCAGCCATCGTTAGTTGGCTTTGTGTGTGTTATAAGATTAACAGCTAGCACTAGTAGAAATAAGGTGTTGTTTGTAATTAATATTTCATTTAATATTTCATTGAATTTTGGGATATACTAACTTTTCATTATGTTGACTGTACTTACTGTACTACGTTTTTTGAATCGGAATTTATAAGCAAAATCACAAATCAATAAAACAGCTCCATGATCAGCTAAGATCATGAGACGTCTATCATCAGATGAATGACATGGAAAGTTAAGTTAGAACTACTAAAGCCAGTAGTGCGACCCATGCTAACATGAACACTAAGCTTTTCCCCAAAAGTGCTTGTGTGTGTTTTCTTTAATATTTACCATTCAATAACGCAATCGCTGCTGTCTGTCCCATACAATAACATCACAGCGCAGCGTTTGTTTGGAACTATCGGGGATTACATGAACCACGTGACTGCCCTGGCGGCACATCAGAGAGTGTTGCAACTCTTAGTATCTATATAGCTCTGGGTCTATGTCCTAAAAAGGGAAGGGGTCGGGGCTTTGGATCAAACAAAAATTCTACGATCCACACTTTTCTACTTCCTGCTTTCCTAATACTGACTGAAATCCAAGTAAAAAACACTTATGACATCACACGTGCCAGCTTGTGGATGCCACTTGTAGCTGAGACACCTTACAGTGCATATTTTTTTCGCGGTGGCTACAATGGGGATGAAGCCTGTTAACCCCGGCAGTGTTAGTGCCATGCTGTTACGGTGCCCGGTGACACACACAACCACGAATACTTTTAACATCTTCACAACCCCCCCCCCCACCCCCCGCAGCAACAGGGTCATTTTTTTTTAGGATGAGCTGATTGTACAGGGAACAATTTGTGTTGCTCCTTATATACAGAGATTACTACACTGCAGCAATAATGATCGCAGGTCACTATACACGCGACAGATGCACTAATGAAGCCGGGCAATTTCATTTCCCCCCAAAATATCGAATGGAATACACAGTTTTTGTCACAAAAAGTACATTTTCCTCAGCGGATATACAAAAACAGTGATTAAAAAAAAAAGGAGGAGCAGGAAACACACATGGACATCATCTTTGGTGAAGATTCCACAGAGTATGCTTGAAGACGTCACACATACTGTAGATTGGACATACGTACATACATTTCCTACAGCTTGGAATAGAAATTGATCGCAGTTACTTGGTAAATATGTCCACAGAGTTTAAAAGACATTTATGCACTCAGGGCGAAGGTCTTCCTTGAACTACTAACGTGCTCCCGTAGATGTAGAAGAGAAGAATGACATCACACTGTTACACATTTGGTTGTAAATCGAGCAGATAGAAGGATCATTTCTCCAATCCTGACATGTTTGCATTTCAGCCTTTCACTACAGACTGGTTTAATGTGGCGTCCTGTATGTGGCAATACAGCAGAAAGATCATCTTTAAATAGTTTAACCACCCTGCCACAAGGTCTGCTTCTCACTATTTTCATCATTTGCATCATCCCCGTTCCTAAAATGCCCAATTTTAAGAAACAAGAAAAAGTCCCCACCCTCCCGAAAACAGACAAACAATCACAGGAAATCTAGAAAATAGAGACGATAGAGATTCAAAGCTGCCTGTGGAGGAAGATGCTGGCATTCATTCAGAAATCATTCACTGCTGGGGCGCACGGGGCTCTCTGCCGCGGGGTTTTCTGCTCCGTAGGCCTCCCAGTTCAGTTCCCATGCAAAGCCATGGCTTAGATCAAGGAAAAAATACAACGTGCAGCGCCTCCCAAAGCTCGTCCCAAAGACCCAGGCCAGGCAAGGAGTGGAGACCCCCACCACTGTTCAAGTATGAGATGAGAGTGACAGAAAATAACTTATGCACAAACTCATGAACAAGACAAAAAAGGAACAAAAAAAAGTGTGCTAAACTGCTAGCCTGTGTGTTCCAGTCAGTGAATCAAACAGGGCTCACAATATTTTGAACATTTTTAATACAGGGTCTAAGAACATCATCTAAAGGAACGGAAGCAAATAACACACATTAGACGTTAAATAACTATGTAGCTGTCTTTCTTTTCAGCACTAGATTTACATCCTGAAGATTTATGCGTCTTTAAATTAAAGTGTGTCATTCATTTTAGCAAGTGTTTTCCACAGGTCCATACACGTTGGTCTTTAAGTTAAGAAAAGATCCCGTTTTCTCAGGCTACCCTGAACTGGCTACACTCCAAAGAGTAGACAAAACTGCATAATTTCAACTTCCACATCTACCACATAAAAACATGATTTCCAGTTTTAAAAAACAAGGAGATAAACCCATCCGTTAAAATCAAATACAAAAGAAAAGGACAAAAAACAATATTATGAGAAAAGACATGGCGAGGCCGAGGTCCTCTGAGGAATGACAATAATGAGCGATGGATGGTCCGTGAAACTACGCACGTTTGTTTCCACGAGTACAAAGTGCACGTGCGTGCCGACACATGGGACGGAGGTAAGTGTCCCTGGTTGGTAATAGGGGGGCTCTCTTGCTTTCAGGCCTGGGTCGGGAGGGGGGGAAGGAGTGGAGGGTTTAGGAATCCCTTGGTCCCTTGACTCCCTCAGGAGCACAGGCTGAACTGGTCTTGCTCGATGGGCTTTTTGACCCAGGCCCCCAGCCCCGACTTGTGGAAGGCCTTAATGAGTGCCTGCTTTGCAGAGTGGTACTCTGTGGCTGCCTGCTTGGCATCATGGTAGGAGCTGGGCCTCAGCACCTTCACCCACAAGATGGAAGAGAGCTGAAAGAAAGAGGGGAACAGAGGTTACACTCGGGAGGAGTTTGAAAAAGTTTGGGTTGCAGCTGGCCAAAGTGGAAGAGCCCTAAACTGCAACAAAGTCTAACGTATAGAAGTCTATGAATAAAAGACCCTACTTTTCACTTGATATATCAGCTCAGTAAATATTTTCCTACTGATTTTTTCTCGATTGCTAGTTTTAAGTATTCTTCAATACAGCATGATTTTCAATTTAGATAATTAGATCTAATTATAATAAGTAATACGACCTTAAAGGAGCATGGTTACTTTAGATTAACAGGTTGCTATCAAATGGTGTCCATGTGTTTGTCTTAGAACTTAAACACTTTTCAGTTCACTCATGTTAATAGTTTATTTAGTTGCCTAAACATGTGTTCAGTTGTTCAAAAACAAGATGGCGACTCAACTCAAGGCTTCAGAAATGTAGACAACAAATCAATGGGTGACGTAGTTGTGATATTGTCCAGTTTTTGTAGGTTGACAACGCAATCACACAGTAACACTCGTACATGCTATCCACAATATTAGTAATGGCAGGGTCCAGGATATGAAATGCTTAAAAACAAACGAGTGCAGTATATTTACCTTGCAGTGCAGTGTATTTACCTTGGAGTGCAGGCGCACCCAGCGGCTGTATAGCGCATGCTTGCAAAGACGTGAAGCGCGGCCCATGTCGTCTTTGCCTGTGGTTGCGTTGATCACCTCCAGCGCCTGGTCACCCACTGTCCAGTTCACGCTGAAGTTGGGTGCCTTGCCTGGTTGCCTGGCCTCTGCATTACTTATACCTGGAATCAACAACAAAGAGGGTTAAAGACTGATCAGCACACCATGCCAAAAATACCTTTGCTATCCAAAGAAAACAATGTATTATAAGCAGGGATAGTTAGACTGCAAGCATCTCTTTAGACAAGCGTCTGATAGTATAGAGGTCTATGAGAAAATTACCCTTGATCTTTCATGATTATTCCCTCAGTTTTCAATCATTATCGTCTCAGTTTGCTCATTTCAAGACTTCTCCAACAGAGCATGATGTTTATTTTGTAAATGATGGTCCCTTATGGACTGAATTAGATGATAAAATGTTTCCCTTAATTTACCGATGCCTATAGGATCATGATAATGTTATCAGATCCCATAAACAAAGCTTTTTCACATAAATTCAGATTACACCAGAACAAAACATATTTTTGGGTTTCGGATTATAAAAAGGTGGGGAAAACCATAAAATTCCCCAAATATAACTGTATCTCTGAACTATTTCTAGAAATGCACACACATTGAGGCTATTCTATCAGATCTAATCTGATAACTAATACCCTTGCCATGCATCCCACTTCGAAAACCTATCATACAATATATATACTTGAATAATTTTAAGATTTTTCAGATAGCTCATGAACTTTTTTCTGGGTTGTGAAAATTCTCCCACTTCTTGAGCTAAATAAACCATGTAAAAACTCATAAGAATTCCAGAACAATGCTTTGCCAGAAAGCAAGAAAATAAGGTTTCTTCACTCATGAAAAATTGATGCGTTGGAGGCTATCATAGGACAGCAGTTATAAGATATACCAGACTGGAATACCAAATTGAATGTTTTCCTGTTACAGCAGCACATTTTAAGAACCATTCCCCAACACTGTATCAAGCCCCTCAAAACATAAAATGTCTTCAAGCTCTCAAGCGGAAAAGGCACTGCAATAAGATAATTATTTTCTCTCTCCATCCTCCAAAGCTGCTGTGGGAGACCCTCAGCAACTTAACCTCCTACTGCCCCCCTGCATGGATGTATTAAACAATGGATGATGTACCAAACCTGGCAACCCATTCCCTGAAATGACTGCAGCTCCCACAGCTATAACAGCAACCTTTTTTTCCTTGCATTTCTTTTTTTCTTTGCTACTGAGTAGAAAAACAAAAAACACCATCAACCCAGGGGACTATGAGGTCAGAGCCTGCTTTCCTCCAGCACACTACTGGGTATCAGCCTCCACTGTATCTGAAGCATAAATGGGAGATATATGGATGCCATAAATCCCGCTGTGCTGCTTAGTGTGTGTGTGTGTGTGTGTGTGTGTGTGTGTGAGAGAGTGTGTGTATTAAGCTCTTTGGTTCCATTTGGCAGCCCTTGTGTCAGAAGATGATTTAAAGGGGATGAAATCCTCAGCGCGCTAACGCCACAGCCCTTCACCGCTAAAAACTCTCTTAAGCGGAAAAGGTTAATAACCCCCCACTATTATCTCCTTTACACGGCATTTAGAGAGCGACCAGGGACGGAGAGGGGGCTGAATATAGCTCGATGCCCTGTGATTGGATGGCTCCCGGTCATCCTCTAAGACAAGGGTGTCCAACCCTTTTTCACAGAGGGCCACATTCAGAAAAATACATGAAGGGCTGGACCCCTCGCTAGAGGTGAGGTATATTGCCTCATAAGTTAATTTGCTGGCAGCTCATTCCTTAAAACAGAATCTTGAGAGTGAGTATAATAAGGGGAAATATGAAGGGTTTATTTCCAGCTTGTTATATAAAAAAGTTATTGAGGTTTATTAATCAACCAAGATTTGTTAAAAAATGAATTTATTTGAAATGTGGGCTTGTCAACACTACTGTTGATTACTACTGTGTCATATATGTTTACATTTATATTCAAGAAGTACAATATAAGAAAAGCACAGTCATGTTTCAGGTGTGGGCCATATTCCATTATACTTTTTGAATCTGCTGAGGGCCGATTCAAACTTGCCCGCGGGCTGCATTTGGCCCCCGGGCCTTAGTTTGGACACCCCTGCTGTAAGATATTCAACAAATATGACCCCAGCCTCACTCCAACTTGGTATGATATAGAAAACTGACGTAGCATTTAAAAAAAAGTTTTGTGCTGCTGTTGTCATGGATTGGTTTTTGCGTAACTCTTGCTCCTCCAATGTTGTTTTGTTTTGTCCAATGACTTTAAAAATCCCTCAAAGATGCCGTACAGTTGCGAAAAGATGCTTTTACTCAACCGACCTTTTCAAGGAAGTAAGAATTATTACTTCTTGTTTGCTATAGGCTGCTTAGTGTAGGATTTGTAAATGGATCACGAATCTGAGAAGTGAAGTCAATGCCTCAGTGCCAACAGGCAGCGACTCCACCGTTTGATTGTATAGAAGTCTATGAGAAAATGAACCACAGATTTGTTTGATTTATTAACTCAGTAATAATTTTCCTGTGGTCTAAATCTCTAGTTTTAGGTCATCCTTAGTAATGCTTTATGTCTTTTTTCGTGGTCCCTTTTAGAATAAAATAGATAATAAAGCATCAAGCGTTTTTTCCAGCATAACTTTGCATATTTAGATGCTTAACAGAGATTTTCAATTAAGCCAGTTAAACATTTGATTTGGAATTTGTGTTGCTGTGTCAATTTCTGCAACAAGTGTAAACTATTTTCTTTAGAGTAAAATTACATGTAAAAATAAGGGGAAACGAGTCGGAGACAGTTTGAGAGGTTTTCTATTAAAATTACGAAAGAAACAGGACAAAAGGACTCAATGAGTTTTCAGAAACAAGGTGATGTGTGGAAAAAACAGGAGAGTAAAATGTTAAATGTTATTGTTTTACAATGTCCTCTGGACAACCAGTCGGAAAAGACTGATTGCTTTCTCTAAAAATGAAAAAAAAGAAAAGAAAAGAAACTGAGGGAGCTTTTCTCTATTTGGCCTTTTTAAAAGGTCAAGCCAATGCTGAAAATTCACACCAAATGATAAAGCTATTTACATTCCACAGGAACAAGGTAAATGTCAGCTCAGAGCAAACAGTGGAGGAAAGCAAACCTGTCTTCCAGCCGAGAAATGGCCGGTGAGGAGGATAAATGTGTTTACTGTCTAACATTAACGTTTCACTCTTTGATATTTAAACTGCGGGAGTTTGATCGGCAAACACTAACAAGGAGATCTCCTTAAAACATGATAATATGTTGCATTTTCCAACAGAAAGCAGATCGTTTTTGTTCCGTCTCATGAAAGCAGGCACTCACCGCTGAGCAGAGGCCTGTTGAGGTTGAACTGCTGCGGCAGGTCCTCGATTTCTGCGATGCGCTGGTACATGGCCCTGGAGAGGTGGTCAGCATGGTAAAGGCTGCCAAGGATGATGCTGGAGAAGTAGATAGGCTCTGTGAAGTAGCTCATCAAAGAGCCTTGGATGCCCACCACGTTCCACCTGCAGAGGGAAAACACACATTTAAGCTGATTTGCTGGAAATGTGCTGCTCTTCTGGTGCTTTCATTAAAAAGTCTACTGCTGCCTTCACATGATGCCTGGTTAAGTCTTTCGTGAGGAAGACCCGGATCTTGCGGTAAGACAGTTAGTAAGTTTGGTTCCACTCTGCTAGCTTGCGCCGCTTCATACAGTTGTTATCTGATTGGTCGCACATTCAAAAGTCATTAGCAAGGGAGGTCAAACCTTTTTTTTGAGCGTTATGCAAAGCCGAGGATAGCGTTTTTTGTCTATTCGGGCGATAACGCTCTCTCTATAGAAATGCAGCGTCAATGCAGAGTTTTACCGCTGATCATGTGATGGCAGCTTAACCCTTTTAGCATTTGGAAGCTAGTCAAAAAGTCACATCACCCCAAACGTAATACCTTGGTTCCATTAATATATAACAGAAAATGTCAATTACATTCAAACAAATTCCAACGGCGCAAAACATAGCAATATATCTTAACGATTTGGAGAAAATGCAACTGACATTCCCAATATCAGGGATGATAATATGTTCATTCTCATTATCATTGAAATAAACAGTGTATTTAATTTATTATGGTGATTTTTTAAGAAGATCTGTACCAATAAAAACGTTTTGTTAAGCATGTAGAACATGATTTGTAGACTTTTTAAATTGTATTTAACTGTATGGTTATACTCAGTTCTTACTTACAGTTGTTTTTCCAATGCTTTTTCATTTTATTTCATACAAATCATTACAGACATTTTGTAGGTGGTTTGTGCTTCCTGCAGTATGAATACTGCACTAGTTGATATTGCAATTTAAATCGTATTTAGAATAATCATGCAGTCTCACATAGCAGACCATTACGCAGCCATAAAGGCAATGCATGCGTGAGCTCAAAGACCATATTTTCTACCTTCTATTTGTTACTAAAAACTCCCTATTGTCTAACAATAGAAATATGCGTCATCATGATTTGTAGAAATTAGTGACCAACAAATGAAGTGCCTGGAGACTGGTGACAACATGAAAAAGAGAGAAATGTTCTTTAGCATTGAAAAAGTTCAGATGCTGAATATAGAAAGAAATAATGAACAGTATAATAGTGTGGTATATCCACAAATGCACAGCCACACAAGCAAAAATATATTAGTACATAACCAGCCAATGCAATCCAGCACACAATCACCCCTAATCCTACAGCTGTGTACACTCTGAGGTATCCAATTTCATTTTCTACAGACTTCTGTGTATTTCCACGCTGTGTCATTAGCCATCTCTCCACAGTCATTTTCCCATTGACATGCTCTGTGAAGCATCGCATAGAGAGAGGGGGTAAACAAGAAGAGAGCTATAGAAATGAAAGACTTATAGGAGTACTTCATCCCCGAAATGATCATTCGTATGTCAATAACTCACCACGTGTTACCTTGAACTCCTGAAGTAAACTTTGTTTCCTCCTATGCCTTCATCTGCACAATTCCTACAGGTATTGATATAGTTTTGCTGGTGCTAAATGCTTCCCCCATTGACATACATTTATCAAGACTTTTCCCAGTTTTTGATTCTTCAGTCAGAGAGGCATGAGAGGAAAATAAATTGCCTTCAAACATTCAAGGTAACACTGCTTGAAGTCAAAGTCTACAAATGATGATTTTGTAGGGCGCGTATTCCTTTAAGGGTAAAGTGACTGTTCCTCTCCTTAGTCATAAATAGATGGACTATTCAAATATAAATACAAAAACAGTCTAACTTATAACACACAGCAGCTTTTTATTCAATGTTACTCAAAAAGGAATAGTTGTGGCCTTTATTAGGTACTATTTTGATAGATTTGGTTTATTAGTAGACATAAATGGGAATCGGATCATTGATTTTGACCAGTGCAAAAATCAGTCTTTAATATTTTTGGACAACAAAACAACTCACAAGCAGGGAGGAATAATCAACATGCGGCTTCTGCTACAGGGATAACACTAGAAGTTAGTTATTCCAAATTATGATTCATTTTGGAGGTTATTTGGTTTTATGGCAGTTGGTCCATTAAAAAAGAGATTTTTGAATTATGCTTTTTGGGGTTTTCCCATGTAAATGGTCTACAAAAGCTAAAATCCCAAGTCAATTGACTAGCACACATTGCACCGATATGCTAAGGGTCGAGACATACTCTGCACGTCTGTAAGCCGTTGACCAATCACAACCGAGGTTTGTTGGTTTCAGAGGGTGAAAAGAGGTGCTGCATCACAAGCAGTATGAGGAAAATAAAGCACTTCTGGAACATTAAAGCATGTGAGGCACAAAATACAAATATGAAGCTAAAATCAGCATCATAGGGCCCCTTTGAGAATTTAATTAATAAATAGAATACAAATATTTATATAAACATTAACAGTTAAAGTGAGATCTGCATTGTGCGTCTGTTAAAATGAACAGAAACAAGCCCTCATTCTTTGAGGCTGCATTTAAATTCACAAAAACAAGACATTGTGATGATGAGTTGTTGTCACTCTCTTTCACTTCAGGCAGACTGAAGGTGTGTGAAATTACCAACATGGACCTGGAACAATGAGAAATATGCAAGCATAAGACCCTGGGCTACTCAGAGATACAATTGCCTCCATATGCAACATTCTCTGTCTATATATTTGTGTGTGTGTGTGTGTGTCTGTGTGTGTGTGTGTGATATTGTGGAAGGGCCAAATGAAATCTCGGAATTCATAGCTACGAGCGGTAAAGCACAGTCAAACAGCTTCATAATATTACACAGTAGCACACACACACACACACACACACACACACACACACACACACACACACACACACACACACACACACACACACTGTGCCTCAAGCAAGCATCCACACACATTATGAGTTATGTTTTTGGAGGCATTCAATTTCATTCCCGTCAAACATCTCTGTGTTTCTTTGTTCCTATCTTATTCAAAATCATGCTCTGTGCAACAACACACACAGTACACACACACACACACACACACACACACACACACACACACACACACACACACACACACACACACACACACACACACGGGGTCAGAGCAAGTCAAATAATCAGCTGTTAAAGACATAACAACAGATAGGAAACACGGCAAACAAGCAGAAATAACCCGTAATGCCGGCTAATGAGCTCATTCTAATAGCACTAAAGGCAGAGAGCTGCTTGTTCTGAAAGGAGCCGTGGGGCTGGGCATGTAATCAAAGGAAAATGAGAAGGGAGAAACCGTTGTGTAAGGAGGGGGACATTATGGGCCCGGTCAACGAGCGCCAGTCTCTAGCTGTATAAAATAGTAGCCCCGCGGCTAACCATCGCTCACACGGGGACAGGTGCAGGTGGGCACAGATTTCTTTCCTGTATAACAGCTGTGTCACGAGAGGGCAGAGAGTGAGACGCCTGTTCCTCTCAGTGATAACAACAGAAGAAATGTACTCATGATCCCTCATCTTAACTGTTAAGGGTTGATTTTCTCTATATCATTTGACATTGTCCTGTTACACACACACACACGCACACACAAACACACACACACACACACACACACACACACACACACACGCACAGACACACACATTTACTTTTTTTGTATGTGCCATGTTATTCAGACATTCATACCTATCGTACATTATTTGCACTATTCATCATGGATATAGTTTAATTAATTTTACTGTCTGGTCTGCAGTGTTTTAGGTAATTAGCTAATTGCGATTTTTTTGATAAATAACCCAATTGCGATAGGATTAGCAGTATTAGAGAGAATTAGCATTTTTTAAACATTAACATAATTATTGAAAAATGTGTTTAAATGATCATTATGTGATTTTGACAAAACAAGGATTTTCTTTTAAGCGTGAAGGCCAACCATCACACTACTTCATTGAGAATGATATTTGGACACATGCTGCCTTTAAAATGTTTTGCGCTAACTACGATCTGGGTAAAAACAAAAATGACCAAAAAATTTGAACTAAAATAATTAAGCCTATTTTTAAATGAATGCACAAGCACTTTGATGGTTTGGTTTGTTTAAAGCAAATTTATCTGCATTTTTTCTTGCTGTTCTGTTTGTATCTTTAGGGTTTATGGCACAAATTGAAAGCTAAATGAAATTTCATTAACATTTTAATAAATGATCTAGCTATAGTAACAATACATGTAATAACCTGTTTATCTTGTCTATACTGTTCACTGTTTGTGCTTTAGACAGACTTGTGAATTTATGTATGTTTTTCTACTTTTTGTTCTACAATGTATTTAGATGCAGATTGTTTTTTATTTACCTTCTCTGTGCGAATGACCTATATTCTGTTTTTACGAGAACACACTTTTTTACTCGGTTTGAAAGGAACTGTATTCAATGATTGTATTGTAAGCAAGTACTTTCATAATGTTGTTTCTCACTCCACTCATCCTCCATACCTGTATATTTTAACTTGTAGCATTAGTTATGCTGCAGCACTTACTGTTAATTCTATTAGTATATGCACTTTGGTTATTTGAGTGTCCACCAATCAGAGTGTTAATATTTGATCCCTTTCCCTACACTCAACATATTGAAGTGTCCTTAACCCTAAATTGCTCCTGTAGAAATGTCTAGGGAATTGGAAGTGTGTGTTGCTTTGGATTAAAGGCTCAGCTAAATGACATCTCATCTTAAAAATGCACTATATGCACTTTAGGCAAGATAATTCAAACTATAAACCATGCCATGTTTTTCTTTTATTCAGTAAAGTTTGAGAAACAGAGAAACCCCACATGATTACATTTCTGGCATCCAAATTATTTTCCCTCTACTGACTTGGATCCCAACTATTTTGGACAATCGCACAGAATGGGAGTCACTAGCAGCAGCACTGACTGCAAAAGGGCAACAGACTTCAAACACAGTGCAACAGCATCCACGATCACATTTCCCTCAACCAAATACTACTTCCTCAGCTTTCAATCACTCCCTGCGTTCAGGTGAGGTAAAACCATCCCGGACTGAGGCAGAAGGAGAGGAAGAAAAAAAGGGCTCGAGAGAAGAATTATGGAGAAGTTTTATCATCCATCACAAGAGAGGCACAGTGTTGCCTTGAACATGGACAGAGACTAAAGACGCCATGATCTGCAAGGAAAAAAATGCCCCAGGGACAGAGCATCCATCACCGTAGCTGCCCCTGACTCTACTGAAAGAAAAGATGATGGACTTGGAATGACAGAGCGAGGATATATAAAGCAATTTATTGCACTATGAGTAAATAAAACATATAGAAAGAGTATCATGAAGTATATTTAGACATATAGTTTCAAGTATTAAGTAGAGCAGGTATGGTTTATTGATCAAAAGACAAATTATCAGCAACTATTTTGATAATCATTTATGTAATATTTAATGCATGACTGGCTTTACATCATGAGAATGAGAGATATTTACTTTTAGTGAAGCAAAACGTAGATTCTGCTTGAAGAAATATAAATCTTGGGATGTTTGTGTGGTATAAATTAAAAGATGCAACATTTAGCTTGACTGCTTTTTGCATTTAACTCTAGACATTTAACTTTTCTTTGAGCTTTAAGCTCAAAACCAGAGTCAAGTCTGCTCTGATTGGTTAGCTGGCCGGCTCTGTTGCGATTGGTCAAATGTTAAGAAGTGCAAGTGCAGGTATCCCAAAAGAGCATAGTCCTCTTTAAATTTCCTAAAATGTTGAGATTTCCCTAATGATTTGTATGAAATAAAAAAAAATGTAATAAAACAGCTGCTAGTTATAATGAGTATTACCATAAAGTAAAATAAATACAAATATAAAGCAAAATAAAAATCTGATTCTGTGTCCAACAGTGTTAAAGGTGTGCCGAGTTTGAATCTCATTACCTTGCGATCTTGTCACTGCAGGACATGGTGAGTAGCCTCTCCCCCTGCAGCACCCCGTCCCACGTCTGGATGGTGTTGCTGGACCTCACGGGGATGGTGCCCTCCCCCGACTCAATTTTGGTCCTTAACTGGCCCCGTGCTTTCCTGTTTGGATGCCTGTCCCCTTGGTCTGTGCGGAAAATCACAAGTTGAAAGATATTTTTTTTAAAACATCCACAAAAGTAATAAACAGATGAAATTACGTACTAACTGGAAATAGTGCATCCCTATCAATGTGCAAATACCTCCACAATATAAGACAATAGATTCCAAAACAAACATGGAAAAATGAATTCCACAAAAGCATGATCTATTATTTGTTATTATGTTATCAGTGTTTTCTGCTGTTCCACCAGCAGGCGCCATCTATTCAGTGACTAATTGAATGTGGCTGTTTTCTATTCAGTCTGGCATGTGCAACGTAAAACACTTTGACAGGAGTAAGAGGGAGGTTAATCACACAGACAGTGTGGGGGGGCCGGGCGAGCGGGAGACTGATAGAGACAGACAGCGAATGACAAAAAGCTCTAATTACTAGAGCCTTGTTTAAATGTGTCTGTGATGCGTATTTGGGTTTCGGGAGCACAATTCTAATTAAATGAAACCAAGCATAAGAGGAAAACCTACTAATTAAATAAAATAAAATAAAACTGTTGTTGAATCTGAATTCTAAACGTGGATGAAATTAAAAACACGAGCTAAGGAGAGGCAGGGGTTGTTGTGAGGCAGCAAATGGACAATCTGCTATCCAGTGGTGGAAGAACATATTTACCTGAGCAAAATTAGTAATGCACAGTTGTTAAAACTCTGGTATCACTGAAAGTCCTGTATTCAAAACCTTAACTCATTAAATAAAACCAGGTTGAGGAATCAATTTATACCTAAATTGGCAAAAGTATATGTACTCTTTATGCAAAGTGGCCTCATTTAGAATCACACGGTATATACAAAAATGACTTTACTATCAATATTATAATTTGTATTATTGAGTTGCTCAATACACATCCTTTGTCCAAAATACAAACAGTAGCCTACAAATAAAAAAAGGAAAAAAAGCTGTTATTATTACGTGAAAGCAAAATAATCAAATCATTAGCAAACAAATTCATATATATATTAGGATGCATAGTAAAAATAAATGATCAAGTGGACATATTTAGAGTTGTATTAAGATTGAATCTGTTACAGGCTACATAATGATTCACACGGCTGGTAAAGATGGAGCTCATTTGAATTAATTTGTATAATGCTTTTGGATATTTTAAAGTACTTTACCTTACTACAATACTTGAATAAATACACTTCTTTACATTCCAACATGTCAGTACCTTCTACTCCGGCCTCGTGTGGAGAGAAGATCCTGGCATCTCCGCAGGGCGAGGTGCTGATGTATAGGTGGAACTGAACGTTGTCCTTTAACCTGTAGCCTCCCTTTTCGCACGACATGAATATCGACTTGTTGTGGTCGTCTTTGCTGTGGTTGTGACAAAGATACAAAATACATTATTTACACCTCTCAGAATCAGCATTGTAGATCATTCACTAACTGAACAAGTAAGATGCTGTCCACTGACCTGAGGAAGACCTCCAGCTGGGTGTAGAGGTACCTGATGAGCGAGCGTCGGGCGATTATCTCTGCGTGGCAGTCGTTAAGGGCCAGGCCGCGGTCGCTCATGTACTCACCATTGATGCATTTGGTTCCCGTGGAAACACAAATTACCTGTGCTTCCTTCACATCGGTCCCTGTTTGGGGTAAAGGGAACAAAGACACATGAGTCAATCAACACTCATCTTCAAGAACATACTGTACATGTGTTACTGATCTAAATTGTGTTTTAATGCCCTTGATAGGACAAAGAGACATCATCTGCACACCGTCATATAGTTATATAGTTATATTTGGATTTAGTTTTAAAGACCGAAGTACTGCCCTTGTCTGGAAAGTCTTTCTGTGCTCACCTTGAGTCTTACCTTAAGTGCATCTACGAGCATGAAAACTTCAAGGTGAGAACTTGACGCCTCAAGAACATTGAGATTTGACTTGTCAGCAAAGTAGGGGACATTTTGTGTCCCGCACTTACATTTTGGAAAGTCATTTGCATATTAATGAATGTTTTAAGATCAAACTTTTAGTGGAAATGTTTTACTTCTAAACATAGTATGTTATGTCGTGAACCTGGAATAGATTGATAAATATAATATTTACAATCAATTAGTATAAAAGTGAGAGCTGCTTAAGCTCATGTTGTTTGTTTGCATGTAAAATGTAGTTAGTGTCAAAGACAGAGAAAAAATATGGAATCAATGGCAATTCTTAGTTGAAATACAAACATCTAAAATACTTCAGCACATTTACGCCACTGGTGATGTTTACCTCCTAAATGTTGTACCATATGCTTCCAAAAAGGCCATTAAATCCTGACCAAACATGGCAAATGTATAAGTAGTTGTACATTTTGTCAACTTTTTCTATGAGTCTTGAATTATTCCTTTAGGTAATAATTTTCTGTCAGTGGCATATTTTGTAAATATCACACACCACATTTCCCTCTCTAATCTACCTGTAGTCATGACGACCCCTGCTAGGACTTTCCGTCGTGCATGTGGTGAGGTGAAGTTTTCTGTCAGCTCGCTGAACTTATCCACCACCAGGCGAGAGACTGCATCAGCCAGAACCTGGAATCACACACATACATACACACAGCCACACAAACACGAGCTTGTGTCAGATATGTCAGTTTACAAAAGCGCATCTGATGTTATCCTCCCCTAGAGCACCGTGTACCTGTCACAGTGATCGCATTCAGCTCCAAACAAGCATCAGAGCGTTGAAATGGCAACAAGTGAAACTGGGTTTACCCCCTGAGGTATACCTAACCCTTTTTCAAGCAACGTGGTTTGAGTTCCGCATGACAGTTATAAATTCCCACCTCCCTTCTGACAGTGAGACAAAGAGCTACACACGTGAACAAAGAGTTTTGTCGACATTCTGTAACATTTGAAACTCGCGTCTTAGCTTTTGGGGAACCTCAACTGAACTTCACACTTCTTTTGTTCTTAGACAGCCGCCTCCTCCTCCTGGTTCTTTATCCATTGCTAATGTGATGGAAAATGACGACAACCAAGAGGAGAGATGACGGCTGGATGACCACTAATTAAAGAGATTAGTCCAATATTACTTCCCTGCTACTTTGGAGTCACCCATTCGTAGCGGGATCATTTGACTTTCGAATGTACCAAGGTCGCCTATGGTGTAGGAATGACTGTTCATCTCTAGTGGACTACATGTCAACAAATGTGTCCTATTAGGAGCAAAAGAACACTATTGTTCCTTGCTGCGTCCCTAAATAAGTCTTCGATGTGTTTTACAGCTTGAGCGCCAAAAAAAACATCTATTGAACTTAAGTTATCAATTTTTTTAGCAACAGCAGTGAACTACGTTACCATTAGTTCTCTGCCAGATGGAACCAGGCGGCAGAAATTAAAGACCAAGCGACAGAGTATTAATAGAGCAATTAGTCGGGGCGCCATCGTTCAAATGGGGTTCTTGTCGAATAAATCAGCTGACAAGTGGAGAGAGTGAGTAAAGAGAAAAAAGGGGGTAGGATGGGGGGGGGGGGGGGGGGGACCGTTGACAGTGTATTGTGCTGATTAGCTTTGCCAACTGTGTTATCTCTTTCTGCACACTAACATGGCTCTGCCAGCCACCTCAACATTGGCATCAAAAGCGGCCCCCAACCCTTAATCCCTGCATACCTGCTGGGAATTAATTTTTAGTGGTAACATTCTAGAAACACCTTGCTTGACAGGTTTAGGGTTAGCATTAGGGCCCTCGTTTAGTTCCTTCAAATGCTTGAGTTGAAACTGATATCACGATACTATTTTTGACATTATGTTAAAAGCCATTCATTTTGGAATACACTTGTTCAGACAAAAGTTGTTACCCATTTAAGAAGAAGCGATTTACGTAGAAAGAAGGAAGATGGAGATGAACCAAGCACTGGCATCTTGATAATCGGATTACAATGTGTATCTCATCTGGATCTAATGCATGGTGTTAAAAAGAGATTACTTTTTAAGGCCTAAGCCATCTTAGATATTGGGATTTCAACTTCTCTAATTTTCGACCCCCTTCCTAAATTCTAATTAGCGTTTCAAGCATACTGATGATTGACATGGTGGAGTGAATTCTCAAATTACATTTTTTATCATAGTGGAATTTGAAAGATCAAAATGATGTGTCTGATCTGCTATGTTATGACATTATTTTTAAAAGCAAGTTGAAGGATAGATAACACGTAGATTAGAGACTCACTGTTGGTCCACAAATGAGAATAAAAGCCTTTAACTTTATGAGTTACTTCCAATAATTATGACTTTCAAGTCTACAACTTCCTAAAAAACTATTAGGTAACTATAAAGACTTGCATTCCTCATGGCAGCTTTTAATCAGGGTATTCTTACAAGCTCTTTTTCAACCATGGTCCATGGTACTGTATAATGAATGACTTACAGGCATGACACATCCTATAAAACATGATATATGCTATAACCAGTCCACCTCCACTAACTGCTTGTTTTGGAAGATTTATGCTGGAAACGGTTTCTTTCTTAACACTAACCAGAAATCCAAATTAAGTTCCAGCAATCCTGCTGGAAGAAGGGTGTGCTTCTGCTTTTTTGGACCATGCTCATGTTTTTTGGTGTTGTCCACATGTAAACAATTTTTGGAAAGAAGTGGCCCTTTTTATCTGAGATATTCTATACCAGACATCCGCCTTTTATGTGTTGTTCACCTTTTTGAACCTTGGAAATATCCCTAACGTTTTTCATAAAAGCGATATATACCTTTTGAGGGTTATATTAAGTAAAAGCAAAACTGTTACAAAATGCTGATTGAGGGGAACACCCCCTTCCATTGCTCTTCTTAGTAAGATAATTAAATCTATCCGCTCAATGGAGACAATCACCTTTACTCTCCGAGCCCAAAAGGAAAAGGGTGATAAATATTGGGTAAACCTCTGATATCTTAAACATGTCTCATACTCTGAAGCCTAAAAAAAACACAATACATTCTGTAACTCAAGACAACAAACCTTATAATGGGTGTCTCTGCTAGTTCTGTTCGCAAAAAAAATTTGCACTCAAAATGTATTCATACCTCTAAGGCCTTTGAGACATTACATTGTTGCGATTCTGTTGTATGGCAATGGCAAACCGTGTCGAAAATAAACATCTTACCTGGGGTAGATGAAGCTGCAATCCCTCACTCGGAATGGGTTGCCGGGATGGTGTCTGGTCTAGCTGCATGTTGAAGAGAGCAGATAGGGCGGCCTGCGCTGCCCGGGCTTTAGCCAGCTTCTTGTTGCGCCCTGAGCCTTCAAACGTCTGTGTATCCACCGTTACTGACATCACAAAATTCTTGGCATGACTCTCCCCGCTCTCTGAGACAAAGTCATACTTGAGGCCTGGCCTGAGCTCATTGAGGATCATGACTGGATTTTTACCACTGGAAGGGGAGCTGAATGTTGATGGAGGGGGCAATGGGGCCTGGGCAAGGTTGCTGCCAGGAGGCGTGGGCAGTGGGTACTCCCCTAATGAATTTAAGGAGCTGTTACCATTGGAGCCTAGAAAGAAGGCCTCTTCAGGTGCAGCTGGCGTCTCAAAGCCATTGAAAAGCATGTCAGGGAAGTCGGCTTGGTCAGATGTAAAGTCTGTGTTCACTGTCAGTGTTCGACCCATGGCCAGGTGCGCCTCAGAGGCATTGGGGAACTGGACGAAGGAACGCAGGGCTTTTTCTGCTGCATTTAATTTGGCCTTCTTTTTGGTGGGGCCCATGCCCTCAAACATCTGTCCATTGACCTCCACAGTCATGACAAAAACTGGTGCATGTACTGGTCCCGTCTGAGACAGCAGTTTGTACTGTAGACCCGGTTTGATTTCGTTCAACTGCATCAGAGCATTCTTGGGCAGGACCGGCCCTGGCGTTTTCTTGCGTTTCTTGGCCCGGAACTTGGAGTGTGTGTGCCCATTGTTCCCCTCTTCTAGGGGACGTTTGCGACTGCCCAGGCCGCTTCCATTGGGGAGCTGTTCAGCCACTCCCATCCCGTCTTTGCAGGACACGTTGTCCAGGTTTCGGTTTTCCTTAACATCTGTGCTGCTCGAACCTGCGGTGCCCAGAAAGAGTAACTTACAACGCCTTCGTTGCAGGATCTTGTAAATGCAAAATTTATAGATTCCTTTATCACTCTTTGGAACTGAACCAATGATTTGTGTTCTTTTATGAAAGCAAGAGAAGCTTTACTTTGATTGAGCATTTAACCTATAGAACATTGATATAACTAGGAATAGTCAGAGACAATCAGTTTATCTACTGTCGTTTATGATATCCCAAGTTCTTAAAAACTGTCAACCTGCAAAACAGGATAGGGATTTTTTTTGTTGACTATATTTAGTTTTTTTATTTTGAAATCAACTTTCCATACTATATATCTTCATAACAAGAAAAAACGTTATTCTGAAGGTCAGGGTTAATTTAGAGAAATATATTTGCAATTAATCAATTCCTGTACTTCTCAGGTTTCAGAGTTGTTAGTCTCAAACAATAATGTACACAAATACACACATATCAACACTCAATATGGACGCACACAAAGCGGTTCCTCATCCACTCTGTCAATTTTTAAATCGCCTGAGTGCCTACAGAGAAATTAGGTACATTTTAAAAGTTCAGTTTGAAACTGCGGCTCCTGAAATACACTCTACTGGGGAACACATATCACTGAATCCAGTTAGCAAAGTGGATGGAATATTGGCAAAAATTTTCATTTATAACATCCTTCAGCAAAGGCTTGATAGGTTACTCCTTGCGGTACTCAGGAGAAAGAGAGGCCGCAGTGTGCATGAGTGGGATTGTAGGGTGGGTTGAGGGAGTGCAAGGGAGGAGTGCAGGGGGAGGAGCTGAGGACCAGGCAAACAGGAGGATACATCAAAGAGGCGGAAGGAGAAGATTCCACCTACTGCAGGATCCTAAAGTCTTGGCTGGTGACACAGTGGGAGGTTAAAATGCCGTATACCCGTTTTACATAAGATTTTGAAAGGAATGACTGTCGTATTCAGAATGAGGAATTAGAGATCTGTATCGATTGAGGTGCCATTCATAAGACCCTGCGCCTCTGAGATCCCCCCCATGGAGCTTGTCAGAGAACACAGTGTTTTAGGATGCCACATGTACAAACATGCCGTTACCATCTGCATACTACAGTTGACATGTCTAACAAAAAAGGCCTAAAGTAAAACACAGAAACTGCATATCCTTCAACTCACGAGCAATATCTGCACTGAAAACATGCAATATTTTCTTGGTGTGCGAGCATTCTTGCTTTTTTTGAAAATAAACATAGGAAAAGAGGGACTGTGCACACTAGTAGTGAAGATAATACTGATAGGTGAAATGTGTGTGTCGGACAGGGACTCAATCTCAGCCAAGGACCTTTAACCCTCACATATGCCGCAGCAATAGTTGAGTAATTTAGGCAAGTCAAACGAGGACTTTCTAAATGAATTGTTTTATAATATTCAGCACGTAGCACTGAAGCTCATTATGTTTAGAGTGCATAAACTTTTCAGCTACTGCAAATGTGGGGAGTCCACTAAATGTAATACATATTCTTCAATTGTTCAGCAAGCGATCAATACCTCCAATAAAACTGTTACATTGGTGGGAGTATAGGGACCGAAAGATAAATTGAAAAATACGTAATCACACACTGAAAAACTGTAGCATGCAGCGCAGACAGAAACAGTATTATGGCAATCAGAGAACAATAAACTGGAGCTCCTTTTTTCTGGTAGAAAATGTATCATTCAACACTTTCTCTGCAGGATTAACATTTATACAATTAGTATATTAGTATATATTTTCTTGAAGTGTGATGGATATCTAGTAAGATCAGAGATTAAAAAAAAGCCATAGAGTTATACAGCCATGACACCATGCATTAAATATGCCACACACATGCAGTTGGGGTCATTCTCATGCCAGCGTCTGTGTAATCAGTACCCATTATTTATGCAAAACACAAATCATCCCATATGGTTGGATTTGCAAAAGTTTGAATTCCTTTGGGGTGGATATATGATCTTAAAAATGCAGGAAAAATATTTTATCACAGCTTTATTTGAACTTGTTTGATTCAAGGATGATGATTCATGTGATTAAAGAACTTCACGAACTGCAAAGGTTGTCACATAAAAGATAAAGATTCTTTCATGTTCTCCCTTGGTGTTCCCTTGGTATTAAGGACATACGCTTGAGTGAGCTTGGGATGTGTTTTATCTTCAAATATATATTTTGACTGGCAGTAAAAGGAGGCTTCAGGGGCTTTGAAATACAACAAAGACCATTTTGTTAATCTGTTTTTTCTTTTACTTAACACATAACAACAGAGCAAAAGCACGCAGTATGTCACTACAATAGGAGCTGTTCATTTGTATTGCAGGTTAGTGCACCGCTGGGATGACAGGTCTCTCTGAATATGAGCTCGGAATCTCTAAGGTGTTGGGGAAACATATTCAATCATGTCTTTCCGTGTCTTTTGAAGCTCAGTTACTGAGTTCACACCAAAATGTCTAATTAAAGTTCAATAAGCTGCAGTTGAGAGGATTTTGTGAAGAGAGAAATGGAGGTAGAAGGAATCTGTAATACGACATGAAGCCTCTCACATGAAATGATTAGTTTCCCTAAAAAGTTTCCTGGCTGTGTGTGTATTTGCGTGTGTGTCTGTCTAGGTTCAGGTAAGGATAGTTGTATGGTGGCCGACAAGTGCAAACGCCCTACAACAGCCCAAAACACTTACATTAGGAGAAACACGCTGCACTTTCAAAAAGAATCTAAATATAAAAACATAAATGTGCCAAAACACTTGTAAATGAAAAAACACCTTCAAAGGTAGCTCCAAACACAACGGCAACAGGAACACTAAAACGTGATGCAAACAGCTGGGACTGGAGCGCTTGTTGACCTTTCGGGGATTATAAAGTTGGCCACCTGTCACTGATGGCAGGGTTAGCCTGTTACATAACTGCAATTGTTTTGTCAGTATATTTGAAATGACTAGATTAGCCACGTTACCTAGCTAGCTTAAAGCAGATCTACAATAATATCAGAAGGAATCATACAATGACTTGCGATTTTAGGTACGTTTCCGGCCACAGCGACAGTTGGCCAACTTTATAATAAACGTCAACAAACGCTCCAGTCCCAGCTGTGAGCATCGCTTGTCAGTGTCCGCTGCATTTTGAGCTTATTGCAGCGTTTTTTAATGCAGCGCTTTTAATGAACGCTCAAGTTGGTGAATGTTTTCTTAATGCCTTGCATATTTTCGCACGTGTTTTGGAACATTTGCCTTTTTTTTATTTGCATCGTTTTTGATACTGCATCAATGGAAGTGTTTTGGGCTGTTGTGATGCACTTGCCCCTGTCGGCCACCGTAGTGTTGCATGTAATAATATAAAATGTGGGCTAGAACCTTGTGTAATAAAGGGGAGCAACATCTGATTACACATCAGACAAAATATGAGGGAAGACATGCAGGCAGACAGAACGATGAGAAACAAAAATATACAGGCAGACATTTAGAAAGAAGGGAACAGCTATTGCTCAGACAGGAAGACACTGACTGAGAAATTAGGAAAATCATTGTCTACTCACTCATATTCTCCTCCTCATCCACATCCATGGCCACGGGTTTGTTCTGACCTGAGAGCAGCCTCGCTCCCACTGCACCTGAAGATCAGAGGACATAAAGGTGGACTGCATAAGCAAGGAGAGAGTGACATGCATGCATATAAACACGTTCGAAGACCTTAAGTGGCTATAGCGATGATACATTACTTGAAGCTCCAGCACGCATGCACACACACAGAGCAAAATGCACATATTGCAATGTGTAAGCAGCCCGTAATGTAGGCTTATAAATATTCAGATACTAAGAGATATCAAGGTGAGAGAGGAGGCCAGGGCTGACAGGCCTTAATAGCAGGAGCACTCTATTGTGACTTTAATATCTCTCCGATTAGACCTCATTTCCCACTGCCTGCTGAGAGATATACAGCGAGTGACATGGCCAAGTTACTCCATTACCACACACATACACACACAACTTATCCCAAGGTGGAGAGTGCGATTAAAGCTCCATTAAGCAATATTGTTCACACAAACCTAAAATCAAAGGGTTTTCTGCAATCTGACATTCATGCTGCCAACTACACTGACGATGAACACCCAACTCCATGGCTATTTAGGTTTGTTTCTTTAAACTGAAACCATTTTGCAATTATTGGGGAAAAAAAACATCCAGGCTTTTTCCAAATGTGTCAAAGCTCTTGGTAAGAGTAACTTGATTAACCAACATTTATTGTCAATCTTGTTTTTAGCTACTTGAATATAAGTTCTGTATTCACTTTAAGCTCTGTTTTTGGTCCCTTCCACTTTCAAAGTTGAGGATATTAGCTACTAAATCATCCACTTTGTTAATTAGCTTGTTGCTAACTATGTTCCTTTGCTATTTGGTGCTGGGCGTTGTTTTATTTATGAAACAACAATAATGAAAGCACCGATAGTTAACTATAACGAGGGGTTTTGTTGAATAAAACCAAAGCAGTTGAAGACACAAAAATGATTCATGAACTTATCTAGAAACTATGTCAAAAGCATACTTTCTATACTGTGAAAACTACTTAAGAACCACTCGAAGGAGTACTCCACTTCAGTATTACATTGTTAGACGCAGAATGGAAAGCGAAAAAACCAAAGATAAACATTGATGCAGCGATAGAGATATCAGCCTTTTTTATATTCCTCTCATTCTTGGTCCTTATCAAACCAGGCACCTACTGTACAAAACCCAATATCAGCCGCTGTTCATCGATTAAATGATATCCAAAAGTACGATTTCAGAAGAGGAGTTTACACCACTGGCTGACACTGTACCGCTAATTACAGACGTAAAAGTTGTACGAAAGTTTCCACCGCATGAGTTCTCCCGTCAGCCTCTGCACAAACCACTTGAAAAGTCATGGCGCGACAAAAAAAATATTGCTTAGAGCAGGGCAGATGAGTGAGGAGTGATGAAACAGACTAACAGAGTAAGTTACAAGAGGAAGAGAGTAGCAAAGAGGGGAAGAGCAGAAGGGGCAAAAAACGAGAGGGAAAGCAGGAGAAAGATGACATTATGATATAGAACAGATTGTGCTGATTCTACTCTCCCTCCACCCGTCTTCCATCAGTGGCCCCATTCCTCAGCCAGACACTTTCTTAAGCTAAACTAAATGGGCTAATTAATCTGGGCTAATGGTGGGTGACAGCAAATATGCTAGCACAATTATCACCCTATTAAAGATTCATATTCCATCCCTTAATTGAAAATGAAAAGGTGGGGTGATCGGAGGATGGTTGGGAGTAGGTCCAACCGAGTGGAAGATGAGAGTCATTTTTCTCAGGTAGCTGGAGCCAGGTGCCTTGGCCCCCAACACACTCATCCAGCAACTCTGAACAGTGAACACAAGAGATGTAGCATTACTTACAGGTTTTTAACTCTGCAGTGCAAAGTGCTCTTGGATTTTATGGTACATTATTTAGTTTCAAGGGCCAGTGTATTGTATGTAAGGAAACATATCAAAATAATTGGAATATAATTGTCATAACTACTTTTCATAAGCGTATAAACACGTGCAACTTTATTTTCTTTGTTAGCTAAGGATGAGTCATGTTGACTTGCAATGTTTTTAGAGTACAACAGAACGGACAAACCAAAATCTGGCTCCAGATAGGGTCTTTCATACTATAGTAGTGTTAGTTCAATAATAGCGTCTTAGCGTTACCACGGTATTGTCTTTACAAGTAATTGGTGAAGTCTTAAAAAGGGAAGGGGGGCAGAGAGGTATTCATTTGGTCGCAATATACAACCACATGCCTAGGTAGCGCCAAATCTAACACCCTGTCCCTTGTTGGCTATAAATAGTTTAAACATCTTAACTAATCTTTCTCAATCAAAAAACCTTTTTGTGAGGGGACTTCTAAAATATGTAAGATAATACATTCTTATTGATATTGTGGATGGGTGGTGAGCATCGTGGACATTTATCACAAGTCTAATTTAATTATATTCCTTGGGTTGATTATCTCACAGTTTAAAATCACGTCTACATGTAACTTCTAAATGTTCTTTTAGCTTACCATTGTCAAGAAATTAACATGAGGATGTAAGGTAATGTA